>NC_136069.1:1132838846-1133438846 GCF_964261635.1 Lissotriton helveticus | reverse complement strand
TATGGAAGGGAAAATAGAGGAACAGAAAAAATGTTATGTTTTGAAGTGGAGACCTTCCAGAACTCACACATGAGTACTAAATAGGGTCATTAGGATTAATTCTACATTTGTGTTCTGTTTTAAAATTCTAAAATTCCAAATTTTAATACTATCCTAGAGAAATTTGATGACACCTGTGATTAAATTGGGTACATAGGTACATCTGAAAGGAAGAAAATGAATTTGTTAACAGTCATAGGTTTTTGTGATATGTTGATGGAGGCACTGAGTTAAGAGCTGGAACTATGTGTACAAGGTTTATCATTTTTATAAAAGTATGGGACAAGACTGAGAGAAAAAAACACATTACGTGGAAAGAACAGGGTAATAAAAAAAAGGCAATAAATAATATATAAATTAGACCACTTGTGTAATTGGATAACTTGGTTTGATTTAGATGCATGTCTGTGTCAGTTCATTTTAATTATATTGTGAAATGTAAATATCAAAGATGTAAAATATATAAATAATATGAAACACGTTTTCTTAGATGTGTAATGTATAAAACAATTGTACATGACAATAAAATTGATCTATATTTTCAGAAACAAGCATTTTTTTAATCAACATGTTCTTTTTAACTTTAATATTTTCTTTGGTCAACTAGGAATCACTAAGGTTGTAAAGGTACAGTTTCTGAGATTAGGGAAACATATGTATACAGGGGGAAAAAGCTAGAGCGCCCCATTCACAAGTATGGGAGCGAAATACATGTCACATGCTCTATTTGACAGACAAAGTTGGTAAATAACTAGGGGGCTGATTATGAGTTTGACGGTGCGGCGGCGGGATCGGCCTGACACCATACCACCAAACCCATGTGAGAACCACCCACTATAATGTCTAGTCATTGGCGAGGGATGCTTTGGAATTCCCACTGCGGTGCCTATAAATCGGCACCACAATGGGAACATCAAAGAAAGTTCCAGCACCACATGGACTGTAAAGTCCATGAGCTGCTGGAACTGGGGGGCATGCACACAGGGGGTCACATGTTGTGCCTCCCTGTGTTCATCCACTTAGACTGAGTCAAAAAGGGGCACTGAAGGTCCCCTTCCTTTCCTTACCGCCACAGTGTTCATGGAAAAATGACCCCCATGAAATCAGTGGCAGTGAGGAAAGTCGCAAAATACTTTTGAGTGACCACGGCAGTCCTGCCAAGCATATTGATGCCTCTTAACCGTCGCGCGAAGTTGGCGGTCCTAGGTTGGCACGACCACCAAGGTCGTAATGTGGCGATCGGAAGACCACCCCCGCCACCCCACCACGAGTCTGGCGGTCCGACGACCACCAGACTCATAATCAGGCCCTGAGTGATCACAGTGATTGACTCGCTACATTACGCTCTTTTATTGTAGAGGTAATTGTATACCTCACATGTCAGTAATTGTATAGCTGCCAAGCAGATGGGTATTTGTAAGAGGTAATTGGGAATAATGAGTTTTGGTGAATGCTGAAACAACCAGCCAGTGTCATTTTTGGACTAAATTGGATTTTTGTTATAAATTATGTTTTAAAGTTTTCTGTTGTGGAAAATACCAGTGAACATGTGTTTGTGGTTATGGTAAAATGCAACTCTATTTTATATCAATGCTGTGTTGGATGAGTGTGCAATGCGCTGTCTAACATGTCCTCTTGAGTGGTTATGTATGGTTTTTCTTTTTGGTTAGTGCTGTTGGTTGATCAAGAAGGGGTTTGGTGTAACATTACTTTCCAAAGGGGGTCATTGCGATGGCGGCAAGACTGCCACCGACAGGCTGCTGGTGGCGGTCTCATCGCCATCGGGACCAACTTGGCCTCCTACCACATTAGGATGGCGATAGTAAACACCGACGGCGGTCATAAACACCGACCGCCATGCATTCGACGGGCTCCTTGAGGGACTCGCAATCCCTTCATTGGTGGCCGTACCTACCAACCTACGATGTCACTTCCATGTCGGTTCACCCACCATGGAAAAGCTGGCAGAAAGGTACATTGGGGGCCCGTAGCGGGCCCCCCTTGTCCTTTGGGCCTAGGCTGTGGGTACTGGGGGGCACTAGGCTGTGGCCTAGGCCTAGGCTGTGGGCCCCCTACTTGTCCCTGCACCATGTGGCAGGCACCCCATGGTGCCTGCCACGTAGTCTAGGGATATGTGTGGTGATCCCTTTTTGTCTTGCGGCTTATGCTGCGGCCAGCAGCACCTACCGCAATACAAAATATAGGTAATGCGACCGGCTTGGTGGCGGTCGCATCGTAATACCTACTGCCTTGTAGGCTTGTGGTCACAAATAGTGGACAGACTGAAGTTCATCCGCCATCGTGATCATGCTCAAAGTTGTGACACATATATGTATATATAAATTAGTTACACTTTGTATTGAAATTGCATTTGCAGCAATATCCAGAGGAAGGTCATTCTTTGGAAACTATAGATAACAAATGTGTATTGTCTGCTTTCAAATATGCCGTCAAATATGCACTGTATTACAATTTGATATTTTGATAGCTTTGCTAGGCGTTCTTCTAATTTGTTACTTTAGGTTATTTTATCACATTTTGACAAAGAGGTTAAATGAAAGGTCTTTATCAGTGCATCATCATAGTTTCATGCGTACAAGTATTGGCTTCTCTTTCAAATGTTAAATAAAGTACTGATACACATATTATGTTTGTTGCATCACTGAACTTTGAATGGTTTTAAGCATTTAGTGGTGGGTGTAGGCTATGCTCCCTTGGATTTGGTGTGTCTTACGGTGGAAGGTTATATGAGCATTGAAAATTCTTTGTTTAAGACAAATGGAATTTTGCAGATATTCACCATTATAGGAGTCGTCTGGTATATTCTGTCACAACAACAAAGTCAGTATAGACAGGTAACATAAATAGTTCTTAGAACAAATTTTGTGACGTCAATGTAAATGTAATATATAGTAATTCAGGGAGATAATCAACTCCTGGGCAGAGAGTTACATTTATAGAAAAGTAAAGAGTTACTCATTTTCCACATGAGATTTTCAGAAAAATACACAGGTTTTCAGTTTTTAGGGGGGCAAATAAAGAATCTATTTTCTTGTGGTTTACTGCAAAATAGCAAATTGCATATTTCACAGAAAAAAAGCATGTATTTCTGGGTTTGATTTTTATTTAGTATGCCTGATTGTGAATTTCATGAACATAAGTAGTTAGCTATTTTCTTGTTTCTTGTGAGGTATGCTGTGGTGTGATTTAAAAGGGATGTAAAAAGTTGCTCTATTCCTAGGATAAAATATTAGTGAGGTCCACAGAGCTGCGAGTACTCTGGAAATGCATTGTGAGTTACTGTCTTTCTAAGAATGCTTTTATGAGATCCTTTCAGATGCAACTAAGGATCTTCAAGAACTCTGTTTCTAGAAAGATACATGAAACTTAATTGATGTTAAAATAAACTTTAGATACATCCTTTCTTGTGCCATCAGCTGTGAAAGGCAAGTGAGCTGAGTTCATATTTAGTTGTATTTAAATGGTTAGACTTAAGCTATTATGCTTCTCACCAGCTGTTTGTGGCCCAGTGTTAAAATCAGTAATGTAGAAGCAGTACTTTTTCAGCCCCCCAAAAGCGCAAAGGTCTGTTGATGCTCACCATACGTTTAGCAGTGACCGCCTTCTGAGTGGGAGTGCCAGCTAAATGGTCAGCAGATTGATGGAGGATGCAGCAACACACAGTAAAAAATCATTTTATTCTTACTAAATGTTAGAAAAAACATTGGGCCCGATTCACTAAGGTAAACTGAGACGAAAATCTAACTTTACGGCTTTCGTTATTCACAAATGCATTTATGAGTAGTAAAGTTAGACTTTTGTCTCAGTTAAACTTAAGTTTTGGTCTTGAGTTTCACTGAGACCAAAACTGAGACAAAAGTCTAACCTTACTACTTGTAAATTCCCTTTGTGAATACCAAAAGTTGTAAAGTTAGACTTTCCTCTCAGTTTACCTTTGTGAATCGGGCCCACAGTTTTCCATTTGGCCCACAGGCCTTGAGACAAAAACTTGCTTGCCATTATGTTAATTTTTCGTGGTTTTTAGTAGAGGTCTTTGAGAAACCTCTTCTCTTCACATCAGGAGGGGACAAATGAGACAAATTATTGGTAGGTTTTGAAGTAGAACTGTCTTCTAGTCTTCTTACTGTGGGTGCCTTGGCAAGAGCAGGAATACTGGCTGACGGTTTGCCTAGAAGCTGCAAACCTATAATAGCTGCATCGTAACTGCTATGTGATTCTTTAGCCGCATTTTCCATTGGCAGTCTTCTTACAATTCAAAACATGTTTATACGTATGACTTCTAATATAGATGGGCTAATTGGGATACTTGTTAAAAATCCACTTCTTGAATCAAAACCAACAGCCACTAATTCAGTTTATGAGACAATGTACTTGACCAAATCTGGATCTCCTAGTCCTTTCCGTATTTTTAACCTTGTTGCTCTATATTAAGATTTCTCGTCAGATAAGTAATTTCATACAGCCATTCTTTGGGGAGGCCTCAGTGCCTAGAGTACCTCCATTCTGTAAAAAAGCAATAATGATCACCTTGCTGAAAAAAACGACAGAACTTATTTTATACATAAAGCAACAGTTGGCTAACTGCAGATGTATTTTATAGAGCATTAGGCATAAACATTATATTTATCAAAGTTTGTTTCAATTTCTAAAACTCATTCCAGGAAGGTGATACTAAAGACAAGTCCAGCCTTAGAAAGGAAATCAGAAGTCTAGCTCAGCTCTAGCTCAATCAATCAATCAGGGGTTTTAAAAGCACACTACTCACCCGTGAGGTTCTTAAGGTGCTGGGGAAGGGGGGGAGGTGCAGCTCCGGGTTTAGCAGAAAAGCCAGGTCTTTAGGCACTTCCTGATGATGTGCAGGGTGGGGAGCGTCTGACCTCGATAAGGAGGTTGTTCCAGGCCTTGACAGTGACGTAGGAGAAGGCTCTTCCACCCTCTCTGGCTCTGCGGATTGGCCAAGTTTCTGCCAGGGCGAGAACAGCTGAGCGAAGACTTCTTTTGGGTACATGGAAACAGACTCTGTCGTTGAGGTATTTGGGTCCGATGTTGTGGAGTGATTTGTAGGCCTGGGTGAATAGTTTGAAGGTTACTCTCCTCTCGACAGGGAGCCAGTGGAGGTCTCACAGGTGTTGGGTCAAGTGCTCCTGACGGGGGTGCAAAGGATGAGTTTGGCAGCGCTTTTCTGGATGGACCAGAGTATGAAGTAGGGATTTGTTGATTCTTGCATGGAGGGTGTTCCCGTAGTCCAGTCTGCTGGTTATGAGTGTGTGGGTGACGGTCTTTCTGGCTTCAGCGTGGATCCACTGGAAGGTCTTCCGGAGGATGCAGAAAAAGTTGAAGCAGGTGGAGGTGACGGCATTGATCTGGCGAGTTATGGAGAGGGAGGAGTTGAGAATGATGCTGAGGTTTCGGGCGTGGTCCTTAGTGGTGGGAGGGTTTCCGAGGGTGGGTGGGCACCAGGTGTTGTCCCAAGTCATGGGGGGTGGTCCTAGGACGAGTACCTCAGTCTTGTCTGAGTTGAGCTTTAGGCAGCTGCTGCTCATCCAGGCTGCAACGTCCTTTATTCCTTCCTGGAAACTGAGTTTGCTTGCTTCAGAGTTCTTTGTGAGGGAGAGGATGAGCTGGGTGTCATCTGTGTAGGATATTATGCTGAGTCTGTGCTGTCTGATGATAGCATTGAGGGGGGCCATGTAGATATTGAAGTGTGTGGGGCTGAGCGATGATCCCTGGGGTACTCTGCATTTGACCTCTGTGAGTTCGGATAGGAAGGGGGGAGTCTGATCCTTTGGGTTCTGCCGGTGAGAAAGGAGTGGATCCAGTTGAGGGCGATTCCCCTTTTGCCAGCGTCGTGGAGTCTGGCTGCAAGAGTGCGGTGGGAGACGATGTCGATAGCAGCTGAGATGTCTAGCAGGATGAGGGCTGTGGTGTGGCCCTGGTTGAGGAGCACGGGGATGTCGTCGGTGGCTGCCAGGAGGGCGGTCTCGGTGCTGTGGTTACTTAGGAATCCAGACTGAGAAGAGTCAAGGATGTTGTTCTCTTCGATGGATGTGGTAAGCTGGGCATTGACGATTTTCTCAATGACCTTGGCTGTGAAGGGGAGGAGAGCGATGGGGCAGTAGTTCTTCAGGTCAGTCAGGTAAGCTGAGGGTTTCTTAAGGAGGGGCTTAACCTCGGCTTGCTTCCAGTCATCGGGAAAAAGGCCGGATTCCAAGGTGGTGTTGATGGTGTGGTGTAGTTCGGGCACTAGGGTAATGGCATCTCTGTGGAAGATATGCGGTGGGCAGGGTCCGTGGGGGTTCCTAAGTGGGTGCTCCTCATGGTAGTGTGGTCTTGTCGGTGGTGACCGGGGTCCTGGGGGTGATGGTGGGCGGGCCGCCCTTGCTGGAGGGTGAAGGGGCTTCCTGGGGTTTGCTCTCTGAAGTTGAGTAGAGGGTCTTGATCTTTATGTGGAAGTAGGAGCTGAGCTTGTCGCAGAGGTCCTGGGAGGTTGTGACATCCGAGGCTTCACTGGGAGGTTGGTGAGTTGCTGGATGATGTTGAAGACTTCCTTTGGGTTGCTGGGATTGGTGAGGATTTTGTTCTGGATGACGGTCCTCTTGGTGGCTCTTATGTGTTGGTGGTATTCTGTCATGGCGTTCTTTTAGGTGGTCTGGTCTTCAGTGGCTTTGCTGATCCTCCATTGTTGCTCGAGGCGCCTGCAGGAACCTATGGCTTCTTGGAGGTTAGTGGTGAACCAGGTGGCCTTCAGGGGACGTTGTTTGTCGGGGTTGCGGAGGGGTGCAAGCTTGTCAGCGCATCTAGAGATCCAGTGGTGAAGCTCCTTGGCTGCGGCGTTGGCGTCGGTCGTGGCGGAGGGGGGGTCGTGGATGAGGGCAGAGTAGAGGTGTTCTTCTGTGACCTTGCCCCAGGCCCTTCATGGTGCGTGCGGCATGGGCAGGTGCACAGTGGTGGTGTTGAAGGAGAAGTGTATGCAGTGGTGGTCCATCGGTCTAAACAACAAAGCTTCAAAAATCTACTTTGTTGATGGGCCCTCTTGCTGCACCACATATTTTCTCTCAACCATTATATTTGGAATAAGGGAGCCCCAGTTCTTCGTGATAAGGATAATGCAATACAAAGAGAAGTTCAATTATTACACTGAAACTTAAGACTGATGGCAGAGTGCCTTTAATAGGGAATGATACCCCAAGTATTTGAAGGATGACGGGATAGGTAAAATTAAATAAAGAAATTAATAAAACCAATTACTTTGAGCTCGCTGCATCGCTGAGTCGGCGATGCCGCGAGTGCACGGTAAGTGGCTTTATTTATTTTTTATTTAATTTTACCTATTGCGTAATCTGCCAACTTCTCCCGCACCCTGCCTCGTCCCCACCCCATCGCTCTTACCTGTGCCACTGATGTAAACTCATGTAACCTAGGTTTGCTCATGTTCACGGATTCAGATCGAGATAGAAAAGTGAGTTAATAAGACATAGGGGAAACTATATTGTAATACATTCTAATTGTACATTTTTCAGTACCTGGAATAGTACACTATGGTATGACGAATGATCAGTAAATATACCTGCATTGTAATGTGTAATAATTGTGCCAATATATGTACCCAATTGTGATTCCATTTATATTCACTTTAGTTTTCAACTGTTCATTGTCCTTATACATAAAATGTAATAAAATGTTTCCAGAAAAGAATGGGAAAATGTAATGTTTGCACTAGTGATGACAGACTGCATAAATTGTTAGGAGAGAAAGCCGCAGTGTTCATGAGCATCAGCTAAATGAATTTTTTAGCCTTAGCGAGATCAATGCCAAATGTTTACGAGGTCTAATTAGAATGGATGGCTTCCTTCAAATACCAATTCTGTAAAACAATGTTATGGAGAGATCACTCTCACACTTTCAATTTATCATTCGGTACATTACCGAAGGGATATTTCAAAGAGGTGTATCAAGGTAGGACTCAGAGACAGGAGGAGGTGGAGATTAGTGGGTCAATTGAACAGCTTGTAGGGGTGACAATTGTTAACATGATTTTGGAAGGTTTTGCGTGCAGGTTTTTACCTACATTGCTTCTCTTTTCATAAAACAAATTGAAAATGTGATCTGTTTTGTGGTGCTATTTATTCATGTTATATAAAAAAAGAAAAGCTTTTGAAAAGAGTTTTCCTGAGATGTTTAAGTAGTTCATGTACTATTGCAAATGTTCAAGGCTGTTGCTGTGTGCTGCAACAAACATTTTTTTAAATTTATTTTAATAACTTCATGGTTCAATCATGTAATGCCATTTTGTTTTGTATGTAGGTTAGAGCTTCTCATTGTGTATTCATTTTGGGAGGGTTTCTATAGCAGCCTCTAATGTAATAACATTTATTTAACAATGGTTTCTGTCATGTAACTTTATTAGTGCAGTCCATCTTACCACCTCATGCTATATGGATGGTATGATTCTCTACTGCTAAGAAACTATGAAAAGTGCCTTGTTTGGGATGTGTGCCAGACTTATTCTTGCTATCTTTGGAGGCAGACTCCATATTGGTCCTCTTTTTGACATTGTTTAAAAAAAGTTTTACAGGCTTTTCTTGCCTTTAAAAATGTCCACTCCTTATGACAGTTTGTTATTTTACCCTATACTTAGAATATTTTTGGGAGGTTGATGTATGTTATCCTCTTGTTGATTATGAATGATTGAATTGCGTAACCAATTACCTTTTTTCCTTCTGTACTGATTTTGAAGTCTAAATAAACCTTCATGGTTTTGACTTTGAGCTTTTCTGGTGTGTTTGATTTGATTTGGTTTAATGAATACAGCTTCATAAGCCAACTTTGTGTATTTATAGGGCAGACACTGGGTCTTTTATGGTTTATTCAATTGCTACATTTTTAGAAGCAGTCAGGCCTGTTCGTGCTTGGATACTCATGCATACATTGAGTATAGACATTGACCTTAACAACGATACCTACAAGTGCACACTTTGGTCCTGGTAACAATCAAATACAACCTCCCAAGAAAGCATTTATTTTTAGCAAAATATTGATTTCATGTAGTTCTGCTTTTAAAATTGTGGTTTAAACCATGAAACTGACTTTTTTTGTATAGATTTTATTCAATTTAAAAAACGTAATACTGTGGCTCCCTTTTGGTAATTTTAGCTGTATTCTTGTGTTTCATATATAATGTGTTTCTTATTTTGTGCTGCTTTTATGGTTATCGACGAAAATAAAGTATTTAATGGAAACAACTTGGTTGAATGCTTTTTTGCCGTCATCATCCTTTAAGTGACACAAGGCCCCTGTGGCTGCAAATTAGCATTTAAGAATATGATTTATAGAGACTATAGCTCTAACACTATCATAAAGAATAGTGTGTTTTAATTAATTGATGGCATGGTGAAAGTAGACTGGGGCCTCTAAAAGCACATTGGGCACATGGTAAACTTTGGAAATTAGGGTCTCGTGTTCAGTATTGAAACAGAAGTAGAACATTTGCTCAAGGAGACTTCGGCAAAGTAGAAAAAACTGCAGTTTTGTACTAGAGTAAGTCGGATAGGAAATGGTGTGCCTAATGTGCCTCTCTTGAGCCAGTGTACATGTTGTGTGTGATTGGGCTCACATTACAAAGATTTACCTGCATTGCAAGTGGAGGGGTGCATGATATAAGCTGGAACCAAGTACACAGTAGTTGATATTGTTTAGCTTGTTTGGAAAAAAACATAGAAGTGGAAGGCAAGGGAGGATCATTGCACTGAAAACCTGGAATGGACTCCCACAGCATATCTGAGCCTCCTCCTAACCTGCGGAAGCTGAGAAACTGGATTTTCGAATAACCATGCCTGGATTACACACCTGCTCAAGAGTCTGGAAACCCTAATGGGTGATTAGCGTGCTCTATAAATCAACATAACATAACTGTTGGACCTGGCCTTCTCTGTAGAGTCACCACCAAACCTTTTCACCTTTACCCTCCTCTTCTTTGTTTAATTTGTGTTTGCTGTCCTTAGGACTCTGTGTACTTTACCACTGCTAACCAGTGTTAACGTGTTTGTGTTCTCTCCTCTAAACACTGTAGAATTGGCTTACACCCAATTTGCTTATTTAATTTACTTGTAAGTCCCTAGTAAAGTGGTACTACATGTACCCAGGGCCTGTAAATTAAATATTATTAGTGGGCGTGCAGTACTTGCTGTGCCACCCACTTAAGTACCCTTGCAAACCTGACTTAGGGCTGCCATTGCAACCTTTGTGTGCAGATTTAAACTGCCATTTTGACCTGGCAAAAAAAACGTTTTGCCAGGCCCAATCCTTCATTCTAATACATATAAGTAACCCCTAGGGTAGGCCTTAGACAGCCCAGAGGGCAAGGTGCAGTGTATTTAAAGTTGGACATTTGATTTTTAAGTTTTGCATGTCCCTATAGTGAAAAACTCTTAAATTTGTATTTCTCCATTGCAAGGCCTACCTCTCCTGTAGGATAACGTTGGAGTTATCTTATTACATTTATTACGGTGTCATTTCCAAATGGGAACCGGTAACCAGTTCATGTTTGGTGTCTTTAGAACTGTAATGAAAAATGCTCTCTTGTGGTTTTTAAATTACAATTTTGAAGATGCCACTGTAGGAAGGTGGATACCTGACTATGGTTACCCCAGATTTTTTGCCTAGTGTTTAGCAGGTTTTCGAATTAGTTGGCCTGGGATCCTGCTAATCAGGGCCCCCGGCTATCTGCTCTCATTGTAAAATGGACTCCATGTACCTTAGGTACATACATAATTGGATGTTGGGTCACCTTATGAGCCCCTGTATAGTGTACCATAGGTACCCAGCGCATAGTTGCACCCAAGGCCTACCAGGGGCTGCAGCATATCTTTTGCCACCCCAGGCTGGCCATCCAAACTGACACAACTGGCTGATCACTCAGCTGGGGCAAGGTCGTGTAATCACCCCTTGCTTAGGTATAGTATTCCTATACCTACCATTATATATAGACACATATATACCTATAAGTCACTCCTATTGCAGGCCTTAACAATCCTGTAGGCAGCGTGCTTGGTTTTATGTGAGATGAGGCTCTAGCATGAACTGAGCCTGTCTACAGCTTTCGGAACCATGTCGTTATAGCTGTTCTATGATATAGCCATGCCATATACTCTTAAGTGCATTATAATCCTCCCGGTTAAATGCTAACTCTGGTTTGGCTTTATCAAAACATGTAATGTAAGGTGTCATATGCTTTGGAATACTACCCCCTCACCAGTTCTGGCGACGGGGGTAGCATTCCACCCTTCTAGAGGGAGAAGACATGTTGTTCCTGTTAATCTCGGTTAAAGTTAACCAGAGCCTCAGCATCACAAAATGGATGCTGCTGCCACAGACACAAGTCTGACCTCCTGCTGCTGGGAGTCCTTCCAGCGAGGGAGGCTTGGACAATAGGTTTCCTGTCTTGGGAGGTGCTAGCACCACCCCAGACAGGCCATAGTGTATTGGGGCAGGCAGGGCTGAATGAAATGAGACACTGCCTAGGGCACACAAGGTGTCCCAGGCATAGCCCGGTTCAAACCAGTTACTGGGGCCTTCCAGCCCCAGCTCTGGCGCCAAACTGGACAAAGGGAAAGGGGTGTAACCACCCCCTTCCCTGGTCCCACCCATAGGAGGGACCTAGCAGGTAATCCAGCCCCTCAGATTAGTATATAGGTAGGAGCTGGGTCAAGAGACTTTAGATTTATCCTGAACTGAAACTTGAAATGAAATTCTGGACCTTTGACGATCTACTTCACAGAAGACGACTGAAGAATCTCTCTTGTGGTCAAGGAGTGACCACCCTGTGCAAACCGGCACCATCCAGCGACCTGCGGTTTACTTTGTCGATGCTCCTGCCGGAGCCCGAGCACAGAGTCCGACAAGAGCAAGACTTCCAGACTTCTCTGACGCCAATCCACAGTCCCTGCAAAGCTGAGACCCGTGGAGGCGACAAGATACATGGGACCGGCCATCTTGAAAAGCCTGCTCTTTGCTTCTTGTGCAGCTTCTGAGGCACACTCGAAATTGCGCATTGGGTATTGAGAAGCCCCAGCCCCGAGCATCATCTGCACCGAAGATCAGCCCTCCACACTGCACGAGTTCTGCGTGGGGCCCTTCTGCATTTTCCTGCTTGACGCATCTGTCCGGTTACTTGCCCGTTGGCTAGTGGCCTCTGTGACAATGAACCTTTGAATCTACACCACCTGCCTGGTTGCTCCAAGTGGGCCCCTGCTTTACTGTAAAGGAGAAGCCCCATAGACCTTGCTGGTCTAACCCGAAGCGAATATTTGATTCCTGCGTGGGTTGCATTTGCCAAGGCCTGTTGACTCCAATCCGGAAGCCGATGCTGCCAACAGCGAGATTTTTTGTGGGACAGTCCGTATCCAGCTCTTGGTTGTCGTTGACATCTCCTGGTCCACGTGGCTGCAGAGTCAAGCTTCACGACATCACCTGATTGCATCCCAACATCGCCTGGTTCCTTCCTGGTCACTGGCTAGTGACCCAGACTCTGTCCCCTCTGCTTTCAGGTACTCTTCATCCTTGATCCACCCTTGGATCCAACCGGACACTTCTCTCCTGGTCACCTGCAGCATCTTTCTCTAAGGCTCCATAGGATTCTTTTTTTTTTTATATATTTTTTTATTGAGGGTTAAAGTGCAATAGAAGAGTTATACAATTAAATAGACACATATAGAGCAATAAAATTTGATACAATGATATGATGGCGAAGGTAAAAACAATTCAAGATAAATAGAAACAGATAAAAACAGATGTACAATTCATGATGTGGGGATAAATTCATTAAGGAAAATACTATACAGATAAAGAATACTAACTTCAAATCATATTCTGGTTCTAGCCTCCCTCCATTTCAAAACAGGAGCCCAAAGGCGTTTCCCCATCTCCCGCTTTTTAACTCCTTTGAATTCATATAAACAGGACTCAATGATATGAATACCCAGGAGTCTCGAGAGCCACATCTGAAAGGAGGGTGCGTTTGCATCTTTCCAACCGGCTGAAATCAGTATTTGCAGCACAGCTACTGACATAAAAACAAGGGCTTCCTCATCCTCTTCCAGAGCCAATTTTGAATCTGTACCCATTAATACTAGCGTAGGGGATAGATCGATCTTATGACCTAGCAGCCCCTCCCAGAATTTCATTATCTCATCATTAAGTGAGTCCAGCCTATCACATGTGGCAAACATATGTACTATGTCTGCTTGAGGTGAGTTACATCTGGGGCAGCAATCATCGGACCTAACACCCCATGCAAATAATTTGGCCGGAGTATGATACAGATTAAAAACTGTTTTATAGTGGTGGGCGCGTAGATTAGAAGCCCGGAAAAGCTTTTTATTCAAATCAAGAGCGAGGTCTAGATCGACATCGGGGTCGGCCAGTTTAATAGCCCAGGCACTTTCCATTTTCCCGATGTCATCCGGAATCCTCTTTACCAGGTGATTATAAATTACTTTAATCTTTCTACACCCTCTAACCAGGGCCTCAACAACAGGAATATCTACTTTGGGCTTTAATTTAGGTCTTATGCTCCTTAACGTGCGAGCGATTCGTTCATATAGCAACCAATGAGTAGCTGGGATGCCAAACAACTTTTGCAGCTCCTCAAACCCTATGATCTGATCCCCCTCCATAACGTCTTCAATGGTCTTAACCCCTATTTGCTTCCAATCCTGAAGATTCCTATCCGTCCTCAATTGTGGCAACAAACAAGAATTAGCTAAATGAAGATAAGAATTTACTTTTGGGGCTTGGAAATATTTCAGGATACTTTTCCAAACGGACCAGGCCCCATATAGAGTCTTATAACGTGCCTTTTTATAGAACCTACGTTCGACTTCACGGAGCAAAAGACCAGTGGCATTCCTGCCCAGCAACATTTTATAGATTGGGGGTGGTCCCTGGATCCCAAAGGTTGAATTTCCCCCAACAGGTCTAGCATCAGTTTGAAACAGGATAGACATTTGAATTAGGAGGCAGGACCAATGATACAATCTAAGATTAGGAAGTGCCATACCACCCCTTTCCCTTGGCAGTGACATGAAACTAGTGGAGCGTCTAATCTTGCCGTATTGCCATATAAACTTTATAAAGACTGAGTCCATCTTATTCATTGTTTTATCATCTATGCAAAGGGGGATAGCCCTAAAGAGGTACAAGACTCTGGGGAACATTACCATTTTTAAGGCATTGACCCTGCCTACCAAGGAAAGATGCAATACATCTATTCTTTTCAGTTCGGCCTCTATAGATTTGATTAAAGGGAGGTAGTTCTCTTCTACTATTCTTTCAACTGATGCATTACTTTTTACACCCAAATAAACTGCTGAGTCCACAAATCTAGAATCAGATTTCACAATATTTTTTGAACAAATTATTTGAGTTTTCGATTCATTTAGGAGGTACCCAGAACCCAGACCAAAGACCTTCGCCATCTGTACCAAAACCGGTAATGACTGCTGGGGGTTCGTTGTGAGTATAGCCAGGCCATCAGCATACGCTAGAAGCTTATTAACATGTCCATTAAAAATCACCGGAGGAATATTCGGGTTCTCCCATTTTTTTTTTGGATGAAGGGGTCTATATATAAAGAGAAAAGGATAGGAGAACAGGGACAACCCTGACGTGTCCCTCTCTTTATATAAAATTTATCAGACTTTTCCCCCATAACCGTGACTCTCGCCGTCGGATCCAAATACATGGCCTTGAGCGCTCTGATGATTTTCTCCCCGAAACCTCTTCCTGCCAATATCCGCCAGAGAAAGCCCCAATCAACGCGATCGAACGCTTTCTCTGCGTCTAGCAGGATCATGGCGATCTCCCCCCCCGTGACATCATGGGCGTCAAATAGAGTTATAGCTCTGCATGTATGGTCAGTTGTGCCCCGTCCTGGGACAAACCCATGCTGCCACGGGGAGACAAGATCACCTATGATCCTGCCCAACTGCTTGGCCCAGATCTTTGACTAAAGCTTTGTGTCGGTATTGACCAGAGATATTGGCCGATAGGATCCTGGCTTCTCTGCTGGTTCCCCTTTTTGTGAAAGATAATGATGTTAGTTTCCTTCCACGAATCAGGTACAACCCCTGAGTACACAATACCGTTAAATAGGTCGACCAACATTGGAACGATCTCACGTTCCAATGCTTTGTACACATCCAAGGGGATCCCATCTGGGCCAGCGGCTTTTCCTGGCGCTAGCTCCCGCAATGCAGTCAGGACCTCCTCATATGATATATCTTTATCAAGGTCCGCTCTGGATATCCCATTCAAACAAGGGCCGTTATCTGGGTACTTCTGCTCCTGGTTACTCTCAGTCATTCCCACATCATACAATTTTTTATAAAAATTCTCAACATCCCTCACAACATCCTTAATTTCCGTATAAGTATTTCCCTCTTCCTCAAAGCTCCATAGGATTCAGCGACGAAACCCGACACACTTTGACACCTATGCACCCGCTTCCTGTGGGTGAGGTAACGCGAGTACTCCGGTGCTCCTGTGGGTATTAACTATCCTACTGTCCTAGTATTCAGTGGCTTTCTCCTAGTACATCCGGAAGTGTCCTAAAAGAACTAGTTTCTAACTCTTACGTTCCCATTGTTTCCCTATGGTAACTCGCATGTGTGAATAGACACTGCACATGCATCCCGTGGGCCTCCTGCTCCCTAACTCTCATTATTACAGCATAGCCCCGGCGATTCCCTAGGCCCTAGGCCTATCCTGTGTTCGTGACGTGGTTCTTATACCACTATTTTAGTATATAGTTTTACGTGCCCCTAGGGCCCTACTGTATATTGTGCAACTTATTGTATGATAATTGAGTAACTTGTTATGTGCTTTAACCTCTGACCTCATAAAGAGTTCAGAGGGGTTGTGTTTATAATAAATACATATATATTTTATATATAACCTCTGTGGTGTCCTTTCATTTGGTATTCAAGGGGTTACATATGGTAAAACAGCTGGCTTCACATGCTCTCTGAAGTTTTAGCCTAAGACGGCTTTGTCCATGCTACCACCAGGATAGCTGGTCTATAAGGTTGACTTTACAACCATCACCATAAGGGTTGTTTGGACTGATACAGGGTGCCCACTAGAATAGTGGACATCACATATCAGGCCAACTTCTCACAGCCACTTTTAGAAAGTTGGCATTTTCCTTCCTTTTCTATTTAGTGCCTGTAGCCTCCCTGTAGGTCACATGTCTAGGTGTAGCTGACAGTTGGGCTTGTGTATTTATCCTCAACAGCCAGATTCAAAGGAGAGCTTCGGTGTGGCTGGATGTGCCATTACTGGCAGGATAGGGAGATGGAGCTGGGCACAGCCCTACTTCCACTCCTGCCTTCACAGAAAAGGCTGTATACCCCGTGTAGTTAGTATGGAGCTAAGCCTGGGAAGGCAGGATGCCTGAGGACGTCAAAGGGAAACCTCTAGAAGCTTCTCCCACTTCAAAGTCAGAACTGGGTATAAATATTGAACCTCATACCCCGTTGCTTCAGTACATTTCTGGACCTTAAGGATACTCTGCCAAGGAGAAGGACCTCTGTGCTGCTGAAAGGACTTCCACCCTGCTGGACTGCTGCTCTGCTGGACAACTACTTTGCAGGACTTCTGCCTTTTTGTGTTGATCAGCTGCCATCTTGCCGGGGTGAGAAGGACTGGACCAGCATCTGTTGAAGCCAGGACCCAAGAGTGACTCCAAGTGCTAGTTGGCTGGCATCCTGACTAGAGCTCAGGGACAGGTGGCCCCAAAAACCTTGAACCCAGCACCCATCTGTGAGTCTCTCCTTGCCAAGAGGTGCCGCCCCAGTTTTGGACCCTTGGACTTTGTCCTCAAGGTGCTCTGCCAGACCATCTGTGGACTCAGCAGAGCCGACGCATCGCCTCTGCTGAGCGGCGCAATCCTGAGCAGAACTAATGCATCGCCTCTATTGTGAGGGTTCATTAGAAGCAAGCACTCCTCATCGACCTCATAGCCCACCTCAGAACCGAGGCCTGTGCAAAGCTTTCCCGATGCAGGCCTCTGTATAACAAATTTCTAGTTGACTGCATCCTCGAAGTGGATACAGGTTCTCCCATCGCAGCCTCACAGCTCCTTGGAACTGATACTTCGCCTCGACAGTGCGTCAGATCTTTGACGCTGGACTTCACATTGCAAGCCCTCATCTTCGGGATCCTCAGCAATGACACAAGAATTCACATCCCAGCCTCGCAGCACCTGAGAACCGATGCAAAGCCTGGCTGCACGACACATTCTCGGCCATGGACCTCACAATGCTTTTCAAACAGTATTTAAGGTACCTAACTGGGTACATTTAGCCGGCCCGTGGTGGAGCGCGGTCAGCCTGAACTTAAGTCTAAAGGGTGTTATACAAGGGGATCTCTATTGGCAGAGGTAGGTACCTTTGTCCAAAGAGGGACCCTTGCTTCTAGTCGGGGTAAGGGGGATACACACTTTAGATAACCCCTGCTCACCCCCTTGGTAGCTTGGCATGAGCCGACAGACTTATCGTATAGGCAATGTGTACAGTATTTTTACTCAAAACACACAGTAATAAAGTGATAACACCACAAATGGACACCACGCCAGTTTAGAAAAATAAAGTATCTTTATCTAACTCAACAAGATCCAACATACATGTAATAAGAATATGACTTTAAAAAGGTTTCAAATAACTTGGCCTATAGAAAACTATAGATGCGTGATTTCTCTCAAAGTTCCTGCAGTTGTGACAAAATTTACAAGGCCAAACAGCCGCAGAGATGGGAAGCGTCGGAAAACAAAGGAGTTCTGCTGCACGCAGGAGAAGTAATGTGTTGAATCTGAGACGGTTCTGGTCCGCAGGTGATGCGCTGGGAAAACTTGCCACACAGGTACGATGCTTGGAAATCCGGGTTGCGTCGGCGATCAATGCAGCCGTGTCAAGCGGCGCTGCATCGGTTACTTCAGCCGTGATCCCTCGATGCGTCAGTTCTTGCACCGCTGCGTGAGATTCTTCTCACACAGCGGTGCTGGGTCCGAAAAACTTTGCAAGAAGAGCGAATTGTCAATTTTCTTGTAGTTGAGTAGCTTTTACAGCTCTCAACAGCAGGAACAACCTCCAGAGGCCCATCACAGTCACAGGTACCACTTGGCAGGTCAGAACTCCCAGCAAGCAAGTTCAGGGGAGCTGGGGCTGAGGTCTTTCTGTCCCTGAGACTTTAGAACAGGAGGCCAGCACACACAGGCCCTTGGAGATCCTCCTCAAGCAGGGGACACAGCACACAGCAAAGTACCTATCCTTTCCTTGGCAGAGTCAGCGACACAGCACACAGCAGATAGCATACAGCACACAGCACACAGCAAAGGGGCAGAACTTCTCCTTCAGTTTCTTCAGCTCTTCTCCTTGGCCAAGGTTCCTCTTGAATTCCAGAAATGATCTAATGTTCTGGGATTTTAGGTCTAATACTTATACCTCAAAATTTCTTTGCTCTCCCCGTGTAAGGGTATCTGAGCCCAGTCCAGATCAGTAATGTCCTCACTGGTGTGGTATGACCACAGGGGGTGGGAACAGCATTATGCTAGGGAGACAGATCTTATTCACGTGCAAAGAAATCTCCTCCCACTACTCTAAATTCAGCCAAGGTCTATTCAGCTCAGCTCTGAGTCATCCAGGAAGTGTCAGGCACACATCACCCCCCAGTGACTGTCTACTGTGAATGCACATCCCCAGCCCCTGTCACTCAAAAACCAGACAGTCAATACACAAACAGGCAGAAGCACACAGAATGGTTAAATAAGAAAAAAACCACTTTCTAAAAGTGGCATTTTCAAACACACAATTTAAAAACCATCTTTACTAAAAGATGTCTTATTAGATTTTGAGTTCAGAGAGCCTAAACGTTATTTCTCTATCTTGCTCCAATGGGGTTATACCTGTAAGATGTTACAAAGCATTTTCGACTCCATCCTATGGGGCAAGACAGCCTTTCAATAGTAAATAACAAAATTGGGAGTATTTCACTATCAGGACATGTCACACACATCAGTACATGTCCTACCTTTCACATACATTGCACCCTACCCATGGGGGGCCTTGGGCCTCCCATGGGGGTGTCTTACATGTAAGTAAAGGGAAAGTGGGTGCACTTGCCTAGTTGACATGGCAGTTAACAAACTGCACACAGACACTACAGTAGCACGTCTGAGATAACTTTAAAGGACCACCCATGTGGGTGGCACAATCAGTGCTGCAGCCCATTAGTAGCATTTAATTTACAGGCCCTGGCACACTCAGTGCACCTTACTAGAGGCTTACCAGTAAATCAAAAATGATAATCAGGGAGAACCAATAGTAACAATTTACAGAGGCAGCACTTGCACGTTGACACTGATCGGCAGTGGCAAAGCGCCCAAAGTATCTAAGCCAGCAAAAGCAAAATCTAGCACAGCATCAAAAATACAGGAGGTAGAGGCAAAAAGGCAGGGTAAACCAGACCAAAGATGGCAAGTCTAACAGTGGGCCTGAGAATTTGTCATGGTTACGCTCCGGCGCTACCAGATTCCCAAAGTTGGGCTTTGTGCTTTTTAGTGCTATTTTCACATACATCTTTTTTAAACCTGCAAATGTCTTATTCTACTGTGTGTATTTTTGTTGTTTTGGTCTTGTTTTATTTATTAAAATGTACTCTGTATTTCAAATCTGGTGTAGGATCATTTGGTGGTTTGTTTTCATAGTGGTGCTGTTTAAATTGGTTCACAAAAACTTTACACATTGCCTCTGAGTTAAGCCTGTCTGCTCTGTGACAACCTACCCAGGAGTTTAACACAGGTTGATTTAGGGCTTGCTCGTGAATACCCCCGACAAGGATTAAGGTTCCAACTTGAGTAGGGTCTCATCCCACTCAACCAGTAACTCAATGTCTTAATATGACATACCATAACTTAACATACCCGACATGTATGTTTTTATAAAATATGTTCAATGTTTCTATCTGTGTGGTCTCAAAAGACATTTCTGACTGTTCATTTTAGCGAAGAAAAGTGGGTTATAGAAGATGAATGTTAGTATGCTGTTATGCAAGTGAAGGAAATATAAATGCTGAAGCATAAGACTGAAAGACAAATTTGAATGCAGATATTGGTATGAGATAGTGATGAATAAGAGACAATTTCTAAATGGGTTGTTTTACACTTAAATAATGTTCTGTGTATTCTGTATTGACATTGATGAACACTAACAAGTTATTGTAAAGGACATTAAATATGTGGAGAATATAATCTTTTGAATTATTAATTGTTAGAAATGGGGGTCTCTAGTTGGCAGGGGTAGGTACCACTGTCCAAATAGGGACCCTTGCTTCTAGTCAGGGTATGGAGGAAACCCTCTGAGATAACCCCTGCTCACCCTCTAGGTAGCTTGGCACGAGCAGTCTAGGCTAACCAGAGGCAATGTGTAAAGTATTTGTACCAACACTCACAGTAACACAGTGAAAACACCACAAACTGACTCCACAACAGTTTAGAAAAATAAAGGTATTTAATCTAAACTTCACAAGACCAAAACAACAAAAATCCAACATACACAGTTCAAGAATATGGTTTCAAAAGAGTTCTTAAGGTTGCGATAAAGTTCTTTAAGTTGCGATAAAAATAATCCAGTTACGTGAAAAGTTCACAGTTTCGTCAAGTTTAGCTCACAGTACCTTTAGTTGCGACAAAGTTCCAAAAGCAGAAGCTGGTGCGGTGGAAAACAAGCGATGCGTTGCTCCTGAGACCCTGGGGAGGCGATGCGACAGCCCCGCTGCAGCAGCGGGCGTGTTGCGATGAATCCGGTCTGTTTGGGGAGGAAGGCCACTTGTATGGATTCCGGTGCGTAGGTTCCGTAGAAAGTTTGTTCTCGCAGAGGCACGATGCGACGATCTTTGGAGGTGCAACGATCTCCGGGGCGACGATGCGCGGACCAGCGGTGATCTTCTCTCTCGCAGCTCCTCGATGCGTTGGCTTCGGCGATGACTCTCGCAGTGACGTGATGCGGTTCGCAAGCAGGCGGTGCGGCGATCTCACCCAGCGATGACAGGCTCTGCGACGACACTCGCAGCGTTGTTAGGGTTCCCGCACCGATCGGGTGCGTCCCGCAAGCGAAGGATGCGACGGCTCTGACAGTGGCAACAGGCGCTGCGACGATCTCGACCTTCGTAGCGGCGGGAATTTCCTCGCACTGTCGGGGATGCGCTCCGCAGCGAGCGATGCGTTAACTTTTCTGTAGCAAAGTCTCTCAAGCTTAGTTTCCAGCTTCCCAACACAGATACAACTTCCAAAGGCCCCGCACATGGGCCAAGCACTCCAGGAAGGACAGAACCCTCTCAGTAGAGCTCAGGGGAAGCTGGGGGTGAAGTCCTTTTGTTCCTGGGACTTCAGAACAGGGAGCCAGCTCTTCTCAGGCCCTTTGAGATTCCTTCAAGCAAGGGGACACAGCACAAAGCAAAGTCCTTCCCCTCTCCTTGGCAGCAAAGCAACAGCAGGGCAATCCAGCAGAGCAACAGCTGGACAATCTTCCTTCTTTAGTTTCAGCTTTCTCCTTGGCAGAGGTTCCTTCTTGATTCCAGGATGATCTAATTTTCTGTAGTCAGGGGTCCTGTACTTATACCCCTAAACGTCTTTGTTCCCTTTGTGCAGGAGGGCTCTGAGCCCGGTCTGAACCAGTTCTGGGTGTTCCTTGAGCACTTTGTTTTCCTGGCCTCTCCTTTCCTTTCAGAGAGAGGGGCAGGGTCGTCAGCCGCCCAGCAGGAGGTGGAGCCAGCATTGTGGAGGGAAAGCACAGCCCTGGAGCTTTTTGTTGACATGATTCCTTCTCTCCTTTCACAGTGCAGGGCAGAGACATCAGACGCACCACAGGGGGTGGAGCCAGCACTGTGGGGGGCGGGCACAGTCCTATTCAGGCCCAGGTGCTAACTCCTCCCACCACTCAAGTTGTAAATGTAGTCATTCAGCCTAGGGCTGACTCAGTCAGCCTCCTGGGGAATCCCCAGCCCCTGTCACTCTCAAATCAGACAGTCAATTCACAAACAGGCCAAGGCACACAGAAAGGTCCGACAAGAGAACAGCAACTTTCTAAAAGTGCTATTCTCAAACACAGGAGTTAAAAACCGCCTTTCCTAAAAGATGTGTTATTAAATTCTGAGTTCAGGGATACCAGACTTTTATGTCCTATCTTGTTCCTATGGGAAGAAATGCTGGAAGCCACTGTAGCCAGCATCCCCCATGATAGCCTATGGAGCAAGATAGCCTTGCAGCAGTGAAAAACGAAAATGGCTGTAATTCTCTACCAGAGCATGCACCAGTATATGCTCTACCTTTCACATACACTGCACCCTGCCCAAGGGGGTGCCTTGGGCCTTCCATAGGGGTGACAAATGTGCACAAAAAGGGAAGGGTTAGGCCTGGTCAGTGGGGACACTGGCCAGGAGGACATGGCAGTTCACATACTGCACACAGGCACTGCAGTGGCAGGCCTGAGACACCATTTTAGGGCTACTCATGTAGGTGGCACAATCAGTGCTGCAGGCCCTCTAGTAGCATTTGTCGTCACCAGCCCTGGCACACCCAGTGCACTTTACTAGGGACTTCATGGTGATACAAATATGCCAATCGTGTATATCCAATTACAATACAATTTACACAGAGAGCATATGCACTTTAGCACTGATCAGCAGTGGTAAAGTGCGCAGAGTCCTATTGCCAACAGCCACGGGTCAGGAAAAATAAGGGAGGAAGAAGAAAAAAGTTTGAGGATGACCCTGCAAGAAGGGCCAGTCCCAACATTAATGTTATGTTCCAAGTTCTGTGGGTGATTTGCTTTTACCATTCTGACTTTTTTACTGTTTTACTTTGGATTAGACTGCATGATTGTTCAGCACAAAATTGAAATAATTATATTTCTAATCATTTTCTTTATAGTCAAAAGTCAAGTTTATTTGCATAGTTAATTAAAACCATTACATAACATTACTATAAAAATGAAAAAAAACCAATTCTACTACATTTGTTTAAAATACAAAGAAAACAATTCTAAAACCTTTACTTTAATGAGAAAAACCTCAGCTAAAGATATCCACTATTCCACAGTGAACCTCATTACTATATAATTTGGCCAGCAATTAATTGATGCAGATTCAATAATATGCAAGTAGCTGAACCTGGATCTTTCATGTTCCCAATATTGCACCTGTCCTTGCTCAGTTCACAGGTAAAGTGCAAGGGCCTTGTGCAAACCAATGATC
The DNA here is from genome assembly GCF_964261635.1 of Lissotriton helveticus. Classification (NCBI taxonomy): domain Eukaryota; kingdom Metazoa; phylum Chordata; class Amphibia; order Caudata; family Salamandridae; genus Lissotriton; species Lissotriton helveticus. The sequence goes on along the minus strand of NC_136069.1, from coordinate 1,133,415,482 downwards.
TAACAAGTTGCTAGTCCTTGTTGCTTCATTTGCCTCCTAGCAGCCGATTGTTGGCCCAATATTATGCCTGTCCTTGCTCAGTTCGCAGGTGAAGTGCAAGTGCCTTGTGAAAACTAGTGATCTTTCAAGAAGCCAGTCCTTGCGTCTTCATTTGGCCCCTAGCAGCAGACTGCTTGTGCAGTTAGTTGTCCCAAAGAATATCAGGGCTTGCTCGTTCACTGGAAAGATGCTAATGACTTGTGCAAACCAGCGTTCTTAAAAATAGCCAAACTTCGCCGCTTCGTTGGCCGTCTTGGAGTAGGAAACAAAGTACCGGTGACTTGTGCTGTTGGGTGCTCCTGAGAATTGCATTACCTTTGGAAGTATGTGCTGGTAAAATGCTCCTAGGTGGGCCTGACCATGCTCATTCACTTGTCCAATGCTTATAGGAGTGTTTTTTGGAATTTGACTCCCTGGCAGGCAGGGTCAGACTGGGAACAAAAACCGACCCTGGCAAAGTGCTCGGCCGCCCCGCCCCACCCCCCAGGGGGGTTCGGGGTGCGACTGCGCTCTTTGCCAGGGCTGGTTTTCGGACGCTTTTGTTACAGGGCCGTTTTTGCAGCAACCAGCCCGAACCCTTGCAGCGCACCGGGGGATTGCCCGGTGCCCGCAACGGCCAGTCCGGGTCTGCTGGCAGGCTAGGGAAATTGAAGCTCCACTTAACAAAGTAATTACAGCTTGCCTGCAGAAGCGAATTTGCAGGTTTACAAATATTGGTTCCAACAGTTTTTTGTTTGAGCCACAGGCACCGGGAATAGGCAATAAATGTGAACTAACAACTCTTCCTTGTAGCCAGAAAGCCGGCAATTTTGATTTTTCCAGGCTGGATGGAATGAGTTCTTTGGTATCTATGATCCAGAAACGAAGTAGCATAAACTGATGCTTTAAGGCATGAGAAAAGTGCGCTGAGGAATATTCCTGTGTACTCAAGTTTTTATATGAGTTGATTATGACCCAGGCATCTCATCTTCATGCGAAGGCATTTTTGTCTGTTAAATGGGACAAGATCCGAGTTGAGGAGTCTTGTATCCCTAATTCATGAATGGCCTGGCTTAAGTGTTTTCCACGTAAGCATTTTAAGTTACTGTGAAGATGCTCCTCGATTTCCAGACAACATAAATTGTTGATAGAGCCCCTCTCGGCAGCGTGCAGTCTACAGCACAATTTGATAAAAGCACTTTTGCTTTGAAATGATAGATTTTTTAAGACATCTAGGTGTATTTGGGCTGGTGAGGCAGATTTTAGAAAGCAAAGCAAAGTTTTTTATACTTTCGTTTGGATTTTATTAAGAGTGGCTATTTCACGATCCTGCATCATTTCCTTGCCATAGGTCAGCATTGGCATTAACTATGCAGACATTGCGGTAAGAAGATGGACAACTCAATTTCTTCTTTAATAGTTTGAACCCAAAAGTTAACGACTGTGCTTTAGCCTGAGTTGCAGCTAGATGTTGATTAATTGTCATTTGATGTTCCAAGTTGACGCCTAGGTATTTATATGTGGTAGCCACCTCAACCTTTTTGCCTTCCAGAAACCAGGTGAATGACTTTGGATTTGGCATCAACCAACCGGACCACTTTAGTTTTGTTCAAGTTTTGCTCTAGTCCTTGCTCGTCCGTATAGTTTTTTAGGGCATTCATGCTACATTGTAGGCATATTGGTATTTGACTCAATAGGATAATGCCATCTGCATATTGCAGGCATCCTAATTTTTCTGAAGCCAGGATTAGAGACTGGCTGTTGTCCTGTGTGAGGGCTCTTACGAGATCTGCAGGGTAGACGTTAAACAGACTTGGGACCATAACACATCCCTGTTTGAGGCAATTCATTGTGGTGATTTTGTTAGTGACTTGGCTGCCATCTTCTATTTTAACTTGTGCCCAGGTTTCTGTGTACAATGCTGTGATTGCCCTCAACAAGCTTCTTGGGATGCCCCATTCTTCCAAGTTCGCCCTCGGGTATCCATGAGGAACCCAAACAAAAGCAGACTTGAGGTCTACAAACATGTGAATAGCCGTGATTTATGTTTGGCCTTCTCCATTAGGAGACATAGTGCTGTTAGATTCGTTAGTGTCCCCATGCCAGCTCTGAACCCTGTTTGTATTTGTGGTATCAGATTTTTTCTTCTGTCCAATATTGTAAGTGCTGGAATATACGTGGCACATAGAGCTTCATTTCTACATCAGTTAAAGTGATACGCCTGCATTTGGTTGGTATGGCTGGGTTTCCACTCTTAGAGATAGATTGAAAGAGGTTACCTTTCCATCAATCAGGCCACAGTTGGAATGGTAAAGGTCATTAAAAAGAGGTGCAAAGTAATGGGCCCAGTAAGTTACATCTCCTTTGAAGGAGGCATTGGGGAGTCCGTTGGTGCCCGCTTCCCATTCTGGCTTCAGTTTCTATAATATTTCTAGTAGTTGTTCTGTGTCCACAACTGAAGCCTTGTTGTCTTGATGATAAATTGTGGACGTGTCATGGTTATCATGACTCACCTGGTCGTCATAAATTGTGGTGACTGGTTGTGCCTTTTGGTGCTCCAAGATTTTTGCTTTAACGAGCTGACTTTCCCCCTCACCGTCTATTACTGATCTTGCATGCATGTCACGAATATGGGTTTCCAAGAGACTGCATTAATTCCTGCATTATGCTGCCTGGCCTTTCTGGATAACAACCCTTTCACCAACTGCCAGAATTTTCTGCTGTTTGACTGTTTGCTGGACAGTAGAAGCTTGTTCTACAGATCCTCGTGGTAACTTCTTTTTTCTGTCAAGCAGTTTTTCTGGTATTGCGCTCTCAAATTTCGTAGTGTGGTTTTGTTCGCCATCATCCCTTGGTTTATCTCCTTTGCCACTTTTCTCGTTTCTCTTGCTATGTAAGATTTTTGTTTGCATAGCCCTCTACTAACACCAGTTTTTCCTTCCAGAACTCCTTTTTGTTAGTTATGTTTATGTTTTTACTGGAAATGTTGTCAAAAGAGTCGCAGTAGGTTTACCCATGCTTTTTGTTGATCGCCTGCTTCATATTTGTTTTTATCTGACTGTCTGATTCTCTTTTTCTGTCCTCGATGGTTTCAGCACAGTGGTAAACCTCTGCCATCTGCCTATCTGTCCCTGGGCCGTGCCAATTTAGACTTTTTAGATTGTAAGTGACTGGGGCAGAGATTATACCATTTGTTGGACACAGCTTGTTGGTCTAACACACTATCCTGATGGATTGAGGGAAATGATCACTCTCTGTACGGGCAGAACTTGAAACTGACACACCTGAGGCAAGAGTGATTCAATTATCAATGTGTGATTTTTTGTTGTGCATTTTTTGCCACTGTGGTGGTTGCCCCTTTTTTTGCTGACATTACTTAGCTCTGTATTAAAATCCCAAGAGATAGTAAAGGTGGCTTGCTTATATTGCTTTTGCACTGTTTTGTTATTTTGAACACATATTCTATATTTTTCCATGTGTTTGCTTTACAGGGTGAATATATACATTTATAAACAGCACTGCCATGTGAATGGGACAGGCCTTCGTGGGTTATAGCTTAGTTACTTGATTCCAGTTTACCCCAAGGTCGATTAATTCTGTGACCAAGTTAAATCTGGTGGAGCAAAACGTAAAGAGGCCACCCTTCGGGATTTCCGAATTTCAAAGACTTTGTGTCAGGTACAAGGTACTCTACGTATCCTACAATTGGTATTGGTTCTAGACACCAAGGGCCATATGTATCAGAAGTCATTTTGCGATTCTCAAATAGCGATTTTTTGCGAATCGCTATTTGAGAATCGCAAAATGCTATGTATGTAGGATTTGCAATACATTTTGCGAATCCTACATATTCCTTAATTGCGAATCGCAAATTGGGATTTGCAATTAAGGAATACCTCCCCATTCATTCCTATGGGCCTAGAGGCCCATAGGAATGACTGGGAAGACATTCTCAATTTGTGATTAGCAATTAGCGAATCGCAAATTGAGAATGCAATTTCAAGGGTGCAGGGGTGTCAAAAGGACACCCTGTTGCACCCCTGAAATAAGCATGGCTGCACATGTGGCACACATTGCACTTTGAAAAATGCAAAAAAGTGCATTTTTCAAAGAAATCGCAAATTACCACCAACTTGAAGTTGGTGGTAATTTGCGATTCCTTAGGGCCAAATTGCACTTTTTTGGTGCTTCTTACATTGCATTTAAGGAATCGCAAAATTTGCAATTCCTTAAATGCAATCGCAAAATAAGGAATAGCAAATTTTGCGATTCCTTATTTTGCCTTAATACATATCATTTGGCAAAATTGCATTCGCAAACGCCGAAATTCTGTGAATTTCGGCGTTTGCGAATGCAATTTTGCTTGATACATATGGCACCTAAGTCAACATAATATCAAAGTTCTGGAGAAATTACCTCGGGTCTCCCACTTGTAACAGGTTTTTATAAAACTATAACTTCAAGCTAATGTCATTAAGTTTCTGATTGCCATTTGGTGTATCGGTATACTCCCACTATATCCTTTACTCTGACAGACCAGTAACTGTAAATAAAAGAGTGGGACTCAATTTCACACAGAAGTGAGAATTAGGAAACTGAAATCTTTCTGTACCATGGGCAGGTTTGAGGTGTTAGGGCGGCTGAATACCAAAGAGCAACCTTCTGGGTTCCCATCCTTTACATATTTATTATACTCGGCACAAACTGTGATTTTTTTTGCCTGAAGCACCTCTTACAAGTAAAGCCCCACTCCTTCTCTATCTTAAACTAAACAGAGAATGGGCAATGTTCCTCCCTGCCACCTTGATAACAACATTTTCTCATTGAAAAATGTCCACACACCAAGGTTTAGATGTACACTTTGCTTTGTTAATTTGGAAACACAACTCAAGTACCTTAAATGTTCTTCACCCATTTGGTAGATTCTTCAAAGGAAAGGCTTTGCCCATTAGTCCACATTACATGTTTTATGCCAGGGTTTCTCTATCCACTATTTATCTGTGGTTACCTCCCACCTTAAGGAAGTATTCTTTCTCTCTGAAGTTCAGCTGTGACCCCTTCACATTCTAGTGCAAAGGAAACATAGCCATGCACTCTTTAGGATAGTTTATTTTGCTCTGGGCAGACTTTATCACTGGCAGAGTTCTAATAGCAAGGGGTCCTTCTACCAATGGTCCTAAGCTCCTCACTTTTCGGTCCTTTAGGGACCCACTTTTCTGCAGATATTTTCTTAAGTAGAATTAGTATGGTATGTTTCCTGAACCTTTTCTTAACTTTACAGTTCGAAACTCGTTTGAGCTTTTGACTCACTGACCTATATGGGCTAATACACACCTATCATATCCTACTTTTCCCTGTGGCCAATGATTGACACTTTTTGTTACCCTGAACCCTACGAGTGTCTGTAAGTCTCATACTATAAATGGTTAGCATGTCCTTGGGATCATATATATATATATATATATATATATATATATATATATATTTTTTTTTTTTTTTGCAGATTTGTATAGCTTGAACTCGACCCGAAGGTATTGGAGCGCTTTACATGAGCACAAGTTACTGTTACAAAAGGACACATTCATTTAAAAAAAAAAAAATGTAGGGTAGGTACGGGGAGATTAAGTGATTTGCCCAGAATCACAGGATGTGGAGTTGACCCCAAGGCTCGAACCTTGGTTTACCAGCTCCACAGTCGTCAGTCTAGCCGTGAGACCACATCCTCTCTGTGTGAAACCCTTCTCTGCCCTTGGCACTTCCCAATTGAGGAATGTGAGGACATAATGGATTTCTACATATCTGATCTCCTGGGTAAACAGCAATGCATCTAAGCACTCGATGAAAAGCACGTCTTGCAGCATTAAACTTGGATTAAGGTACCATGCACTCTCCCTCTGCACAGTGAGTCTGCATTCAATCATCATCCTCACAAGTTATCGGCAAACGATCATCAATTAGCAACCAGCGAACCCTCCAAGTAGAGGGATATAGTAGGCTCCTCAGGCTTTCACTGAGGCCTAGAACCCCGGAGTCGTCTTCTCTCTTATAGAGCTTCACTACTATTAGCAGGCGGCTTACCTGCATTGGGCTTTCTCAGTAGCCTGGGTCCCCACGAATACAAAACTTTTTTCTTTTTTTTTTACAGAGTTTTATATAGCGCGAACTTGACCCGAAGGTATTGGGTATCAGAGCGCTTTACATAGCACCAGTTGCATTACTTGAGGACACATTCATTTTTGTTAGGAGCGGGAAGATTACGTGATTTGCCCAGAATCACAGGATGTTGAGAGTCGTTGCCGAGACTCAAACTGGTTCCCCCAATTCGAGGTTAACCTCCCTAGCCGTTAGGGCCGCAGCAGTGCTATAAAGCTAATGTACGCTGGACTTAGTGTAGCTTGTGCTGGCTTTAATGTTCATCTTTGGACATGACCTAATGTCTTGTCACTTCATTCCAGTCCCTCTCACAAAATACCTGGCTTCCTGTATATAAACCAGATAAAACCATTCTGAACATTCCATGTATCATGTCATAGGAGCTGCTATGTGTTGAGAGGTATCAGAATCAGTCACACCACACACAACCTTCAGCACGGGCACCAAAAAAGTAAATAAATAAAATGCCCAGACCTGCTGTTGCCCATACAATTTCATCGCTAACACATATCTAGGGATTAAAACATATTGTGTAGCTTTAATTTATATAGAAAGTGACTAAAGACATTTTATGATTGTATATATATTTGACTGGATTTTAATAAGTGAGAATATAACTATAAAGCAATCACTGTACATGAAAGGGGCAAGGGTGCAAATAAAATGACAGTGTGTGCAGTACTCATTCGGACTATGACACTTCTGGAGGAGGGGCTATGAGATGTGTAGAATTGTGATATGTGGATACCTGTGCATAATGGACGGGAATGGGGTTTCCAGATCGAAAGGAGACAGGGTAGACTTAACAATGTTGGAGATAGATATGGGTTGCAGAACCGAGAGGACTAAGCGGTGCTGTGTGAAGAGGTGAGTTGTACATTGATGAGCTCAGGTTTGAAGATATACATTTTCATTTTTTTCCAGAATTTGAGAAGGGAAGGGAACTGGCTTATTTGGACTCAGATGGTGGTCCCATCCCTAGAAACCTTAACAAGAGAACGCTCAATGTCTTGTCTTTGCTGCAATCATTTTTTTTACAGTTCGACTATTCTGCTACTGCAAATCTTCTGCTTTCTCCCAGATGTTTTGTTCTCAAGATACCATTGGGTAAAGCAGTTACTACTTTGTAGACAATGCTCTAGATGTGTGAGCTAATAACTGGAGCCAACAGAGTTGTATAATTTTCAGTATGATTCTGTTGTACATTTAAGACCTGTGATGAGATGGGCTGCTGCATACAGGTTGCTTTGTTTCTGCATGAAATTTAAATGTTTATCACATATCAATTGCTGTATGTAAGATTGTCTCTTTTATTTTCTAGCCAACCAGTCACCTACAAAGAACTGCACACATGCCTACCTCTCACCGTTTCCTTTGAACCGGGATGCCAACAATACTGCAGCTTATGATTCTGCTATTAGTAAGTGCTTTTTCTTATTCCAAGAATGTACATCAAGAAAAAGTGTGTAAATTCAATGGCTAGTGGAAGGTGATACTGACGATTAGAACTAAAAGAGAGTTGGGGGTTCTACAGCATTCTTTTCTAAATAGAATAGTCTACTAAAGTATTACATCTACAATCCTGACTACGCTATATCGTCGCAGTAAGCAGATGTAGATGTAGAACAGTAAATGTATATTTCCATACACTTACGTTAACTATATAGTATATAATGGATGCAACATTGTTCTTGGTTAATATTTTGACTACAATATTGTAGCATACAACAGTCGGTAGCCATTTTGAATATTTGCATTAATGTTTAGACGTAACCATGTCTTGAAAGATATTATGAAATGTAAGATTTGTCTTAATTACCAGTAGGAGTACAACAGTATCAAAGTCCATAAACTGGATAAATTAGAGTAATAGAGGCCACTGCAATTACTCTGTGAAGCTGGGGTACTGGTTAGGCTTTTGTCAGTTAAAGCCATCAGTTTACAAATAATACCCATGAGCCAAACGCCTATATTCTTGAACCTGATGCCTAAGGCTGAATTGCAGGGTCCCTTTGGATATCACCGACATCCAGATATCCATATTGTCACCAGGTGACTCGTTAGTTTTGCCTAACTCTCCTGGTTGTAGGAAACAAACCTTGCAGCCAAGTATGGTGCTGTTCTACAGGTGGATGGCCTGTTCTGCGGGACACTATGACTGCTCATTAAATCAGACCATTGACATTCCCATGTAGAACAGAGCACCAGAAGGCCAGTGTGCAGCAGTGATGTATAGTGCCTGGTGTGTGTGACGTCAGCATGCTGCTGCCTATAGCGGGCATGCTGCCGCCGGAGCAATGCAAGAATTGAATAATATATTGTACAGCACCCCAAGCTGTAGGGTGTACCAAGTGGGGGACATGTTTTTATTGCAGACCTTTACAGCCCTTGTGGAAAGACCCCTTTTCACCAAGGTTATGCCTCTGCGCTCCCTCCTGATGCCGGAATGTATTGCTTCATTTGCTAAATGAATGTCTTTCAAAACGTCCAGCTTTTTTTTCATCTAGCAAATGCCATCAAACCAGTGATTGAAATTGAGAAATAGAAGTGCAGGTACCCTGTACTAAAGTACATGCTTAGTTTATGAGACGTGCCGGCACTCTCCAATGAAGTGCAGGTACTGTCCTTCTCAAAATAAATTTAAAAAGTGCCGGTACTCAATACCCGCACATTCAAAGCACTGCATCAAAAACAATTTCTTGATCACAGTATTTTCCTTGTGTTTCCGAATATTCTCAAAATAGCGTTTCATCTGCTCCTTGGCTGACCCGTATACATGGCAATCTCCAGTGTTGCGGAGAATACAGAAAAAAGAGACGAGTAAATTTAGCGTAGAAATTGTATTTGCTGTGTATTGTGTAAGTACAGTACACGGTTACTCATCAATCACAACATTTTCGTTAATCTGCCCAACGTATCAATTGCAACAGTATAATACATTTATTGTGGAGATCTAGCTTTTTTTTTTTTTTAGAATATACATGAATGTATAAGTCAGAACACAGCTGTTCCTACCCACTCTCTGGCGGCTGCACAAAACCAGCCTCTTCGCCTATCGAGAAACAGGTGCTGGCACGAGCCGACCAGAATGGCATACAGTAATGGAAAAGGGATCAGCCGCGGCAAGCAACTGACATGACTCTTCCAGAGAGCCTGAAGTGGTACATGCTTTAAAGTGCTGTGGGAAGTCTTCGGTCTTTGTGTATTCTGCTCCTTAGCATAATGAGGCACATTGTCGCACGATTCGTCAGGGGCGTGGGTGCGTGTCGCGGCTCGCAAGATTCGTCACCCGCATTCTTGGTCGAGTAGCTGGTGTCGTGTTACACCGGGGGCCCATGTGTCCTAGGCTGCGTGTTGACTCTTTATATATATTGCACTGGGAATCATATGCAGACTGACCAGTCCACGACGCCTCAAACATTAATCCATTAACAGGCCAAACCCCGCTACTGCTCCTCTTCTGATGAAAAAACACACACTAAATAAAATCCAGAAAAATCTATTCTCACGAATATCTCTTGTCATCTAGTATATGTTTAAAAAAGACATCAACCAAAAGACAATGCTCATGAAAAATGCATAGGAAATATAGCATGGTGCACATTTTAGAACATGGTCGGAATTGGGTAATTGGGGTATTTTCTCGGGATTAAACGTTTTGATGTGAAATTCTTTATGTTTTCATTTTCTACCCGGCTCATTAACAGTAAAGTAGCCTTAATCGTGACAACATGTGAAGGGATCTGGTCTAATGACTAACTTCCCGACTATAGCACCAGGAGACCTGGCACCGAAATATGAACCTAGAAATGACACCAAATGTGAACTAACCAGTGGCGACTGGTGTCCGGGAAAAGTGGTGGAGGGGTGGCAGAAGGAAACCGGGCACTAACAAAAAAAAAAAACGAAAATTACCTGCCGCTCGCCTCTCTTCTGCTCCTCTGGGGCAGGAGGGGGGTCGAGTCTGAGGCTCCTGTAAAGATGGGGCCCTAGGCCCTCATGCTAATGTAATGAGGTGACACGGACACTCAGTTGAGGGTAGTAAGAATGGCCCCGAGCACGTGCGCTCGGTCTCTTTATTGGCAGCGTCATGTGACACCATTGTAGTGTTGTGCGTGTGTGTGTCCCTGAAAGGGCCTAGGCATCCCTCGGTCGCGTGCGCAGGGGCAGGTCGCGCACCAACAGCTACTCAGGCACACACTCCGCGATAGTCGGAAGTGACGTGCACGAGCGCACGCCCCCCTTTTATTTAGCCCCGCAGGCCACGCCTGGCCTGCGGATGTAGGGATGCGTGGTACGTGCGTAGGCTAGACCGTAAACAGCATTACATCCCTATCCAACTATATAACATTTTCACAGTGTCCAAACATCATGGGACCAGTAGGCTTAAAGTTCAAAATAACCGCATCTGTACTTGCATGTCCTTTGGTGGCATCTCAGGGCCTCAGCAGACAGGCATAGTCCTTTAATTTCTGACTTGGCAGTGGATTAGGCCGCAGGTTGTACCTCGGGACGTTACCTCTGCCGCGTTACGCGGGGCGGGGTGTGTCTATGATAGTATTCGACCTGGTTGGGGATCCACACTCCAGCTCAGGCCTCTCCGTCGGTGTCCCTGCTGATGGGTTGACTTCCACTTCATGGGTCATGGCCCCTTGTGATTCACAGTTGTCGTCCGTGGTTTCTAGATTTGGTCTTGGCTCAGGGGATATCATTTGAAACCAGGAGGTGTTCCTCGATACTTCCTCTTCTCCCTTCCTCGCAGTGATCATGGTGCCTTTGGTGGCCGTGACAGTCCATGGGCCTGGTTCGTAGGGAGTCTGGAACTTTCCTCCCGGGCGTCTATTTCGTATGACCACTTGAGCTCCCTGGCACAGCCGCCTTGGTGTTGCTCTCCGGCGTCGGCTCGCTCGCTGGTTATTTTGTCGTCTCCGTTCTTGAGTATCATCTGTGTTATCCAGGCCCTGCGGTGTCCCCGGGGCAATGGGGAGGAGGTCTCTGCGTTGTCCTTGGAACATGAGGGTCCAGGGGCTTCTCTGTGTGGTGCAGTGAGGGGTTCCCCGATATTCTCGTAGGAAGTCATGCAGTCTCTGTTCATGGGTCGGCTTGCTCTACCACTGCTATCCGGAACATCTTATTGAGGGTCCGCATAAATCGTTCTACTTCCCCATTGGCCTGGGGCCACTGGGGTGTGATGCGTCGGTGTGTGATGCCTCTGGCTTTAAGGAATGTAGCAAATTCCGCTCCCTGGAATGGCGGTCCGTTGTCGCTCCGTATTTCCTCAGGGTATCCGAACATGGAGAATATCTTTTCTAGTGCCGGTCCTACATGTGTGAAGGCCGTGGAGATTACTCTCTCAACTAGCGGGTACTTGGAGTGCGAATCGATGGCCACCAACGCATGTCCTTCCCCCGGGAAACTCCCAAAATCTATGCTGACCTTGGCCCATGGAGTCGTACATGCGTCTTCCGTGATTATCGGAGCTGGCCTCTCAGGATCACTTGTCAGTTGGCAAGACATGCAGCTCTTCACGTAGTCCTCCACCATGGTTTCTAGTTCGGGAAACCACACCTTCTCCCTCATGCGCGCCTTCATTTTCGTTGTGCCTTGGTGGCCACCATGGGCAAGTTGCGTGGCCCGGTACCTGAGGCTCTGTGGTATCACCAGGCGTGATCCTCTTAATAGGACTCCTTCGTTGGTGGCGCTGAGCTCGTGGCGGACATGCCAGATTTTCGTGAGAGCCTCTTTATCTGCAGCGGTCCAGGAGCTAGGTGGGTGTAGGCAGTTGGCCCAGGAACCTTCCTGAACAGCTCGAAGTGACCTCGTGTAGATGTTGTCATCGGCGGCAGCTTCCTTGATTTCCGTAATCGTCAGGCATTGTGGACACGATGTGAGAGCTACCCATTGAGCGTACTCCTCGCAGTCATCATCTGTAGGTGCCGGCTCTTGTGGCAAGAGGTGGCGCGACAGGTAATCAGCAGGATTTTTGGCCCCTGGGCGATATACCACCTCCATTCCATATGATTGAAGTTGAATCACCCATCTTTCAATGCGTGGTGGTGGGTGCGGCGCAGTTCCTTTGAAGAGGGGCACTTGGGGCTGGTGATCTGTGACCATGACGAATGGGTGACCTTGTAGGTATAAGTGAAAATGGCCACAGGCCCACTTGATGGCGAGGGCCTCTCGCTCTATTTGGGCGTACCTGGTCTCGGTTGGGGTCAGGGCCTTACTGGCGAATGCTAGCGCTGTCCATTGTCCAGGCTCGTGTTCTTGGGTCAGGACCGCTCCTAGACCTACCGGGCTGGCATCAATGATCACTTCGGTGCGTTTCGCAGGGTCGAAATACGATAGTGTTGCATTTTCCAGGAGGGCCTCCTTGATTCCCTGGAATGCGTCGTTTTCTTTCGGGCCCCACTGCCACGTGACATCCGTTTTGGTTAGTGCTCGCAGAGGTTCGCTTCGGGTGGCTAAGCCCGGTATGAACCGGCCACAGTAGGTGGCCATCCCGAGAAAACTCCTCACCTCCGTCGGGGACCGTGGTGCTGGGGCGTCCTTGATGGATTTGGACTTCCTGGGTTCGATCTGAATTCCCTCCTGGTTGAACACATAACCAAAGAACTCAATGGAGAGTTGAAAAAACTGACATTTGTCCCTATGGAGCGTCGCTCCATGCGTGCTCAGTCTCTTCAGGACATCCCCAAGGTGTTTGTAGTGCTCTGATGCAGTGGCAGAATGGATCAAGATGTCGTCGCTGACATTCATTACCCCGGGCAACTCAGATAGGAGTTCCCTGATTGTGTTTTGGAACACCTCCGCCGCTGAAGAGATGCCGAAGTTGAGGCGTTTGTAGCGCCGGAGGCCAAGATGAGTACTGAAGGTGGTGATGAATCGGCTCTCCTCTGCAAGTGGTAACTGATGGTATCTGGCATTGAGGTCAAGTTTGGAAAACCACTTTGATCCATTTACATCGGCCACTATGTCGTCCATTGTGGGAGTGAGGTGTCTCTCCCTCCGGATGACTGTGTTTGGCAGCCGCATGTCGATACACAGGCGAATTTCGCCCGGCTGCTTAGGCTTTTCTACAATGACCATAGGCGAGACCCACGGGGTAGGTCCCGTTACTTTCTCAATGACGTCTAGGTTCTCTAGTTTTTCGAGTTCCTTTTCCACCAGCGGGCGAAGGTGAAATGGTATCCGGCGGTGGTGTAGTGCTGTGGGAGAGACGGATTTGTCAATGTGGAGCTTGATAGGGTCACACTTTATGCATCCAAGGCCTCTGAATAATTCAGGAAATCGTTCCAGTAGTTCATCCACTTGGTGGGCTCGGATGCGATTGGCAAACGCTATCAGTTTTAAGTCCTCCGCAGTGTGCTTAGCAGTGTGTCAGCTTCCCGGTCGATGATGTGGACGGTTGCCATTATTTCCGACTCGTCAGCCTGGATGGGTATTATGATTTTTCCCTTGAGTGGTAACGGTGTGTCCGCTCCATAGGCGAAGATTCTCGTCTTGGATGGTAGTACCTCAGGCCGAGGGCGTAGTTTGTTGAATTGTTGCAGTCCCATGACATTGACGGTGGCGCCTGTGTCGATGACCGCCTTCACCTCGTTTTGCCCCATTTGCACCACGCATGTGGGTTGTGGCCGTCGTCTTCGTTTGAGTTCCCGCGCGAAGGAGATGACGTAGGCCTCTTCATCCTCCGAGTCCGAATCATCATATATCGTGGGTAAGTGTTTTTCTGCCTGCGCCTGGGGCGGATCAGCTAGTGACAGCTGGCGGACGGCCTTGGTAGGCGTCCATGACTTCTTGGGATTCTTGGGCTGATTTTTCCTGCGGCAGACCGACGCGAAGTGGTTTGGGATTCCACAGTTCGCGCATGTTTGTCCCTGGGCCGGGCAGTCTTTGGCTGCGTGTGGTTCATGGCCGCAGTACCCACATCGGGCTTGCGGTGAGTTTCTCCGGGATCCCTTTTGCATCGGGCCACGTGGTCGGGGTCGCACGGCGTCTGCGCGTTCTACCTTGATTGTTTCAGTCTTAGATAGGGGCTTTGTGTAGGGCCTGTTCCATGGCCGTCGCTCTGACGTTTGAGAGCTTTTGGGATCTTGCCAGGATGAGGATGTCTTCTAGTGAGATCCCTGGCTTGCGTAAGATTAGTCCTCTCAGTGTCTTATCCCGGCACCCTTGAATAATCTGTCTTCTTATGGCCCTCGGTTGGTCCTCATCAGTGGAGCTGGCTAGCTCTCTGATGCGGGTGTGGAATTGGTCCATTGACTCCCCGTTCCGTTGGCGTGCTTGCCCCAATTTGAACACCTCGAAGTCCACGTTCAACTGGGAGTCAAAATGGGCGGCAACAGCGGCATCATAGCTGTCGGCTGCACCCGTGTTGGGGAGGTGTTTGAAGAGTCGAAAGATTTCCTCCCCCGCGTAGTGGAGCAGTAGTGATCTTTTCACGGCGTTGTCTGTCTCTCTCGTGACCACGAAGTAGTTTTCCAGTCTCTTGAGCCAGATTTTCCACCGTGGTGACGCTGTGGGCGGGTCAATTGCCTCAATGAAAGGCGGCAGCACCCCGGTTGCGGCGTGCTGGAATGGAATGTTAATGACAGGCGCTGGCGGCTCGCCGTCCCCCATGACGAATAAGTCTCTATGGGTGGTGAGAGTGTGTTCGGAGCTTGATCAGTCCCCTCACAGGCCGCAGTGACGTGCGTATCTCTCCTGGGCCCCACCCTTCTTTCCCGCCAATTTGCGGTACCCACGTGGCAGCAGCGCGGCTTACTTCAGTGGAAGCGCGGGTCCAGCGGGCGGTCGGTGGCGTGAAAGACGTGGTCCCCCTCGACCAACTGCAAGGACCACCTGCGCGTCGAAGACCACCAGACCAGGCGCACAACAGGAGTCTCCAGGGCAGTGCAGGACAGAAACGCGTTGCACGCGAAATGCGTGAGATATGGCAGGTCGTTTTCTGTATCCCACGCGGAATGCGTGAGAAACGGCAGGGCGCGGTAGGAACCGCGGACCACGCGAGATGCGTGAGAATCGGCAATCTGTCGCATGCGGCGGAGCAGCCGATGCAGCGGCCAGCGGCAACGATGTCTTCTCCTCCCGTGGGGCAGCAGGGGGGGCGAAGGATCAGGCCCAGGCAATGGGGGCGAGGGGAGCGCGCCGGCTCTGAGGAGGCAGGACCACCAGTCAGCGACCACGCGGGTAGCACCGCGGACAGGAGCGGATAGCTCCGACAAGGCTCCGGTGGACGGGCGAGGGTTGGGCCCCCTCCGCTCGTCGCCAATGTAGTGTTGTGCATGTGTGTGTCCCTGAAAGGGCCTAGGCATCCCTCGGTCGCGTGCGCAGGGGCAGGTCGCGCACCAACAGCGACTCAGGCACACACTCCGCGATAGTCGGAAGTGACGTGCACGAGCGCACGCCCCCCTTTTATTTAGCCCCGCAGGCCACGCCTGGCCTGCGGATGTAGGGATGCGTGGTACGTGCGTAGGCTAGACCGTAAACAGCATTACAACCATGACGTCTGTGGTGGGTGGGTGTAAAGTATAGTACATCACTCCTGAACACTAGAACGTGTCCATGCTAGGACTCTACATCCCTCCCAATTTTTAATAACAAAAAACCAACGCCAAAGTTCAACCTGTGGGAAAAACACAACGGTATATCCGGATGCAGTACAGTGTTCAACTTCTGCAGAGTCTCTTTATCCGCCGCTACTTGAAGTCACAGACGATGTTCAGTCTGCTGCGGTGGCTCCGGCCATGGGTGCTCGATGGATCCAGTCTGCTGAAGACTCTGCCATGAAGTTGTCCTCACAGTCTTTCATTATCTTCCTTCTGTGGTGACAAACTCAGTTGGAGTTCTTGTGGTTCGCCGCTAGACGTTGGTGTGCGTTATCCAGTCCTGGCTTTGTCTTCATCAGCGGCATGCATCCTACTTGGCAAAAACGGGTTTGTTGCAAGGCATCCCTCTCACCAGAATTGCCCCTCTCGAAGGTGTTCCCCTGCCACGGGATATCCTTGAGGCCCTCTTTTCCAGATTTGCACTGGGCTGGGTGTACCGCATCATGTTGCTCTAACGCTGCCATCAGTGGGGGTATCGGGTATGGAGGAGATGATGGGTCTCACCTCAGGGTCCACAGCCTCCTCCAGAGGGTAGCTGTTGGCTCCTGTCTTTGCTTGCGATCTCTTCGCCCTCCCCGGACCTTTGCAGACGGGTGGCTGATGACCATCTCTCGTCATGGGGACTGTCGTCCCGGAGGCCTCTGCCCCTGGGCCACCACGGCTGGCATTGTCCAGTGTCCGTGTGACCCCAAAGGTGGATGTCACAAACGGTCTCGCCTGCTCATCTCCGCAGATCCTGGGTGTGCGGAAGCATCGTGGATTAGCCGGTCTTCTCGCGGTGCCACGGTGTTCACCAGGACTTGTGCTCCGGTGTCCTGGCGCTTGTCGCCTTCCTTATCCTCGGGAGTGTGAGTTGTCTTCCTACACTCCTCTCTCTTTTCCTCAGTTGGTTCGCTGTGGGGACAACGCGTCACACTGACTTCTCCTTTTACTCTTAACAGTGGCAACAGGCCACTCGGATATACTTCCTTCCATTCTGGCAGTGGCAGACGTGCCACTCAGATCTCTCCTTTTCTTCTTTCCTTTTGGCAGTGGCAGACTTGCCACTCAGATCTCTCCTTTTCTTCTTTCCTTTTGGCAGTGGCAGACGTGCCACTCAGATCTCTCCTCTTCTTTTCTTTTGGCAGTGGCAGACGTGCCACTCAGATTTCTCCTTTTCTTCTTTCCTTTTGGCAGTGGCAGACGTGCCACTCAGATCTTTCCTGTTCTTTCGCTTCGCGACATAACTTGAACCGATCTAGTTTCCTCTTGCCTGGCCAGGCTTCTCCATGCAGCGCACGCACTCTGCATGTGTCTCCCTGGTCTTGTCCTTGTCGGAGGACACTCTCTCCTTCTTCCTCAGCAGCCACAGTTAATGTCGCGAACCTTCCTTTATCTATTTTCTTCTGGGTGACGTTCGTGGGTCTACGTCGGTAGACCTCTTCGTGGTTGAACGTCCTGGACCACTTGCCGGTCCACTTCTACCGATCTCTGTCAGGTTGCCTTCAGTCCTCCTGTCGGACCTTGTGCTGCAACGATTCTTGTGGACCCTTGCATCGGTCCCCTCCTGTCGAGACTCCCCTGATGGGCTGGCTTCTGTGATCGACGACCTGGCTGGTCGGCGTCGCGGTGCGACCATCTGACTGGTTGGCATTGGGGATGAGTCATGTCGTGTGACCGTCCGGGATACCTCCCCGCGCAATGGCACTCCATGCGCTCTTCTTCCTCCTTGCGGTGGCGTCATGTCGCCACGTGGCGCGTGGTCTGCGCACTTGCTCTTCGGTGTGCTTGAACACCTGCTGCGCACACCATGTGGTTCCTTGTGTGCGGCTTCTTTGCTCTCCGGCGCGGATTGGTACCTTTGTAGAGCTTCTTCGGCGCAGTTGCTCCGTGCGCTCTTATACCTGGTCGCGGTGGCGTCGACAGCCACTGGGCGTGCACTCTGCGCCCTTGTTCGTCCGTGTCGTTGGGTACTTGCTGCTTTGGATCATTGGCGGGAGTAGTTGATGCTGTGGTGAGCGCCTGTGGCCACAAGGCGTCACTGCTCTCTCCGTCGTCTGATTATGGCAGTCTTTTCCCTAGGAATTCTTCCAGTGCTTCCTTGCTACTTGAGGCGCTAGTGCGTCACCTTGTCTCACCGTCCTCCTTGCGTTTGCTTTCTTTAGCACGTCGCGCTGGAAGTGGCAGCCGCAGATTCCTTGCTGTGTGCGGGTGTCTCCTGCTCTGCTGCGTACTTGCTTGCGGAGTGTGTTTAAATGCTTTACTGGAGTGGCGCTACTTAGTCTGTTGCCCCGTTGACACACTCAGTCCTGTAGCTAAGTTCAGCTTTTGATGGCAGGTGCACTTTCCCCTGTCAGCCACTAGATGGCAGCGAGGCTGTAGGCTTCCATCCGGCAGCAGTCTGCTTTGGCTCGAGTCTCTCCCCTTGTTGTGTTCATCCTCTACTGTCCCTGCTACTCTTGGGCTGCACAGGGGGCTGGAGTCACTGCTGACCCCGGGCAACGGGAGTAAGACCTCACCTCTTCCCTCGGTGAGTGTTTGATTCTTTTCCCTTTGTTCCTGGGAGGCAGAAGGGCCTATGCGTGAGAGTGAGGCACTGCTGCGTGTCTGCGCACAGGGGGGGGAAATGCTCCGTGTCCTGCCGGGTTCACCGGCAAATTTTGCTTTCTCCTGTTTGGGAGTGTTCTGGCAGCCAGTGTCCTTGGGCACACAGTTATAGTTAATTTCGGCGGCGCTGGCCGCTGACAGGCGCTTCATTCCTCCGCCAGGGAGCCCAGGAGGTGGGGGCAAACTTCTCTTGCCGGCGGCCGTCCTGCCTTCACTTCTCTTCGCCCTCCCTGCCCGCGGCAGCCTTCTGCAGTCCTTGGGCAGGGGTGGTGTGTGCTGGGCGATGTGTGGTCGTGCGGGGGCAGGGCGTGTTCTGTGCAGAGCGGGTGGGCTCCGCTTCAGCAATTTCTTGGCGGGTGTGTCATGCTCGACTCAGGGCACCGAGAGGCGGTGCATTTGCGGCATGCTGATATGCGGGGTAGTTACCCGCCTTAGGGGATGGTGATGAGTGCGGTCCGCTGCGGGTCGCGTCACACCCGTCATGGCGCCATTACTTTGCGGGTGGGCTCCGCTTTTAAACACGCTTTACTCTCGTCGCGAGGGGGTCGGGAGGTGGTTAGCTACGCCACTCCCTCCCCTCATTGTTCAATGAGAGTCACGGAGGCGGGGTGGACTCCCGCAAACCTACGGTCAGTCTCTGGTGATTACGGGTAGCCTACAGGCTCACCTCAAGTCCGGCTGGCGTCGCGGGTGGGCTCCGCTGAGTCGCGACGTCCCGCTGCTTCTCTGCTGGGCACCTTGATGCGGGTAGGCACCGCTGGATGCTCACTCTGCCTTCTGTCGCGACCGATGCGGGTGGGCTCCGCTCAGGTCGCTTATCTTCCCCCAGGTACTCTCGGGCAGGGGCGACTCACTGTGGGCCTCCGAGGTGTAGGGTGTGCTCCCGGTCACTGCGGGCTGTGTCGCAGGGCTCTGACTTGCCCAAAGGCTTCTCGGCATGTTGCGCCGTGTTCCAGGGGGTGCCCTCTAGGCGGGCAGCTCTCTCCCCCTTTTCATCGAATTTGGGCAGTGGCACGCATGGTCGCACGTACCGACCACGTCGCCAGTGTAAAGATGGGGCCCTAGGCCCTCATGCTAATGTAATGAGGTGACACGGACACTCAGTTGAGGGTAGTAAGAATGGCCCCGAGCACGTGCGCTCGGTCTCTTTATTGGCAGCGTCATGTGACACCATGACGTCTGTGGTGGGTGGGTGTAAAGTATAGTACATCACTCCTGAACACTAGAACGTGTCCATGCTAGGACACTACAGCTCCCAGACGCCCGTACCGCCAATCCAGACGCCGCTCTCATGGTGATAATACCTATGAGAGCAGCGTCAGTATTGGCATGTCGGTTAGCTTCCCTAAGGCGGCCGGCCAAACCGACATGCGCACTGAAACTCGTGCCCACCAATCCTTCGCCTCCTCCTCCATGCTGTTGTCATCTTGATGTCCCCACCACCAAGACCCAGCACTGTGAAGAAAAATAAAATGATAATCAAACTTTTTTATTATTTTATTTTTTGTTTTCCTCTGCGGGCAGGAGAGCGACGTTCCTCCACCTTAGCTGAGGAGCCATCGCTGGAAGTAACTTTGTCCTCTTACTGGGTGGCTTGCAAATAGTGCTTACTCCTCTACCCATGATGTAATTTGGAATGCGTGGAATGGTTTTCTCGTATACTAAGCAAACAAAGGAACCCCTCGTGGCTGTGTGCAAAGCGTGCTAACATGGGGCCTGATTCAGAAAGGTGAACTTACACATTTGTGTAACTTTATGCTTTTTGGTATTGGAGTTTTACAACTCCACACTCCTGATACTTCTGTGTGTAGAGTTGTCCGCACCTAGAGACTCCGTAATAGGGTCGCAGAACCCTGCACACATATGTATAGGGAGTGCAGAAAAATAAAACTCAACACATATTTTGTGAATAAGGAATTGCATTTTTTTTTACGTTTTCAAGGACTACAAAATGTATTACAAAGTGCAGATTGTGAATCAGGCTCAATACGTTTTATAAATCGGTCGCACAAGCGCCTGCAACACAATATATTCCCTTGCAAGTTGCAAGTGTGTGTGTAGGGGTACACCTGTACCTCTCCCTTTGCCTTGTGGCTCTGAGTTGTAATGTTGACATTGGTAGTCACAAAGAAATTTGCTGCCCCAATCACAAAGCTTATTACCATGGCCCTGTAAACCGGCATAATCACATACTTTGTCTCAATCCTCCTAAAACATGTATCATAAGTGGTTTACGAACATGGAGGACATGTTGAGAGCTTTTGTTGAGCTATGCTGTTTAATACCAATCCACGTAATCTGTCATCCTACCACTGTGCCTATGATTGTTCTGCCTTTACCCTTGGCACTGGATCTGAGTTGCCCTTCTAGAACCACATCTTCCTGAGATCTTTTAGGCCCATCAGTTTTAGCAGCTCTATTTTTTAATGAACCCAGAGGAGTCATCAAACCATCAACACTCGGTGGGTGGTATCGATGGAGCATGATCAATGCTAGATAACTTTGTAGCCAGGTTTTGAAAAGTGTTAATTATGGGTGGAGGACCAGCAGACTTCATCATACGTCTTAATTTGTTCATAAGTCAATGTGACTATACATTAGTGGTCTCAGTGAGTCTGCAGATTCTCACATTACTTCTTCTCTGATTAATGATGAGCACTCCCACAGACAATGAATGGCAGTTGCTAGACATTGAACGAGGGCACATGCTAAGGGTGGCTCTAATTGCTTGTGATAACACTTTGTGATGAATTACAGCTGTAACAAATTGGGTTATTTGCTGAAGGGGATGAGAACCCACTTGAAGAAATAATCACAACCCTTGTCGGTGTGAACCACAAATTTCAATAAATAAAACTGTGCTTAACCCTCTGGCAGCTTGACACACAGCAGTCGGGTTTAACTTAACCCTTTCTCTGCTAGGCCTTCCACCTCCTGTGCTAAGCCTTTTTGTGGCTATTTGGGGTAGGTATTGTTTAGGACCCTTTTACTTTTTGTCCACGTTAGATATCCACGCCGAATCTGCATCCTTTTTGTCCAACATCATGGGGATTTTAAAGGTACCCTGGGTTTGGGGATTCCCCTGGAGGGGACCCATAAATTAGATAAGATACAGCTAATTTTAGTTTTTTGGGGAAAAATGCGGAAAAAGTGTTGCAGAAAAAAGCATATTTGTTCCCCTGCAAATGGTATCAACAAAGGGTTTGTGGTGCTGAAGTTATCACCTTCCCAGCTTTCGGGAACAAGCAGACTTTTGTCAAAAAATCAACATTTTTTATACAGTTTTGGCATTTTACTGGGACATAGACGATTTTTGCTACTTTTTGTGATTGCAACCTCCTTCCAGCTAGTGGTAGAAATGGGTATGAAAGGAATAATGGATCCTGGAAAGTTATACATTTCTGAAAAGTGGATACAATTCTAAATTCAGCAAGGGGTTATTTGTGTAGAGCCTTGAAGTTTTTTTAATAGAAACTAACAATTGAAAATCAGAAAAATTGAAAATGAGTTGAAAAAACAGCCATCTGTGCCAACATTTTCACCTGTAACTTATTCTAAGTATGACAGATTTTTTAAAGCAACATATTGTTTCATTTGTTGGACCCTTCTGGTTGTAGGAATATATAGGACTTGTAGGTTCACCAAGAACCAGAGGAACACAGAGTCGATAATAGAGCAGTGTCTTGCAATGGTTTTTCATTGTGAATCGTGTATATAGCAATTCATTTGGTAAAACGTAAAGAGTGAAAAATAGGTATCAAAGACACCTATGTATTTACAAAATGGGATCAAAATATTGAGTTTAGAAACAGTAGCTAGCTATTTGCACATCTTTGAAATTGTGGGTACCCATACTAGCATGTGAATTTTAGGAAATTTTTCAAAGTGACTTCTTTTTTACACATTGTCGTACACTTGGAAGGCAAAAATGCATAGAAAGTCAATAGGTAATAACAGTTGCTCTACAATTCTGTATTTCCCTAAGTCTCCTGATAAAAAATGGTACTTCACTTGTGTGGGTAGGCCTAGTGCCTGTGACAGGAAATGGCCCAAAACACAACATGGACATACAAGATTTTTACAGTGAAAACAGACACTTTTTCTGCAAAGTGCCTAGCTGTGGATTTTGAACCCTTGCTCAGCCGGCACCTAGGAAAACCTAGCAAACCTATACATTTTTTTAAAACTAGACACACAGACAAATACAGGATGGGGTGAATTGAGTGGATCTCACCAGGTTCTGTTACCCAGAATGCCTTGCAAAGCTTAAACTTTGTAAAACAAAAAAAACATTTTCCTCACATTTCTGTGCTGGAAAGTTCTGGAAGTTCTGGAATCTGCGTGGATTCACAAAATTCCATCCACCCCATATTCCTCAAAGCATACTGATAAAAATGGTACCTCACTTGTGTGGGTAGTCCTAGTGCCCGCACCTGGAAATGGCCCAAAACACACCGCGGGCACACCACATTTTTACAGTGAAAACTGACCCTTATATTGCAAAGTGCCTAGCTGTGGATTTTGAACCCTAGCTCTGCCGGCACCCAGGGAAACCTAGCAAGGCTATATATTTGTGAAAACTAGACAGGAGGGGGTGACTTGTGTGGCTCCCACCAGGTTCTATTACCCAGAATCCCTTGCAAACCTCAAACTGTAAAAAAAATAAAAAATCTCCGATAACTGTGATGGAAAGTTATGGAATCTGTGTGGATCCAAAACAACTCCACCCACCCTGAATTCCCCAACATCTCCTGAAAAAAGCAGAACCTCACTTGTGTGGGTAGGCCTAGTGCCCGCAGCAGCAAAAAGTCCAATGCGCAACATGAACACACCACATTTTTACAGTGAAAACTGACCATTTTTTGCAAAGTGCCTAGCTGTGGATTTTGAACACTAGGTCTACCGGCACCTAGGGAAACCTAGCAAACTTATACATTTTTGAAAACAAGACACCCAGGGAAATACAGGAGGGGGTAAAATATGTGGCTCACACCAGGTTCTGTTACTCAGATTCCTTTGTAAAGGGAGACATCCTTTACAACGCAACTTTTACCACGCAGTGCTTTTACGATGAAACTATTACAACGCATGTTATTACAACACATAGCGCTGGGGGGCACTCTAGGATTAGGGAATAGATTTAATTTACTATCCAACACCTTCCCTACTATCCACGGGGACTGGAGTTGGAATAGTAAATAAACTATTCACTATCCAGCACCCCTTAACGCTATGCGTTGTAACAGCATGCATTGTAAAAACTGCGATGTAAAGGCATGCGTGGTAAAACCATGCGTTGTAATGTCATACATCCCTTTGTAAACCTTAAACCTTATACTTCCTTCAGGCTTCAGGTGGCAGGGCACCCCTGATTCTGAGTTTTCAGAGGTCCAGGATTGTTCAGATTTCAGGTCCTGGGATTGCTACTTTAATGCCTAGTGCAAGCCTGTGAGTGGGTGGCAATCCTTTGTCTAGCCCCAAAACTAGTACTGGTCAGTTCCATTCTGTTTCCTGGTTTGCTTCAGTTAAGTTAGTGAAACAAAAGGTGGGGGCAAGCGTGGTGTTATGTTTCTTTTGTGTGACGGGGCAAATCCTATCGAAATGTGATAAGATCAGGCCACTGCTTCTCTCTAGCCATCCTGTCAGGAAGACCAACTCCCCTCTACACCTAAGCCCTTTGTCCACTGTCTGGCTTCATACGAATTGGGTTGTTGGTTGGACTGGGGTGTGAGCCCTGTTCAAGCAGCAACCACAATCCTTGACAGGGTGAGGCATAAACCAACCTTAAATAAACCTGTGCTCAACCTCTGGAGGCAAGTGAAAGTGTTTTTGCAACACTTCAAACAGTAATAAAGTGGCAAACACCACACAAAAAAGGATTCCATCCCATGTTTAATGAATAGAGTTTTCTTTAATAAATAAAACAAGACCAAAATGACAAAAATCCAATCAGTAGAACCGGAGAGATGCAGTTTGAAAGATTTTTGGAAAAATACACCAAAAAGTACAAACCGCCAACTTTAGGGATCTGGCCGCACTGGACAACAAAGTCAAAACTTTACGCCGACTGCGACGGAGGGTGGGCTGGCTACAGGGACCCAGTTAGGCCTGCTAAACAAAATACCTTAAATCCTGGTTTGCAGAACGTTGCAGTTATCTGTGTCAAAGATCATCACGCAGCCGAACCAATGCATCAGATCCAAAATTTGGCGAGACTGTGATGCAAGGGCCTGCGTTGTCATCGAGGCTGCTGTTGACGATGAATGTGATGGTCAGCTCCAAGGATGCGTCGCTCAGTGGTGCTTAAAAATGCGTTGCGGCCTGTGGCTGCGATTCGTGTCTTTGTGACTGATTCCATCCACGTAGCAGCAGAGATGCATCGGTTCTTCTCAGGGCTGCAAACTCACTTCCAAGTGTCCAGGACTGGGTTGGCACCACTTGGCAGGGTAGACTCACAGATGGCAGAGTCCAGGCACATGTACAAGGATGTTGGAAGCCTGTTGTATCCCTGAGCCTTCAGATGAGGATGCCAGCCAACAAGCCTTTCTAGTCACTGTAGGTTCTGTGCTCAAGAGATGCAGGTCAAGTCGTTCTCACTAGGCAAGAGGGCAGCAGGTCAGCACAGCAGGGCAGCAGTTCCTTCAGTGCAGCAGTCCAGCAGAATGGCAGTCCTTTCAGCAGGACTGCAGCCCATCTCCTGTTTCAAAAGGGACCTGAAACTCCATCTCCTTAACAAATACTTTCCTGACCAACGTCATCTAACCTAGACATCAATATCTGAGTTGACTCCTCTCTCTCTTGACATTCAAGGATAGTTGGTGACGGGAAAATGTTGAATTCACCTTTTATTTTTGACTTTTATCCCCCCCTAGGATACACTGTTTATTTTTTCATTTCTGCTGCTGTATTTTTTATCTCTGGTTTGTTTCCTTACTGCCGGCCTACTTTGTAATGTAATGTCCTTCTGTGTTTTTACAGTGTGTATGTAAAGCGCTCTGATACCTACGGGTCAAGCTAGCGCTACATAAAACTTTTAAAATAAAATACATAAAATCAACAGGTATAGAAGTGTACTGAAGTGGTGGTGTCTGCGGTCCAGAATATATTTCAAGCTATACCTTTGAAGCAGGAGAAGCTTATAGAGGTATGCCTTTTAAGTGCACAGGTACCCTGCCTTCCAAACCCTGACTCCAGACTAAATACTGGGGGTGGGCAGCCCTTTGTGTGGAGACAGGACACAGACTATTCAAGTGTAAGTGGGGCTGGGCTCAGCTTCTCCCTCCCATCCTGCCAGTCATGGCCAATACAGTCACACCTATGCTCCCCATTATGTGTGGCTATCTAGAAGTAGTAAACAAAGCCCAACTGTCACCCACACTCAGTCATGTGACCAGAGACAGGCGGCATTCACCAAATGGCTAAAGAAAGAAAATGTAACTTTCTAAAAGTGGCATTTTCAGAATTTTAATTAAAAATCCAACTTCACCATACATTAGGATTTAATATTGGGATCCTAGATACACTAAACATGAACTGGTTTCCCATTCCCTTTTGGAAATTACACTTATAAAATGAAATAGGTTAACTCCAACATTATTCTATGGGAGAGGTAGGCTTTTCGGTACTGAAAAACTAATTTAAGAGTCTTTCACTACCAGGACTTGTAAAACATAAAAGTACATGTCCTGCTTTTTAAATACATTGCACCCTGCCCTAAGGGCTGTTCAGGGCCCACCTTAGGCTTGACTTATATATATTAAATAGGAAGCTTTTGGCAGACAAAGGGTTTACTTTACAATGTCAACATGGGAGTTTAACACTGCACACATGCAGGCTGCAATGGCAGGTCTGAAACATGTTTAAAGGGCTACATGAGTGGGTGGCACAATCAGTGCTGCAATACCATTTAATTGGCAAGGCAGCGGGCCCAGGTAGTTCTACTATACAAGGGACTTAAAAGTAAAGTAAACATGGCAATTGATTATAAGCCAATTTAACATGTTTAGGAGAGAGTAGAAGCCCTTTAACACAGGTTAGCTGTGGTAATGTGTGCACCGTCCTAAATTCAGCAAAAACAGAAGGTCTGAAAGTAAAAAGATAGGGAAAAACACGCCAAGGATGCCAGGTCTAATAGAGTCCAATACACATTTTCCTGTGAGGGAACCATCAACAGTCCAAGCCAACTGGCCTCTTATAAAAAGGTCCATGAGGCAGGTAAATGTCAACATTCTAAAAGTGCATTTCCCAAAAAATAATTTAAAATAAGACTTTCCCATTAAAGATAATTCCAAATTAGAATTAAAATGAGTGGAAGAAGTATTTTTCTAGCTGTTCCCAAACTGAAATTAGCAGTTATATAAAGTTATATGGTAAACCAGTGTGAGTCTCTGGGAGGCCAGTCTTACCGTAGTGAAAAAACAACTTTGGGGATTGTTCACTGTCAGAACATGTAAAACATTAAATATAAACATCCTACTTAATAGCAGGCATCTTGCCCTGTGAGCACTTAGGGCCTTCCTTAGCGGTTATTAAAAAGGAAGGGTAGGCAAAGGGGTTATCTTGCCATGTTGAAATGCAAGTTTATTACTGCCCTACAGGCTCTAATGGCATGCCTGAGACATGTTGTAGGGAGCTACTATAGTGGGTGGCCCAGTGATTGCTGCAGTCCACTAGGAGCATTTACTCACTGGCTTTTGGCACAGGTAATACCGTATGCTAGGGACCTATAAGTACAATAAATATGCAAATCATGTATATGCCAGTTTTACCATGTTTTGTTGCAATTTGGTTTTTATTTTGGGATACATATGGCAACATTATACAGCATAAGCATTTTTCTCATAGGTTTAATGTACAATTATGCTTCTCTGTTTACGACTGTTCCCTTGGCAGTGTTATGCTAAAAAATATGTAACACAGGCATAATATAGGAAAGGTTGCACATCCCTATTTTTTTCATGAATAACAACAATTCAACTTATTAATAAAACACTGAACTTTTGAAAAGAAAACAGAAAAAAAAGAACTGGGCTGCAATTAACAAAGCACCATTCCTGCATATCTCCTGGCGTCAGGGACAGTTGTGATGGGTAAAGCTCACTTAGAGTCTCATACTCCTGACATTGAACCTGAGTTGTATTAAGTAACGGAAGAAAATGTTGGGCCGCCATACCCTGCGTGCCCCCCTTAAAAAAACCTTAATGTGGGGCTGTTCTAGCTGTAAGAAGCCTGCCTGTTCCCCACAAAGCCAAGATTCTAGGATTCTACACACGATGAGTGGCACATCACCCCAATCTGCCACAGGGTCCAGAGACTACTGTGTTAAGTGTTGTTACCAGGCCCATTAGGTGTACCTCCGCCACTTCTCGGCTGCGTGAATTGGGTACCTGTCTGTGGATGGGTAACGGATCCCACTGCTGCCTGTCCCTGAGGATGTAAGTTACTCAGCAGCAACGCCCACGTCTCCAAGTCCTGCTGGGCATTTTCATCTTTACAAACTATCCACAAGCATCTCTCCTCTGCGACTCCCCATTTACGCATACCTGCTTTCAATCTGGGTAATGTGGGTGGCTCAGACTGTGCCAGTGTATCTCTATACGACACCTAGCAAGTACCAGTCCTAAGTTTGCAAACCTATGTTGCATTCTATTACTTGTCTTTGGGGTCAGCAATACCCCTAAGAGGCAGTGCTTAATGGTTCCCTCATCCCAAAGGCCCATCGGTGCTCAAAGCGTCTCCAACACCCTCAACCAATACTGACGAAGTCGAGGACAATTGCACATCATATGGATGAATGTGGGCGGCCCAGAACCACAGCGGGGATACTCTGCAGAGCGAGTCGCATTGATACCTGCTAGTACGAAAGGGTTCATCAAAGTACAATGCAAATAATGAAATTGTATAAGCTTGAAGCTTGCATTGATGGCCCTTTCTCGTACCTGTGTGAATGCTCTCTTCCATTCACTATCTGTGAGGGGAGTCGGTAGATCTGTCAACCATCTGTTTCGAATGTTGGAGACATCAATGCTACGGTCAGCTTTGAGTGCTCTGTATAGAAGGGAGATCAATACCCTGTAGGTACCTGGATCTAGAGGCCAGACTTACGACCCTAAATTGCAGTCGCAAGCGGGAAATCAGCCCATTTCGGGACCACTGTCTGCCCTTAAAAAATTAAACTGAAAAGTTTCATTTTTCTTTTTTTTAAATGCATCCCGTTTTCCTTTAAGGAAAACGGGCGAAAACGGGCTGCTAAAACAAAAAATAACAGCATATTTAAAAGCAGTCACAGACATGGTGGTCTGTTGACCCCAGCAGGCCACCATCCCTGTCAGTGCCAGCCATTCCTAATGGGGTCGCAAGTTGTGTCTGCCTCATTAATAGTAATGAGGCATGTAATTTGTGACCCCATTAGAAATCATAAACAGTGTCTGAGACACTGTTGTACATCCTAATTTGCGAGTCGCAAATGTGACACACTTCACAAGTCGCAAGTTGGTGGGTTGTACATCTGGCAGCAAAATAGCCATCAATGTGTGGGACTCTTTTGGTACCTCAGGAATGAGATCCATATCTCTCGCGTAGTGCAGGAAAGTTTTGCATATTGCAAAAAATGCCCTCATGGGATTCCGAAGCACTCCTGTGCTTCAGTAAATGTAAGGAATGACTCATTACAATATAGGTCACCCACAGTGAGGCACTCCACCTCGAACCATCTCGTTAAATCCTTGACATTTTGGATATGGCAAAATTATGCAGCCATTGCAACAGTAGCATTTATGCATAAGGCGCCCTACGCAGCGCTAATGTGACTCCTGCTTCCATGCTCCCGCGACCTGACGTACCATAAATGGGTATTCTGGGGGCGTCCGAGATCCCATCATGAGGCATCCCGGTAAGCTATTGTCCCGTCCCCAATTTGCCATGAGCTCTTCCTCTACATCTGGGCCCTCGGCACACCAGAGTGCGGCATATTGGAGGAGGGTGACCATGTAATAAAGCTGCAGGTCAGGAAGACCCAGCCCCCCCCGTTCGGTGTCCAATTTCAGAGCCTCCAATTTAATCTTGCTTCTTTTTCTAGCCCAGACCAGCGATATCAAGAAGATGTTAAGGGTATCAAATGTAGATCTAGGGATAATGCAGAATAAATTCTGCAGGGTGCACAGGCAACGCAGTAGAAGCACTGCCTGGGCAAAGGCCACTTCACCCATGAAAGATAGATGGAGGCGATTTCAGAAGTTAATGGAGGACCGTAATCCAGTGATCACCACCTCCATATTCAATGCATATTGCGCCTCCTTCCTATGTGCTACCTGGATCCGCAAATAGCGAAAATGGGTACATTTCCATTGAAACTCCATTGGGAGGAGGTCGGCTGCATCCGTATTTGTTAACATGGCAAGTGGAAATTGGGTTGATTTTCGTTTATTGACTCTCAGTCCAGGCTCTGAACTGAAACACGATAGAATATTCAGGATAATGGGCATTTACTCCTCTGCATGAGTTAAATACAGCAAGGTGTTGTCTGCATATAGGGATATAACATGCATCCTGCCATCCACCTGGATTCTCCAGCAGTCCATGTCTCTACGTAATCTGATCGCTAATAGTTCCACTGCCAAGGCAAACATGATCAGGGATAGAGGGCATCCCTGCTTCATGCCCCATTTAATTGGGAGCATTTCAGAAATCACCCCACAGTTGCGCAAATGTGCAGGTGCCAAATTATATAGAAGACGTCCCCAAGAGGTATATTCTCGTGAGCACTTCTCAGCGGTAGTCCCACCGTAAGGTGTTGAAGGCCTTTTTAATATCCAAAGCAAGTACTGCGGCCTTGAGGTCCATGTTAGCCTGGCATAAAGCTGCACTGATCTGTATGGACTAGGTGCGTGATAACCCTACTCAATCATATGGCAAGAGCCTTAGCTAATATTTTCATGTCTACTCCCATCATTTATAGTGGTTGATATGATCCCAGCATATGTGGATCCCCACCCAGTTTAGGGAGCATAACTGTGTGGGCCCCTCTCATCGATGTAGGTAAGAGACCTTCTCTCTTGGTCTCTTGTGGGGTTTCTAGGAGTCGAGGGAGCAGAATGTCTGTGTTAGATTTAGGGGTCTCTAGTTGGCAGAGGTAGGTACC
Organism: Lissotriton helveticus; assembly: GCF_964261635.1. NCBI lineage: Eukaryota > Metazoa > Chordata > Amphibia > Caudata > Salamandridae > Lissotriton > Lissotriton helveticus. The sequence continues at coordinate 1,133,384,975 of NC_136069.1, read as the reverse complement.
TTTGACCAAATAAGAAGCCTTGTGTCTAGTCAGGGTAAGGGGGTGCACTCCTAAAATAACCCCTGCTCACCCCCTTGGTAGCTTGGCACGAGCAGGCATTCTTAACTCAGAGGCAGTGTGTAAAGCATTTGTGAACACATACAGTAACCCAGTGACAGCACTACAGATGGACACCACACAAGTTGTAGTATAACAATAAGTATTTTATATAGACTTAACACAAGACCACAAAGAACAAACAATCCACAAGACTGTACTTTAAAAATGGTAAAATGAGCTTAGTTCTCTTAAGATGTAAAATGCGTCACTTTGACTTCAATGTACCTTTGCATGCGTAATGCTATACACCGAAAGTAATGCAGGGAAGGTGATGCGTTGGTTCCTTACACGCAAGAACGGTGATGCGTTGGGTACCTACTGATGCGTAGGGGATGCTTCGGTTCTTCTCGGCGTGGGAAGGTGATGCGTCGGTTTCTTACTGCGCTTCTGTGGCGATGCGGCTCGAGACGCCGTGATGCGATGAAGATCCGGTGCAATGAAACAAAAATGGCATCTTCTCCTTGATGCACAGTGATATGTGCACTCCCGACGGCCGTGCGGCGACTCAACGACTCTTCTGAGCCGCAACAGGCCCTGCGACACGCTTCCCGGTGATGCGGCGGCATCTAATGCGACGTCGATCCTCTTCTCCGGTGATGCGAAGCGCTTCGGCAACGATGCGACAGCTGCAGCGGCGAAACGCTTTCCTAGCGATGCAACAACATCGGCAGTTCGTCAACACGCTTCTCCTTCGTGCATCGCGCTTCCAGCTCCTTGTGACATGCAGTCCCTCAGAAAGCCCAGCACAACTGCAGGCACTTCCAAAGAACTCTTGGGGAACTGGTGGGTGAAGTCTGTTGTCCCTGAGATTTCAGCAGGAGGCAAGCTCTATCTCAAGCCCTTGGAGATAATTCACAAGTTGAATGAAAGTAGCACAAAAGTTTTTTCTCCTCTCTTTAGCAGTCAGGCAACCACTGCAGGCCAATCCCTCACGCTTAGGGATAGCCTCTCCGCAGTCTCTCTGGTTTCTCTCCTCAGCAAAGGTTTCTTCTTGTTTCCCAAAAGTGATCTAAAGTTCTGGGGTTTGGGTCCCCTGTTTTATACTCATTTTCCCTTTGTTCTCTGAAGGCAGAGAGGCCTTTGTCTAGTCCAGACCAGTTCTGTTCAGTCTTGGAGCACTTTGTTGACAAGACTCCTTCTTCCCTCTAACCGTGTAGGCCATGGACATCAGATACACCACAGTAGGTGGAGCCAGGATTGTGGAGATAAGGCACAGCGCATTTCAGGTCCCAGGTGCAACTCCTCCCACTCATCTACATGCAGATCTCTCCATTCAACCCTGTGCTGACTCACCCTGTCTCCTGGAATCCCCCAGCCCCTTTCACTCAAACTCCAGACAAGGAATACACAACTTAGCAGAGGCAGGCTTGGATAGTTAGGCTAGAAAATACCTACTTTCTAAAAGTGGTATTTTCAAACACAGAATGTTAAAACCAACTTCACTAAAAGATGCATTTTATCATTCTGAGTTCAGGCATACTAAACTCGAATTTCAACCTAGTTTCCTTAGTCAGTTAGGATTAAGAGATGTAAAAATCAAACTGCCCATTCTGGCCTATGGGGAACATGTAGCCTTGCAATAGTTTAAAAAACGAAAATGGCTGTAATTCATTATTAGGACATGCCACACACATCAGGGCATGCCCTACTTTTTACCTACAATGCACCCTGCCCTTGGGCCTATTATAGGGGTGACTAATATGCAGAAAAAGAAAGGTTTAGAGACTGGCAAGTGGGTGCACTTGCTTAGTTAACATGGCAGTACCAGACTGCACACAGGCTCCACAATGGCAGACTTGAGACACACTTTACAGGCTGCTTCTGTGGGTGGCACAACCAGTGCTGCAAGCCCACCAGCAGCATTTGATTTACAAAGCCCTGGGCACACTCAGTGCACTGAACTGGGGTCTGACGAGTAAACCAAACCAGCCAATAATGGAGTCACTCATCCATACATCAATTTACCATTGGGAGAGCATATGCACTTTAGCACTGATCAGCAGTGCTAAACTGCCCAGAGTCATAAAACAGCCAACAGGTCAGAAAAAATACAGGAGGAAGGCAAAATGTTCAGGGATGACCCTGCAAAAAGGGCCAAGTCCAACAGTCTGCATACGTTTGAAAGTATTTTACAGGGAGACCATTAGGGCTAAGGGTTTTAGAGCAGGCCATTGCGGCCAGTGCTTCTTGCATGTCTTCCAGTTTGACCTCTGCATTGAGTCTCTCATGCTGGTCATTAATTAGACTAGGGAGTATGAGGTCACTCAGAAAATGGTGTCAGGGGTCAGCCCCTCATCCTCTTTGTATACGGAGGACATGTGGGCATGTAAGAGGGAGTTAATACAGTTTTGCGTGGAGGTATAGCTGCCGGCTGGTTTTTGGAGCATGAGTATGATTAGAGGGGGGGCGCTCGCGTTTAAGTAACCATGCTAGTAAACGACTTGACTTGTCTCCCTCCTGATGGAGCAATTCACAGTATTCGTGGTGGACCAAGCAATCTAGTTTGTCCCAGATCTCTCCTACGCTACGCTGGGCGTTTAGCAACAAATCCAATGCCAAGGTTCCACCAGGCTTTGTCCTTTCCAGCCTCGCTAGGTTACTTTCTGCCTGTGTTAGCTCTTTGTCTAGTTTTCCCCTTAGGTTACCTACACTCTTGCAGCATTCCCCGCATATCACGACTTTCAGGGCTTCCTATTCTGTCTCCCTTTTACCAGTGGATCCCCAATTAATATCAAAATAGCTGCTCAGTGCACCTCTTATTTCCCCTTTGAAAGCATTATCTTTTAATGTGTACAGTTTTAGTTTCCAAAGCGGAAATCTAGGGCGGCGGCATCAGGGCCCCCACTCCAGGAGTACCGGAGCATGGTTCGAAAGATATCGTCCCAGCAACTGCTTGTGGTGTGCCATCACCGCAGCTTCACCCAAGAGCAGGATGTGGTCCAGTCTTCTAAAAACTGTATGTGCTGGAGTGTAACAGGTGTAACCCCTATCACCCGGGTGCATCGTGCATTACATGTCCGTGTAACCTAATCAGTCTATGATACTCCGGAGGGTGTCAGTCATGTTTGGTTTAGAGGGGATCCTAGGGGGATGTCTAACCAAAGTATTATCGCAAACACAGTTAAAATTCCCAGCCCACACCACGGTGTGCCTACAAATGGCAGAAGGATGGCTTCTAATTGCAGAAAAAAGTTGAGATTGTCTATGTTGGGAGCGTAAATATTCAGCAGGCATATCTCTCTACCATCTAGTTCTGCATGCATCTGGAAATACCTTCCGTCAATGTCCGCCTCACTGCTAAGGAGTTTGAACGATATCTGTGGGGCCGTCCACGTAACTACCCCTAGGGAATATGTAGAGTATGTTGCAGCAAACATTTGACCCATCCATTTTTTGTGGAGCTTATTTACCTCTGACTCGGAAAGATGTGTTTCCTGTAGCATTGCTATATGTATGCCATGGCGCCAAAGGTAAGTGTGTATCATTTAATGGAAGAGTTAAGGCCCTGTACATTCCATGTTACAATTTTAAACTGTGCCATCTGTCCAGTAGTAACAAACGCCATTTCATTTCTCATGTGCTGCCATTGTTGCCAACAATTGTTCCTATAACAATAACACTCCACTTTCCCCACCACCGGGTAAACACTGTGTAAACAATTTGTGCCCCCCCAATCATGTGACTAACCCCAGAGGTTCTACATGGAAATCAGACTACTATTAAAAGCACATTCAATTGTGAACCACTAATACCAAGCAACAAACTCAATTAGGTGCAGGATGGAAGAGAGCACCCGGCGCAGCACCAAGTAAAACCCCGCCCGTACCCTCCTCCCCTGCCACGCAAACAGGCACACACTCACACAATTACACTCATACCAATGAAGGAAAAGAGAAGGAAAAATAGAAGGGAGAGCAGAGGAATGAAAAAGGGGGAGGAGTTGGCCCATTCACACATTGCATTGCTGCTCCTCCCAACATGCCCCGTGAAAGTCCTGGTACCCTCCGGCCTAAATGCGCCACTTGCAACCACAGCCAAGCATTTACGCGCACGCAGTCCGAACCTCACGCCTTGTGCATTGTCATTATTGTCCATTCAAAGCCAAGATGATGGGGCTACAATGAGTCAAGGAGCAACTGTCTGTGGCATGTCTTCTACCACCTCTACGGTGCAATTGTCTGAGCTAGTTGCAGTCACTACCTCCACCAGTGCCCTGACCTCCTCTTCCTCGATTTGCATCTATTTTAGGTCAATGTGGGCCAGGCGCCCCTCATCTTTGTCCGAGTTGGCTCTCTCCAGGTCAGGGGATCCATCCTGCGATATCACTCTTCTCTGAGATAAGCGTGGGGTTGTTTGGTGTTTTGTCTGTGCCTGCTGGGCCTTTGGGAGCGCTGCGTGCCCCGGGCCGAGGTATTTGTACTTCTTGAAGGCAAGAGGCGCCCCTGTCCCCACACCTCCAGCCAGTCCCACACTTCCTCGGGGGTAGTGAAGAAATGAGATCTGCCTTTGTGGATTGCTTTTAGCTTGGCTGAGTAGAGCAACATGTACTGTAGTTGCATAGCCCTCAGTTTCTGTTTTACTCCAGTGAATGACATCCTCTGTTGCTGGACTAGCCTTGTGGAATATACGTATAGTATAGTTCTCAAAGTGGGGATCTCCCACCCGCCTGATCTCCCGGAGGATGCAATCATGGTCTCTGTAATTTAGATTTTTGGCTATGAGGATGTGGGGTGCAGCACTAGCCAGAGGAGTCAGGGTCAATGCACGATGCTCCCTCTCGATTATAAATAGTTTGGGCATGGAGGCCTCTGGTAGCAATTTTTTAATCCAGTGTGCTAGGAACTGTTCCAGGGTTCTTCCTTCAGCCCCCTCCGGAAAACCAACGAATCACAGATTACATCTCCTCGAGTGCCCCTCTGTATCTTCAGCTCTGTGCTCCAGGGTCGCGGTCTTTGCTGTAAGGTCCAAGAAGGCTGTTTTCTAGGTCGCTGTTTCAGCCTGCAATTCTGTGACGGTCTGCTTCATGGCTATAGAGTGCTCTACAACTGTCTGAAGATCCACTCTCAGTAGGCCAAGATCCAAAGAAGCCACCTCTATTACTATATACTACTGCGCTTGAGGCCTCGATGGCTGCGAGAATGTGTGCACTTGTGGGGTTGGTCTGAAGCACGTCTGCTGGCTGCAGGGGGTCCTGGGGCCCCTCCATTAAAGGGGGGACACCTTGCGCAGTGTATTGAATAACCTTAGTTTGTTGTGCCCATCTCTGTGGACTGTCCTTCCCCATTGCTCCTTCCGAGTGGGTCCACGGTGTTAGTCAGAGTGTGGCACAGTTTTGCACATGCCACACCTACGGTCTCTGGGCTGCGTGCTCCCTGCGAGGCTCGAACAGACAGTTGAAGGTCTTTCACTCAATGTCACCAATGCGAGTTCTAAGTGGAAGGTATGGGTTGCTGCCGTGGGTCCGAGGAGGTGATCTCTCATGGCCTGCACTCGCTAGGGGAGGTTCTAAATAATTATTGACGGTGATGCATGGGTAGTCAGGTGTACTGGTTCAGTGAGTCACTCAACCCAGTGTGGGTCAGTGGTGTCAGCGTATTCACATGTGTACAGCCGGTGGTGCTGGAGAGGATCCACAGAGCCCACCACACAAAACCTGAGACTGATCCAGCAGCCGCATTCAAAATTGAGGGACGTGCAGCTACGTCTTTCACTGTTCCTTTCAACAACTGGTTACAGGATGGGTCCCCTTACGCCGGAACTGTGGAAGGGAGACCCAGCAGCCGTGAGGAGCAGGCATGGCCACAGCGCAGTCCCCTGCAGGGTTGTCCTAGATTGGCCCTCCTCAGTGTCGTACGCCATGCGTCGCAATCTTCCCTGCACAAGCCGCCTGGATGAACTCTGCCCTCCTAGCGATCAGCCATGTGTGCACAAAATGCTTTTAATATAATTCCTTAGGGCTCTTGCTATGTGTTGATTAGGCGGTGTAGACAAATTGCGGTTACGGCCCTCCCTGCCCAGTCACTGAGCTCCGGTGACCTGGGTGGAAGATGCCACCCTCCCAATGACTTAAGTGCCTATCCTGCCACTCCTGATGTGACACTGATCTCTGTAGGCTTCGAGACTCAGGCCTTTTTATTGCTGGGTGCTCCCCCAGCAGACCTAGGACTGTACGTGATAGCCGCCACTGTGACCTCCAGGTCGCCAGTCCAGCAGCTCCAACCACACCACTCGTTGGGGGCGGGTGCGTTTTGAGACGTTCTCCCAGTGGCAGCCTGGGCCCCTTGCTTGACGATGACCCCAGCTGGTGGGTGACGGCCACGCCCCATTCAGAGACCTCCTGCCTCGCAGCCAGCTTCAGGGTCCAGCTCCGGGCTCCTCGTGCTATGGCCAGGCACTCAGGAGGCAGGCTCCACCTCTCCAGACACCCCAACCAATTGGTTGCTCACGGCCTCCCACCAAGCAGCCTCCACAGTGCAGCCGGCCAGTCTCCAGGCACTTGAGGTCAGGGATCTTCATTTGCGCCATGCCGCAAACAGACGGATGGGCCGTAGAGATGCGGTCCACACAGGGCTGGACTGGCTAACGGGCGTTTTGGTGTGCTGCCGAGCAAATCGTTTCCCATACCTTGCAGAATACCTATAGAGCGTGTCTTTACAAGTTCAAAACTAGCCTGATTTGCAAATGTGGGACACTTTTTTTAGCTATCTCCTTTGCTAATGGGGGCCACTTTTATTTGGGTGCCTGGACCTATTTCTCCACCCATTCAGCCCTGGGTGGAATATGAGGACAGTGTTTAAGTATCGGGCAGAAGGTAGGACTGAGGTGGGATGTATGTTAGAACTTAAAATGGGGAATTTCAAAAGGCTAAAACAGAGGTCTACCTCTTTCCGCATGGGGCAGTGTTCTGGGGCTTGACTCGGTACAGTACTAAATAGAATTTAAATTAACTTGCGTCGTCAGTGCCTTAAGAGCAGTCCACTAGGCCTGGAACTTACCTGTATGTCCTTAGCTCGACTGAGGAAAGGTGAGCATCTATTTTTGTGCAGGAGCAGGGGAAAAAATGCAGAATTCTGTGAGATCAGGCAGCGCAGGCCTGCTGTAGAAGCCAATGAATGCTTGGTGGTCCCGGATGGATGACATGGAGTTTCAATGATACACCTGTGTCACAGCAGTAAGAATTTGTTTAACTCAATCTCTGAAGCACCTACAGCAGCATTACTCAAGTAATACTTGTTCACACTACCCTCACACTTAATTTCATCCTCATTGGTCAATGTCTGATTCTCTCTGATGGTTTCTGTTCAAGCTTTGTGGATAGGGTGGTGATAGCTCTGGGAAAGCCGAGCAGTACAGCCTGGCTAAACCCCTCAGTTGGCAGCTCCCAAAAAGACATTTAGCACACGTGGAGCCAGGCACTGAGTGCAGTGGTCTGTTCTTACGGCTGTAGATCATGCAGTGGGTGGGACCTCACAACAGAGGGGGCTGGGGGGGGGGGGAAGAAAAGCATGGCAAGGCATAGCAAGACTTATTTCCAATATTTATTTACCTTTTAGTCGGACCGTGCTGCATTTAGAACGTCAGTGCTTGACTTACACATGGAAATAAGGACACATGTTTATTTACACTGCCACATCCATGAGAGAAGGAAATGCCTTTTGCTAATAGTGTAACAGATAATCTCAAGACATCATGCCTGTTGCTTGCATGTGTCCCAAATCACCAGCCACAGAGTTTAATAGACACCCTACCAAAGCCTTGCGTCAAATATTTATTTTATTTTTGGATTACAATAGCCCTGAGAGAACTCCCGAACTCTTTTTATACAGGCATAAAACAGGGGATAGAAGATTATGTTCTCCCCTATGCTTTGACTTAACCTTTGGTATCCACAATATTATACGTTTTAGAAATCTAACCCAAACATATTTTTCTTTTACAGTTTATCGTGGTTTCTGGACGGTTTTCGTGTTGCTCGGTGTGGTTACTATTGTGGCTGGAGGATTCTTCATCATCTGTGCGGCCCCTTTTTCGAGTCATGGGCTTTATAAAGCAGGAGGAGGTCTCTTCATTACAGCTGGTAGGAGGAAATTAATCCCATATACTTTTTATGCGTTTCACAAGTAGGTACACCCATTCAAAGATTATGTTGATGGACAATATTAACGAGTTTGATGATGTTTGTTTCAAATGCAGATTTAAATTCACTATAAAGCTTAATATTACAGAAGAATCAACACAGTCAAGCATTTTACATTTTGTATGAAAAGGTTTTTACTAAGCTTCACTAACATACTGGCACATTTACAGCATGGGCAGCAGTCCTGTACTTCCTCATACAGAGCAATTGTATAACACAGGCAGCAGCAGCAAACTCTTCACACACACACACACACACACACACACACACACACACACACACACACCCGCAGACACACACATGCATATACACACACACACACACATGCATACACACACACACACCCCCCACACACAAAACCACACACACACATGCATACACAAACATGCATACGTGCATACACATGCATACGCACACATACACACGTATACACACCCATACACACATACACATGTGCATAAACATACACACATACACATGTACACACACACAAACACACATACACCAACATGCATACACATGCATGCATGCATACACACGCATACACACGCACACACATTTCCCCCTATGGCTTAACTACATATATTAGGACCTATTCTAACTCCATGCATGCCGTGTTACTGGGTGTGCTATCCAGCAGACCAAAGCAATTATACCTGTGCTTTTGGCATTTGATGTACTTTCTTAGAAAGACTTACAGACACTGTGGAAACATGTGCCTCACCGCGATGCGGTTGTGGGTATTTCTTTTTGAAATTGCCTTTGTTTTGGTTTTACATTGTTTTAATACTAATTATGTCGGCACCGCCTTATATTTTATGTGAGAAAGGGAAGTTGTGAACCATTGCCCACGTTACACTGTTTTAGTCTGTGGCATCATGTGCTAGAACCCAATTTTAACTTAACCGCCTACCCACTGCGCCATTCTCTTAATAATTTTAATGACCTTCACCGTTCTCTGGTCCGCTGCGGCTGCTGTGACATTTGCTGCAGAGAGAGTCGGGGTCCATTGCAGTCCTCATTTCCTATGTGAAAATAGACTGCCACCATCTTGGGCAGGTTGTCAGTCTAGTCTTCAGTGTTTTCTTGCACATTGACGCTTAAAAGCAGCTGCAGGGCGTGGATGTGGGCGTACCGCAGGCGCACCGAAGACAAGCCCGTCTGTGCCCATCCACGCCAGGACGACACCAGACGCCAGGACCCCTGCCCGTCCTTTTACTTCAGATGCCATTATTTGTCCTGGCAGTGCTACCAATATGGCGAGGAAATGCTCTTCTAAAGAACTAAAGCAAATCCAGCTGGCTAGCACCAAACTTTGCAATTCCTCTCTGAGCTGTATCAAGAGCTTTACTGAAACCTGGCTCTGTGATGCCGCTGTTTCCTGCATTTCATTATCCATACCTGAACATTACTCACTGGTTAGATCTGACAGGACTGAACGCTCCAAGGAGGTATCACCATTGCCTTTTATGATTCCCTAAAGGTCGAGCTAATTGACACCCTATGCACTGATTGGCTAGAGATAGGCAACTTCAAGTTATTGTTATCTGCAACAGAAGCCGGGAAAAGGGCATAACTGTATCGCCCTTCAGGCACTAAGAGGGATTTTACGCAGGCGCTAATCAATTATATTGCACCTTATGTTTTGGCCTTCGAAAAGTTCCTAGTATTGGTCAACTTTTAACTACCATGGCTAAAATACCAATGATCTAGGTGGGACTCAACTCTTAGCTGACTTGGAATAACTAGGGCTTAAACACATATTGTCAGGCCCTACACATAGTGCAGGACATATGTCGGATCTCACTTTTATAAATGTTGAGGATGTATCATGCGATTCTCCGCTTCCTGTTACTTGGTCAGATCATCATCTGATCAAGTTGTCCATTCCACGTAACAACGCTGACGGAAAATGGTCAATAAAACTTGTCGCAACTTTAAAATATTTACTCCGGCCACCTTTATGGAGGTTTTTAATACCCCTCCGCTTTCATCATATCCGGATGTGGACTCAGACTATCTATTTACCATTACTCCTTAATATCCTCCTTCGATCACATAGCACCTCTCAGGATATCCTCATCCGTTTCTTCTAGAAGTCCAGCTCCATGGTATACCGACAAGCTGCACCAAGAGAAACCAATTTGTAAACGCCTTGAACGTAGATGGCAGACCACAAAATCCACTAAGGATAAAATAGAATGTCGATCCAGGCTTGGAGTTTATCATAATCCTATTAGGGCTGCACAGAAATCATATCTAGCCTCCGCTATTGGGAAAGCAGGCAATCGCACTAAAGAGTTATACAAAGCGCTAAGTAGCTTTGTGGAACACTGAGCCTGTGCCTCTACAATTTTGACTTTCCATGAACTGTGTAACGATCTCACCAACTTCTTTGCAGGTAAAATAGTGAACATTTACAATAAGTTTTCAGTTATTCCTGAATGCTTTGATAATGAGTTTGACCTTAACTTCCCACATCCTACAGCCACATGCAGTTTGAGTGACTTTGAACTCTACTCGGAGGACCAGGTGTCGGAAAAGCTTTCCCATGTCAGGTCTGGTTCACCTCAAGACCCCTGCCCCCCTAGGACAACTCCTAGTTTAGTAATATGCGTGGAGCTTGCAGTCAAGGACTTATACAATCTTCCATTGACTACGGCTACAGTGCCTAAGGAATTGAAGTGTGCTTTAGTATCTCTGTTACTTTAAAAACCCACAGCAAATTCTCATTTTCTCTCTAACTATTGACCAATTTCGATGTTACCGTCACTTGCCATAGCTCTAGAAAGGTATATTAATAAACAACTTTCAGCCTTTCTAGAAGAAAACTACAACTTGGGTTCCTCACAATCAAGTGTTTGAGAGCTCCACAGCACTGAAACAGCCTGCTGGCCTTAGCTGATAATATCAGGCTCTCCCTAGATGTTGGAACCCCGGTCATGTTGGTACTGCTGGATTTGACAGCAGCGTTTGACATGGTCTTCCATTCTATTCTAATCCGTAGGCTTCACGAGGCAGGGCTGTACGACAGAGCACTACACTGACTCAGGAACTTCCTTTGCAGTCAAATTAAACGAGTCTACATGGACTCTTTTGAGTCTCAACTGATGCATATAAACAAGGGAGTGCCTCAGGGATCGTACCTGAGCCTAACTCTGTATAACATCTATGTAGCCCTGCTGATCCAAATCGTGAGAGCCTGTGGTGTGGAAATCATGTTGTATGCCGATGACACTCAAACTTCTTATCTCCTTTGGACTTGACCCAGACAAAGTGAAAAGTACATTTGCAAATTGCATGAGAGAAATTGCTGCTTGGGTGAGTAACAACTGCCTCCAAATAAACATTGATAATACAGAGATCATGTTATTTGGCAAAGCGACCGAGAAATGGTCAGCAGAATTGTGGCCTTCAGAACTTGGTCCCACTCCCTCTCCTAAGCAGGTAGTGAAAAATCTTGGCGTGAAGTTAAACCAATCTCATCCTATGAAAGACCAAGTGAATGCCAACTTTGGCCTCTGTTTTGTCACTGTGATGCTTTAAAAAAAAGCTCTCCTGTGGCTTCCTGACACTGCCAGGAAGACTCTTGTCCAGGCTCTTATCACCTGCCGCCTTGACTATGGTGACGCTTTGTTGACATCAGTAAACGACAGCTTGCTGTCCAAACTGCAGGTGGTCCAGAAAACTGCGGCACAACTAATATGCAATCTACCTCAACACTCATCTTCCTCTCCAGTTCTCAGGATGCGTCACTGGCTTCCGATTAATAACTGTGTCATTTTCAAACTATGATGTCTGTCACATAAGGCCCTCCACAAGTCTCAAACTGTCTATTTGTCCACTCAATTATACCCCTACCTGCCTCCGAGATGTTTAAGATCTTCAGATAAGGCACTTCTGGTGATCCCACACATTTGTACTTTAAGATATGGGGCAGATCTTTCTCTTACACAGCCCCTTATCACTGGAATACATTCCCTCTCAGTCTTTGCTCTTGCTAAGCTTTCACCTCCTTGAAGAAAGGTTTGAAGACTTGGCTGTTTTAGAATGTTTTATCTTCTTTTGAGCAGCACAGCACTGAGATACTCCTCTTGGAGTGAGTCGTGTGCGATACCAAATGTTCAGATAAAATAATACATGGTGTTTGTCTGATTTTGTCAGGGTTCATCAACATTGGGAGGACTGGTCTGGTTCCCACAGTATGTACTCACGCACACATTTATAGCATAGACAAAAGCAGTGCAAACTTTCGAACATGCCGAGGAGGCACAGCATGAGCAGAAGCAGTACAATCGTCCCTCTGACAAAATGCTTCCATTGTGCTGGTGGTTACACTAATTTTGCTGACTGTGACTCTTTCTGGATTACCCGCAGGTGGCAGTTCCAAGTCTAAAAATTTACGTTTTTGTGGGACATAGTCCATGTGAAGTGCCAGTCCAGGACTGTGTTGGCTCCACAGATCTTAGATCTGATAATTGTGGTGTTGTTTTTCCCCGAACCTTTTTCCTTCACTAATCCTGTTTTTCTAAATTTGTTTTTCTTGCCTCTAGGACTCTGCACACTTTGCCACTGCTAAACAGAGCTAAAGTGGTTGTGCACACAAATGTAAACATGGTAAAATTGGCCTACACACAAATAGCATATTTAATTTACTTGTAAATTCCTATTAAAGTGGCATACCATATACCAACGGCTGGTAAATATAGCCCTTTAAAACCTGTCTCAGGCCTGCCATTGCAGTCTGTGTGTGCAGTTTTAAATTGCCTTTTCGACATGGTAAAGTAAACCTTTCATCAAGAGTAAACCTTCCTTTTCAAAACATATAAGTCACTCCTAGGGTAGGCCCTAAAAAGCCCATAGGGCAGGGGGCGTTGTATTTAAAAAGTTGGACATGTACTCTTAAGTTTTACATGTCCTGGTAGCGAAAACCTCTCCATTTTGTTTTTAACTCCTGCATGGCCTACCTCTTCCATATGACAACATTGGAGAATCTTATTGCATATAATGAGTGATTACCTTTGATTAGGAGCAAGTAGGAGCACTATGTTTGGTGTCCGAGAATTGTAATTTATAACCCTCTTTAAAGGTAAAGTTGGATTTTAAGTCACAAAATGAAAATGCCACTTTTATAAAGTTCAAATTTTCATGTCCTAACCTTTTGAGGCATGCAGCCTATTACTGGGTCAGATGGCTAAGTGCAGTTAGCTGTTGGTCTTTGTGTATTCCTTTCTGAGGGTAGTATTACAATTAAGGGTCTAGGGGTCGGCAGGATGAGCAATCCTAATTTGATGAGGGGCACCTACCACACTTGCACTTCAAGGACACTGGCCCAGCTCACACATAAAGGACTTCATACTGGCCAGTTGTGCACCTAGGAAGACTGGAACCAGGCAGAGAGGAAGGAAATTCTAGATACATCTATGGAGGAAAAACCACAGTAGCTTCTCTCACTTCAATGGAGGCACCGGGTATAAAAATGGGACACTCAGATCTAATTTTCAGTACTATCCTGGTCCTGTAGATACAACTGAAGGATTGACCTTCTGCCAGATTCCAGCCCTGCTGCTTGAGGCCTGACCTGCTGTATGAGAAGGAAGACTGAACCTGCACCCATCATCCCTGGCTGAAGTGACACTAAGTGACAAGACCGACTCTCCTCCTGTTCTAAGGTTAAGGGGCACAACAAGCTCCAGAGACTGTTCTGCAACTGCCCAGCTGACCTGCTGTAAGTGGACCTGCCTGGATCTGCCATAGCTCTGCTGCTCTCTGCTGGAGTGAGTTCCTGATCCTCAAGAGATGTCTCCCAGGTTTTGGACCCTTGGTTTGCCATTAGTTGATCCCTCCTTAAAAGAAAGGAGACATCCTGAAGTTTTGTGCTCTATGTGACTGAGAACAGGCCTGTTTGTGCCAAGATATTGTCACCTGCAGCCGACCGTGAATGCTAAACTTTGATGACCCTGACTCTTTGCACTACAGCGACCACCAGCGATGACCGGCACCATGACCTGCTCTTCGCGCTACAGCATCAACTGCCCCTGTGATTGCTAATGCAAATCTCCAGCAATGCCCATCCACGATGCCCAACAGGATCTTCGCACTATAGCGACTACCAACTGTGATGCCAGGCCTGCTCTTTGGGTTACAGCGACGACCCTCTGCAACACTTTCTCTGCTCCTCGAGGCCCCCTCCTCCGTCAATGGAGCTCTTCATGCTGCACTTTAGAAGGTAAGTATTTAGTAGGACTAACCTGGTCCCTATATTGGGCCTGTGCTCCATTGTAGTAGGTCTGAACTTGTGAGTTTCACCCAGTCTTGCACGACCTGATAACCATGAGTGGTGCTTTGTCCTTTTAGGCACTATACTTACCTGAAAACTTTAAAACCAGATATGTCCAGTTCTACCAATTTATTACATTTTACCCTATTTTTCTAAATTAGTGTAGAATATTTCTTGTGTTGTGCTTATTACAGTTTGTGTGATGCAGAAATGCTGTACCTGTTGATTCTAAGTTAAGTCTGGCTGCTTTTGTGTTCAGTGGTGGGATTCAGCAATTATGCTTGTGCAGTGCCATAGAGTGATTTGTGTGACACAAAAATCCTATTATAAATAATTTTATACTATTTAGAATTTTTTAATTCTACTCAAATTCGCATTTTTGCTTTTTCTAAATTCACTTCCATTCTACTTGGCTGTCTATGCCTGTGACCTTACCTGCAAGTATAGAGCTGGGGCTCAGCAACTTTCGACCATATAACAGAAAGTGCACCAGGGACATGTACACCCGCTTTGTGCACCCCTGGGGCACTTTGGTGTCAGAAGGGGCTGACGCACAAGTAGCGATATCTCAAGAGGGCATTCCCTCATTTGCATGAGGCCATGAATCTCTTTATCTCTGCGCTGTATTGTGGACGCTGGTGGAAAGGCAAAAAAGCTGCATGGAGGCACACTGAAAGAGCACCTCACAAAGGTGGCACAGTGTGCCACCAGATGGCAACCCTCTGGAGGGGAGAAAGGAGGTCCTACAGGCCCCCAAGATATCCCCTTGCAGGCAGGTGCAGTTAGTCATTGCACCCGGCTGCAAAGCATCTCTAATCACTCAGGTGTCTGCCTGCGCAGTGAAACACAAAGTGTCTTTGAAGGTGACGCTTCATATTTCACTTGAATGCAGGGCAGTATGAGTGTGTGACTGCCCTCGGGGCAGCACATTTACTGTAATAGGGCGCAATTGCCCTGTTTGCACACAGCACACCTATTTAAAGGTGGCTATGGTGCAAACAGGAAAAGTGTGCCCTATGTGTACCAGGGCCCCTGAAGAGTTACACTGCAGCTGAGCTCAGAGGGTTCTGCCAGTAAAAGACCCTCCAAAAAGGAGAACCTTCAGATGGCCCTCAGGCCTGTGAGGTGGACTACCATTTACTAGACACAGCAGAGGAGTAGGCTATGGGAGAGCAAGAATAGGACCTGAGAACACATACTGAGCTGCAGTAACCTGGAGAGGAGGTGCTCCCTGTCAGGGCAGAGAGCTTTGAGCCTTCCAATGGTCTGTCCATAGTGGGGCTGGAGGACAGAAGGGCAGATAAAGAATTTCAGTTGCAACTGGGCAAACAAAAATTGGAGGTAGCTAAGGAGGAGGTTGCTCCCAAGAAGGATGCAGCCAAGGGGAAGGCAGCTGCCTAGAGAGTCCTTGAGGAAAGGAGAATGCCCATGAGCTGAGTCTCAGAGAGTTGGACATCAGGGCCAAACAAGTAGAGTCCAGCAACAATGGTGGCAGCATACCCTCAGTGTCCTCTGTAGAAGTGAGAGTTCGCATACCGCAAGACCTTGTGCTCAGCTATGTCGAGATCAATCTTATAGATAAATGGTTTTCAGAATATTAGGTAGCCCTGAGGAGGCACAGGGTCCCAGAAGGGGTTTTGTAGCAAGTTTGTAAAAACCCATGCCTTCAGTGGGGAGGGATACCCGTCTAACACAAGAGGTGAGGGGACAGATGTAGTACGCTCCCATAAAGACCCTTTTACTTGCTAAATTTGGGATGACTCATGAAAAGTACTGCCAGTGTACTGATTGCTACAAGTATGGGCATGAGAAGGAGACACCAAATTTCCCTTCACTGGTCGGGGGCCAGTGTAGCACTTGGGGAGGAGGTGGTCCCAGTCAGCAAGGGAGAAACAGCAAAGGTGACCTTTGTATCCCTGGGTGATAAGGAGATGGCACCCAAAGCCAACATGCCTTCCAATTCTTCAAAGTGCAGGCAGTGGGTCACCATCAACAGGCAGAAGGTCGAGGCTCAGAGGGACACAGGAGCCAGCATGACTACTGTACGGTGTTATCTTTTGTCCTCAGAGCAGGTGGGACCCAATGCATTCCACCAAGACATAGTAGCAGACAACTTCAAGAGTCACTACCAATGGTTCTGATTCTCTTTGAGTAGTGAGGGTTCTCAGGTTCTCTAAGTGTAGCTGTGAGCCCTGACGTGCCTATAGAGTGCCTGCTAGGCGATGATCTAGAGCACACTTTCTGGAAGGACGTGGAAGTCAGGTCACACCTGGAGATGTTAGAGTGGCTCACAATATACCCCTGGCAGGATTTCTGGGCCAAGACAAGCCCTTTTCCAGGCTTGTCACCCACCATTATTGGCCTTGGATGAAGGAAGCCTCAGATACAATCTGTAGCTCATGCCCCACCTGCCAGGTCAGTGGCAC
The DNA here is from genome assembly GCF_964261635.1 of Lissotriton helveticus. Classification (NCBI taxonomy): domain Eukaryota; kingdom Metazoa; phylum Chordata; class Amphibia; order Caudata; family Salamandridae; genus Lissotriton; species Lissotriton helveticus. Next base: position 1,133,368,033 of record NC_136069.1, on the reverse strand, counting down.
ACTCTTTGAAAGGGTGGGCATCAACATTGTTGGGCCTCTGGACCCACAAACTGCCTTAGGCAACAGGTTTATCCTGCTTTAGGTGGAACATGCCACTAGATACCCAGAGGCTATACCTCTGAGATCTGTAACTGCATTTGCAGTGGCTAGGACCTTGGTGGGGATTTTAACCCAGGTGGGGTTCACCAAGGAAGTGGTTTCTGACAATGGCACCAACTTCATGTCCTTATACACAAAGTGCATGTGGGAATGAGTGTTGGTTAACCTATCAGTTCTCTACGCTCTATTACCCTCAGACAAACAGGCTTGTTGAGAGACTCCCTACCTAATCCAATGAGGCGGAAGTAGGATATCCTCATACCATGCCTACTGTGTGCCAGCAGGGAGATGCCACAGAATGGAGTTGGTTTTTGCCCCTTGGAGCTCCTCTATGGCCACCCTGTTAGGGGACCTCTGATTTTTGTGAAGGAGGGATGGGAGCAAGCTGCCAAAAAGCCCACCCAGGATGTAGTCAGCTACATGCTGGCTCACCAAAACCAGATTCAGAGCTTCTGGAAGAAGGCTAAAGGGAACCTGGAGTACAGCCAGGATGTAATGAAACTATGGCATGACCGGAAGACCACTTTGGTAGAGTTTCAGCCTGTACAGAAAGTGTGGGTAAGGGAGCCCATGGTGCCTAGGATCCTCCAGGACCGTTGGTCAGGACTGACAGTCTATTCCCTGTCCCGCTTGGGATAGTGGGATGCACAAACTAGCAGTCAGCAAGGCTGCTGAGGCATTGGCAGGCCAATGTGCATTATTAAGACCTCACCCTGAGGTGGCAGGCCTGCCAATGTAACTGCCTGTGATCCTCTCCCTGGGGCCTGACTGGAGAATGCCATTGGTGCCTTCTCCCTCTGTTGGTATCCTAACACTGCCAGAATACTCCTGGAAGGATTCTGCTATTTGAAATAACCCAATCCAAGATGGAGAGCATATTGTACTTTTTCCCATAGTAATTCCCAAACCATCATGAACTTACCATATTTGTGAGGTAATTTCCTGTTTTAGAGTATAAAATGAGATAATTCTTCTTCCTCCTTGCCTTGCAACATTTTATTGCTCATGTTGGTGTGTTTCCTCCTTCCTGCTGGTGTTTTTCCTTACAAGCTCATGTTTTCCCTCCCTCCAGCCATCTCCAGGATTCTATCACCTTGTTCTGTGGTTCTAGTTGATTCATTGCAGTCTCCCACAGGCTTCTGGGCTTTTCTTCTTCCCACCTAGACATCGTGGAGTCACGCTACAATCTTGGAGATTTTTTTCATCCTTTGGGCTTTTTCTAGGATGCGCCCAAGTGCTGACGGCATTGTGGGTTCTGGAAGGGGTCGCACTTATCTCTGGAAGACCAAGGACATCAAGAACAGGGATCAAAGATCTTCCAGCCATCCAAGGTTAACGGTTCAAAGTTCTCCTTCGAAGGGACTTGATAAGGTTGGTCAACAGGGTCCTCGCTGGGATGGAAGCATTCTGTGCCACCTCCCTGGACAACATATCTGTATTTAGCCCCAGCTGGGAGGAACACCTGCCTAACCTCCAGAAAGTTCTCCAGGCTCTGCATCGGGCAGGCCCGACTATTAAGGCCAGCAAGTGCTGGATAAGGCAGGATACAGTGGTGTATCTGTGACACCTGGTGGGTGAGGGCAATGTGCAGCCCCCTCCAAGAAAGAACTTTCCTGGCATGGGAGAACCCTAAAACTCAGACCGAAGAGGAGGTCTTCCTGGGCCTCACTGGATATTATAAGAGGTTTGTTAAGGGGATTGGCACTATTGTTGTCCCCTTTACTGAGTTGACTTACTAGAAGCCGCCCAAGAAGTTGATCTGAACAGAGGCCTACCAGAAATCTTTTGACACCCTCAAGGAGGCCATGTGCACGACACCTATGCTAATGGCCCCTCACTTCTCCCAGTAGTTTATAGTGTAGTTGGCAGCTTCAGAACATGGCATAGTGGCTGTACTAGCACAGTTAAATTAGGAGGGCCAAGACCTACCCGTAGCCTCTATTAGCAGAAGGTTTCTCCCTAGGGAACAGAGGTGGCGTGCTATTGAGGGAGAAGCATTTTATGTGGTCTGTGCACTGGAGAAGCTGAAACAATACCTGTTTGGGACTCACTTCTGGGATCAGACAGACCACCGGTCCCTCAGATGGCTCATGCAGATGAGGGGTGAAAATCCCAACTTGTTGAGGTGGTCCATCTCCCTACTGGGAACGGACCTCCCAGTGGATCATCGCCCTGGAACTGACCATGCCAATGTTGATGTTCTTTCCAGGTTCTTCTGCCTTAGTGATGAGAACTCTTATGAGGGTGGGTAGTTCTCCTGCACTTTCCGTCAAACATTTTGCCTTCACTACTTCTGTTTTGCTGTATCCTCTATAACTCTGCTCAATTAACCACTGGTAACTAGTGCTAAAGTGCTTGTGTCCTCTCCTGTAAGCATGGTAAAATTGGATTACACCCAATCCGCAAATATAATTTACTTATAATTCCCTAATAAAGTTGTATACCATATACCCAAGGCTGGTAAATCAAATGTTTCAAGTGGGCATGCAGCACTTATTGTGCAATCCACTTAAGTACCTCTGCAAAAACCTATCTCAGGCCTGCCTTTGTAGACTGTATGTGCAGTTTTAAAATGCCATTTCAGCCTGTCAAAATAAGCCTTTCACCAGGACTAAACCTTTCTTTCTGTAATACATATATGCCACCCCCACGGAGGCCCTAGGGCAAAGTGCATTGTATTTAAAAAGTTGGACATGTACTTTTAGGTTTTACATGTCCAAGGCCTACCTCCCCCTCAGGATAACATTGAGTTACCTTATTGCTTTTGATAAGTGAAAGCTTTTGATTGGAAGCACGTAGAAAATTAATATTTGGTGTCTGAGGAATTGTAATTTAAAGCACTCTTTATTGGTAAGGTAGGATTTTAAGTCATAATTCTGAAAATTGCACTTAGAGAAAGTTGCCACTTCCTTGTCCTAACCATTGGTGCCTGCAACCTGATCCTTGGTCACATGATTAGGTGTCGTTGGCAGTGGCCTTTGTGTATTTCTTCCAATAAGGGTCTGGGGTTGGCAGGATGAGCCATCCTGGCTTGATGGGGGCAAGGGGGCAGAGCTGTCACCTACCTCACTTGCACTTCAAGGGCACTGGCCCAGCTATAAAAAGGACTTCACATTAGCTGATTTTTACCCCAAACAGAGAGGGACCATGGAGGCAGTAAATTCCAGACACTTCTGGGGAGGGGACTCCAAAAGCTTCTCCAACTTCAAAGGAGGCACCAGGTATAAAACTGGGATACTAAGACCCACTCGTCTGTGCACTCCTAAACCTGTGAATACTACAGAAGATGGACTGCCTTGCTGCCAGAGGCCTTCCCTGCTGTCTGAGAAGGAAGACTAGACCTATACCCTTCACCCAAGTCTGAATAGACTCCGAGGGTCAGCTGACTGACTTCCTGTTCTGAGCTACAGGGACACAGCAAACTCCAGAGGCCTCTCTGCAACTGCCCAGCTGACCTGCTTCAACTGGACCTGCCTGGGCCTGCAACTGGATGTCCCTGAGCACTGCTAGCCTCTGCTGGAGTGAGTTCCTAATCCTCAAAAGGTGCTTCCCAGGTCCTAGACCCTTGGTGTGGCCTTAGTTGAGATCCTCCTTGAAGAAAGGGAAGAATCCTGAAGTTTTGAGCTCTTTGCTACCACAAACAGGCTGATTCGCACCAAGATCTTACCGTCTAAACCGACTGTAAAGCTCTTGTGACCATGACTCTTCATGCTATAGCGACAGTGAGTGACGCTGCACCTGCTCTTTGCGCTACAGCATTAACCCACCACAGTGTCTGCTAATGAGAATCTCAAGCAACGAGCATCCATGATGCCCAGCAGGGTCTTCATGCAACAGCGACAGCCATTGACATGGCCAGCTTGCTCTTCATACTACAGGGCCAACCATCCACAAAGCTCTGCCTGCTCCTCGCAGCCTCCTCCACCGCGAACGAAACTCTTCGTGCTAGACTTTAGAAGGTAACTTTTTCAGTGGGACTTACCTGGTCTCTGTATCCGACCCATACTCCATCACGGTTGGTCTCACACTACCAGATAACCATACTTACTTGAAATCTTTACATTTGTACATCTCTGGTTCTACTGATTGGATTTTTGTTGTTTTGATATCAAATTATTTATGAACCTTTACTCTATTTTATCTAAATTGGTGTGGGAATTTTCTTTTGGTGTGTTTTCACTTTATTACTGTTTGTGTGCTGCATAAATGCTTTACACATTGCCTCTGCGTTTAGCCTGACTGCTTTTGTGCCAAAATACAAGAGGGTTAAGCAAAGGTTAACTTAGTGTATGTTTGTGGTTCACTCTAACAAGCATTGTGGCTGTTCGTTAAGAAGGGCTCTCACCCCACCTCAACCAGCAACCCAATTTCTCAAAACATACATGATTTCACTGCAGATATTTCTCCCTAAAGAGGTTTTGTTCAGTTTAAAGCTCAGGGGTGCAGCATCAATAAAATGGCGTATTGTCAGATGATGTCATATAGAAAGTAGCATAGCAATTTGTAAGTGGTTTGAGACAAGTGACATGCGTGCAGCTTTTCTGTGTGTGAGTGAGTGACTCTGACAAGCATTCTGGAGATATATGGGGCTGTTCATTTAGGCTTAGATCCGAATCACACTCTGGGGCAGGACTTCATGACCTCAAAGAAAACAACAGAGCAGTGTTCTCCCACCAAGCTTGAATGAGCAACTCGAGATGAGGGTCTACAGAATTCTATATTTCCACCAGCAGAGCAAGCAGGGGCTCCACCAGTAAAAACATGATGGAAAACCCTTTCTGACAAATTCTAAATAAGGCCTTTGATACTTAAATCAAGAATGGCTAGACAGATACACAAAAAATGGACAATGGTCTCCTGTGCTAATGAACAGAGATGACAGATGGTTTGACTGGCAACGCTTGAGTTCCAAAAGCCATCAAATTGTAATCTTGATGAATGTTGCATTCTAAAATAAAAAAGTGTACATTTTAAAGTCAAAGTGGCACTCAAATCAATGTACTCCTGTCTACTTTGTGTTAGTGTTTTACTGTGAGTTTTGTTTCAGCTTCAGTAATTCAAATCATCCTTAAAAGGACTTGTGCCTGATTTAGAGTTTGGCTGTAGCTACTCTGTCACAAACGCCTGCCTATTTGCATCAGGATATAATGCACTTGTAAGAAGGCAGATGGGATATCCATCAGGTTTGTGTTGGAGTGCCCATCTGCCAAACTTTACATCAGGCCCTTATTCAATGATGACTTCAATCAAATGTATCTCAATCAAGGTTATAATGTGTCCTATGCTTCAGGCAGTAAGACTTATTGTGTAGTCAAATGAATATCTGACATTTTAGGGCCAAAATAATTGGTATTGGCCCTAAAATAGAATAACATATAATTTTAAAATGTCTTCTCCATTGGGCATAAGATAGGAGAGAATTGCATGGATTCTGCACATACACAGAACTATGCACAGGAATATGGGACCTTGGTGAATAGGGGCTAAGCCTTCCTACCGCCTTAGTACCCACGTGACCAGGACCGACTAGCTATAGTGTCTCACTCGCTCTCCTACCCAAACACGGAGAAGCAAATGATTAGACAACCCAGAACACAGCACTCCCTCATCACTCAGGAATCCTGGTAACAAGACAGACCTTTTTGCTCACACTCATGCACCTGTCCACAATAAGATCTGACCAAGACACAAATACAGTTTAAAATGTTTATTTTAACTGGTTCTAACATGCAGTATACGTGCCGCAGCAAGCAGAAAAATCCTTAACATAAATACAGTTAGCTGCGCAGCCAGTCCATACATTATGAAGGGAGATGTCATATTATAAAGACAATGGAGAAAGGATTATAGTGCCTAACCCCCCCCCCCCCCCACTCCTGGCTAGAATGTGTATTATTGTATATTAGAAGATCTCTGGGTTTTGTTTGCAGACTCCATACCTTGGAGCATAGATGGGATTTCTACATTGAAGGTGGATATTGCTCATCTCCCAGGAAGGGTCCCTCTCCAAGTGTGTTTCAACTAAAACCTGCAACTTTGTAATATCAAAGCATGAGTCTCCAGCTACAGCTGCAGTGGTATGTTTTGTCTAGGTGCTAGGGCCTGACCAGAACAGAATAAGAATAAGAAGGGGCATTGTCCAGGAACAGGTAAATAATTCACACAGCAGACAGTTCTAATGTGAAAGGCATAAACAGAGTCTTGCAACAATAAATTATGTAGTAACATGCGCAAAAGTAGCATCATGACTGCACTAGCCATGCTAACTTAATGATGTCGACATTGTCCCTATCGGCCACCTGACAAGAGAGCCGAGACTTTACACTTATTTGATGTTGTGGCAATAAATGCTGGAGTGTTAATAACTTTATGACACAATTAATAGTGAGGTAGTCGGAGCTTCCTTAAATTTTCTTTAAAATGCGGATGATCAATAAAGTATGGTTGTTGTCAAGTTTGGCCTTGAGTGTGCTTATGGCGGCCACAATGGATTGTCTCTGGTGATGATTTAGAAACATTTTAAGAGCAAAAGTAATGCTGAGGCATTGTTGTCCGAAGCTGTTCTCATATGCATCCCCATTCATATTGGAAGAAGAAATAACACGTAAAGTTATTAGGTAAAAACTTGACTTATTTTGGTGCTATTGATGGACTAATTCAACCCAGACATTTTTCTTTTGAAGGCCTACATTTTACTTTGGAGACAGTAGAGAAGTGTGGCTCAATGGTTAGAGCGGCAGACCCTGATGCAGAGGTCTGGCCCGGGACCAGGGTTCAATTCCTGCCTCGGCTGGTCTCGGCGGATCTTGGGCTCATAATTCCTCGGACCTGATTTCTCGCCTCGGTTCCTACTCTAAGCATGGGTCCCACACTGCAACTCTGGGCAATAGCTTGCTTAGTCTCCACAACGGCCCCCAACAGCGCTAGGGATGCCTGGTTGCACCCTGGGGATGCCCAGGAGTGGACATTTCATGGGGAAAAACCAGGAAGGGTTCCCTAGCGGTATGAGTACAGCGCCAGGACACTCTGGAGTAGCAGTGCGCTTTACAAATACGCCTACATTTACATTTACTTTTCTCAGGGTTAAGAGTGAGAACATTCCCCTGGTTGAACTTTTACAGACACTTTCATAGTCTGTGATAGGCCAATAGGATTGGATGCTAACAACACTTACGTTGTCAGCCTTAGATAAGCTGGTGATATTTGAGCCATCCAACTTTGCAAATTCAACTTTTAGAAAGTAGCCATTTTTTTTACTTAAACCATTTGATCTGTCTTTGGAATACATGTCTGGGGTGGGTGCACGTTGGCTTGCTGCATTCCCTCTGAACAGCCACACAGAAAGGAAGGGTAGGTGTGGCTAAGTAGCCATCTATACATTGACGGGTTATCCTTAGCAGGAAGAAAGGGAGGAGCTGACACTTTACACCTGAAAGGACTGTTCCCTGTCCCAACACAAAGGGTTGCATACCCTCCTGTAGTGTGTCTGGATCCAGGACAAGAAATGCAGGGTCTTATGCACTTCAAAGCATCTCTTTGAAGTCTCCCTACTTCAAAAACCCAACTGGATACAAGTACTGGACCTCTGAAACCATGAATACAGAACACTTTTGGAACTGAGTACATTATACCAGGAAGAAAAAGGACTGCTGTGTTTCCAGGAAGGACTGCTACTTTACTGAACTGCTAAGTTTGCTGCCTGCTGATTTTTGCCTGGTAGTGAGAAGGTCTGAACCTGCATCTCTGCGTGCCAGAGCCTAAGTCCTCTCCAAGGACTTGTTGTCTTGCCTCCTGTTGCTGAAATCTCAGGGATATCAAAGACTTTACTTTCCATCTTCACCTTAGCACCTAGATTTTACTAGCTGTAAGTTTTGCACTGCCAAGTGGTGCCAATCCAGTCTAGGGCCCTTGGAAGTGAGTTTAAAGCAGTGCATCTGACAAGAACCTGTTCATCGCCACCGCTGTGCCAATCGGAACTGGTGCATCGCCTGCTGCGAGATCTAGATCGATGTATCACCGCTGCTGCAGGAACTGGGACCGGCGTATCGTACTCAGAACCATCGCATCTCCTCTGGAATTACCACATTGGAACCAACACATCACCACCACTGCATGGAGAAGATCCACTCATCGCCCCTTCAGCATTGATTAACCTGGTGCATCGCATTCAGAACCGCTGCACTCTGGAATTAGAGAGTCATCCACAGAACTGATGCATCGCCACTACTACGTGGAGAAATCCAGAGCAACCTCTAAACTGCAGGAGGATCATTGATGCATTGCTTGAATGCACCCCGCATTTCATGCTGCAGCTGAAGAACTGTAATCTTCATTCTCAGGGAATACTTACTAATAAAAAAGAACTTGGCACAGAAGCTGAAAATATGAAAAGACATCTTTATTAAATTTAATAAGTGAGGCCACGTCACACAGAAGCCGTAGCAACTGAATGAGGTATTCTGAAGAACACAGAAAACAGAGGCCTTTTATATGCTTAGGGTTACAAACTTCAGCATACAAGTAAGGGGCAGTACTAGCATTTGCAAGCATGCAAAATACCTAACATTCCTTCTTACACAAGCCGGACAAACCCATAATAAAAGGATCACAACCCATATCATAAACAGACCATAAAAGAAGGAACAGAAAACAGATAAGGGGTGTGTGTGTGCATACCAAACTCTACAATGTCCTGTGCTTTGATCCTCAATCTTGATCAGCTAAAGGGCAGGAACTGGTTTAACAAGGTCAGCTTCAGGCAACAGGGTCAGTTCACTCAGGTCAAACAGGAGTCAGCATGAACTCGAGCTAAGGTCTACATGTCCTTAAAAGACTGGTTCAGCCACAATCATGGCATATGTGAGGGCAACCACAAAATGGCTGCCATACACAAAATGGAACCCACGGGTTCAGAATTCACAGAACCTCACAGCAAGGCTTAAGGTACTTTTGCTCAGCGGTACCTGGATGCTTGAGCCAGACTGAGCTCCATTTCGGCTTGCCTGACTCTTGACTTTGTGCCGGCCAGCGCAACCAATTAACTCTTTGAGCGCTTTTTGCTTCTAGGCGCTATTTTTACATTTATCTTTTAAAATTCATATCTCGACTTCTACTGATTGGATTTTTGTCGTTTTGCCCTGACTGCTCTATGTTAAGCTACCAGAGGCTGAGCACAGTTTAATTTAGAGTGTGTTACTCACTTACCCTGAATAGGATTGTGGTTCCTACTTGTACAGGATACATATATCTGCCAACCAGAAACCCAATTCTAACAGTGCTTAGCTAATGATAAATGTTGCAGGCCTGATTTGGTTCCTTTGAAGAAGTTATGTTTGATTTCATAGATCTGATCAGGTTATTATGAAAAGGTAGAAGAACGACAGTAGGCCTGACTTATTAACTGTGAAAAGAAAATGTTATAGCTATGGTTGCCACCTTTGTTTTGCTGACCTTCATACAAACACACTGCGAAGCCAATAGAAAATGGCCAAGGTGACAACCCTAGTTATACCCAATGGTCCTTTAAGGGTGAATTGTTATTACATTGGCTGAAAGCCTATAGGAAGATATTTTATTACATAGAAGCTCACAGATTACTGAATTTGACAAGGGTCTTGTTGGTGGTTAGCAGCGGTGGCCCATACAAGTAAGATCGGTGGGGCGGTGAGGCCGGATGGGGGAGGGATTTGGACAGACGTGGGCGAGGGCAAATTAAATCAATAATTAATTTGCCCTCATCGTCATCTGTCGAAATCCCCCCACCTGGCCCCACCACTCTTATCTGCACGGGCCGTGGCTGCTGGTTACCGTATTGACACACCCTGAGACTAAAAGCTCCGCATAGTGAAATCCTTGTTAGGTTGTCTTAGGAGGGACACTCATGGGAGAGCCTGTGTGTTGTGTACATGGGTGCGACAGATGACATTTTGTACATATGGGTAATTTTTTAAGCTGGGTGCCATACAGCAGACTTATGGGAAAGCTTATGCTCATTATAGTAGACTTCAGTTGGTTATAAGGACAATCTACTGATAAAGGCAATATGCCTAAATGGTTCATTAGGAAAAGTTATGAGAGGTGCCATAGGTCTGATCTGGTTATTATGGAAATTACAAAAAAGACAATAAGGGGATATATTTATTGCTAAAAGCGTATGTGAAAGACAATAGACCTTTAAGCGGGCCTTCTGGTGCTTGAAGTCACAATAGTTTTGAAAACCCAAGCAGACGTCCTTGAATAAAAGAACATTCTGCAGTTCCAATTGCTGGTGATTTTTAGTGATGGATGACTGAGTAAAGATAACAGTTTTTCTGTACTCTGGATGGTCCTGTTAATGGTTGATTGCGCTGTGTATACACTATACACAATACGATTCCAGGATGCCTGACTGCTGCTATGTTTATTTTTTCTACTTTTTTTTATTTATTTATCCTACAGGTGTATGTGTGTGTATTTTATTGTGGATACATGAGAGCAGGAATGCAAGAATGAGTCACTGCATAGGTGACATGCAAAGAGTTATTGAGTGCCTAAACTCCAGTGACTGAAGGAGCACTTCAGCTGTAAGCCAGATCTTTCGGCATGGTTATGGAACAGCTGTAAAATAGATTCTCTCTCTATGAAGGAGTGATAAAAAATTATCCAATATCTTTTTAAACATAGGGGTCAACATCTTTACCCATCTTACATGACACTGTTTAAAGACATCCGTTGGAAGCCCATTATTGCCAGTAGCTCTGGATGGTTTAAAAATGTTTATAACAAGGACAGTCTCTTTCACCGTGAGAACCTCCCATGATTTACTACTGTTATACGAATGTATAATGTGATCAAACCATAAAGTGTAGAATATATGAAAATCAGAGTCATGCCTATACTCATCAACCCCACTGTTCACTAGTCTCAAAGATTCCCGCATATCATTCTAAAAGGTAGTTTGAGAATTTGCCTTAATGTTCTCCTATATGTTGTTATGCTTTTTTGTAAAGTATTTTCTATGTGGTAGATCAGCTAAACTAATTCAAATGAATATAATTAGATTTTCTTAACACTATATCTTCTGCATGGTTATCAGTAAATTATTCAAGACTGGCAGAGCTTTGAAAATGTTTATAATTTTCCGATATTTTGTAAAAATGGTCTAAATTCCCAATTAGAATCTTTTGAACCTTTACTTATCGAGCAGTCTCCCTATCTGCCTCCTGCTTTATGGCTACAATCAGTGAGCAAGACACTGTATACAACTTTGGAAAATGATTGCTTTCCTTTTATATGATGATCTCAAAATGTGTTAAGTTAAGTGGCCTAACATTTTGCTATGCTTAAAAGTGATGTGTATTTTGTGCAGAGTTATCAGCCACAAAATGGCCTTATAATTCCTTGAAACGTCATGAATCACTGACTTGAAGAATGAACTGGTAAGTTACCTTTCTCAGATGCAAAGGATGTTGCCACAGCATTTGATAGCAGTTAGTTCCAAACCTGGTAGGTCAGTCAGTCAGATAGTTGGTGTTAAAATCGTCTGTTTACATAATAAAACACTGTACACGTTGAGTGACCAAAAATTCCAGGCCATTGAGTACTGATATTATTTTATTCCTGTTCCTAATTCTGCCTGGAGATAAATATATGTTATCAATGAATAGGTGTTTAGCATCTGCTACTATCAGTTTAAGTGCCAGGAGGTGTTCAGGGAGAGCGTCTTGCTGCTTTAATGCAATCCTATAGTGACCATAATACCTAATGCTTTGATAGGTCTGCCACTTCTGCCCTTGAACACTAATTTCTCAAAGGTAAAGTAATTCTGTGCTCAATTTATACACAATCCAAGGAAACAATTGCACTCTCTCAGGATAGTTTAACAAGGTGCTTTAGTCTTTGCTATCCAATGCACAATCCTTTTCGGATGAGGATCAGCCTTGTTCACTTGAGCAAGGCTGATCCTCATCCGAAACGCATGCCACTCCCAGCTTTGCATGATCAAAAGCCAGGCTCAGCAGGGACTTGGCTAAACATGATAAATAAACACAGAAATCCACTGAAAAGCACATAGATTGAAGTGATGTTATAGCTGGGTATGGTAAAAAGATCTTACCTTATATTTAAAAAAATCTGAAATTCACTAAAAAAAGCAAAGGTTACAGTGACATTAAAATATGTGTTGAAATAACACAAAACTCATATCTAAAAAACAAAGAACCTCTAAAATTCACTAGTGATATTTTATTGAGCTAAGTATAACTTTCACCCCCACCATGCACTGCTTATGATCTCACATATTAAATGACATGTTAAATGTCAGCATTGACGACATAACTGCTGCCACCTCAAATTACATTATTGATGACATCACAGCTGACACCTCAAACTGTATAATTGATGACATAATTCAATGAATGTGAAAGTTTGCTATACACTTTTCAAACTGGAATGCATTCTGCAAACTATACCTAGACCAAATTATCTATCCTCTCTGTAGTACTAATGAGGGCAACCTTTTGCAATATGCAAGGCATGAAGCATGTTTGTGAACACACCCACATTTCGTAAATAATATGGTCTATTTTATTTGTATTCAGGAGAGTAAAAATAACTCCGTAGACGTTAAAGTGATCAGTAACTTATAAACTTTGAATTCCTCACCTGAGACAGAATTTGAAGTTAATAACTTCACATCTACACGTTAGCTAATGATAAGGCATTCGCAACTAGGCACTAAGGACAACCATTTGTAGTATGTAACAGTACCCAGTACATATTCCTGTAATAATCATAATCGCATACACCGTTTTAACATTGCTTAGTCATAGAGTGACTTCAACCATCAGTGAGTGAGTCAACCATACATTATACATTACAATGTATACTGTCTTAGAATTCTTATTGAACATATGGAAATAAACATCTTCACTTTCTACATCTCCAGTTTATGAAGTAACTGTTGATTGCACAGCATGAGAAAACTTTAAAAAAAGTATGTACACTGAAATGCAAAGGTGAAAGATGTATTTTAAAGAGAAGATTTATGTTTTGCATGTTTTGGCAACAGGCCTTTGAGTTAAGCCACAACATATTTGAAACATATGTGTGCAACTCACATTAGTTGCGCACACTCTCTACTTTGTTTAAATGAAGTACTGCTTGCAATTAAAACTTCACGGGTGGCAAAAGTGTGCACCATACACCTTTTGTCATACTGAATCAGACTTGTCTCCAACATTACAGTGTTTCTATTTTGTACATGGACATATTGTACATAAAGCTAATCTACGCTATATTTGCTTGTGGGTCCTTTACTACCTAGTGGTTTATAGAATCATTTGATGAACAGTAGGTTGCATAATGTAATCTGTGATGTCAACAATTATGTAATTTGGGATGTCATCATTAACGTAATATATCATTTTATGAGTGATGTACTATATGAGGTCATAAGCAGTCCATGGTGGGGCAAACAATTTAGTTAGCTCATCAAACTATAATTAGTGAGTTTCAGTGTTTTTATGTTGTTAGTGAACACTTGTTTTTGTGTTATTTCACCTAAATACCGCATCAATATTATGTATATATTAAATACTGCCAGATATAACCCCAGTATAAATATGGTTAATGCTGAGTTTCCAAAGGAAATGCATTCATTTTATTCTTAATAAATAAAAGTGAAAAAAATAAGGTATTTATACCCCACAGCTACACATTGGCTGGACAGTCAATTAGGGTGGGACCAAGGCCTGACTGCAGTCCCAGCAATTTGGCCAAACCCCCTACAGGGCATGGTCAAAGGCCGTGCACCACGTGAGTTCTCCACACATGTAGGCAAGAGAGTAGAGCCTGACCAGATGCCAGACTCTGTGAACAACCCTGCTGTGCACGGTCAATAAATAACAACACTTGAAAGACAAATGTAATTAAACAACACATTACAATCTCACTAATTAATGACCCCGCATTCATGGTCATCTCTGTCAAAGTGGTATGGGTAATGTGATATGCAATCTTATCTGTAAGATGATTTGCAACATCTGTAATTGCCTCTATTTCATTACGGGTGAGTTCAAGTCTGATCTTTGTCTTTCAGGTATTTTCTTCTCGCTGGTTGTTGTGATGTATGTAATTTGGGTGCAAGCAATGTCCAACCTGGACAACTACAAGAAATCAAGGCAAGAAGTGTGTACCGATTTCAGCGTGTACGTCCGCTACGGCTGGTCATTTATGTTGGCTCCGGTGGGCATTTTCTTCTCTCTGTTTGCTGGAATGCTTTTCCTACTTGTTGGACGTACTATTCAGCTGCACACCAAATAATCATGGAAGAGGAAAGCTTGTAATCCCAGTGGAAAAAGTTTGGACTTGGTCTTCATTTTCATAGACTTCCAAAATAGTACCTGATTTCTTATAACCACAGATTTGTTTGAATGGTGCATTTTGCCTCTCAGTGACTTAAAAAAACATAGACCACCTTTAATTAGGGATATACTGTCAGTGTTCCTCATTGTTGTACTGTCCTGCAGTTTATGTAATCAATTTTTGTAGATTCTAACCTTTGTCATCATAACAATGCTAACAATGACAAACATGGAGAACAAGCAGTCTGCTGGAGGAATGTCTACAGTAACACACTCTAAGCATGTCCCTACTATAACCTAGGCTGTAGGTTTCGTGCCAACAAACACGCCTGTACATAAAAATAGAGTGCAGTTGTTCATGTTGTATCAATGTCGTCTGAGCACTAAAGTATCAACGAAGATTCTACCATTGCTCATTTGGAACTTGTGTGTACACGCAGCAGCTTTATGTCTGCTAAAAATAGTTTGTAGTTTGCCATATGGAATATGCATTTAATCACATCAATGATTTTGTAATGTAAATGTGTGTTGTTGGCTTTACGTTCTATATTATGTAACTATTTCTTTAGCAATGAAAATCGAAAGAAGACAATATGAATAACTGTAATACATTCATGAACTTGGAACCAAATAAATGTGTAAAACAATAATGGTTTTAAAAGTCAGAGGTAAACAATCATTGTATTGTGATAGAGTACTGTCAAATATTTGGGAATGAATGAGTTGTATAAGCACTGCATTTAGTTCTGAGGGCTTGGCAAAAAATTCGAATCATCTGTGCAACAAAATTACTTAAATGACAGCAGATTACCCTATCGGCTAGGACATCACATAATGTACGATAGGTCCAGATCAACAAACAGCAAGCGCTGCATGGAAACCAGCAGTGACGCATTGCACACAAGACAAAAATTGACTTGCGCCTTATTGAGTAAGGGTCAAGCACTAATGATTCCAAGCTAAATTGACAGGCGCCATATTTGGGAGAGGATGTAGACTTATGGCTATACCTTCGAGTATGGAGCTGAAGAACCAGGTTCGAGTCTCTGCGTCAACTCAGCATCCTCTGATTCTGGGCAAATCACTTAGGGCCATATGTATCAAGATACCCTTTTGCGATTCTCAAATAGAGATTTTTAAGAAATCGCTATTTGAGAATCGCAAATAGGTATGTATGTACAAAATCATATTTTTTTTGCGATTTCTTAAAATTCCTTAATTGCGATTAGCAAATTGCGAATCGCAATTAAGGAATACCTTCCCATTTATTTCTATGGGCCACGAGGCCCATAGGAATGAATGAATGGGAAGTTATTCTCAATTTGCGATTCGCAATTTGCTAATCGCAAATTGAGAATAATTTCAAGGGTGGTAATTTGCGATTCCTTGAGGACATTTTGCACATTTTTTTGCTTCATACATTGCCTTTCAGGAATTGCAAAATTTGCGATTCCTTAAATGCAATTGCAAAATAAAGAATCGCAAATTTTGCGATTCCTTATTTTGCACCAGATTTTGCTTAATACATACCATTTAGCAAATTCACATTCGCAAAGGCCTAAATTCTGCGAATATTGGCCTTCGCGAATGCGAATTTGCTTGATATATATGGCCCTTAATTTCCTCGTGCCTACCAAAAATGAATGTGTCAATTTTGCAACTGGTGCTCATGTAAAGCGCTCTGATACCTTTTGGTCGAGTTTGGCTACATACATTTGCAAACAAAATAAAATTGAGTAAGAGTCACACGCTAATGATGTCAAGCTATTTCAGCGCAACACTAGGCTTTACACAACAGCACAGGGGCGAGCCAGCGGTGTGTAGAGTGAGATTTGTACTTCAGGTACGGCCTTCATTACAAACTTCAGCAATATGCATTGAATGTTTCATGTTGCTGCTATTGCACGTTTTAAGTGTGAGAATATCACACAATTTTCTACTTATATTTGTATTCACATTACACACGGTTTCCTTTGGCATTAGGATTTAATACAAAGACCGGTCGTGGTCATGTTAACTTACCAGGTCTGGCTGCCCTTTGCTTACATGCTGGACTTGTGAGAGCTATTGGCATCATAACTCTTTAGCATCAGAAAGTTAATGAACACTCCTGTGTTCGCTACATTTCATCACTAAACGTCACTTACTATTGCCCAAGCGCCCATGCAAAGGAATAGTACCTATGGGTCCTTATTTAAAATAATGTGGCAGAGAGCACATACAACCTCCAAGTATTAAAGATGTACAAATAGAGATGGTTTTCTGAAATATCAGTTGCAAGTTGTCAAAATGAGTTTTTATGTCTGAAGTTGCAGAACGGAGGACTTTTTTTAACCTCCCAATGACTGAAATTTTAATTTTTTTTGCGCTTGAAGGAGTGTCTTGTTCATTCTGTTGATCTAGAAACATTGATTCAGGGTCGGCCTTCTGACCCCTTTACTCTGATTTAGTGATAGGTTTAAAACATGTATTCAACACAATTGATTCTTTAGGTAAACCATTCAGTAATTCTGTTTTACAGAGTTCGTATCTGTCCCTAAAAGTGCAATAAGTGTGTCAATGTTTCATATAATCTGATGCTACAGTAATGCTGATTACCAGATGACACTTTGAGGTACAATTATTTTTTTTTCTTTTTTTCTTTTGTCCTCATATATGCCACCAGATATTATGACTCTAGATGGGATCTCTCAAAGCCGCTAGCACAAATCATTACTATGCGCCCTGGGATTTTATGCATAGCGGTATAAGATCACCCAGAGGTAGGCTGTCTACTAGTCCAACTCCTGTTCTCGATGTAGGTAAACCTTGCCCCTTGGGAGGACCAGACCACAAACCCCTGGCATAATCATTGGACTTTTCATCGTTTATCTGTCCGACCATTTTACTCTCAACAATACGTCCTCTAAAAAACTGCGAACCTGCTGCCAGTAGCTTTTGATTTCTGAGCAGTCCACAAAAATATGTAAGTCGTCTGCTGCTTAAAGCTTGCATCTTGAACAGTAATAAGATTCTCCGGAGATTTTTGTCAACTTTGAAGGAGTTCAATAAACCCTGTGTGCTGTATAAAGATGGTTCCTTCTAAGATTAGCAGGCTTTATTGTCTTTTGGGATATTATAAATGAATCTTTCCAAACCTCCAGCTTCCCTACTGAACTATCTGCAAGGAGGTGACCCCAGAGTTTGGAAATTTCTGCCTCCTGCTGATCCTTTGCCCCCACTAATAAAATGTACCATGCAGAGACCTCCCCCTTCCAGCCTTCCTGTCTACTGGCTAGTTCTAGAAAGCCATTTCCCATTTCCTCCAGCTCCCAATGTTGGCTTCCCCACCAAGATAATTGATAGTATTTAAACCTTGTAATGGACCCTCCTGTTATGTTAAATAGGGATGTCCAATCGAGGAGTCCTAGATTGTTGCTCATGTCTCCCCATCTTACAAAACCAGCATCCCTCAGAGGGAGCGACAGACGGTCTAATAAACATGCAGGTGTTCCCGGGGAGTCCCAGATTGGGGCTAAAGGATTATAATAGGGAATTCCCCTTGTTTTACAGGCTACTTGCCACAAATTAAGTGCTGTTAATAAGATTTTTAAACAAACTTTCTTGTAAAACTTCTGGGCGCCAAATTTTAACAAGAAAAATTCAAGGCCCTGGGTTAGGTCAGATAACAACGCCCGAAACAAACGGCCGTGCGAGGATGAGTCCAACTTATTGGCCAGGAGTCTAAAGTTCTTTAACTGAAACGCGTAACAATATAAGAGCAAGTCTGGGAGGGCCAAGCCGCCTATTTTTAAACCCCTTCTCAGCTTCCTCCAAGCAATTCTTGGTGATTTAGTAGCCCAAATAAAGGAACCTATCTTGCCCTGGAGGTTAAAGATATCTTTATTATGGAAAGTCAATGGGATACTGTTAAATAAAAAGGTTACTTTTGGCAGTACCACCATTTTAATTAGGTTAACTCTGCCATATATACTAAGAGGTAGACCGGCCCATCTGAGTAAAAGTTTGCTTATTTCTTTAACCACTATTTGCCAGCTTATTCTGGGGACATCCATTAGCTTTTGCGTGAGGTGAATACCGAAGTACCTGATCTTACTTTTGGCTCCTGGTATAGGGATAGGACTGTTCCAGCTCATGATGTCCGTTTTGCTCTTGTTAATACTATAACCTGAAACTACACCGAATTCCTCCGCTAGTTGAAGTAACTTTGGAATGGCCTCTAGTGGATTGGTGGTATATAGCAATAAATCATCTGCGTATAATGCAGTCTTAAGCTCCAGACCTCCCATTTTAAAAGGAATGATCGTTGGATCCAATCTCAGCAAAGAAACAAAGGGCTCGATATAAAGATCGAAAAGGAGAGGAGACAGGGGACAACCCTGTCTCGTCCCCCTTGAAATCATAAACCAATCAGTCAGGGTACCATTAATCAGGACTTTTGCCCGTGGGTTCCCATACAATGTTTTAACACCTTGGATAAAAGGGAGTGGGAAGCCAAACCTAGTCAAAGTGTCCCAGAGAAACAGCCAATTAACCTGATCAAAGGCCTTCGCGGCATCTATTGCCACGATGGCCAGCGGCAATCCCCTTTCTTCTGCGTAATCTATCGCTCCAATAGCATGGAATGTCAGCTCGTTTAGCTGCCACCCTGGCACAAAGCCCCTCTGGTCAGTGTGAATGATGGATTTAATAACTTTCGCTTATCTTCCAGCCAAAATCCCAGAAAATATTTTTAGGTCGGAGTTAAGAAGGGAAATGGGTCTATAGGACTCTATTTTCATTGGATCCTTATTTGGTTTCGCTATTAGGGTGATGGTAGCCTCTGACCATGAGGGTGGAATACCTCCCCCTTGCTGATATATGTTGTTAAAAAGAGACAGCAAGTGGGGAAGAAGCTCCTCTAGGTTATCCTTATATATCTCTGTTGGTAAACCGTCGGGGCCTGGAGCCTTGCTTCTACTCATCTTTTTTAACTGCGCCCTAATCTCCCCTTCGGTGATCCCCCTCGATAGAGTGCTTTTATCTGCTTTGCTCAATTGGGGCAGGGCCCTATTGCTCCACCACTTCTCCAATTCCTCTGCTCCCCCACTTATATTCTCCTGGTATAGCTCTTCCATGAATCCCCTAGCTTCGGCCTTGATCTCTTCTTCGTCAGTTAACAATTTTCCCGAACTCCTTTGGGACAGGGAATTGATATTATTCCTGGTCCTGTCGGATCTAGCTTTCTACGCCAAGAGTGCACCACATTTCTCCCCATACTCAAAGTTCTTAAGTTTGCTGGCTTCCCACCTATCATGGATCAGCTTATCTGCCTTAGCTTTAACGTTTGCTTGTAGCTCCATGAGCTCCTTTTCAAGTACTGAGATCTTATCTCAGTCTCCCAATGCTGCGAACTGTAATTCCTGCTCCTTCCTCTTAATAGAGTCCAGGTCTTTAGCTTCTCTTTCTTTTAAGTCTTTTCTTTTTTGTCTCATCTGGTACCCCAAAAAGCCTCTTATAAACGCCTTAAACGACCCCCAAACAATTTGTTCTGTGGTCGATCCCACATTAAATAAAAAGAACTCCAATACACTGTTCTTAATTTTGACTCTGATGCCTTCCTCCAAAAGAATAGTTCTATCGAGAGTCCATCTGCGTTCGCATACGTGGGTCGAAAAATTAATAATTAATATTACCACCGAGTGGTCTGAGAGTCCCACTGGGGTATGGGAAACTGAGATCAAAACCGACTTAAGTATATGGTCTACCAGAAACAAATCTATTCTTGAGAATTGCCTGTACTTTTTAATGTAGAAGTAGTACTCTCTTAGATCCCCATTCTTCGCTCTCCAGGTGTTAGAAACGGGACCCCCGGCCGGCCAAGGCTCACGCCAAAGTCAGTCAGGGATCCTCATTTCTAAGTCAGGGCAAGGGAGTCACACACCAAGACAACCCCTGCTCACCCTCTAGATAACGTGACGCGAGCAGCAAGGCTAATCTCGGAGGCGATGTGTAAAGTGTTTGCGCGCGCACCCCAGCGACAACACCCTAGGCCCACCACAAAGGAAACTCCACACAAGGTTATATCAAAAATAGCCTTTGTATTATAATAAAAACACATTAGATAAGACACACACTTTACAATGTGCCAACAGGCACGGGCAAGATTTACAAGGGATTATGTACAGGACAGGGCCACCTGGACCACTGTCAGGGGTATGCACTTTTTAGAAATAATACTTGTAGGTAGCACATAAACATATAATGAATGTAGCACACAAAATAGTAAATGTAGCACACAACCAGGACTACTGGTAAAGGGTAAATACCTCCTACGCAACCCTAAATACTGTAGGAAAATCACGCAGGGCACTAGGACCTTATCATCAGGACCTATGGAAGGAAAACCATCACCTAAGCAAGTCACATTTAGCAAAGGGAAGGAAACCTAAAATAATCACCTAAGCAAGTCACTTTTAGCAAAGGTAATAACAAACAATCCTCTAAGCAGGTCACTTTTAGCAAAGGGGATAAAACATAAAGAACATTGCACATGAGGCATTAAAACACATTCAGAGGTGCAGGTAGAACATTTGCGCAGGAATCAAATTAGCAAGTAAATCACAATGCGCAGGGTGGACATGGCACAACACTAGAACTGTCCCTCAGGCCAACTGGCCTCGCAAGGGCTGAAATGCCCTGAGTCTCAATGTCAGGGAAGGCTGCGCAGGCAGCCAAGAACACAAAGCCTAAACGGAGCAACTGTCCACTAAGTGCTGGACAGTTGTAAATACAGATGACCAATGTTGGATCCTCGTGGGCTCAAGAACACAGGTGAGGGCAAGTACTGCGTGGGAGCCTCGGGGCTCTGACCACACTCGTGTCCCCTAAGAGCCTCTCTGGGCTCGCAAAGCAAATAGGCACTAAAGAGCTTCAGCGCTCTACAACAGAAGGTGGTGCCTGGAGCTTATAGGGCTCAAAAACAAATGTATGCCGCCTGAGCCTCGTGGGCTCTGAATAGCGCAAAATGCCCTAGCTCCTTTGGCCGGGCAGCGACAATCTGCCCCGATATGCCCTCTCTCCCTCCTGGCACTAGAGAGACTTGTGGGAGCAGCCCGCTGCCAACTGGGGCCGCTCTAAACAAACACAAAAGACCCTGCCCCTGCACTCACCGGTACCTCGCTGGTGCTGCGGGGGCAGGAACACTGCCGGCTCTCCTCGCGCTGCTCCTCTCCTCGCTGCTCGGCTGCGGGGGCGGGACTTTCGGTTCGCCTCTCCCGGGCCGCGCAGCGATTGGCCAGCCGACCCAGCACTTCCGGGTCGCAGTAGGCAGTGCGGCGGCCTGGCGGGGGCTGCAACCACTCCTGGGCTGCGGCGGTGATCTCGGGCAATGCCGGGTGGGCACCGGCTTTTAAATAATTAAATAAACCGGGGCAATGCATGGTGGGCACCGGCTTTCAATTAAAATATAAAGCGAGGTGGGCACTCGCTCGGTCAAAAATCGGCAAGTCAGGCGGCCAAATGCCGGGTGGGCACCGGCTGCACAAAAAGCGCTTCCAAGCGCTATGAGCAAAGGGAAAAGCGCTCCCAGCGCTGGAAATACAAATAAAGCGCTCGAAGCGCTAGCAGTAAAGATAAAGCGCTCCCAGCGCTAGGCAGCACAAAGTACGCACTCTTCAGCGCTAGGGGCAAAAGAAAAGCTCCAGCAAGGTCTGGAGGCAGGCAGGGGGGCAAGGCTGGGCCCAGAGCTAGCACACTGGGTCTCCAGGCAGGGAGACAAGCTAAGTGGCGGTCCTCCTGGCCCCAGCAGCAGCAACAGCCCCCTCTGGCAAGGATCCAAAAGCAGAACAGTTTCTGTGGGGACACAGCCCCATTTTTATACACATAATTCCTTTGTCTCAGGGTGCAGGGTGGAGGGAAACCAGTTGCAGCTGGTTTGGGAGTACCCTTGATGGCCCAACCACCCCTTTCATTCACTGGGGAGGCTAGGGTCGTTAGACACACCACAGGGGGGCGGAGCCAGCATTGTGTGGGGAAAAACCCAGCCCATCAAGGAACCAGGTGCAGCCCTCCCCATCCATCAACATGCTGATCTCACGCTCACCACCGGGCAGACCCATCCAGACTTCCTGGAGCCAGGCATGCCAGCCAGCTCCAGCCAATCACGCTCCAGCACCCTCACTGCACACACACATCAATGTCCAGAAGTAGTACTTCCCTACTAGACACATACAAGCCGCACATACCATTGCACAGCATTCATTCTCACGAGTTCACACATACCAAACTCGAGCCTGCACTCCCCACACATCAGGAACTAACATGGACACACACATTCCCCATGCATTCCTATGGGAGGGCAGGCCAGCCATACTACACGCACGCACTTTACTCTGGGACACAGGGAAAAAGTGCGCAGAGACCCAAAAATCACTAACACTGGGTCACAAATAAAAGCAAAAAGTTTAGGGGTGAACCTGCCCTAAGGGCCAAGTCCAACACCAGGCATCCAGCAAGTTGAAGTCTCTTATTATATTCTTGAGAGCTAAAAGAGGCCTCTTAGGTGGAACATACTTTGCTCTAGAGGTACGATCCAGTTGACTGTAAAAAACAAGATTAAAATCACCCCCAAGAATAACAGGTGCTGTCCCCAAGATTAAGATCTTCTCTAAATTTCGAAGAAAAGTTTCATTGTCTTCATTCGGGCCATAGTATACTGCAAATGTGTAGGGTGAGCTAGCAATCAAAAGGACCGCCACTAACCACCTCCCTGACTGATCAGTGTCCCAACTTTGTATCCTTATTCCCTTAATTGCCCTAACAATTATTGCTACCCCCTGGAGATTCCCTTCTGTCTAGAGCATAGCACATCCTGTACCCAACGTTGTTTCCCAAAAACCTTCCTGCACGCTTCTGCCTCAAGGTGAGTCTCCTGCAGCAGGTATACACTGGCCTCCAAGTTCCTTAAAAATTCGCATACCCTCTGCTGTTTCTTCCGACTCCCTAAACCATTGAGGTTCCAGGAGATGATTTTGCTATTAGAATGCAGATTCGCAGCCATAACCAAGTGTTACCCAACCAACAACCCCCCTGAGTGACTGTAACATCTGAGTCAACAAACATTGCATTTTTACTACCAAAGAGGACTTTTTATTCTTTTCTCCCCCCCCCTCCCCGACCCACCCACACCCTCCCCTGAGGAACCCTCCCTTCAGCTCAGGCGTTGTCTAGCCCCTATGGAGCTCCCCGCCTTCCAGCACCGTGTCTAAACCTTCCCCTTCTGGGTAGAAAATGACTTTCAGAGATTATTCACAGCTATTAGGAATATAAACACTATTATTGGCAGCAGGCACATGGACACAATCACCCCAGGTTCAGGAGGAACCCAGTTCTGATCATATTGGGCAACATAGGGATCCTTTGGATTTTTAAATGATGTATTGGTTATATTTTATATTCAACTTTAGATTTACATAATCTTACATTTGTAGGGTATTCATCAACAATTTTACCGACTTTAACAAGCTGTTATTTTGCTATCTTTCCATCATGTTTTGCAGTTTCATAATCTGTAATTAGTTTCTTCTTCAGTTTTGAGAAATTGGGTAGCTGGTTGAATGGGGTATGAGCCCTGGTCAAGCAGCACTCATCATCCTAGTCAGGGCACGAAGCAGACAAACGCTAACGTAACCTGTGTTCCCATCTGGTAGCTTGTCATAGAGCAGTTAGTCTTAACTTTAGAGGCCGAGATTAAAGTAGTTGTGCAATGCTCCAAATAGTAAAACAGGAAAAACACCACCCAAATAGATTCCACACCTAGTTAGAAATAGAACTATGATTTTAATAAATGAAATAAGCCCAAAAGGGCAAAAATCCAATAAGTAGAACTAGAGATATTGAATGTCAAGGTTTTAAGGAAAAGTAGCGCCAAGAAGCAAAATGCTATATTGGGGATATCTGGTTGTGCCATACAAAATCAGGCTGATCACAATGGAGCGCGGGCTGGCTATAGTGACCAATTCAAGCCCACTGAACAAAGTACCTTAAATCTGGGTTGCATAGCTTTGCATGGATCCGTGTCAAAGATGCGTCACACAGCAGAGGCACTGCGTTGGTTGCGATGAGGCTGCAGTGCAAGGTCCTGATGTGTTGACGTCCTGGAACCTGTCAACAGGGCTTACGATGTGATGTCCAGTATCGAGTATGCGAGGCGCAGCAGAGACGATGCATCGGTTCTGAAGAGCGGTGAAGCTGCGATGTGGAGTTATGTCGTCACTGGCGAGGCTGTCGTCGACAAGAGAAGGGAGGAGCTTGCGCTGGGCATACCGCAGTGGCAGTTCTGAAGGCTATGCAGCAATACCAAGATGTATTAAAGGATTGAGATGGTATCCTTGCTTTCAGTGACAATCAGTAGCATTTGCGGGATGGACGTTGAAGCCTGAAAGAATAGATGAAATGACCAGCCCTCATATGCACATTTCTTTTCTGCCTAATGCTCTTCAATTCTACCTTAGTTATTTTTTCATCCACAAGTAGAAACTATTAGAGAATTCAATACCATTGTATTCATTATTTGACCATTACCCAGGACACTCATCTGCTGTTTAAAGATGAGAAACAGTAACTAAAAAAGTTTGAAAGGCTTTGGGGAGTCTACTCTTTAATGATTGACTCCTAAGGTGCCCTCTTTTCAATCATAATTTGTAAGTGAATAGGCATTTCTATACATAAGCGTTCTCATATTTCTGAGATTCATCCCTCAGCTGAGCTAAAGTGGGACCCTCGAATGCCTTGTAGGGTCTAATTGTAAGCCGTCTGGATTATGGGAATGCCTTACTAGCTTCCCTAAATGAAGCTCTTTTCTCCAAACTACAGATCATGCAGAACACCGCTGCCAGACTTATCTTGAACCTTCCACCCAAATCCCCCTCAGCCCCCAGTGTGAGATCTCTCCACTGGCTTCCGGTAAGAAAGAGAGGCCATTTCAAAATCTTTTGCCTCACTCACAAAATTATACAAGGAACGGGGCCCTGGTATTTAGTGAGAAAGCTCAACAGGTACCAGCCAGGAAGAATGTTAAGCTCTTCTTACCCCACTATGAGATTGCACTATATGGAGTGGAGGGTGACCCTTCTCTTTTCTTGCCCCCAATCTCTGGACTAAGCTTCCAGCCTATCTACTTTCCATTGCTGATCATAAGCGCTTTCGGAAGGAATTGAAAACGTGGCTATTGGATCAGAAATAAACTGTCCAGTTTCGACCGCCAGTCTACAGGAGTCCTGAAAGCGCCATGAGACCTTCTTTGGTATTTAAGCACTCTATAAGTTCTTTTGACTTTGACTTTGTAGATGGCCACTCTTTCTACCCTAGAGTCAACAGATCTATGAGTGTCATGTCCTATTATTATTTCATCTTCAAACGCCTCTTCAAAGGTGACATACGATTGAAAATCATATTCATTGCTGTGGCATGGATCTGTCAGTCCAGGGTTTCCAAGGAGATGTTGGAAGGTGTACCAGTGTACTACCCGAAGTAGCTCCGCTTCATGGATTGACTCCAGTTAACAACAGCAAACAATTGATCCATGTAAGCATGTAATCATGTGTAATAATAGTGTTTAAGATCCTCACCAAGTGGTGAGAAACTCCAACGAACTTCAGTCCTCAATTAACACATTTGATGCACTGATGCCAGTTGTATTTTCTAAGAGGGTCCCTCTTCTATCAAACATTCTGAGAGTACACCCAATGCTAGTCACAGCCTGGATATCAGGACCATTTAATCCCACTGTCACTGTCTGTATCATAAACTTAGGCTCGACCTCAGCCTTAAAGTATACATACTTGGTCAAGGGCTGTTAGGTAAATCAAGAACAGTTTGTGCAGCTTTCCCACATTTCATGGTAGATAGGGCATCATCCAGGAACACTTGTGGAAACTTAGGAGAAACCTAGCCAAATGCTGCATCTTGCCTTATGTTGTGGCTACCCCGTTCTTTGGGACAGGAGTATGGCCGCCACCCCATGGTGGGATCTAGACACTTTTCCTGTAATCTTTTTCTGCTGCATTTGTTGATGTATATTTTATGTACCCTGGAAACCTCCTAAAAATTGGGTTGGGAAAAAGAACAAAACCATATTTTTTCCAAGCCCCTCAACCCAGCATATTCCTTTTAGGTAATTCTTTTTTTAGCTAATGCACAAGCGCTCTTTCTGACATTCACTGGTCTGTTACCTTAGTGACTTTATCCCCAGTCATAAACCCAGCATCGATTAAATTAAATTTTATATTATAGGTGCAGGTTCTAAAGGTCTAGTCCTTATACTGTAAGCCCCTGAGTCGAATTGATAACTTTTTTACCAAATTTCACATCATAGTTCAACATCTGCTTTCAGTGACTGTCCTAGTAAACAATCCTAAACCCTCTAGGTGATCTTTCCTAACCAGGTCCTGAAGGCTTCTATTGTGCTTTTGTAGGACTTTTGGAGCAGTCTGTACCTGTCAATAATAGGTACGGGCGAAATGTAGTTTACTATGCCTAATTCGCAAAATCTTGGAAATTTCACAATACACTTGCAATGCAAAGTTTCCCAAATCATGTCATAATACCTCATTGAGTAATTATGCTGCCATTCGCAGAAAACGTATAGAGTGGCAAAAACACAAACAACTGGAAAGTGAGTGCCTGTTATTCATTGCAATTGTTTTCAATGCTATTTAGCGAGAAATGTGTGCTCATTGTCAAAAATGTATGCGATAAATTACATTGCTAAATAATGGATTTTGATTTGGTATAATTATGCACATTTTGCATATTTTTCCTAAAATTTCATGGAATTATACAAAAGCAAATTACATGAATTTCTCACACCAATAGTCAATACCTATTAAGCTAGTGGCTCTAACATGAACTGTAATATTTAGTCTTTTGAGTAGCTTGCTATTTTACTCTTCTGGGACCTTGTATTCAATGTATACCCCTTTAAACAAAGCACAGAAATGGCTGTCTGTCAGTTTCCCCTTCCTTCCAAGGCTCTATCAACACCATCCCCCTGTACTGACCCAAGAGTTATTGAATGTCCATTAACTTTGGTAAGTGGGTACCTACAGGACATGGTGGCTGCAGTTCCAGTCCCTTATTCTAAAGATTCAGCAGCTGTTCTTGGATCTCCCTAATTTTCTTCTGTTCTTTCAGTGCAGACCTTTGTTTGACGTTTCTTCTTACTATCATTGAATATGGTCTCTCGAGTGGTTGGCTATGAGATAAAAAGGGAGTGAAAACGGACTGGTCTTGCTCATCGGCCAACAATTAATTTGAGGCAAGTGAGATGTTCACAGTCATGTTTATTGTGATATAGTGCTGCCAATTAAACAAATAACATTCCACTCCTGTGCTTGATGCCCTTGAAGGAATGAAGGCTAAGATCCACATAGTTGCAATGACTCACTCCTCCTTTGGCTGGCTCTAAGTTAAATGCAGATTGAGGTGTCCAGATGTGGACACCAAGAGGCTAATTGGTTCAATGATTTCTAATTCTGATATTTTTGGGAAGTTTGATTTAAAAGCAATGCCATTAAAAAAAAACAACTCTTGCAATTTTACCAAAGCATGTAGGCAGTTCTGCTAAAGGAGCTTTTGGGAGATGATGGTTGTCTCACTGGCTGCCACATGGCTGCCTGTCAAATCAAATCAAATCAAATGTCTTTATTTAGATATAACACAGATATCTTTAAAAGAAGAATACAAAATTCACATTATAATACAAGTATTGAAAAAGAGTAAAAAGACGCGGTTAATTATTTGATGGTCGTATAAAAAGTGGAAATTATCCACAGCTTGATCCTTCTTATTAAATAACATTATAAGCTGTACACAACCAGTAGTATCTTATGTATAAAAACAGACCAATACTCTTACAATACATTTTATGATCGTTTCATTTTTACTTCCTTAGAAGTTAATAGATATTGTATGGTATATTAGTAGTTAAAAAGATCTCGGCAAGACTCAGTGTGGACTCAATTGGTTAAAATTACGGTATGCTTGCTGTATAAAAATGGCTAGCCTTATATTTAAAAGTGTGTTTTCTGGGTTCAAGGCCATAATGATGGCTTGCCTACAGGTCCGGGCACCCAACCTGTTCCATTCAGCTTTTAGTTTGCACCTACGTTGAGAATTGTAAAAAGGGCAGAGGCAGACCACATGCAGCAAAGTTTCCCCCGTTTTGCCACAACCTCTGCAGGTTGTATCTTCCACCGTACGTTGCCAGGAGGGCTGGTCTTGCAAGAAACGCCAGTCACCCATTCTGATAGCTATAAGACTACGTTTAAGATACAGAGAGTATGTACACGACAAATACGTTGCGGGGGCTAGCCGTCTGTATGAGTTTATAAGTGCCCAGGAGTGGCTACGTTTTGCAAAAAATGCTTTGTCCATATTTAGTGATCTCATTCTGACACATTTTTTAATAGCAATTTTAAAAGCTGACTGACTGGGATTCAGGACCCAAAGATCACTCACTGACATTTGATCAATGGCGTCCTTAAGGAGGCGACCATACGTTCCACATGGGTTGATCTGAGTGATTTCTAGCCAGACTAAGGCTTCTAGTGTACATGGGTCCGCCTGTCTTAATTTATGGCAAAGCTTTAGGTAAGTGCCCACGTTTAAAGCCTCATAGTTCAAAAGCCCCATCTCCAGTCTTATCTGCGCTGGGGATGCAGTCTTTGGCAGACGGAGAACTCTTTTATAAATTCTAGTTGTGTGCCGATTTAAGGCAGTGTTCAGTTTTCCCCTGAGTGGCTGCCTGTCAAATAAACATTTACCACCAGTCTTGAAGCCCTTGCCACTTGTGCCACTTGTGGGAATCTTCAACTTCTTGTTAGAGCTCGGACAGTTCTTAGTACTTCTGATGCATTGTTCTGGTGTCTCTGGGGTTCATGAACAGAGCAACTTTGGAACACCCAACAATAGCAGTGGACTGGCTGCACACATCTTCCTGGCCTTGATGGAGTGGCTGTATGGCACCATCCAGAATCTGTTAATCGGAAGCCACATGATTGTGGTAAAGAAGTACTTCTCTATGGTGGTTGAAGTCATGTTCAATAATTCAATTCCGAGGTGTCCTCTGATAATCACAGCACCCCCATGGCCAAAATCAACTACAAAAAAGAAAAGCAGGAAGAAGGAGAAGAGGTGTATTTTGGCATGCAGCAGTACAGGACATGTAACACTAGAGCAGTAGATGATACATAATATGCAATTGCAATCAGGGTATATACCTCAAAGGTTGAGAATGCAATATTATGAGGAAGACAATGAAAGACTTGCAAAACAATGAGGGGGAAGTTCATGAAAACCCATTAAAGAATCATTGAAGGACATGTATTACTAACAAGTGAGCACAGTGGTGCAATCAATACTATGAAAGAAGAGGTGCAGAGTGTACATTGCTGTAAAGGAAATCATACAGGGCATCAATAAATTAAAATGACAGTGTATGGCATTTGGTAATATGAAGGAACAATTAAGTGCTTGCAGTAATGTATAGAGAAGAATGAAAGGATTGCAAAGTAACAAAGTGGGTTGCAGACCTATGTATGGAGCAATGCTGTGTATTAAATAATGTGGTAGGAGCAATATAGTTATTTGACGCATGTATAATGCTAGGAGCAATACAGAATTTTAATTCTTAATGTGGTTATATGTCATATCTCACCTGAGGGTGGATGGCATGCAGCTTTGCAGTGACATATGAAGGTTAGGAGCATAGAATCAAACCAGATCAAAATCATATAAGCCACCACGAGTAAAAACCCTAAAATTGTGCACTAGCTGAGCAAAATGAGTCAAGACTTTTAATAGGCATTCTAACCAGTAGATGTGGAGATTTCTAGACTGTGGGTATCTATGCCCAGAACAGGGATTTCACTGTATCCCTTCATTGCTAATCCACCCCCCTGCACAGCATTTTGGGATTATTCAAAATGTTTAATTCAAGCTTTAGCCAGCTGCAGCTTCTTCAGAGCTTTTAGCCCTGCCCCTAAGTTACAAAACAAACGTGTCTCCCTTTCTTACAACGTCAAAGAGTGCCCCTCCTTTGAGTGGTGTCTGAGATCTGGGCTTCCTATTGCTTTTTTACAGAAGGGCATGCCTACTCTTGTTAGTAAATGTGTTAAATGGCACAGGCAGATTTCTCCCCCACCCTATTCCTCCCTCAGGAGCAGGCTAACAATCTACCTGCAAATGGGCCTATTGTTTGGGGAGACTATGATCTACCTGCTGGACAACAAAGTATTAATTCGGCCCAACAGGATATTTCAAACCCCAACTCTGTTTAGGGGCTGACTGATGAAAAACCACAAAACCCAAAGTACATGAAGGAGTGCAAATATGCACAGACTAATCTTTGCACTGAGGACCTTTGTTAACCTATAGAAAGAGACAATCTCCTTTCTAGGGTGAGTTGAGGAGACCAACTCTTTCAGTTCTTCCAAAAAGTTTCAGACCAACCTTGACTATTAAGGAAAGAATCAAAACTGGAACATGGGCCAATAAACAGAGCTGTACCAAACTTGCAATCCACACCAGCTGATTCCACACATAGAGCATAAGTGACTGAATCATCCATTCATTTCTTTTACATATATTCTATGTCTGCTCCAACCCATCTAAGCCATTTGCTGGAAATCTTCAAGAATCTCTGAAATCAGAGATTTAAAATGGATCAGAGTCCATAGCAGAGGTTGATTCTAAAGCATTTTATCTACCACCTGACTGCAGAAAGTGGGTAAAACTGCAAACGATTCTTAACTATGGAGTATACAATGTCTCAGATTGATACAGCACTTCCATCAGAAGAAGCAGAAACCACATTAGAAGATTTAACGAGAGGCATACACCGATTAGGTCTGTCTGAAAATTGCACTCAGTTTTCTACGAAAAGAACTTTTGATGATACTGATAAGAATGATGATGTAACTGACACAGTAGAGACATTAAGGACCTGATTTAGAGTTTGACGGCGAGCACTCTGTCCATCAAATTCAGTATTAAAAACTGGCCTAGTGATCATCTCTGTGCATTAAAAGTAACTGCAATCCTGGAGGTTCCATTCAGTGTACAAAAAGTTTAGAGGATGGCCACCCTCTTTTTTCATTGCCATTTACCAAGTGTTTCATTTTTTTTGTTTGTTTTTCTGAAACAAACTCCCAAAGGAAGAGTTTGTTTCAGAAAAACAAAAAACGAATAGCACTCTGACCCTGTGAATTTTCTTCCTGGGTGTAGGGTTCCTTTTTTGCTGTCCCTCACTACCAGGAAAAAAAGGGATTACACCATCAACCCTAATTTGGGCAGGTGGTGTAATTCCTTCCTCTAATAGTCTCTACTCTCTTGGGCCGTTGGAGGATATTTTCTGGCAATGGAGCCAATGGGGGCTTCATAGATGGAAATCTCTAACTGAATTGGGTGCACCAAGGGTTCAGCAGACAGGGTACTCCATCAAGTTTTTGACAAAGTACCCTTTCTGTCAAACTCTAAATCAGGCCCTAAGTGCCCAAAACAAGGTGGGTCCGGGGAATGAGGGCTATTCTGCCATGGAGAATGCAAACTCACTATACATTACATCATTATACTTAAATTATACGTCTAGACACACTAGATCATTGCACTTCTTTTTGGGCTACTTCTACGACTATCCACTGGATACGGCTAGCAATCATTGTAAAAAATAAAAGCTTGACTTTCAGGTTTCAATCATGGATTTATGACCTCTCCTGATGTCACACAGCCTTTGTTTTTAACCCCTTCGCTGCGGCGGCAATTCCCCCGCAGCGCCAAGGGGGCGGGGCAGCCGCGTGGCGCTCCTATGCTCGTGACAGAACCCCTCCGTCACGAGCCTCGGACGAGCTGTGCTTATGACGGAGCGGTTCCGTCGTGGCCCCGCCCGCTCAATGGAACGCTCAGTGCAGGCGCGTAATCAGCTCCGCGCAGGCGCGCCGACCGGGCCGTCACGGAACCGCTCCGTCACCAGCACAGCTCGTCCGAGGCTGGTGATGGAGCGGTTCCGTCACCAGTATGGGAGGGGTTAAACTGCAAATCAACTTGAGTTGACTAACATAACGCTAACAGTAATAAGATCTATGACGCCACAGCCAGGAACAAAATCAGAAAGCTCCAGAAAATACATCTTTTTTTAGCAGCTGATATATTATTTGAACAGCCAGGGCAATCTTCTGCATCTTCAACTGCTTTTTCTTCCCCTTAAGTCAGTTACAATCCAAGTGCAAGTTATAAAGTACCCAAATATATCTAGACAATTTCTGAGTGTAGATTGATGCCTACGTATAGACTTGCCTGTCTTTGCCGCCTGTAAACAATACTTTGTTCTTATTTTCTATAGGGCTTTATTTGAACCTCTTACCCCCATTATTTTGTATGAGAGTGTTTTGTTGGGATGTATGACGTCTTTACACGTAGTCACGCACTTCTTTACATCGTAGTTTCTACCACGCATACCAATAGCACGCTTTTACATTGGCATACATTGAAAATACACGTGCCACCCAAACGATGAGCACGTACACTGTCACCACGCATATCATTACTTTGGTTATTACATATTACTTTTGTGAGCGGATGTACTAGCCATCATTCACAGAGTAACACTGCCACCTACTGGACTAAGTTTCAAAATAGCAGAGTTAAAAAATAATATTAGCTATAACAATATTACAGCTAGCAACATTGAATAGTAGCAATAAATGTCAGATGAATTTCTTTCTTAGAGTGACATTAATTTGGTCTGAAGAAGGGGCACCTTGTTTGGTGTTAATCTCAACAGCATTTCAATTGCTTAATTTGCTCAATAAATCATAAGTGGTACTCCCTCCCTGGGCTGTGCAGTACTCTTTTCTTATTTCAATGTTATCTGTATTATTCTTCCTAACATGCCCCTAATGCTTTATACATGAAGGGAGAATAAGCCGTAGAAGCAGAGAAGAGAGAGAGGAGCCTAATTCCTGGGACAGTGCTCTTGAAGTTACGGTGTCATACATCAATCTCCTGCGCCATGTGGGCTGAATTACCTCGGAAGCATATTTAAAAGAGCCTTTTAACAGAAACAGTACAATTTAAAATGTGTTTACTATATACAAATTTTGTATTTATTGAACGGCAGTAGGGAACCATATACATGGCTCTTTCCCTCGGCGCGGCCAACAAAAGGAAAATGGTTTTATATATCAAACAGCAGGCGGGAAAAAAACAAAAGGAAAGGGTTTTTTATAAATTTTCATTGGCAGTTGCTGAATTTGGGTGGTGAAAACATGTGTTGTAGTGACATGCATAGAAACAATATGTACGGTGTAAAACATGTGCAGCAATAATATTTCATAGGAAAAACGTTGTGGAAAAGGCTGTTTCCCAGAACATCCAATTGGGCTCACCACCAGTTTTCACAAACATTTATTGTAAATATACAGTTTATTCTGTTTATTATACCTTCTGCATTCTGTCCTGTTTTATAGTTGAACACTGCCACCTAGTGTTTAAAATGCTTGGTAAAGTCTTGCGATGTTAAGACTAGCGTGGAAACAGTCTAATCGATGGTATGGTAAATGTACTCCGCAGTAAAAACGACGGAGTAAAGGCTCATTTCCATTTTGCAGTACCCGTTAGTAGCCATGTTTGGTGCTTCACTTACTCCAAGGTTGAGCTGGAGTACTATAAGATTGTTTTCTGGCCTTTTTGGCTGTAGCAATTTTAGAAGCGTAGTTTGTGAATAGCAATGTGGATAATATTTTGTGGGGAGGTGCTTATGTTAGCATGTCTCTCACTAAACCCCTCCTTACCCCCTAAATCTCTTCTTACTCCTCCCTACCTCCTCTGATGTAGTAGTAATTTTTCCCACTTTCCAGGCACTCCCACAGTCCCCACATTTACTACAAAAACTTGTACTTACACGTGCAGTGATCTCTACCACTTTGGCACAGATTTTCACAGAGAGAAATCACAGAAGCAGATTTGGAGATCCCGTCCCGTAGATTAGTGAATAGCATTTTTCCGGTATGCGAGTAGTACTTCTTAATATATTGCAAAATGTAGTTTGGGATCAGGTCACAACATTTTTGACTCTAAAGTGCAGCAGAATACATTACCCTCTACATGTGACAAACGAATGTCCACTAGGTTGACATATCTACTTTCAGACAGTATTGAGCATATCAGATATTTTTGGCAAGGAGGTTACCTCAGATCAGAAAAGGGGCAGAGATAATTTCATAAAGAAAAATAATAATAATAAAATTGATCAGCTTGATCAACTCACACCAGCATCATCATTAACATGGGACCCCCTGATGGTTGAATCTAACTTCTGGGTGGATTGGTCCAACAACATCTGCAGACCCTACAATTAAATCAAGTCTTGATCTAAATCCTACCAAACACTAATAACTCTCCAATGAGAAGAGCCAAAGAAGACATTGAAAAAAGAGGAGTCAAGTAAACATTAAAAAATATATATTTTCAGCTACTCAACTGCTCAAACTACATTCATCAAAATCTAGATAAATATTTTCATGATTACTTGCAAAACAGCTTGAGGAACACACAGCTGAAAGAAAAGCCCAGTCCACACAAAATGCCAGAGACAATGTTGGCATAAAAGAATTGGAACAATGAATGACAAGCTTGAAGATTTGGAGAATCCTCAATGGTGAAGTAATCTGTGAGTGTCTGGCATTAAAGAAGAATTTGAAGTTTTGGACTTATCACACATCTGCTACTTAAGGCCTTTCCAGAATGTAATCAGTGAGACATTTACTAACAGATGCAAAAAGCCCATCAGCTCCCACTTAGTCATTATAGGGACAGTAGCAAGGCCAGACCACTCCTGATTAACATTATGGATTTCTGTTTGTGCACTAATCTCTTTTGACTGGTTGGTCCCAAAAATATATTTTTCAGAGCAAACCTTTCAAATTCTAAAATGGACAAGCAGTGGCACATGAAGAGTCTGAGAGATTCAAAGAAAAGTGGTCTTCCAAGAACAGCCATGCTTCAAAATGTATCTTCGTGGTTAAACCACATATTGTTTAATGGAAGAAGTTGCTTTTGAAGAACCCCAGAAAACCCAGAACTAAATATAGTGCTGCGAATGTCATCAATTAGCCACTGAATATCATCACTGTTCGTTCATAACTTCAAGGAACTACCTAAAAACACTGTTTAGTATGTATACATCACACACGTATTGGCAGCTGTGTAATTTGTATTCTTGCATAACAATATCATGAAGTATAATAACTTTTAATTACTTATTTTTAATAACCGGTGCAGGAACCCCTATATTGGTTTTTTTCTTCACAACATCAACATAGGCAGCTGAGCTATTACAAGGTAGGCTTAAGGAGCGTGAGGAGCCTGATATCCATATGTAAAGAGCTGGAGGGTCAGGATTGATAGGAGTCTAACATTGGGATGGTAGGTATGGCTTTGACTAAGGTGTATGGAAATAAGAAAATCATTTTATTCTGCTCAGCAAAGCTGCAATCTTACTAATCTGTGCTCTGATTCATTCATTCATAAGCTAATTATTATAGATACAGATTTCAAGACACTATGGGGTGATTATGATAGCGGTGAACCTGCCACCAGCAGCCTGCCAGTGGAGGATTTCACGCCATCGTTCGGCCATTCTCCGCCCGCCAGATAAGGATGGCGGGTGGAGTGCTGGTGGACAGAAAGCCTGTCCACCACGGGTCTGACACAGGCAAACGATTGCCTATCGGACCCGGGCAGCATACCTATAGTGGTGGCGATGCCTAGCACTGTCCGTCACATTAGGATGCTGCATTCCGCCAGCCTTTGAATGACGGTTTCTATTCCATTCAAAGATTGGCGGAGTTTGACTTTGGGACCCCATTGCGGACCCCCCTTGTGCAGGGGCAATGCAATTGTGTATTTGGGGGGCATCAATGGTGCCCCCCTACAGTTCCTAGCACCAGGTGGCAGGCAAGGCTTGGTGCCTGCCACGTAGTGCAGGGAAATGCACAACATGCATTGTTGCCATTGCGGCGGGTGCTGCAACCAGCAGCACCCACTACAATGGTAAACATGCACATTGCCACTCAAGTCCATCCGCTTATTTCCAATATTGGATTTTAACCATTTAGTACATTCTACTTCAAACGTATCTACTCGAAGTATTACAATCACGTTTCTCAATGATACAAATAGGTTGGGCAGAACAAAATGTGGTAATGCTGTGCAATAGTTAACTGCACATATTTATTTATTTATTTATTTATTTATTTATTTATTTGCTGGTTTTTATAGCGCTTGAATCGACTCCAGATGGAGTATCTCTGCGCTTTTTGGTGCCGGCTAAACTGAAGATGTGAAATTGGAGCAGATGCTAGATCTCATTTTTAAATAAAACAGTTTTCAGTTGCCTCCTGAATTTCAAGTGCTCAGTACACTGTCTTAGGGACAGAGGAAGTCTGTTCCATAGTGTGGGTCCTGTGATTGACAATGCTTTATTCCCATGCCTCGCTTTCTTGGCGCGGGGCACCACTAAGAGCAAATTGTTGCTTGATCTTAGCGTTCGAGATGGCATATAGGGAATAAATTTGTTTTTAAGATAAGCAGGCCCTTGTCCATGGAGACATTTGTGGATCAGGCAAGCTATCTTGAATTTTATTCTTTGCCGGATCGAGAGCCAATGTAATTGCTCAAGGAGGGGTTTGGATGGAGTCCTTGGCGGGGCATTCAGAACCAGTCGGGCCGCAGTATTTTGAATGACCTGGAGCTTAGCCAGCACACCTTCATTTGCTGAAAGCAGCAGGCCATTACAATAATCGATCCGACTTAGCACGAGTGCCTGTACTAGCGTCCTCCTAAAAGAATCCGGCAGTAGAGGGAAGACCTTGCGCAGCAGGCTGATGGTATGGAAGCAAGAACCCGAGATAAAGTTGGAGTGCTGTTTTAGAGATAGTTCTTGGTCCAAACGGACCCCCAGATTTTTCACTATCTGCTTTGGTTCTGGGGCTGCTCCCAAGTCCTGTGGCCACCAATCTGGGGCCCATAGCATCCTGGCTTCTCCAAACAGCATGACTTCCGTCTTGCTGACGTTGCACTGAAGGCAATTGGAAGACATCCAATGTGCCACTGCCTTCATGCCTGATGAAAAGGAGTTTCTTACTTCAGCGGAGAGGGTTTTAAAAGGGAAGAGGAGCTGGGTATCATCAGCGTAGGATACTGGGATAAACCCGTACCTACGCATCACTCTAGCCAGGGGTGCCACATAAATGTTGAAAAGGGTCGGGCTAAGACACGAACCCTGGGGCACCCCTTTTGATATCTCCCTCTCCGCTGAACGATATGCACCCATGGTGACAGTCTGGGTGCGCTCGGATAAAAAACTCCTTAGCCAGGCAAGCATATCACACAGCATTTGAATATTTTAGTCTCTCCAAACAGTGTCAATCACGGGAACATTTACTGGCCTTGATTGTCAAGCCAGCTTGTTTCAGGGCCTGGAGAACAGCTTGTAGGTGACACAAATGATCCTCCCAACTGCTACTGAAGACAGCAATGTCATCCAGATAAGCAGCAGAGAAAGCCTCCATTCCAGAGAGGACCTCGTTCACCAGCAGCTGAAAAGTGGAAGGAGCGTTCTTAAGCCCAAAGGGCATTACACAGAACTGGTAGTGGCCCTCAGGTGTGGAGAAGGCTGACCTTTCCTTTGCTCCATCTGTAAGGGAGATCTGCCAGTACCCTGAAGTGAGGTCAAAGGTACTCAAGTATTGGGCAGCTCCCAGCCGGTCAATGAGTTCATCCGCCCTAGGGATCGGATGAGCATCAGTTTTGGTCACTGAATTCAGTCCCCGGTAATCCACACAGAACCTAAGTTCTGGAGTGGTGCCCGGTGGGGCAGCTTTTGGTACCAGAACCACTGGACTGGACCAGGGGCTACTAGAAGGTTCAATTACTCCTAGCTCCAGCATCTTAGTGACTTCACTGTGGATGCTGGCCTTCACCTTGTCTGACAGCCGGTAAATCTTAGACTTTACAGGTGGGCTGTCTCCTGTGTCCACATCATGGGTACACAGGTGGGTCCTTCCCGGGACAAGGGAGAACAGCGAGGAATAATGCTCAAGTACCTGGCGGCAGTCCCTCTGCTGTTCAGGAGTCAGGGATGGTGAGAGAATCACTCCCTCCACCGACCCATCCTTTTCCTGAGACGAAAAGAGATCAGGGA
This sequence comes from Lissotriton helveticus, assembly GCF_964261635.1. Classification (NCBI taxonomy): domain Eukaryota; kingdom Metazoa; phylum Chordata; class Amphibia; order Caudata; family Salamandridae; genus Lissotriton; species Lissotriton helveticus. The sequence continues at coordinate 1,133,329,351 of NC_136069.1, read as the reverse complement.
GAGGCTTGCTTTCTGCTTCTTCTGCTCCATCAGTCACCATCATTAAGATGACCTCGGGCCTCTCATGGTGGGGTTTGAGACGATTGGCATGAAGCACCCGTAGGGGCTGTCTGGGGGCTTTCAGATCCACTAAGTAAGTGGCCTTACCCTTCTTCTCCATCACCTCAAAGGGGCCTGTCCAGCGATCCTGGAGGGCACTAAGCTCTCCAGGTTCCATCACCCACACTTTCTGGCCAGGCTCCAATTCCACCGGGTGAGCATTGTGGTCATACCACTCCTTCATCACTGCTTGGCTGGCTTCCAAGTTGTCAGAAGCTTGCTTCCACAACTTAGCCATTTGGCTCCAGAAGGCCAGCATATAGCTCACCACATCCTGGGGAAGCTTTCTGGGAGTCTTTTCCCATCCGTCTTTCACCAGGCTGAGAGGTCCGCGCACAGGGTGCCCATACAAAAGCTCGAAGGGGCTGAAGCCCACTCCCTTCTGTGGAACTTCCCTGTAGGAAAATAACAAACAGGGTAGGAGGACGTCTCATTTCCTCCGCAGGCTCTCAGGCAGACTTCTGATCATGCCTTTCAAGGTTTTGTTGAACCTTTCCACCAGACCATTGGTCTGTGGGTGATAAGGAGTGGTGAACCGGTAGGTAACCCCACACTCCTTCCACATAGCCCGCATATAAGCTGACATGAAGTTAGTCCCCCTGTCGGACACAACTTCCTTGGGGAAACCCACTCGGGTAAAGATCCCCATGAGGGCCCTCGCCACCGCAGGTGCAGTAATGATCCTCAGAGGTATTGCCTCTGGGTATCGCGTGGCGTGATCCACCAGAACCCGGATGAACCTGTGACCAGCTGAAGTTGGTGGATCCAATGGGCCCACAATGTCGATGCCCACCCTTTCGAAGGGGGTGCTAACAACAGGGAGTGGTTCCAGGGGAGCTTTTAGCTTCATCCCTGTTTTCCCACTGGGTTGGCAAGACACACATGTCCGACAGTACGTGTCGGATGCCACCCTCATCTGAGGCCAATAAAAGTGGGGGACAAGCCGGTCAAAGGTCTTGTCCTGTCCTAAGTGTCCTGCCAAGGGTATCTCATGAGCCAGTTCTAAAAGAAAGGCTCAGTAACGTTGAGGGACAACCAAGGCCCGTGATGAACCGTGCACGGGTGCCTTAGGTTCACTGTAGAGGAGTCCATCCTCCCAGTAAATATGGTAATTCCGAGTAACGTTCCCGGCTGCCTGGGCTTCGGCCTGTCGCCTCAGTCCCTCAAGAGTAGGGCACTTCTTCTGGCCCTTACAAAACTCCTCCCTGGTAGGCCCTCCTTCCACATGCCAATCGGCAGGGATAGGTAGGTTCTCCAGGGAGACAACATCCCCCTCCGCGGACTACTGATCCACCACCGCAGGTGCCCTATCTGTCTCACGGGGCGTGGATGCCGAGACAGGCTTCTCCTGTCCTCGGTTCTTTCCCTTTTTGGCAGCTGGCTGTGCCTTTGTTCCAGGCTCCAGCCCAAGCAAACTCCCCCTCCGGGTAGTCGCGGACCTTGAGCTAGCACAGGCCCAGTCAGGTGTACCCAGCATCTCAGAATGAGTCCGGTATTCCACCTCCTTCCAAGCATTGTGCTCCATATCATTCCCCAACAGACAATCAACTGGCATGGCAGGGCTTACGGCAACTCAAAGTGAACCTGCAACCCCTTTCCATTCAAATGGAATCTCGGCCACTGGATAGTGGCCCATTCTGCCGTCAGCCATCGCGGCGGGGTGGAGTACATGTGGAATCACCTGCTCTGCAGACACCAGATGACTTCTTACCATAGTCATACTGGCTCCTGTATCTCTCAGAGCCTCCCCTCTTTGGCCATTGATGGTGACCCATTGCCCATACTTAGTAGTATTTGAGGGCACCTGGATCTTAGGAACCATCTCCCAATCTCCCAGGGACACTAAGGTGACACCCGCCCACTCCCCCCCCTTGTCTAAGGGCAACTCCTTCCCGAGCACTACACTAGCTACTCCCGGGGCTTTTCCTCCAGTGGGAGGGGGTGGTCTCTTTGGGCACTTGACATCACCTTTATAGTGCCCAACCCCGCCACACTCATAGCAGCGGACAACCCTTGGCTGCTGACTATGGTCAGGATGAGGGTTTCTTGGCGGGTTAGCCTTGGGACTATATCCTGTTCCTTTTCCCTGAAAATTGTTTTGGGGGCCTTTTGAGAACTCCTTCTTTTTATCTCCCCCCTTCTTTCTTCTGGGGGACGCCCTGTCCGGTCCTTTGGTAATCCCCTCCAGTCCCCTCTGTGGACACCCGGGTATTAGCCCAGGTGTCCGCCTCCTCTGCAAGCTTCCGGGGGCTGGTCAGCTTGCTGTCCACCAGGTGTTGTCGCAGCTCGGGAAAACATTTCTCGAGTAGGTGCTCCTTGAGGATTAGGTCATACAACCCTTCGTAGTCCCCCACCTCGCTGCCTTGTACCCAACCCTCTAATGCCTTTTTTGCGTAGTCCAGAAAATCCACCCAATTCTGTGTGCTTAGTTTATGGCTGCTCCTAAATTTCTGTCGATATTGTTCTGGAGTCAGCCCAAACTTTTTTATCAGTGCCACTTTCATGGTGGGGTAGTGGGTCTGCTCTCCCTGCTCTAGGGCCAATAGTGTATCCCTTCCTGCAGGAGGCATGTATTTATACAAGCCACCCCCCCCCCAGTGTTTCTCCAGTACCCATGGGCTCTTAAGGAGACCTCATAGGCAGCCAGCCACTTGGCAATGTCATCCCCTGCGCTGTAGCTGGCGACTACGTCCTTTGGTAAATAGGGTCTGGGTTCCCTGGTTGTATCTTTGGATTCGCTGCCACCATTAGGAGTACTGGGAGTCCCTACTTGCAGGGCCTTAAAGTCTAACTCTCTGAGATTCAACTCATGAGCTAGCCTCTTCTCCTCCCTCTCCTTCTCTAATTTTGCCAACTCCCATTTTAACTGCCTCTCCTCACTCCTGTCCGCTAGTTCAGCTTCAGTTAGACTCCTCACGGAAACACTGCTGCCCTCCCTTGAGAGTGTTCTTGGACCTGTCAGTAGGTTCTCCCCCTCAGGTCGGTACAATACATCTACCCCGATGACAGTGTCCCGGTCGGCCTCCTCCTCCTCCTTTCCATCTGGGTGAGCTGCCACCCACGCTCTCAAGCTGGTCTGGAGTTCCCCCTTTTTAGCACCACGCTTGAAAAACACTCCCTTACTTTGACAAAATTCCCTGAGTTGGGCCGCAGTGTAGGTCTCCAACTCCTCCAAATCAAATTCCATCTTGTCAGTAGGAACTCAAACAACCACTTGGAAGTTAAAAGGAAGGCCCTTAAGTAAGGGCTACCTCCACCCACCACCAGGAGTAAATTTGGAAAAGCAAAAATATAATTAGGGAGTCCACTAGGAGAAAACTCCAGGTGTAGGCCTGTGGTACGCACTGCGTTACTATTAAGTGGATGCAAGCACAAGCTCGGATCCCACCGCTGGACACCAATATGTTGGACCTGGAGGGAACCCAGTCTGATTTGTGTAGCGTGGCACAGAGTGGATAGGACTAAATCCGGAGACAGCTTGTGTTAAGCTTGCATCACACCAATACAGTAATTCAGTACGCATCCACAAAAAGAAGGACACTACACCAATCTTAGAAAAATACGAGCTGTTTTATAAAATAATCTCTTGGTTTCTTAACAGTTTGAGTTTCAATACATAAAATAGCTCTACATTGGTTTACGTACATATGCACCAGTTCAAAATAGCACAAACAACATTTTTCTCCCCAATTGAAAAGAGTTCAATGCTACCTCTTACCCCTTCCAACAGCAGAAAATATTCCACAGTTTCAATTGCAACAACTAGAAAATATCAATTCTCTGTGCAGTTAATTACAGTTGATCCTTACCCTTGAGAGTTCAAAGTTACTATTGGCAGCAGGTTACAGATTTTCATCAATTACACCCCACTTAGCCCTTTAGTACCTTGGCTCAATAGAGGAATACCTGAATAACGATAGGTAAGGTAATCAATCAATACATGTAGCACAAAGAAACATTGGTCTTATACCCCCAGTGGTTCACTTGCAAAGATTTCCACCCAGCTGCTCATTGGGTTATACCAGATAGACTACTCCGTCTTGTCCTACAGTCAGTTAGCTTTCTTTGTGGCTACAATTATCGGGTAGGTTAAAGCTCAAGATCACTCCGGACCCTTATTAGTGAATTGAAGGCGAATGGTTTCTTTTTACCTTCCCTTCTCACCCCTTATGAGTCTCCTTTGTTGCCCAGTTTTCCTTTAGGTGACAGGTTTTGTTTATATAACGGGTTCTCTCTCTCGTAAAAACCTCCCCAAGCCTGGTAATTTCTGGAGTGTGTCAGTCCCGCAGTTAATGAGCACCGCTGGTGGTGCGAGTCACTAGTATCGGGGAACGTAGGTCTGAATGCGGTTTTCTCCTCCAGCCCAACCGATGCCCCTGCTTACGGTGTCCACGTAGTTCCGTCAGTTCGCTTCCCAGCTGGGCCCATACAGTTCTTGAGGAGCCGGGGAAGGCTCCGCTGTCAGCAGTCTACACTCGCCTGATTAAACGGGGCGCGACCTCACCGCTTCCGTCTTGTCGGTCTTCAGGGCGATACGCAGCTCTTCCGGGGTTCTTCCCTCGCCGACTCCGCATGAACTCAGGACTCCGCCCACGGCCGGCCTCCTTCAGCTCCTCTCCGCCTCTTCCGTCACTACAGCACCAGCTGTGGAGTTTTCCCGCTTCCGCCGCTCCTCAGTTGCGCTTGCCTGACTTCCCCTCAGCAACTCCGAAGGAAGTATTACACGGCAGGCACACTCTCGCGCAGATGGTGATTACAGCTGCCGCCGGGGAACCTTCTCTCAGTGCTCCAGGGCCTCTTCCACAGTGAGAGTCTCTTTGGTCACAGATGCTTCTGCGCGTTGATTCCCCAGGCCAACTTTATACAGCACACTGAGGTTAGCCTAGGAGCACTTGGCGAAGCAGGGAGCCGGAAGTAATTCCACCATGGCAGGGCTTGGTCGATAGGTAGGGGGACACGTCATTTAAGGAGGCAGCCGGCCCAGAGGACGATCTCCCCTCACTCAGTGCGCCTTCCTCCCCACAATATCGCCTCACTCCTTTTCTGACCAGGTTCCAAACAACTCACTGGTCACTTCAAAATGGCCGCCCTAGCTCTGACCCTTATATAGGCTGGCCTCAGGCTACCAGAACCAGCTGGAAGGTTCTAGAGTGTCCCTATGTTATCCTATGGGTCCATTTTCTGAGGTGATCAGTTGTGGCAGTTATAAGCCACCATTTTGTAGAACTAAATTTTCAAGATAAGAGGGGGGCATCTAGGCCTAAAAAATTATAGGGTCAAGGAATACCTAACCCCTTGAACAACACCTAAAAATTCCAGTGGACATAAAAAAAACAAAGGTTAGGAGGCAGAAAGGGCACAAAAATAAATAAATAATAGGAGGGACCACCCAAAGGGCTGACAGGTCTAACAAAGAGATACAGTCAGGCTTGGTAGTTATTGGAATATACCAGTAGGTAATCTTCATAAAGACTTGCAGATAAAATGCACATTACTTGTCATCATTTTTTCACTTCAAGAAGCTTTGAAAGTGTGATACAATTCTGATTGCTTATGAGTAGTGTTCTTTGAAAAAATGCTATATGTCATAAATTCATGGGCTGGCCCGTTCATAAATACTTAAGGCCGTATCAGCTGTGGTAATCTGAGTGTGGTGAGCTCGGTGGTCCGACCACCATATTATGAGTCGGGTGGATCAGCTTTGCAAAGACCGCCGCTGGATCACCGAGACTGCCCAAAGACAGCGACCTCCAGATTCGCGGTTGGGGAAAAGCAACCACCATAGGGTGGTATAGGGGAGCTGCACTGCTGTTCGTATTACGAGTTGCCTGACCCACGAGTGGACCGTGGTGGTCCGACAGCCTGCTTCAAGGTGGCAGTAATGAAGGATTTGGGGTGCGTACTCACCCCTTTCTTCTTGGTCCAGGCAGAAACGGACATGGATCCCTTTCTCCACGTCCCCCCTTCACAGCATGATCTTCACCCTGAGGACTATGACTCTGTTTGGGGCAATCTTCAGGTTGGTCCTTTTCGAACAATCTACCCATTACCAGGACTGCCCACATATGGGCTGAACCCCGGTAATGGGTATATGTTATTTTTCCACATATATCATGCACATGTGTGCATCCAACACATTTGCAGTCGAAATGTACACACAGGCACGGATACATTTGGAAAAAGGACTCAGCTCTGCTGGAAAATCCCCACCTTGACATTGCCGGCCCCCGGTTAACTGGTAATATATCGGTCTTTAGACCACCATCGCCATGGGCTGCTGGCGGACGCGGTCCTACGGTGGTTGAACTGCTAAACTCGTAATAAAGCTCTTAATGCTGAGCAAATTGGAAGACATCTGCAAACATTTCAGATTTGCATTATGTATGTTTTATTGTTTCCATAAAAATGTGAACTCAAACTTAAATTATCTTTATTGAAGCTTTAGAAAAATCATTTTGACAAGAAATGCTGCACATAGTAAACATTGCATGGTGCATCAGCAATAGTTGGGTTATGAACATATAGAGGAAGTTATGGAATTGATGTGTGGTGGCTATTTATCACAGGCAACACAAACAATTGGTCTATGTAAACAGTGCTGTATTCAGGGAAACTGTGTTTGGTCTGAGGTTGATAATTTGAATTCATGAAACCGTAGGTGATCCTTTCAAAGAATTCTTGAAATATGTCAGCAGGGAGGTTTAGCATAATTCTTGTTAATGATATACTTCAAAAATGATTAACTCCATTCTCACACAACAGCACTAGTGTTTTCTTATCCCTAAAGCTTTCCTATATTTCTGCTCTTCCCACTGGCACTTCAGTGTTCAGATATTTATGGAAATGTATATTCTGGTGTGAGTAAGTTCATAGATGGATGAATGGTTGAATAAGGGAGTACATTCCTTAATGAATCTTGGAGGGCATGAATGTATTAATGTGTGAGTGCAGGGATGGATGTAGGCAGAATATACTAATAATACAGGCCGAAGCCAAGAGGCAGATGTCTTGCAAAATTGATTTAAAAAATAAAATCATTTCCAGCATACATCAAGAATAGTCATTAATAGAGGTCCTTTGAAGTCAGCAGACATGTTGCAGAGGTACCCTTGAGATCAGCAGAAAGGGCACAGTACCTCATAGAATTACTGAATGTCCTTTAAATTCAGCAGACTTCATGGAGTATCTCGTAATCACTAAAGTCAGCAGAAATGGAACAATGTATCAGGTTGTTTGCCAAGCTCCTCCCACACTCATCAGAAAGGCACAGTATCTCAGACAGTTACTAGAGATCCCTTTAAACTAGCAGAATGGGGGAGTACCTCAAGTTGTCAGCAATGAAATTTCAAATGTTCTCACATTGACAATTCTATACCGTTGAAGAGCATGCTTAAGACATTTATTCGCCTTTTTTAGTCCTAACATAGCCCAGAAACCTATTTGTAATGCTGCCCCCTAAAAAGGTTTACGATACATTTGAGCGGCACAAAAAGTACTGGTAAGTAAGGAATGCCACATCTTTTCCAAGTGCTTAGGCCTGGATTATTAATGTACATCAAAGTGCAATAGCAGTAAGCAGCAGCTCCTCCGCTAGGGCGGAAGAGTGTCAGCCCATTGCACACTGAGCAGCTCAAAATGGAAAAATAAAATGATAATAATGCAATGTTATTATCATTTTATTTTACTGTACTGGCTCTGTTGGTTGGGCCGCTGGGCTGGGTTGTTCAGAGCTGGGGGAGGAATGGTAGGCACTTTCTAAGTGCGCATGACAGTTTGGCCGCCTGTCTTGGGCCTGCCAAACATTCATGCACACATTGCATGTGCTCCACCGGGCTGTATTGCATAACCTGGGCAGAGAGCACGTCCCCCAGCCCATGTCTGAGCCCCAAACCATGGCACTCAGAACAATCACAACGCTGCTGTCGAGATTGGCTAGGGGATTCTGGGAGTCTGTGTGCATCGTGCTGCTGGAGAAGAGAAGAGGACAGAGGAGAGGTGGCGGCCGACCGTATCCAGGTAAGTGCTTTTATTTGTTTTTTATTCCCCCCCATCCTCTCCCCCCACCCCTGCCTCACCCCACCCGTTCGGTAGCAGCCCCTACTGATACCAGTACTTTATATTTGAAGGCGAGACAACAGGCCGAAGAATATTACAGGTGCTTTCCACTGTTCACAAGAAAGGGAACTAACATCATCTTACAGCTAATGCCGCTTCCCATCAAGGTCAGGAGATACCCGGTTCACTCCACGTACAAGATAATCAGTTGCTCTTCTCTTCGGTTGGATCATCTTCCAGTCACCAGGCAGACATTTCTAAACTATGCTGATGACTTTATGAGCTTGATGGTGTCTGATAATGAGACAATAACTTTTAAACTAGCTGGATGATCATACGATGACTCTGGAATAGCTTCTAAAGTAATCCTGTTCAGTGGTTGCCACTACAAATAAATGGGTGAGTGGTGGGTGCGCAGGGGGAGAGCAGGAGTGGGAGTGCGTGGTGGGGAGATTTAATAATAATAATTTAAAAAAGAGACTTATCTGAAGCTGCCGGCCGCTTCCTGCTTCACGCCTTAGTCTTTCTGGTCCCAGCTGCCCTGGGACGACATCACAGACTCCCTGTGCGATCCCCATGCTGCTCTCATGTTGAGAGCAGCATCGGGATTGGCCTGAGAGGGCTGGTTGGATGCTCCGCTCAGGACAGGGAGCCTGTGCTGTTTCTACAACTGGGCTGTGCAATGCAGCCCAGTTGGAGAAACCTAAGTGCGCATTTGTGTTTGGCCGGCCTAAGACGGCCACCCAAACACACATGTGCACTTATAAGTGCACCAAGCACTCCTCCCACGGCCCCGGCCATCCCCTCCCTACAGCACTGGCTCAAAGATAGCAGCTAAAAAATAAATAAAACATTGCTAGGATATTGTTTTATTTTTCAGGTGCTGGCTCTGAGCCAGTGGAGCGCTGCTCTTCCGCCATTGCCTGACCTGTTTGACAAGGGGTTCTCCACAATGTTGCCTATAGAAAAGCTATACAAAAGGGGATGATGGGCGGAGCGTTTGAGCAAATCAAACACTCACCCCATGTCAACTGATCTGGGTTTAATCCATCACCATTCTTTAGCTCACTCTGCCACCCCATGCTTGATTCCGGTCCAGGGAAGACATGGCTTGGCAGTTCAGTCTGGACAGTTCCCACGAGGCACAAAGTCAAGGCTGATTTGCATATGGCCATGTCTGACTGGGGTGGTGTGGTGAGCAAAAAAACGATGGATTTATGCCCAGATCTCTGTACTGGGGTGAATGTATCACATTGTTCTGCATACTGTCCATCAACTGTTGTTTTTGTGCCTATAGAAAAGCTAGCACAGGTGCCTTAATGATGCCCTTAATCAGACACTACTGGGCTTCATGAGTAGCAGAGGCATGTTAGGAAGATTTGGAAGCCTTGCACTAGCACTGGCAGGACTCAGGATCAGGAGCAGGGAGTGCTGGCTCTCATGAATGCCTCCAGGCCCCTCAGCGATGGTGAGCACTCAATGAAGAGAGGGCCTCAAGGCTTTCAAAATAACTGCAGAAAGATGGAAACTACATGTCCACCGGGCTGGTAAGGGAGAGCTAAAAGGGTCGGCTGGGGTAGCAAAAATTACGGACGCAATTCTAACTTTACCACATTTTTAGCTTCTCGCCTGGTTAGAACTGAGAAGTTAGGCATCCCACGCAGCACTTCTTGTTTCTGTTGTTCATTTCGTGAACAAGAAATGTATGAAGCAAATATATGTTTCAATACTTGTCTAATCTTGTAGCAGCATGTATTATTTTCTATTGCATGTTTCTTGAGCGCGAGTTTGCGTAAGTGAAACATTGTTTAATTGTTATCCAATGCTGCCATCTCGTGGTCACAGGATGTATTACTTAAGTGCATTTTTTCTTTTCTTGATGTTAAAGTTCGTGTGTTTTTTGAGCTGCAAGGCAATTTTATCTCACGAATTACTGTGTTCTGTGTCAACTTCACTGTCATGTCTAGATTACATTTTATTATGATTTTATCCGTCCTCTGTCTTCTCTAAAGCTGCGGACATGCCACCGTAAAGGACAGCGCTGAGCAACAAGTTAGCATTTATAAGGACGGGAAAGTGTACTGTAGGAGTAGTACTCCCCGTAATCATGAAGGACTTTGTCAAGCGACCCGCTAGTGTACATTGATATTTTAATAAAGATATCATTGGTGAGTATTGTTTACTCCACATCGTTTATTAGGGGAGTAACTCTCAGGGGCCAGTGTACAAAAGCATTTATGAGTAAGCAGACATTACTATAGGAGTACTCCCAGGGCACAAGTCGTAAAAAAAGAATTGGGGGGGACGCTGTCACCGGAAGTGGCGTCACGACAGGAAGTGACGTCACGAAAAGTGCCGAGCTCCTCGTCCCAGAGAGGCCAAAGAGTGAAGTCCAGCTGTTTGGCAGGGGGGACGGTGTCCCCCCGGTAAAATAAGTGGGGGGACGCCGTCCACCCGCGGGGTACCCCGACTCGAGCCCCGAGTACTCCTTTTTGTACTCTTAGATGAATTTCAAATTAAAATTGCGGTGTACATAAACCATGGGATGACATGCGTTTTTTGGGAGAATTAAAGATGGCAGATCTCACACGATGTTTCAGTTATAACACTGCCACTCAAGCGCCAAGTGTTATGTGGTGTTTCTTTATCTTACATCTCTCTCCTATTACATCCTGGTCTCGCTTTCCAGGACTCTGCTTAGAATAGTAATGCGCCACTGTTCTTAGAATAGGAATGTGTTTGATATTCCAGGTCAGTTAAGACCTGAAGCTGTTGGTGGATGAGGCAATTAAACCGGACTCATAAACCTCTCTCTGTTTCCTGTCTATTTCATTTTGGAAATACCACAATATTATTGGCGACGATCCTACCTCTCAAAAGCCTCAACACACAGCTGTCTCCATTTCGAACTGCCTCCCCAGCGGCTGTATAACATGGAAAGGAAGCGTAGTCTTCCCAGCGGCAGATCTGACGACTCCAAAAGAAGATAGAAAACTGCATGGTGCGGTGAGAAGCAAGGCGGGAGGTTAATTAAAAAAAAAGGGGACTTAAAAAGAAAGAAATTAAACAGCATGCTTTAACTCAAAGTTTAAGCCGTTAGAAGCGCTTGCGCTGCTCGCGTGTCACCGCGCGATCCGGTTGTCAGTGCGTTCCAAAGAAAGGCTTTGTGCGTTTCAATGACGCATCACGCTAACGTGATCAGGAAGCCTCTATGCGTTCCAAGCCTCTGTGCGTTCCAATGATCTACCACGCACATGCTAGTGAAAGGAACGAACGCAGGTTAATCGCGTTTTCATTCTAAAAGAACGAAGGAAGCAAAAACTTTCTCTTAGCAAGATTGGAACGTAGCATTGTTCCCAGGAACAAGCAAAAAGGGTGATCTCATAATTCTGACTCCATTATTACTGGAACAAAAAAAAAAAAAAAGGAGAAACAAAGAGAAAAGAGGTTAACAAATCATTGTTACACAACAACATACTTTACAATGAGAGTTCTTTAAAGGAAAATTACATAATAAAAGAGATTCTATTAAAGAAAAAACACAGTAAAAAAAAAAAAAAAAAAAGAGTGCATAATATATAAAAAAAAAAAAAGAGAAAGAAGATGCAAAATGTAACCCAACCTGCATTCTTTTTAATAAGTCCAGGTGAGCCAAATGTAAAATGGCAAAAATGGAAGAAAATATTTGCAAATTATGCGAGGGTTTGTGGCACAAACCTAAGTGCAGAAAGGAAACATTCTTTATTATTACACTGTTTAGGAGGAGAAGGCCAAGATGTATTGGAACACTTGCCAGAACTCACAGCGGCAGAACAGAGAAACTTAAATGAATACGAAATAGCCATAGAACAATTAGATCGTCATTACCTCCCAAGATTGAGCACAATAATGGAGAGATACCATTTTGGTCTAAGAGGTCAAAAGAAGGACGAGTCAGTGGAAGACTATGTATCAGCATTAAGAAAGTTGGCCTCTTCGTGCATATTTGGACAAACATTAGAGGAAAGAATAAGAGACCAGTTTGTTTTGAAGTGTGCTCATGACAGCATTCGAAAGGAACTATGGCTAAAGGATGAACCGCCCTTAGAGGAAGTGCTTGTAATAGCAAAACAGGTAGAACACATGACCAAATGTGTAGATGAACTAAAAAAGGAAAAAGAGAAGATGGTAGAACCGGAAAAGAAAACTGAATCAAAAGTGGAAGAAGTTGTTTGTCAAGTTCAAAAAGAAGATAAAGCAGACAGTGGGAAAAATGACAATGGGATGAACAGATTCAATCCGAGTTTTAATGTATCTAACAAATTTTCTTGTTACAGATGTGGCAACTCCGGTCATTTAGCTAATTCACCTAACTGTCCCGCATTGAAATCTATTTGCAATGATTGTGGGAGAAGAGGTCATTTTTCAAAATACTGCAGAACAAAAGGTAATAAAAAGGAAAATACATACAAGAAATGGACACAACCACAGGTAAAAACTGTAACTTTTCAGATTAGTACAGGGCCATTAGAACATCCCACACATTTAGTTAAGGTAGATGATTCCATGATTGAATTTAAATTTGATTCATGTTCTCAAATCACCATGATCGATGAAGAGTTACTGCACAAAACTTTTGGGAAGAATGTAAAGTTGTTCAAGAGTGATATCTTACCCTTAGGTTATGGCAGTAAACCCATTAAGATTTTAGGATATTTTATGGCCACTATGGAATTGGGATGCAGAATCATTCCAGGGAAAATTTATGTTACCAATTTTGGTGATGCCCTAATTAGTTGGAGAGACCAACGTGACCTTGGAGTTACACTTGATCCAAATGCCGCACCTCAGGTGAGAATTCTTGAAGTTGAAAACCTGTCCGACATGTTTGCGGAAAAGTTTCCCTCTGTGTTTAAGGATAAGTTAGGATGTTTAATTGGCTACAAGCATTGTATAAAGCTTAAGAAAAATGCAATTCCCATAGTGGCAAAGGTTAGAAGGATTCCACTTGCAGAACAAGTGAAAGTTCAAGAAGAGATTGAGAAATTAATTGCAAATAATATAATAGAACCTGTAGAGGCCACTGAATGGTTGGCTCCTATTGTAGTAGCGATGAAGCCAACTGGAGAGATTCGTTTGTGTATTGATCTAAGAGCGTTAAATAAGGAAGTGGTGGTAGACAGATTCCCGTTACCAAACATAGATGAGATCGTAGGCACGTTAGAGGGAGCGAGATATTTTACCACCCTGGATCTGGCATCTGCCTACCACCAAGTTGAATTGGATAGTTCTTGTCAAGACTTAACTGCATTTATAACACCAATGGGTACTTTTAAGTTCAAAAGAATGCCTTTTGGATTAATATCAGCTGCCTCTGTATTTCAGAGAATCATGACACACATACTTAAAGGACTTCAAGGGGTAAAATGTTACCAAGATGATCTTCTAATATATGGATCAGACTTGCAAGAACACAATGAGCGTGTGTGTGATGTGTTGAGAAGATTGTCTGACTCTGGTCTGTCTCTCAAAAAGGAGAAATGTAAATTTGGCTTGGAAGAAGTAAATTACCTAGGTCATTGTATCAGGAGTGAAGGGGTTTTTCCTAAATCTGATCTAGTTGCTTCCATCAATAATATGGCAGAGCCTGTTAATAGAGATGAGTTGTTATCCTTTCTCGGGATGGTAGAATTTTATGGGAAATTTATCATACATTTTGCGGACAAGACAAAGAATATGAGGAGACTCACTGGGAAAAATGTCTCATTTGATTGGTCTGATGAGTGCAAAAAGGAATTCGAGGGTATAAAAGAGGAATTAAAGAAAGCTCCATGCTTACAAGCATTTGTTCCTGGTTTACCAACGTTCATATTCACTGATGCGAGTGATAAGGGATTAGGAGCAGTTTTGGTACAGAATAAACATGACCATGATTCTTTAATTGCATGTGCATCCAGGTGTCTTCGTGGTCCGGAATTAAACTATTCCGTAATTGAAAAGGAATCATTAGCGATATATTGGGCTCTAAAAAAATTCAAAAATTTGGTTTGGGGGACTACATTTATTGTCAAATCTGATCATAAGCCATTGAAAGAAGTCTTTTATAAAAAGGGATTAGATTCTATCTCTTCTCGGATCAGAAGGTGGATCATATCCTTACAGGAATTTGACTTTGAAGTGCAATATTTACCTGGTGTGTCAAACAAGGCTGCTTATTGTTTTTCTAGGTTGGTGAAAGGTGATGATGCAGGTTGTGAAGATGACTATGTTGATGAAGATGACTGTCTCAATGTTTGTGAGGTTACAGAGGGTGTAGTAGGTAAGGAAGAGTGGAAAGAGGAATTGTTAAAGGATGAGGAGTTGGTTAGGGTAATGTCTCTATTAAAAGATAATAAGCGTCTGGATAAACCTTGGTCCTTGGTTTCTCAGGAGCTATCCATTTCAGATGACTTGCTGACTCGTGGCTTGAGACTTATCCCTCCTTTCTCTTTAAGAAAAAAGTTGTTGCTACATGCACACTCTGGACATTTGGGCATAGTAAAAACCAAAGAGATGATTCGTACCCAGTTTTGGTGGCCAGGAATGGACTTAGAAATAGAACGCATGGTTAGAGACTGTGTTGAATGCTGTGCAAGTGACAAGATTCTAAAAGTCAGACAAATGCCTATGGTATGTAGAGAATTACCCAATCATCCTTGGGATGAATTAGCCATTGACATTTTAGGGCCTCTCACTGGAGTTTCTGACACACCTTACCTGATAGTTTTAATTGATTTATATTCACGGTGGATAGAGGTACGCGCAGTTAATGAGATTACGTCAAGTTCTGTCATTACATTTTTATCTGACATATTTTTGAGAGAGAGTTTTCCAAATAGCATATTATCAGATAACGGTCCACAGTTTTGTTCTAGCTTGTTTGAAGAATATCTCAAAAAATGTGGGATATCACACAAGCGAACATCCTTATACCACCCTGAAACGAATGGTGCTGTTGAGAGGGTCAACCGTACATTGAAGGAATGCATTCAGCTCGCAAGAGCTAGTGGTTTAAATTGGAAAGATGCACTAAGGGAAAGAATAGATGCTTATCGTTGCTCCCCTCACTCAACTACTGGTAAATCCCCTTTTGAGATATTCAGGGGTAGAGTTCCGAACACTATGTGGTGTCCAGGTTGGATGAATCTAAAGAAGGGGTTGTGGACAATCGTGTTGGTGCTTGGAGGGAGAGAGAGATAGAAAAACAAGCTTGTAGGAAAGCGTACTTTGACAAAGTTAAATGTGTTAAATTTCATGAGGTGAAGGTAGGTGACCTCGTAAAAATAAAGGCACCTGTAGGGAGAAGGTCTTGGTCGAAATACACTAATATCAGGCCTGTCATTAAAGTTTTTGGTAATGCTATCAAAACACAAGATGGGAGAATTTGGAACAAAAGTCGAGTTGTAGTTGTTAAATCGAAAAACATTACTCAGAGGCTCTGTGCTTATATCTGTGGTCACTCTATTAGTTATTGAAAGTAATTGATTAAGAAATTATTTGTTATGCTGGCACCTTTTGTCTACTTCATACTTTCTCCAAGTACTATCCATCTTTCTCTTAAATTCTCTCCAAGTACTATCCATCTTTCTCTTAAATTCTCTCCTGGCTTACGTTGATTTCCTTCCCTGATTCCCCTGTGAATCTTTTACATTTTGAGAAAGGCAACTACAATGCTATTTCCCGCTATCTTGCTCCCTACTTTCTTCTGTACTGCTCCCTCTTTCCATCCCTTCTGTCCCCTCATTGCTTAAAAGAGACCAGATAAGATGAAAAAAGATAACATAAGATACCATCCAAATCAACAATACCCCTGACATTTTTAGGGTCCAGAGCAATGCCAGTTTTCTCTTGATTGAGACCTCCTCTGGATGGAATGCCTCCTTTGACGGCCCGATGGAGTAAGGGCTTTCAGACAAAGGGTATTACATCATCTGCCCCATTTAGGATAGATGGTGTAGTATCCTTTTTTCTGTCTAGTATTACTGCCAGGTAAAACCTGGTGAAGAGGGATAGAAAAAAGCAAATAATGCCCCCTACACCCTCGGAAAAAACTCCAGTGGTGTGGGGGTCATTAGCTATTTGCTTTTGGTTATTTGTTTCTGAAAAATAAAAACTTTAGTAAAGTTTGGTGAGCAGCCATCAAAATTCATAGCTGCTGTCCACCAAACTTTATGTACCTTGACAGGAACCTCTAAGACAGGGGCTCCTGTTAAGGTACAGAGATCACCGTTGGGCTTTTGGTAATCTAGTATAAGTATGGCGGATGGGAGTTCTTCTGCGTGGTGAAGTAAAGACCTTCGCTACACTGATGCCATCTGCCAAATATTCCATCCAGCAAATACTAGATTAGGTCATCAACCTAAAAAATCACACTCTGCATTTACAAAACTTAGGATGGCCTTTTTATTAATTCCTGGAATGATTCATAAATCAGGTTACATCTGTTTATACCTATAGAGAATGTACTAACTATTCCACAGTTGGTTTGAACCTGTGTGTATTAGGTGCCCAATGAAATGATCTCTTCCATTGGAAGGATGGACGTCAATTCACCGAAATGCCAAGGGTAGCAGAAGTGACATAACACACCCTTTAGAAACTGGGGGTCTATATGAGAGCTACTAGTACTCCAGAAAGCTACAAACTCCTTGATGAGTGGGTTGGCGCTAACAGGGCCTAATAAGGCCTACTGCCTACAAGAAAAACAGGACAATATCTAAAAAATGGACATACTTAAATTGTTGGTAGGACCCGTACAGAGAATTGTTGGATTCCCATCAAAATTACATGTAGATCAAATATTCTCATTTGGTCATCCAAGGTGGGGTGGTGTGTCCCTTGATCAACGAGACTCATCCATTCCCTACTCATTTGGGTCAAACCCTCAATCGCAGTAATGACCATGAGCTATAGCGATCATGATGGGAACAAGTGCAGTGCAAAAAACATAAAGTGGTGAATTAAAAAAGGGTAAAGATACAATATGAAGAAACGTTAATACGATTGTTCTTCCCCTTACTAAAACCAAGAACAGTGCAAAGAAAGCAGTCTCAACAATAACTGCATGTATTAGGCCAACATGTTTCAGCCGGTAGGAACAAGATTCCACGGCTTTCTTCAGGGCCAAAGTTCTTAACATTTGCTACCGCAAAAAGGTGAAACATAAATCAAAAGTTTTTACAAAGGATATATGTGAATTATCCAATTTCGTGTTCCTCTGTACCAACTGGTGTGTTTCACATCCGAGTTTTACAGGGAGTACAACTCACCTCTCCTGGAACCCAGCTCAGGGAGAAAGAGGCCCCGCTCTGTCCGTCGTTGCCTCGTCACAGGACCCAAGCTCAGGGGGAGCAAATGTTAAGAACTTTGGCCCTGAAGAAAGCCGTGGAATCTTGTTCCTACCGGCTGAAACATGTTGGCCTAATACATGCAGTTATTTGTTGAGACTGCTTTCTTTGCACTGTTCTTGGTTTTAGTAAGGGGAAGAACAATCATATTAAAGTTTCTTCATATTGTATCTTTACCCTTTTCTAATTCACCACTTTATGTTTTTTGCACTGCACTTGTCCCCATCATGATCGCTATAGCTCATGGTCATTACTGCGATTGAGGGTTTGACCCAAATGAGTAGGGAATGGATGAGTCTCGTTGATCAAGGGACACACCACCCCACCTTGGATGACCAAATGAGAATATTTGATCTACATGTAATTTTGATGGGAATCCAACAATTCTCTGTACGGGTCCTACCAACAATTTAAGTATGTCCATTTTTTAGATATTGTCCTGTTTTTCTTGTAGGCAGTAGGACTTATTAAGCCCTGTTAGCGCCAACCCACTCATCAAGGAGTTTGTAGCTTTCTGGAGTACTAGTAGCTCCCATATAGACCGCCAGTTTTTCTTGTTGTTAGTGTTGTAATTGTGGAGATATCATTCTGGGTAGGTCTCTAAATTTCCCTTAGACGCTCTTTTCACTGTTTGTTTTTTTATTATTATAACACACCCTTTGACATCCACTTTCACTCACACATACATACTTACACATACACACAAATTCATACATATACACTCTCACACATAATCACACTCTCACCCGCAAGCACGTGCACAACATACATTTAAAAGCATCTTTTTACTTAGCTCAGCAGCCATGGAAGGGCATATAACAGCATATTGTACTCCATTTTTTATCACTTTATTAGTGAGTAATATATTTTAATTATTCAATATTAGTGTAATAGAAATTTGACAGAAAATAAAGAGAGTGGGGCACAGCTGCCCCTGTGTTCCCGGCACTGAATTTGCCTCCTCTGAAGCCAGGGTTCGCAAAGGCAGTGCTAGGGGTAGCAAAGGGCAAGCCAGGGGTGGCAGCTGCAACCTCTGCTTACCCGTAAATGATGTCCAGGGTTGAAGGCATTCTGAAAGCAGAATTCCACCGTCTTTATTCTTGTAATCATGTCAGATGCTGTTTAACGTTTTGTTTACCACTACAAGGGGCTATCTGACACTCTTGTTTGTCGCTGAGCAGATCTAGTTAAGTTTTGATGCTGGCTTGGTGATCTGAGGAACTTTTCATTCTTAAATCAAAATTCATAAATATCAAGCGACTCCATGTCTTTAAAGTGACTTTCAGCCAGTCCTGTGTTATCCATTCTACAGAACAAGGCATAATGGGATTTTCTGTCCTTCACTTTGTTATAACCAATACAGAAGGGGCCCCCTGAAAAAGATAAGGGTAGACGTCAGGGGAAAATTAACTACTAAACAAGAAAATGTCCACCCCACCGGATCAGACACTGGAGCGTCTAGAGTCCAATACTTTTCATACACAACAAGGAACTCACCAAGGGGCGACAAACAGGTCACACGGTATACTCGATTTTCAAATATAAATGTACAAAATCTTTATTTTCTTTTTGTCATATTTTGTTCAACGCAATTTTTTTTGTCCAGAATATTTAATAACATAATAAATTAATTGATCAATTCATAAAACATATACTAGTACATATACATCAACGAAAACACAATACGAACACCCAACAACGCCTCAAAACGTACACACACATGCTACTCTTTCAATCACGTCAATAAAGTATTGGACTCTATACGGGCCAGTGTATGATCCGGTGGGATGGACCTTTTCTTGTTTAGTACTTCACTTTGTTATAATCTACTTCTTGGTTAATGCATCCTCCCTATTCTTGTTCTCTGGTGGAGTAGTGTGGCTCACTGGTTAGAGGCGGCAGGCCTGAGAGCAGAAGTCAGCCTGGGACCAGGGTTCAATTCCCAACGCGGCAGGGTTGTGGACCTTGGTCAGCGGACTCGATAATTCTCGCTTCGGTGCTTACTCTAATCAGGGGTTCCACTCGGCAACTCTGGGCATTAGCTTGCCTCATCTCCACAACGGCCCCATCAATTCCGGGGATGCCTGGCTCCACCTTGGGGACTCCCAGCAAGGGACCATCCCACAGGGAAAGCCAGGACGGGTTCCCCAGAGTTATACAGCGCCGGGACGCCCCGTTGCTGGGGCAGCTGTGCGCTTTACAAGTATACTACATTTACATTTACATTTACTTGCTGCTGCTCAGCCAAAGGTGATGTCATTGGAATGTTCAGAGTGTTTGTGCTTGAGGAGAAATCAGTTGGAGCGGATGGGCTCAGCAGCAAGGAGGCTGCTCCTGGTGGGGCATATTATGGATCTTACTATCATCCTGTAACTTATATTTGAACCTGTAACCTGATGAATAAACCAATAACTTGTTTTCTACACGACCTATCTATGAGACATCTTTCAATTTAACACTGGCGACGAGGATGAGATTTACTATAGGAAATGTATACATTTGACCTTCAAGCATGATTAATGCTGTTGGTTTGAAACAAAAATAGACTGAAGGGCACCTACATGTCGCGGGGTCACATGACAGGTGTAGTAATTTTACACATTTCAATTTAGCATTCTTGCATAGTACCATCATGTCACCGGTGTACTTTTCGGGACGATTTATGTACCATTACCACCATAACGTATACAATTCTGTTTTGCATATACCAACCTTTAGTTTTTAAGTGTTTGTTTGTCCTTTGATTTCGACGAGCCACTCACTAGGTGCACAGATCTCCCAAAAAGTTTTGTCCAACTAAGAAAAAGAAAAAAAAAGTGATTACGAAATTATCTCATAATGTCTCCTGTCATTGCTGCTGATCGAGTGTGCTATCTATATATTTTTGAGTGTTTCTCCTGTATGCTGTTTTCAAATTCGTCATTTGCTGATTTTAGTTTGGCGTTTCAAAATGGCATCTCCTGTATTCTGGGAGGAGTCTGTCAAATTTATTTTCAAGGTTTCTAATCCCCATATTCATTCCTGAAAATATCTTTTGAATGTGCTCTAGTTGCCCATGGGGTGACAGCAGTCAATTGCTTTGAAGTCTTATTTCCTGCCAGTGTGACTGATGGTGATGTTTCCTATTTTTGTTTCGAAGGGGATATGGGTTAACATTTTAAGTATTTTCAGGCATATTAGAAGCTATTGCGTGGCCTGGAGTAAAAATATAATTTTTTTAAAAACTTTTAAAAATAATTAAATATATAACTTTTAATCAGTTTTACTAAATATTAACCATCAACAATAGAATCTTTGAGTGGAGGGCGACCTGACAGGTTTATTCCCTCTGGTGCTCCTTGTAGTGAATGATTACTAATATTAAACCAAAACAAAATGATTACTGAGGGTGTGTAAATGTAAAAAAAATATTGATTATGAATTGCATTAATATAGTCAGATTATTTCATTATTTAATACATTTTAAAATATTTAACTTTCTTAAAATTCCACATATATTTCTATAGACGGATCTCTCTGTCACAAAGGTCTTCGCCCCAGTGGCGTACATGTTTGCCAACTAGACGGAACTGAGAATACAGCTCTAAATGCACTTTTATTGACTTTACGGTCTTAAATTAAACGTTAGGAGGCTCTACCACTTCGTTGGAGAAGGTAGAGACATATAAGTATACATCTAGATGTAAATCTCTAATCGAAAATGGTGAAGAGCACTCTGACGCCAAGCTCGGTGCCACAGTGGCGTACACATTTGGAAACTAGATGGAAACGAAAATATTGTTATAAAGTTCCTTTTGTTACCTTTACAATCATAAATCAAATAAGAATAAAAAAGAGGCTTCACCACCTCAATGGAGGAGGTAGAGGCATATACGTCTACACCTAGGTGTAAATCTCTGCTCAGAAATGGTGAAGAGCAAAAAAGTGGAGTTACACATTGTTGCAATCGTAAATTATGTTTACCTTTGTGAATCGGGCCCAATAATGTTCTGCAGTGAAAGATAAAAATTGGTATATCAGGCATCTATTGGCATCTAGTGTTATAAGATGCTACCTGTCTCCTCATTAATAAATATGGCAGGCTGCACTGGGCAAATTGAATTGTGAACCATTTGCTCCCTCCCTTTTGATGATCCAGTTTTTTTAAAGAGTAACTCTTATGCATAGTGTTGTGCTTTTTTTGCCATTTCCATCAACATATTGGCTAGTTTGTCATAGTAGTAGTACCAGCAACGCATGGGCTTGAGTTTTTTTAATGCAATTAAGATCACCAAAGGCTAAAGCCACCAATTTCTCTTCTATTGATGATGAAGTCTGTAGTTGAGAGTTTTATTTCTTGCTGGTTGGCTGCACATACAACAAGCCTTTTATTTTTGGTGCAAGTTGGGAATTGAGGGGCATATTTATGTAAGTTTTGTGTTGCCTTTGTGCCATGCATTTGGGTGCAAGGGTGACACAAAACCTATGTTGGATTTATTAAGCCAATCAAGGCCACCTTGCATGGTCCTGCATGGCCTGATCAATCCAGAGTAACACAACGCTGCACAAATCGCTGTGTTGCGTTAATCTACCCTGGAGCGTGGGTGTTCCCATGCATCCACCAATGGATTTGGCGCATTACCAGGTTTACCAACACTCACCAACACTCGTACACCTAGATATGCGTCAAAATTCGACGCCTCCCCAGGTGAAGCATAGCAAGGAGAAATATCTGTATTTCTCCTTTTTACTTCCTCTTTCTGTGTGTGCTGCACCCTTGCATCATTCCACAAAGGTGCCTTCATTGGTACTACGCAGCACATTGTGTACCAGTACTAGGAAATTACAGGAATGGGCCATATACTGCTAGGTACGGCATATTCCTGCCCTTTACCTATCACCTTGCACATTGCAGACAGCGCAGCAAAGTGACATGGTGCGCTCTGTGATAATTTCATAAAAATGCCTCTAAGTTTCAATGCCTTTTTGTCCTTTATAGAAGACTACTATAAGGCGATCAGTGGCGATTTTTCTGCTTCTGTGTTAGAGAACCAAGTTACCTTTACGTAGTTTTCTTTTTTCATATTATTGAGAACTTAGGAGAATGTCTGGCCTGACAGCAACCAAGTGGCCTGATCAAAATGCTATGTCGATTGTGTTCAATAGATACATAATAAAGCTGTGTTACCTCTTCACCTTTCTGCAGGTCTGAGTCCAGCTCTGCTGGTGCTCTGAGTCTTAGTCTGTTCACCTAAGTATTCTGCGTTATCATGGACTATAGCATTGGTATGCAGCAGGTACAGCTGGATCATCTTTGAGTCAGAACATTGCTGTAAGAGAGCTTTTTTCAGAAATGTCGGAAATAATGTGTTTACTTTCAGAATTTGCTGTATTGATGAATCACTGAATAATACTCTATCATGTTAAAGAGTATTTATTCTCAAATACAATTTGTAGCATTGCTTTGAGGTGCACAGACCTTAAAGTGATGCTATGGAGCGCTGATGAATTACCTTAATTGCTACCTCATTGTTAGAAATAGGGGTCTCTAGTTGGCAGAGGTAGGTACCTTTATCCAAATAGGGACCCTTGCTTCTAGTCATGGTAAGGGGGATATACCCCTAAAATAACCCCTGCTCACCCCCTTGGTAGCTTGGTACGAGCAAACAGGCTTTTCTCAGAGGCAGTGCGTAAAGCATTTGTGAACACATACAGTAATACAGTGAAAACACTACAAATGGACACCACACCTGTTTAGAAAAATAAGAAATCTTTATCTAAATCAAAACAAGACCAAACAAAAAAATCCACAAAACAGTTATCAAAATATCCATAAAAATAGGTTATTCACTAAAATACAGTTTGTATCAACAAATAACTCCGCCTGGAGTTATAACGACGTTGTGTCAGATGAAAATCCCAAAGTACGGCGCAGACCGGGAGGTGTGAGGCGTCAGGCCCACAAAGAACAGTACCCTGGAAACGATGTAAGCAAAGACGGCTCACGGTGGCGGGGAGGTGATGCTTCGTTGGCGCCGAGCGGCGTCAGTTCCTTCTGACCCCAGAGGAGGTGAAGCCTCTGCTCCCTCCTGCGGGGCAGGGGAGGTGAGATGTTGGTTCCTTACTGTGTCGGGGAGGTGATGTCATGATGGTGACGAGGGATCGGTTCCTTACGACGGTGCTATGTCGATGGATTCAGTAGTCACCACACCGAGGATCGTCTCCGTGTTGATGAAGCGTCAGCATCGGTGAGGTCGTGGCTAAAGGGCGATTCAGGACATTGCGTTGTGGACGTCACAAGCGGTGTCCTCGGCCTCTATGCCGGCTCCGGAGTCAATGTGGTGCAGCGTCAGCAGGCGTCGGGCCTACGGTGCAAGTCGGGCGATGCGTTGATCTCTTCACGAGCTGTGCCCACGCCTTCAGTGCTGGTTACGGCTTTACTAGCCGGCATCGGTGTTGCACAAGGACAATCACTGGGTGACTAGACTATCCAGTATAGTGAAAACTGCAGCTGATTCCTGAAATAACAGGTGTGGCAAGTTTCACGGGTTTCATATAAAGGAGCTTCATCTACATGACATGTAGGAGGCATAGCTAAACACTTAAAGGGGTCAGTCGTATGCAGTTTCAATTGAAAGTCATGAAAAGTCTAAAGGATCTTCTTACATTGCGGCAAATATGAATGAAAGCTAAAGCCTCTGCTGGATGTTTAACAATTCTAAATGTCCAAAAGAAGTGAGGTTGAAACTTGACAGTTAACTGCTGACTAAGATAAATTGGAAAGATACTTAGCATGAGATAGATTTTGAACTATCTGCTCTCAAGTTCAAGTTCAAGTTCAATTTATTTATGATTTTGGAACTCAGATGAGATCCACATAATAAGAAACACAAAGGATAAAACGTACGTTTTGAACAATAGAATAAGATATAAAAATATACATAATCATGTAAAACGTCAAGTAAAATCACTGATGATAGTCATAACATCCTTTAGAAATTTTAATATCTGTCTAAAAAACATTTTAAAAAGTTAAAAATCCTGTGGCAAAACATTTCATTAGGAGGATTATAAATGGCATCCATAAATGCGGTGGCGGACAAAATGGATAATTGCAGGCAGATTGGCCTCATCCACATACGTTGATACAATAAAAGAGCCGGACAAACAAAGAGCACATGTGTAACATCCTGGTTGGAATTATTGCACAAATTACACATAGGGGAGGAACCGTACCATTTGGACAATACATTGTTAAGTGGGAGAGAACCCTGCCTCAATAAAAGCCAAAAACGACGCACTCCATGAGGAAGGTTCCAAGTAATATAAGACTGTATTTTGTTTATCAGGCAAGAATCAATAGCTGGGTGAATGCCTCTCTTTGAAATACGCGCTTCCCTGTCCATAGTAAAATTTAATTTCCAGGTGGCCTGCTTCAAAGTTGCCTTAAGCTGATATGATGATAAAGTAAAAAGTACCGATTCATCCAATTGAAGCAACTCCACCGCAGTTCTAATTTTTTTTACAACTAATGATTGCTCATTTAGGGTTCCTAATAATTCTTTCTGAATAAAGGATCTTAATGTACCAGGATCACCCTTTAGAAGGCTTGAGAGCCAGCACACTATCCCTGCGAGACCCTGTACCCAACTACTGCGCAGCCCAAATTCCAGCCTAAGAGCCGCAACAGAACAGGCGGAGTTAACTGAGGCTAGATTCGGAAGATTTTTACCTTCTGTTGTATTTAAAAAGCCCCATTTTCTTTTATTTTTTTTTATTTTTATTGATTCAGTTCAAAGCCATATATAGAAAAATAAACATATAAAGGGATTATGTCATATCACAATCAGCATGTCAATATATCAACTTTGTGATTTACATATTCAACATAAATAGACATATAAGCAGTAGAAGTGATTTTAACAGCAGATAAATACATTCTAAACTTATCTCATTTGATGACGGGAATAGTAGTCACTAGTGATCCAAATAGTCTATCAGAGTTTGCCATATTTTGTACCCTCTACGCTTTTTCGTAATTGATTTAATGCGATATAAATTAAATTCTAAATGAAAAATATTGTAAAACTTTACTCGCCACATTTCATATGTTGGTGCTTCAGGCTTTAGCCACATTGATGATATACAAAGGCGAGCTACAGCCATAGCCATGAATATAATATATCTATTTTCTTGATAACCTGAAAACAATTCATTATCATTTAATAAACCAAAAATAATCATCTCTCTTGAGATTTTTACATCGCATTTTGTAATATGTGCTAAAAAAAATTCTATGGATACAAAAAACGGTTTTAATATAGGGCAGTCTGAAAAGATATGTATAATATCTGCCAGATCATATAGACATCTATAGTATTTCCCGTTATTTGCATTACTCCATTTTAACATTTTAAGTGGTGTATGATAAAGATTTAATAAAGTTTTATAATGCTGTGAATATAAATTGGCAGATAAAATAATTTTATCGGCCATACATATTGATTCTTGAAAGGGTACTACAGATGTGCCTAGACTCATACACCATTTTGATTCCTGCTGTTCCATATCATCCTGCTGTAAATTTAACAGATAATTGTATATAATCCCTATACGTGTTGGTTTTTTAAGTATTTCCATAAATTCATTATGACAGAGTGGTACAATATTTGGATGTGTAAAAATAAAATTCCGTATTTGCAGATACTTGAAGAAGTCATGTTGAAAAATACTATATTCATCTTTTAGCTCCTGAAATGAAGCAAGTACCCCATTTTTAACCATGTCGCCAATGGCTGTTATGCCTTTTTCCCGCCATATAGCCATAATATGATCCCTGAATATTAACGGAAGCAATTCTATAGAATTACAAGGAGTATAAAAATTAATACGTCCCAATGAAATGAGCTTCCGTATAGATCGCAATCCTTTAAAGGCGGACATTATAAGTTTAAATCTAGTTCTTTTATAATAACTAGGTTCTAAAAAACGAAGCAACATTTGCCGAGATTGTGGGCCAAGTAAAAGAGAAAAAATATCT
Source organism: Lissotriton helveticus (assembly GCF_964261635.1). NCBI lineage: Eukaryota > Metazoa > Chordata > Amphibia > Caudata > Salamandridae > Lissotriton > Lissotriton helveticus. Next base: position 1,133,302,813 of record NC_136069.1, on the reverse strand, counting down.
GGGGTTTCAAATGTAGGTGGAGTTCCACCTATTGAAAAATATTTAATATTTTGCATAAGTCATGCCAAATAATATAATGCAAAATTCGGAACTCCCCAACCCCCACATAAGATTGGTAGTGTCATATATTTAGATGCTCTCCGCGAAGATTTCCCACCCCATAAAAATCGATCAGTTATAGACTGCAATTTCCTCAATTGTAATGTGGATATCTCTAATGGTATTGCTCGAAAATAATATAAAACTTTCGGTAAGATAGTCATTTTTAAGACATTACGTCTCCCAACCAATGATAAATGTAAACATTCAATTTTCTCAAGTTGACTTTTAACTGATAATAGTATATCTGACCAATTTGCCATAACTAACTGTTGAGGTAGCAATATAATTTTAATGCCTAAATATTTGGCCTCTAAAGTGACCCTACTATCATTAGTACATAATCCTGCTGAGCATATAACCTGTGTTTTCTGAATATTAAGTTTGTACCCTGTCACATTGCCAAATTCACGAGTCAGATTTTCTATTTCACTTAATGCAGATTCCGGGTCAGATGTTATTACTGCAATATCGTCAGCGTACGCTAACACCCGTATATTACCTCCAGGCAAAACCATGGGTTGTATATATTGGGATGACATTAATGCCTTTAGCAATGGTTCTATATACATAGCAAATAGAAGAGGTGAGCAGGGGCACCCCTTCCGTGTGCCCCGCGTGATATTAACTGCCATTGACTCTTGCCCCGAGATACATATCTTAGCCCTCGGATGTCTATACATAATTTGTAGAGAAAAAATAAATCGTAGTCCAAATCCCATTTTCCCCAAAATCGCCCATAAGAATGCCCATGAAACGCGATCAAACGCTTTCTCTGCGTCTAAAAACACCAATCCAACGTCCAAATGATTTGTGGTAGCATAATCTAATGTTGCAATAACCCGGTGTATATGATTGATCGTACCACGATCTGGGAGAAAGCCATGCTGTTGTTCAGAAACTAAAGTCGGAACGATTTGGCTCAATCGGTTGGCAAGGATTTTAGAATATAATTTCGCATCAGCATTTATAAGTGAAATGGGACGGTATGACCCAGGTAGAGGCGAAGGTTTATCTTTTTTACAAAATATAACTATGCTTGCATCTTCCCATGATGGAGGCGGACAACCATTTTGGGCTTCTAAAAATGTTGCAAGCATATCATTCTTGATTATGGGGAATAGCATTTGATACATTTCTAGCGGAAGTTTATCAGGACCACAAGCCTTCCCCAGGGCCAGTTCTTTCAGGGAGATCTCAAGTTCTTCAATTGTGATTGGGAGCTCTAGTTGTTCCTGTTGTGCCGGATCTAATTGGGACAGTTCCAGTTTATCTATATATTGATCAAGTAGATCAAATGAGAAGTCTTCTTGGGTATAAAGATTTGTATAATACTCATAAAATACCTGCAAAATCCCCTCTGGTGACTCGGTTAGAGTGCCCTGATTATTTTCTATAGAAGTTATACGCTGTATAGTCTGTCTCCCACGCATTCTTTGAGCTAGACATCTACCCACATTTTCCCCCATATTCATATCTTTCTGCACGAAAGGTCTTATATTGCTGTGCTATATCCTGGCTCCAGACCCCATTTATCTTGGCTTTATACTTCGCAACTTCGTCTTGTGAAGTTTCGCTATCTCGATGTAGTCTGATATCACACATTAAATCATGTTCTGCATTTGTTAAATCTTGTATTAACTGTGTCATTGTGTTTTTCCTTTTCTGTTGTAAACTCCAGCTATAGCTACAGGTTTCACCTCATAATCCTGCCTTGAAGCAGTCCCATACCATTGCATAAGATGTAGAGCCTCTATTAAGGTCGAAAAATTGCTGAGCCCAATCTATTACTTGTTTCACATATATTTCATCTGATAAGAGTTTCTTATTAAAAGTAAAGGATCTTTGTATTTGTTGGGTGTTAGGTATAGGTATATCTATAACGATTGGAGCATGATCTGATGTGATGCGTGGTTTAACTAACATACAAGATCCTTGTGCCATATGGTTGGGTATAAAAATATAATCTATTCGCACAAATTTCTTATGCGGCGAAGAAAAAAAAGTAAAGCCAGGATCCTTCAAATTCGCCACAGGCCACCCGTCAATCAACCCATGTTGATATAAGAGTTGACGTAATGCCTTGAATACCTTAGGCTTCCTGCCTTGATACCTAGCGAATTTTGGATTCCAAGTATTCAATTCCCCATGAATATTGAAGTCCCCCAATAAAAATAATGGGGTACTCCAGAGAGCTAATTCTACATTTAGATATTCTATTACTGCAGTGTCATCAATATTGGATCCATATACTGTACAAATTGTAGTGACAACATTGCCTATAACACATTCCGCAATTGCCCAACGTCCCAAGCTGTCTACTTTAGTTTTCCCAGTTGCGATTACAGACCGTCGTCCCATAATAGCCACACCTCGATTCATAGTAGATTGTTGTGAGGCAGCCAACACTATCAACCCAAGAAATTATATCCGGTTGTATTAGGCGAATTTCATGCATCACACGCTTACGCTTATGTACATTATTGAGGCCACATACATTAAATGAGCACATTCGAAAATTACAGCTCGCCATAGCAACTACGTAGATTCATTGCAAAAATTACATTATACCATTGTACCATTACATCAGCAAAAAAAAGACAGTTTATTTCAACACAATATTCTATGGCCTTGACTGAATTTTTCCCCTTTTTCCCCCCAGCACACCCCCCGTGTCCGTCCCACCCAAACCCCATCACACCATCCCCCCCCAGTGACCCACCCCCAACATTAAGGCAAAGGGGCCTATTGCCCCGGTGATGTATGTGAGAACACCACAGGTGTTTGGGCGTATCCATAACTCTAAAACAATAGAAAAGCATGAGTAATACCACACAAAACATCTAATATCTAGAACTCATATCTTACTCCTCATGCTAGTGTATTCAAATACGCTTTTGCTAGAGCTTCAGTGGTAAAGAATCTATTTTGTCCCTTATATACAATCTTTAGTGTGGATGGTTGAAGCAGAAAAGCTTGAGCGCCCATTTTTTTTTAAATGGATCGATCAGTTGGCGCATTCTCCATCGGTTTTCTACAGTAGAATGGCAATAGTCAGGACGCACGAAAAACTCTATACCCTTCCCAGAGCGTTTCTTATACGGCCTTGCAAGATCGTACAGTTTTTGTCTTGCCAAGAAGTTATTTAGGGATATCAGAATGGCTCGAGGTTATTGCCGAGTTTGGGTGTTCCGTGTTGTTTGTTTACGAAAAGGAAAGCGGTGTGCCCTCTGAATCTCCTGAGACCATTGCCAGTCTTTAACATCAGGAAAGGCTTCTTCAAAAAGTTCCACCACAAACTGTCGTACATCTTGTCCCTCGCTTCCTTCTGGAACACCCAGAATTCGCAAATTATTATGGCGGAGTCTATTCTCCAAGTCAACCAGTTTAGAATTCACATCTTCTTTCTGCCCCTTGAAGTCATCGAGGCTAGTTTTAATGTGTGTTACTTGGTCCTCTAGTGAGGATATACGTCCTTCCGCTTCTACCATTCTATCTGTAAAATCATTACATGATTTTACTAAGCGTTGCACCGTATTCTGAAGTTTTTTAGAAGCATTATGAGTTTTCAAGTGCTCGGCTTTTGCCTCCAGTCGTTGTTCTGAGATGGCTTTCTATATAATATCTATTGGTGTTTGATTAGGAAAGCCAGGACTAGAGCTGGGTTGTTGAGTAGAGTCTGCTAGATCCTGATCTAGATCTTGATCTATTATAGTTGGGTCTCCATCGGAGGTTTCCTCGCTCCAGGCTCTAACTGCCCGCACATCGAGTGTAGAAATGATAGATGTTTCCTTACTTGTATTTTCCAGCCCCTCCTCTAAATCCTCTTCCAGGTCAGACCCCTCGGAGTGCTCTGAGAGTGAGTAAAATTCACTATCTTTGCTGCTGATGGGGTCACCATCACATTCTGCCCCTTCAGCTCGGGATGGGTCCAGTTCAACATCACCTTCATCCTCCCTCTCGTCGTTAATATTGAAAGCAACAGTATTTTGTGTTCTAGGCAGTGCGAGGGACAAGTGTGGGCGGAATAGTTGAGGAGGTTGCCGGAGAGGCTACTAACTGTTCGAGTGCCTCTACCAGAGTCTTATCTTGATCATTGTCCAGATATAAACCGCCCAAGTCATCGATAGCCATATTCTTTTCACTCCCAACTCCGTCATTCTGAGTCTTGGTAATTGTTGTTGTTGCTTTTACCTTGGAGTTAAACATTTGTGGGATTTTTGGAGTGCCCATTTGGCTAGTATCGGGGTCGTTATTGCTAATATCTTGCTTTGATTTTGCCGCTAGAGCAGCTCGAGTCCCAATCTGATTTTCACCGCTGGGTCTAGTTTTACCACCACGCGCAGTTTTAGGGGCCATGTTGCCAGAAATTCTTTATATTGTACAGATTGTATAAGTAATTGCCAAAAAGAAAGTTACAAATATATTCGCCTTTCAATTAGTAAGTTCTGTCTATTATTGAGTCTCTTTAAAGCTTAAAAGTCTCTTAAATTCTTTTAGACCCTTCAAAAATCCTTTTTTAAAGAAGAGGAGAGGAGAGAAAAAGCTACCTTCTCTCCCCTAAGTAGAGCTCAATCTTACTTGACTTTAATGGCGTTCTTGCCCAGAGCAATGCTTTCTCCTCAGTTCTTAGGCGTTAGTTGTCATATGCATAACGCTATTCCTGCGCTGTTTCTGGCCGGGTCCGCGCTAAAAAAATAGCAACAGCGTTCAGCGTCTTCCTGGTGTCTGCTCCGTGATTCCTGTAACTCCGCTCAACGCAGTAAGCCGTCCCTCTGTGCACCGAGGTCGGCGTTCGATTGTTCAGAGTGCCGCTGCTGCTCCGCCCTGCATCCGCGTCCGCTCGACACAGCGGGCGCCTCCCACACCGGCACAGGATCGTGGCCCCTGGACCGGAGCGTTCCAAAAACTCCAAGCTGTGTAGCGCCGAACACCGCCAAACACCAACAGGGCACCAGCAGACTGAAAGCGCGGCTTGGCGGTAGCAAGAATCACCGCCGAAGCTCAGGTACAGCTTCTAGCTAGGACGCCCAAACGGAGCTTTCACAAACACGCCTGACGTGCAGGCACCATCTTGCCTTTGCACAATTTCAAAAAGCCCCATTTTCTTATGTCGAGTAGTTCGATACCATACAACAGGGACGCTGGGATTTTAGCACGGAAAACCTCTAGTAAAAGTGCGAAGTGTCTTCTGCCTGTGGATCTGTAAAGGGAGATTAAGCTTTTACCTTGTGCCATTGCTTTCCCAATATTATTTCCTATGTGAGCATTTTCACTTGAGTTTCCACACACTATTTTTCCTAGGAAGACATATGAATTTACCACTTCCAATTTTTGTCCACCAACAGACCAAACATAGTTCCCAAGCTTCAACTTTTTCCTTCCCCGCATGCACAATATTTTACTTGCTATCTACTCTACAAGTAATCTATGACTGCTGCATTCATTGGAGCTATCCAAAGTGCATATCAAAAAGATTGAGAACTACATTTCTGGAGACAATAAAAGGCGGGAAAATTAGATGCAGAATTTCAGCATTGTTGTAACCAAAATCCATTAAGGGTAACTCTTTGAACCAGTTGTTTTGTGATGCATTATTATAACACTCTAAGGGCCTTATTATGATGAGGTTCCAGTTGGAGGCAGTCCGAGCCTCATCACTGTTTCATTTCCGACTGCCGAATTACAATGCAGGCGGTCAGAATTGAAACCGGCCGGTCAATCTGTCTGGATTCCAACTGGCTCAAGGGATACACCCCTGAAATGACCCCTGCTCACCCACTTGGTAGCTTGATACGAGCAGACAGACTTATCTCTGAGGCAGTGAGTAAAGCATTTGTGAACACATACAGTAATACAGTGAAAACACTACAAATGGACACCACACCAGTTTAGAATAAGTAATCTTTATCTAAATCAAAACAAGACCAAACAAAAAAATCCACAAAACAGTTATTAAGATATCCATAAAAATAGGTTATTCACTAAAATACAGTTTGTAGCAACAAATAACTCCATCTGGAGTTATAACGACGTCGTGTCAGATGAAAATCCCAAAGTACGGCGCAGACCGCGAGGTGTGATGCGTCAGGCCCTCAAAGAACAGTACCTTGGAAACGATGTAAGCAAATACGGATCACGGTGGCGGGGAGGTTATGCTTCGTTGGCGCCGAGCGGCGTCAATTCCTTCTGACCCCAGAGGAGGTGAAGCCTCTGCTCCCTACTGTGGTGCAGGGGAGGTGAGATGTTGGTTCCTTACTGTGTCTGGGAGGTGATGTCATGATGGTGAAGAGGCATCGGTTCCTTACTACGGTGCTATGTCGATGGATTCAGGAGTCACCACATTAAGGATCTGCTCCGCATTGATTAAACGCCAGCATCGGTGAGGTTGGGGCTAGAGGGCGAGTCGGGACATTGCGTTGTGGACGTCACAAGCGGTGTCCTCGGCCTCTATGTCGGCTCCGGAGTCAATGCGGCGCAGCGTCAGCAGGAGTCAGGCCTATGGTGCAAGTCTGGGCGATGCGTTGAGCTCTTCACTTCACGAGCTGTGCCCACGGCTTCGGTGCTGGTTACGGCATCACTAGCCGGCATCAGTGTTGAAATTTCCTTCTGTGGCAGCTGAAACAGCAGTTCCAGGTGCAGAGAGACCAAAGGGGGGAAGTCTTTGTGTCCCTGAGACTTCAGAAAAGGAAGCAAGTTCAGTTTCAAGCCCTTGGAGACATTTTCCTCAAGCAGGAGACAAAGCAAACAGCAAAGTCCTCTTCTCCTTTCCTTGGCAGCAAGCAGCCACTGCAGGTCAACCCCAGTCAACAAACAGCACAGGGGCAGTATTCCTCCTCAGCTTCTCCGGCTCTTCTCCTTGGCAAAGGTTCCTCTTGATTTCCCAGAAGTGATCAAAAAGTCTGTGCCCCACTTTTTATACACACAAATCCTTTGTTCCCTGAAGGCAGAGAGTGTATGTACCCAGCCAAAACCAGTTCTTTCCTCACTGGTGCAGCTCCCTGGCAGGAGGTGGAGACAGCATTGTTGAAGGCAGACCACACCCATTCATGTGAAAGGAGATCTCCTCCTCTTACTCTAAATGCAGCCTAGGTCTATTCAGCCCAGCCCGACTCAGCAGACTTCTGGAGCCACTGCCCCTCTCCAGCCCCTGTCATCCAAAAGCCAGACATGCAATACACAACCTAGCAGAGGCACACTGGATGGTTAGGCAAGGAAATACCTACTTTCTAAAAGTGATATTTTCAAACACACAATGTAAAAATCACCCTCACTAAAAGATGCATTTTAACATCCTGAGTTCAGGCATACTAAACTTTATTTTTATACCTTGTTCCCAGGGCCAGTTATGTTTATAAGATGTTATAAACAAACTCCCCATTCTGTCCTATGGGAACAGGTAGGCTTGCAGTAGTGAAAAACGAAATTGGCAGTATTTCACTATCAGGACATGACACACACATCAGGGTATGTTCTACCTTTCGCATACAATGCACCCTGCCCACAGGGGTACCTTGGGCCTACCTTAGGGGTGACTAATATGTAGAAAAGGGAATGTTTAGGGACTGGCAAGTATGTGCACTTGCCAAGTCGACATGGTAGCCCCAGACCGCACACAGGCTTTGCAATGGCAGGCTAGAGTTACATTTTACAGGCTGCTTTTGTGGGTGGCACAATCAGTGCTGCAGCCCATAGCAGAATATTTAATTGACAGGCCCTGGGCACACACAGTGGACCCTACTAGGGTCTGACAAGTAACTCAAATATGCCAATCATGGAATCACTAATCCATAACAACAATTTACAGAGGGAGCACTTGCACCTTGGCACTGAACAGGAGTGGCTAAGTGCCCAAAGCATCTAGACCAACAAAACAGAGTCCAACACACAGCAAAAACACAGGAGGCAAAGGTAGATATTTAGTATACTCTAGACATCTTCACCTGTCCCGTTGATATTCAAATGTTAAAAGTATATGTTTATTATTATTTCTCTTTCATTAGGATGCCTATCTCCCAAATATTTTACTTTATCTGTGATAATCATCGACTTCTGGTAAGTATCAATAGCGTTTTTAAGATAATCTCTATCACTTCATATGGTCTACTTATGCACTTTGTGGTATATGGCTATACTATTCACTATTTTTCATTTACTCATTAGCCACTAAGCTACGGTTAACCTCTACCAAATAGGTCGGCCTATCTATTTGATATTACACTCCCATGCTTTTCCATCTTCCTGTGGAGTTACTGCCAGTCTGCCGTTCTCCACAATTTTTATCCTCCTCTTATCATACACAGGAATACAAGGCTCTGACGATCTACATGTTTTTAAGCCAGCATTGCCTCACATCTTGAGCTACCTATGTAAGTACTATGGGGCTTTTATGTATGCACCGCCCTTTAAGACCAGATTCATGAAACAGGGAACTAGGTGGTGTCTATGTGCTTTCATCCAAGTAGAGCTTTATAAATTAGGTTACTGTGACTTACTGTATCGCTTCTCTATGTATACTGTTTATTAACTATTATCAATTAAATTATTTTGACAACATCTGAACATGATTAACTGAAATGTAATATATACCGAAGGGAATATGTGTAACAGAGTTTTGGTTCAAGATTTACAAATGAAAGTTTTTATTTCTCTTCTCCTCTGTAGCATGTTTGCGGATAGGACTTATTAATACAAAGTTGTTTTTGATAGTGTCCAAAATACTTGAACTAATGTACATCTCATTCTCTGACAGTGTTGTAATGAATATGCAATGTATATAAGTCAGATGTGGCTATAGAAATAGCAGACCATATGACATGTACATGTTATACTACTATGTTTTATTTGAATATAAGTAAATAATAATTGTTTGGACTCAATACCTTTAAATGGATTTAAGAAATATATATGTCCACTACAGCAATTTTCCCTTGTCTGTATGTTTGACTATCACCTATGTTTTTTAAATTGTAGTGCCAAAGACGGGACACCTGATGAAGGCACCCAAGCCGAAACGCGCGTAGTGTGTTACCTACCACTTTGCCTCCATCATTTTTTGTCTTATGCTCATCTATGTGTGTGTTATGTAATTTTTAAGAATTGTATGAGAAATTCCATAGAAATATCAATTTACTATGAAATATATTGGAATGTATCCATAAAATGTATATTTATTCCCCAAAAAACAACAAAAATTGAAAAAGCGCACTTATGTAGTTGGTGACAAGTCTGTATGTAGTGGGTTATAAGGTATAGATGTATCTATCCATTTAGGTTCATTCTCTAGTTATAGACCTTTTCAAACTTAGGGGCCTATTACAATTGTGGTTTTTCTGCATCCTCCGGGCCGGCGGAAGCCACCGCCGGCCCGGAGGATGCGGAAAAACCGCAGCGGACCCACCAAAGACCAACCGCCACATTAGGATGGCTGGTGGGTCCTGTTTTCCGTCCGCAGCTTTTCCGCCGCGGTTGGCTTACAACCACGGCGGAAAAGCTCTAATATGGTGCCATCCATATTAGGATGGGCTTTAAAAAATGCTTTTCCGCGGTGGGTTTTCCGCCATGGAAAAGCATGTGGAACTTCACTGCGGGGGCCCGTTGCGGGCCCCCTGGTTGAAGAGGGGGTGGGGGTGCACATGGGGGGTATGCAGAAATCGGCAGGCACTGCACGGTGCCTGCCGCTTTCTGCATACAAATGCAATGTATGCATTTTTACCATTGCGGCGGGTGCAGCTTGAAGCCGCACCCGCCGCAATAGTAAAAATAGAGGATGTGACCGCCAGGGTGGCGGTCACATCCTAATTGGACAGGAGGGAACACATTTTCCACAAAATTCGCCATCTGCTGCATAATTGGATCAGTGACAGAATATTGGAAATATAAATATCATGTGGACAGAATATAGTGTCAAAAATATTGAGGACACCAATATTGAGAAGGTAAGTGCAAATAGATAAGTATAAATGTAGTATTCTTAACTTTAGATCTATGTACCTTGAAGATATATATATTGTCAAGATACATATAGGTGGAGTTATATATAGTAAAACTTTACTTATCAGAAAACAACCTTCACGATATTTTTGTCCTCAATATTTTTGACACGAAATTCTGTCCCACGATATTTGTGTTTCGGATATTTTGCCCAAACATAGCAGATTTTAAGAATAGATACAAAGGTACAAAAAATTTAGCAACATGTGTTTGCAGTGCAGTGAAAGGCCCTTCACAAAGGTAAACTAGTCATCTTTCAGTTGCTTATTTCTGTATTGGGTTGTTAAACTGGTACTACTAAGGTGAAATATTTGCCTGGAGAATATTACCATGTGGAAAAATTAGGAAAAAATGAAGTTATACTTTAAAAATGTGTCACATTTTCTTTTTCTTGCAGCATCATTTAGTCAACTCTACCACAAAGATTTACAGAAATCTCGTGGAGATTACTAAACGGTTTCCCTAGTCACCTACTTTCCCACGAACTTAGGGGCTCCTTATGATGGCAGGCAGACATCAATCCACCTGCCATCATAACAGTGATGCGACCACCCACCAGACAAGCGGCTGTCCCACCAGCCTAATTAGGATGCACCCACCACACTGGTGGGCGCATCCTGGCCTTTTCACATTGCAGACGGTGCTGATGGCTGCAGCACTGTACGCAATGTGAAGATGCCACACTGTGCATTTCCATGCACATCATGGCAGGCACCATGTGGTGCCTGCCACCTTGTGCATGGAAATGTAGAGGGGTACCAGTGAACTCCCCCCAGAGGGGGCCCGAAATGGGCCCCAAAGCCAGTCTCCATCTGCCTTTTTGCAGAGCGATATCCGCAGCAAAAAGACAGGCGGAAGGGCTCATGATAATCACTACGGCATTGCCTGCACGGCTCGGCCGCAATGATGCCCTGGATTCAGGTTCCGCAAGGTGGGCGGAAAAGGACCGCCTTGCGGGACCATGGCGGACAGACTTTCCATCCACTGCGGACCCAACGTGATTCCCACTGCCATCCTAATTTGACGGTGGATGAATCACATTATGATAGGGGGAGAATCACTGATCCTCCCGCCATCATAATGAGCCCCTTAATTCTCTAGCAAAAATGCAGCATTTTTCACAATCCACTGAAAATCGTGTTATTTATTGAAAACATGCCACCCTGTACACCATAAATACGATTGCCCTAGTAACAGAAAAACCATCAAAGAGAAACCCTGCACATACTGTTGCATCAAAGACTTATACATTAATAAAGGAAGAACCAGAAAAGAAGAGTAAAACACTTATGAAAACTTGAAATTCCTGAAGCACTGCAAGCACTGAAAGAAAAACTCAAAGATCAAGTTTTCATCACTAAGGTCAACAATTTAAAATTTACAGATGAGCAAGTCCTCAAAACTTTCAAGAACAACCTTCTGACCTATTAAACATTTTGTCAACCCAAATAAAAAATTCTATAACTGAGTGAAATTTAGGAATAATGACACGTAATTTGCAGAAGTATGTGCAATGCAAATCTGCATTTAGCGCTATATTGTAGTACAAAATGCAAATTAGCTCAAAACACATAGGCGCCTCAACCAACAGCAGCTTGCTTACTGTTTGTTCATGTTGTTCTTATGGTCCCACAATAGGATTTTTACAGGGATGAATTTGAAATTCATGATGTGGTATAATGGTGCCTTTTTAGGAATTTCCCGAAACAAGCGTAATTTGAAAAGCCAGAAATAACATGAGATTCTACCAGTGTAAATAAAATTTCATCTGGGTCTACTCAACATCCTTTTCTTCAAAATAGGGCTGTAAGGCCTTCTACTGAAATGGCTCTCATCCTTTATTGCACTAAGAGCACACCAATCAAAACGCCTTCAGATTACCTCATTTCTTCCTTGAAACTACTGTGTCATAGGGTTCAACTTACTGTCAAGATGCCGTTGTACCCCTTATTTACTGTTAAAAAAAGTATATTAGATGTTTTAACTCATATCAAAGCATTCATCATGGAAAGTCCATCTTTATGCATGGTCCCACTTGAATCCGAGCACTGAATGGCGGCTAAACATCTCCTAATTCATGGACTCTCACACAAAAATATGGTAAATAGTTTGCCTACCCCAGTTGGCATATCTGTCTTAGATTTGTCCACAGTCCATTGACGTAAAGGTCAGATGTCAAAGGCGGGCTGCAGTACGGACCCCAGAAGCCATACCTAGCTGTTTGAGAGGTTTAGGAGTGACCAGGGGAAAGATATCCAGCATATCCTGGTCTGGAATTTAGTGAGTCTAAGTGAAAGTAATCAGGCCTACAAAATAGATACCCGTGGGCATCCGCAAGTTCCTACAGACCTCTGTATGACACCGCGGACCTCTGAGGTAACTTTCGATGCTGGCCTACCCTGCTTGAGGGATTCAATGCCCAGCGTTCAGAGGCTTCTACAATAGAGGAAGGGAACATTACCAGTTCCGCTAAACTGCAGAAAGCAGGGCCCTCAGCCTGACTGTGCTAAGTATGATCCATGGTGCTGAGCACATCTCACAAATACACAAGTGAGCCAGACAGGTCTTTCAGGCTCCAGGTGTAGCAATCTCTGAATGGGCATTGCAGGCATCACAGGCACCCAGACATGCTATCTTTGAGTGGGTGTGACAAAAAACCCTCTGATGCACCTGGTTTCAATGGAGAGGACCGGAAAGAAATAACAGTCCATGGTATGGGCTTAAACATAGGAGGCTTACACACAAGAACAATCACTGGGTGACTAGACTATCCAGTATAGTGAAAACTGCAGCTGATTCCTGAAATAACAGCTGTTGCAAGATTCACTGGTTTCATATACAGGAGCTTAATCTACATGACATGTAGGAGGCATAGCTAAACAGTTACATGGGTCAGTCGTATGCTGTTTTGGAAGTCAGGAAAAGTTTAAAGGATCTTCATACATTGCAGCAAATGTGAATGAAAACGAAAGCCTCTGGATGTTTAACAATTGTAAATGTCCAAAACAAGTGATGTTGAAAATTGACAGTTAACTGCTGACTAAGAAAAATTGGAAAAATACTTAGCATGAGATAGATTTTGAACTATCTGCTCTCTACAAGTAATCTATGACTGCAGCATTCATTGGAGCTATCTAAAGTGCATATCAAAAAGATTGAGAACTAAATTTCTGGAGACAATAAAAGGAGGGAAAATTAGATGCAGAATTGCAGCATTGTTGTAACCAAAATCCATTAATGGTAACTCTTCGAACCAGTTGTTTTGTGATGCAATATTATAACATTCTAAGGGCCTTATTATGATGAGGTTCCAGTTGGAGGCTGTCCGAGCCTCTTCACTGTTTGATTTCCGACTGCCGCAGTACAATGCAGGCTGTCAGAATTGAAACCGGCCGGTCAATCTGTATGGATTCCGACTGGCTCAAGGAGCCTGTCTGCCAGCCGGGGTGTGGCATGTTATCCCAATGGATGGCATTTCTGCTGTTGGGATTACGATGCTTGGTTTCCAACAGGTTTACCATGCCGGGCTTTCCGACATGGAAAGCTTGTCGGAGAGTGACTCTGGGAGACCCTAGGAGGGCCCCCCCTCCCTGCAGCCTCCAGTTTAGGGCCGTGCCCCCCTGTTAATCCCTGCACTCTGTGACAGGTACCTTGAGGTGCCTGCCACGTGGTGCAGGGATTAACAAAATCTCCAATTTCTCTATGGGAGCTTGAGCTATGGTGGGTATATGGCCTCAGCAAAAGATCCCATTGAGAAATATGAATATGCGACTGCACCACGTGCGGTCGTATTGTGATTGTGGTGGTGGGACCGCCAACAGGAGGTCGGTCGGTCCTGAAACCACTACGGTGTCTGTCGGAGGCAACTCTGACCGACATAGTTATCGAGCCCTAAGTATCGTTCTAAACATTGATTTACTCTTTCTGTATAATCTTTCATTTGTTGATGAAAGGCACACAATAACAACTTTTGGATGCCAAGTGTTGAGCAAACTGTCTGCCAAAGATCGGATATGAACCGAGAACCTCTGTGGCATGTGGTTGTCCATGTAAGTGAAGCAACTCTGTCAGAAAATGCTTGTGCATACTGACGACTATATGCAGAATACAAATGAAGAAAAGTGGGCCATCTTAGAAGAAACATCAACAATGACCATGATGATAAGATAACCAGCAGAGGGTGGTAGATACACAAAAAATTCAGATGTTATCACATGCCACAGCTGAGGTGGTAGAGGTAAAGGCTGTAAATACACAACATGTTTGTCATGCATCACCTTTGCTTGAGGGTAAACTGTAAAAGAGAGAACATATAGTTCAATATCATGATGGACAGAAGTACACAAAAATGGACAAATGATCAATTTGAGATTAGTCTTCACCTCCCAATGTCCTGCTCCAGCTATGTCATAGCACATTCTCTGGACTTTTTTGTAGTTAGTAGAATTAGTAGGACTTGTTGATAAAAGTAAACTTTATGACAGCATATTAGACTGTAAAACCTCCAAAAACTCTAGCGCCATTTGAGTATGTGGACCTCTGCTCTCTGTGAACATCACTTGATTTTGTAGAAAAAGTGGAGGAGCAGCAAGGTTGTCTTCCAGAGCATAACATCAAGAATAAGGGGGCTAGTTACAAAGGTAAACTTACATGAGAGTAAATCTACACATGTAAGTTTACTGTCACACTCTGTAGTAAATGTACTACTTAGACTATTCACCATTTACAAGTGTAAATTTACTAAAAGGTGTAGCTTACATACCTCCAACTCCTGAAGTCAGGGTGTAGAGTCTAATTTACAAGTGGAAAGGTACCACTTGTAACTTTTCACACACGGCGGAGATCCCTGCCACTGGGGTGGATATTCCCGTATAGTAAAGTTTAGCAAAATGTTTAAAAGTTGATTACAATTAAAAAAAATATTAAAATATTTTTAAGGCAAATATTAATATATATTCATAGAAAATATATATTTGAAATGTAGAACAAAAATTTAAAATGCTGCAGAATTATTAGCTTAATTGTAATTAAAATATGTTGTTATTTTTAATTTACAAAAAATAACGTATATTTATTTTTCTTGAAAGTAAAAAAAATCTCACCTAAAGTATTTATCTACAGCTATTTGTTATGCAGTAAATAATAATTTTATCATGTTTTAAAAACATTAAAGGTACATTCCTTTTCTTAATTAAAAGAAGGTTATTACCATATTTTATAATAATATAATAGCTAGCTTATATTTATGTATATTTTTTGTAACATTAAATTACTTGTATTTATATATTGTTTCAAAATTAAAATAAGTTAATTTGATGGAATAACGTTTCCTATGGGCTTTTATTTTAAGTTTCCGCCTCAAGTGCTTGCATCCAATACTTTCTGTGAGGAGATGTTGCAGTACCAATTGTTGAAGATATGTGGTGCTTGACTTAGCCAGGGTTGAGCTGGAGTATGATTATAGAAGTTCAGTTTGTGAATAGCAATGGGCTTACTCTTTAGTGGAAGAGTGCTTGTCCCTCTGTAAACCCCTATTTACTACTAAAATGTTTGCCTATGAGTGGGAAGATCTCCACAGTCAGGCTGGAGAACTCTGCACATAAAAGATGGGAGAAGTAGAGGCAGAGGCATAGACCTCTGCATGTAGGTTTGTTAAGCATTTTGTAGTACTTTGTTAGCACTGTTGTAGTACTACTAAACATGCTACACAATGCAGTTTGTGAAACGGCCCCATGGTGTCAGTGTTTGCATTCTGAGAACCGGTATACAGATGATACAGCAATCATAATGGGGGGGGGGAAATAGACCTACTGAGCTAGGTTGACTGCTTTGACATTGCATGCATTAGAGGAATAGTAGAATTCTGTGGTCATCCCCTCCCCTGAATGGTTCAAATGTTCCCATCAAAAAGTTTCTCCATTCACCTCAGGCATGTTTCATAGCCAATAACATGAAACAGGTAGAATAAGGATGTTCATGTCATCAGCAACTTGCACCTGTATTAACAGCACATACAGGTTTTTCAGAGGGATTAGATTTTGCAATATATTTGAATGGATGCCTTCGTAAAGTCCTGCTTGAGGGCTTCCAAGTGTGATTTGGTCTTTTAACCTCACCGGGAACCACTACACATGTTTTTCTACCTCGGAGTCCAGGATATAGTACTTTTATGGTCTATTCATTAAGATCGAATAAAGGTTATTCTGATTATTCTTACTATGCTTGTGAGTAAATCCACTGATAAACTGAAGGTAGAAGTTTGTCAGCCCATAAAACACTGGTATCATATTTATGAGCCCCTCTGTGTCGCTCTTGCACCATGCAACATGGTGCAAGAATGACTCCAATGCAAAATTAGATTCATGAAGCCACACAAGGCCACCTTGCATGGCCCTGCGTGGCTTCATAAATCTTGAGTAAAGTAATTGCTGCGCTGCATTACTCTGCGTCAGGGAGGCATTTCTATGGGTGTTGCATGGGAGTTCCCATGAAACATCCACAGATTTTGATATATTCCCAGATTTACGAGAACAGGTAAACTCTCTAGAAGAGGCGTAATCAGGAGAAATATCTTTATTTTCTCCTACTTTTTCATTCTGCAGCACACATAGAAAGAGGAAAAACCCTCTCTGGATTGTTTTGTGCAGGAAGGTGCACAAAATCAATCCTGCATGCAATGCAGGCACCCTTACACCAAAAGGGCACCAGTGCAAGGAAAAGGGACAGGAATGCACTGCATTGGATAAATACATCACATTGCTTCCCTTTCCCTGCGACGCAGGGCAGCGCAGCAAGGCACCACAGAAGTCATAAATATGCCCAGGGTTTGTTTTACCTAGGTGGGATAAGGTCAATTAACAAGACCAGTTATTGTCTGAGGATCCATTGATAGTCCATAAGCAGATAGACAATAGTCAAGATATTTTATGTCTTCTATTAAAAAATGTGCACTCCTCCAGTTTACAGAACAATTGATTTTGATATTGATAAAAAGAACTGAAAGTATATGTTTCTGGTGTTTCTCCAAGGCCTCTGAATATATCAATATATTGTGAAGATAGACAACTATGTATTATTTCAAAATATTGAAGAAAATGCTATTAATGAATCTTTGAAAAATGGACATGAAATTACAGACCTATAGTTGCATTATCCCTTGCTTGAAATATTTAAAAGTAGCACAAAATGTTGTCTAACAATTCCTCCCTTTTATTTTTTGGGGAAAATGATATTCTCCACAAAGAGCTGGTTTATTGAAATAGTAGGACCTTGTGCCTCCTCTAACATATCCTTAGTGAGTGGGAGGAGATAATACTTTTAGGGCCAGATGTGCAAATGTGGGACCACTGCCTAAAAAAATTGTTTTTTTTACATTCTCAAAGATGAAGGAATCACATGGGGAACGCTTCCCATTTGCGAATGGTTACCACCTCCTTTCAAGAGGTGGTAAAATATTAATGTTTTGTGACCATAATTACAAATCAGTATTTGGAACGGATGCCCTAAACACTCCCCTTCCAAATACTGAATTAGAATTGGGTCGCAAACGCTAATTGCGTTTTAATAACAAGCTACTGTGGGAGCCTGAACCTAAATATTCTATTGTACCCCAAAATTTAGATCACCACAAATTTTACCTCTGCAGATTCTACACTGGCACCCATGATCTGACAGTGAGAATCTCCACCCTCCTCAAAATCAAACCAACAAAATTAGCAGAGTAAATAGTAACCAGGAACCACAGTGTTCGTCATCAAGATCACTTGATAGAGACCTCTCCAGTGTTCACCTAGGCTGCTCTTCCTCGTGTGATTGAGTACTGTGATCCAGTCCACACACTTCATGTTATGACAAATAATGTCTCTTGTGTCTTCTGTTGCCACATTCACCTGATGAGATACAGATTTTACCATAGCCAGGCCTTTGCAATAATCTAGCACAATGTCATCACTTATTCAAAACTAGTGGAGCTGATGGACATATGCAAGCCTCATTGTTTCCCCAAGATAATTTCAAGGGGTTACAAACCAGTCTTTTTTATCAGGATTACTTTGAATGTTCATCAAAAGAAGAGCAAGTGCATCTGGCCACTTTAGCCCTCTTGAAGCACACATTTTTGCCAGTTTGTTCTTGAGAGTTCCATTCACTCTCCCCAGGAATCCAGAAGACTGAGGTCGATAACTACAACAAAACCTCTGTCTTAACTCAAATGCTTCATAGATGATTTGAAAAACCTCATTTTAAAATGAGATCCATGCTCGCTCTGAATTGAAGTTGAGAGTCCAAATCTTGTGATTAACTACCTCAACAATGATTTGGCAAATGTAAGGCTATCTAATTTCCTAGTGGGAGATACTTCGACCCATTTAGAGAAAAGGAGCATCATTTCTAAAAGGTATTTCAATCCATTATAATTCGGCATCTCAAACAAAATCTGCTTGAAGTCTCATAAATGGACCCTTTGATTAGGCAATCTGTGTTCTTTTTCTGTCATTATTTAACTGACACACTATACATCACAAACAAACAATATCAGCAACATTTCAAAATGTTGTATTTTCCCAATATTTCTTAAATATTCTTGTGGGATTATCTCTTCCTGCATGTACTCTATAGAGAATACATGTGCACATGGGATGTAATATCGCATCTGGAGAAACATATTTTTGTTCAGCATTCATAAATGATGATAGTTTCTCTTGTACCCTTGTCTCTCCTGTTTCTTTTTCTCATCATCTGGGGCATCATCCTGTAAATCTCTCATTTATCTCAATGAAGTCTGAACTGAACTCATGAAGAAACAGTTTACACTTTGTAATTTTGTTCTGACCTCAGTCTTGGACTTTGATTCATCTCATTCTCTTGTATGACAATTTAATCTTGCAATGCTCAATAGTTCAACATCTTGTCAGCAGAACGATTGTCAAGTGTGAGTAAATCCTTTCCAACCTAATGGGCAACACACTTGACTACAGCAACTCTTTTTGGCTTCATTATTGTTTTCAACAAACCCAAAATCTAAGCACTGTTCTTAATTGAGGCTCCAAAATATGCAAAAACACACCTGTGACCAAATCTGTCCAAAGCCATGCACAATTCCAAATCCATGTTGGTTATCCATATAAATTGTCACATCCAAATTCTGTAGCTAACAACAAGTAGCTTAGAGGGAAAAAAAGGTCATAGGTCGCCCTCCACTCAACATATACTTTCCACAAAAATGACCTAGACCAAATAGGCACCTAACAAATAATTATTTCAATAGTGTATCTTGCGTTTAAAAACCATTCCAACTAACGCCCCTATTCTAATTGATGGGATAGGTGATACACCTATGTTGTGCCACATTTAAAAATTGCCCAATCCCTTTTGACAGACGTTGTGAGACACACTACACACACCCATGTGTCAGACTCAGACAAAGAAAAAAGTGTGTGTGAGCGAGATGGCACCTCACAGGCGAACCACCAACGGGAACCTGGCAGGTACTCACCAGGATTGCCCTGTTCTCATCATTGGCACCATCAAGCTCTAAAGAAAAATGTGTCCAAAAACAAACAGTGTGTTTGTGATAATATGCAGTGTAGAAAGACCACGAACAACACATAAAGTGTCAAAACAACATATAAACCATAAACAACACGGATCTCTAGCTTTATTCTGTCTCTTTCGTGTTGGTTATGGACTCTAAAAAAGTAGTTATTGGCTCCTACTTATCCCACCATACTCTACTTGCAGCCGACATGTTTCATTGTCATTTCAAATTTTTGGGCAATTTCTTCAGGGCGTCCCAATTCCAGCAACTGCATCGGACAAATGTAGTCTTCACAACTAAAAAACATATAAAACACATAATTGTCAACTTGCCTTATAAAAACACCTATTTAGGTGCGGGTAAATCCAAATGCACATAACTCCATAATAATTACCCTCAATCAGCCAAACTGACTCGTTCCTGCCGAGAGGACGGGACCCTCATAGGGTTTATTTGAGACTCCAAATGTAAGTCACTTCTGTTTCCCTTCGGTAATTTTCACTGCAAGGGATAGAACATCCTTAATTACTGCCTCTTCTGTTAAGCATTCTAGATTATCAACTGCTCTTATTGCAGATTATTTAGTGTGTTATATCTCCACTTCCTTAAAACTCCCCAATATGGATATATGAAAAAACAGCCTCTCTCTGGTATTATATCACTCTTGACCGGACCCCCATCGTGTCCGAGTACTCGTTACGCGGAGTATACCCCTCCATGATAAGTCAGGCAATCCTAAAGATCTCCATGTTCCTCTTCCTGTCATCGACCACAAACCACCCATTCTCCTTACGGATAGAGCGACGAGCATGCCGCGTTTCATCATCCTCAGTGTCTACCCGTCAAAGGCTACCTTCTTTATTCAACTCGGGAGCGTCTAAACCATCACGTGATCGACGTCTAACGTGTGTATTGACGCGGAAGGATGCCACCATCTTAGAACGGGGCCAGAATCAGTCTACTAATGGGAAATACTGCTGTTATGTCGGTTGTCGCAAGATTACGTGATTTCTCCGATTTTGCAAAAAAACTTTATTCGTACTACCTCATCCACAAGAATGTACTCAATCACTCATACAAGTCATCCGGGTGTCACAATAATATTCACTCACTTGCTACTTGTTGGATACTCCAGGCGTCTAACGTGTGTAATGACGCGGAAGGATACTGCCATCTTAGAACGGAGCCCGGTTCGATCTATTCATGGGAAATGCTGCTATTTTATCAGTATCGCAAGATTACTTGATTTCTTCGATTTTGCAAATGAAACTATATCAAAAAGAATGTACTACATGACTCGGACAACCCATCCGGGTGTCACCTGCTTGCATATTAATGTTCACTCCTTTATATTTTGTAGGATACTCAGGTGTAAGATTCAAGATTAGCAGAGATGTCCAGTTTCTACTAGCAAACCCCTTCTCCATCATACATTTTGCATCCAACAATCCATCTGTGTATCCTAAACAGGACTGACAAGGATTGACTATTGCACAGATCGTATAATATATTCTCACTAAGGAGATTTTGGTCTTGAACACCTTCACCAATGCAAAAGAAATCCTGACTGTTTATCAAAACATAACAATGATCGGTCTGACCTTAATGTACTTTATTCCACTCCATCGTGTCTTTCACATAGGATCTTTGGGTGACAACGGATTCGCGCAGAAAATAATCTGCAAATTGAGACAAAGGCTCGAGGACCGATTGTACCCCAGACCCAATCGGCCTGCCCGGCGGTGGCCGGGCAGGCTTATGTATTTTGGGCAAAATATAAAATGCAGGAGTCCTGGGGTTGGTATTCACCAGGAACTCCGCCTCCTTCGAGGAGATCCACTTCTTATCCCTCGCCTCTCCTACCATTTCTTTTATAGTTTTCAATAACTCAGGGGTGGGGTCTTTATTAAGTGGCTGATAATTTGCTCGAACATTCAGTAGGCGTAAACTTCTGCCTCATAATTGCAGGTGTTGAATACAACTACGGCTCCACCTTTATCAGCATTTCTTATCGACAAAGCGGGATTGTTCTCCAAGCTTTTCACAGCTTCCCAGTCAAGTTTGGACATGTTTTTATAGTTTGTATTTCTTTCATTTACTTCTAGTGATTCTATGTCTTGTAGGACTTTAGCCTCAAACACTGTGATCTCAGGACCCAACGTTCCACTCGGTGGCATAAAGGTTGAAGGTTTCCTTAAGTTGGTATTAAAACCAACCCGATCGTCCTGTTGTTGATTTGCAAAAAAAATTTTCAGTTTAATCTTGCGGACCGTCTCAAAAAAACTCAACTCTACACCTAAAGGAGTCATGGGTGGGTGTAGGGACAAACCCCAATCCTTTGTTTAGTACTCGATCTTCACTTTCTGACAAGGTGTAATCTGACAGATTTACCACAATGTTGTTCATAGCTGTTGTCTGCCTCTGCTCCGTGTTTGTTGTGGGCAGTAGGTTTGCCATTGAGGTGGAAGACGAGGACCTCGTCCCCTTCCTCTTCCTGCTTGCCCTGTCCCCCTGTTGGTCCCTTGACCCTGTACTAAAAAAGAGCGCAGTAACACTCCCAGGTCAGCGTTGTTTTGTTCCTGGGGAGTAAACCTTACTCTGTTGGCTTGGGGCCTATCCTGCTCGTCCTCGCTGGACGTGTTATCAAATGTCCAGTTTGCTGGAGTGCGTTGCTGTTGCTGTCTGCCATCCCGTCCCCTACGTTGACCACCCTGGTAGGATTGATCTGGACCCTGCTGGTAATGTGAGTCAGTGACTTCAAAATGTCACCACCTAGGTTAGCTTTCAAGCGTGCATGCAAGATTAAAGATAAATTGGTACACACACGTCCACAACTTTGTTATGCAGCGAGTAACAGCACGTTCCCCCCTGGACATTACCCTGTGGAACATGTTCTGTTGCCCTTTAACATCAAAGGCAACAAGTGTGAAGCTGCAATCTGGCAAGGAATTTTTTCTGAAACAGTTTAGTAACTGTAACACCACTAATGTGGTATATAGTATAGACTGCGAGTGTGGGTTACAATATATTGGACTAACCACACGTAAAATAAAAACGCGGATACAAGAACATGTTAGCACCATTCGGGCAGGAAAATTGACCACCAAGTTAGTTCAACATTGTCACAACAATAAACACACATTCAAGTGGGTGGTGTTAGAAAAAGTGACAGGAGATTCCAGAACAGTAGAACAACTGCTCACCACTAAGGAAGCAAGATGGATTTTCCAAGAAAAAAGTGAAAGAAGTGGGCTTAATGAGCTTCTGGAGTGGAATAAAGTACATTAAGGTTAGACCGATCATTGTTATGTTTTGATAAACAGTCAGGATTTCTTTTGCATTGGTGAAGGTGTTCGAGCGCAAAATCTCCTTAGTGAGAATATATTACACGATCTGTGCAATAGTCAATCCTTGTCAGTCCTGTTTAGGATACACAGATGGATTGTTGGATGCAAAATGTATGATGAGAAGGGGCTTTGCTCGCAGAAACTGGACATCTCTGATAATCTTGAATCTTACACCTGAGTAAGCATGGGCGTAAAATCCGTTCCGCTCGCGGATTTTGCGGATTTTCGGCAAATTCGCAATCCGCGAACTCTCGCGAACTTGCTGAAAATTCGTAAAATCCGTGCGAAGCGGATTTTTTGCTTGGTCGCACTTGCCAACTAGAATACTATACAATTTCGCGGGAGTAAACACTTGCGAACACGTAGATGCGGCGGGCAGCGACAATCTCGCAATTGCGAGATTGCAAAATTTGCAATTTCGCACAAGAAATCCACCAGCAGGCAGCATAAACCTTGAAAATTATGATTTTTTTCAGAATAACTCCTCAGGTTGACATTTGCCTGCACTTTTTCTTTGCAAGGAGTCCATTTTGGGGGGGGAGGAAGGAATTGCCCCACAGTCTCTAACTTCCTGTTCCTGTCCAGCAGGCTCCTCCCAGTGCTTTCTTCATGTGCTGGTCACTTTGATTTGGATCTTGACCTGGAAGGATTACTTTTTGTGGATGCTGCTGGATATTTGGATTTTTGCAAAACTGAAAGCACTCAGCAGGTGCAAAAGTTCAATCTTTTCATTAGTAACCATTCCCTGTAGTGCTTCCTGAGGGGCCCCTTCAGAGTTCATTTGCCTACTTGCAACTATTCTATGACCCTGCTATGACCCTCACAGCAGGCTCAGAGAATAGCTACAAGTATACAACAAAGGTCCTGTTAAAAAAATTACACTGCAACAGAAAGCAATTACAGACAAAACTGAAAGCACTCAGCAGGTGCAAAAGTTCAATCTTATCATTAGTAACCATTCCCTGTAGTGCTTCCTGAGGGGCCCCTTCAGAGTTCAGTTGCCTACTTGCAACTATAGGCCACAAAGGTCCTGTGAAAAAAAATTGCACTGCAACAGAAAGCAAATTACAGATAAGGAAGCAGGTGCCAGCCAGACTGGAAGTTTAAATTCAGTGACACATTAATCAACCCCAAATTAATTCATGTCAGTTGAAGCAGGGCAGGTGTGCTTGCTTTTTTTCACCCCCATAATCTACAGTGATAAACCAACCAGAGGGTGGCAGTGATGTACCAGAGGGTGGCATGGGTGTACCAGAGGGTGGCAGTGGTGAAACAGAGGGTGCTGTGAACCTGTGATGATGAACCAGACGTAGAAACAACATAGTCGCGGCCGTTGCGAGCCGACAAGTAAGTTTGCAATTGCGAACTGGTACAAAACCCTCGCGAAATGGCAGAAACCCTTGCGAACACAAAAAAAATAAAAAATCCGCAAATTCCGAGAGTTCGCGGATTTTGCGGATTGCAAATCCGTAAATACGCAATTTCGCGGATTGCCAATTCGCAAAATCCGCCCATGCTTACACCTGAGTATCCTACAAAATATAAAGGAGTGAACATTAATATGCAAGCAGGTGACACCCGGATGGGTTGTCCGAGTGATGTAGTACATTCTTTTTGATATAGTTTCATTTGCAAAATCGAAGAAATCAAGTAATCTTGCGATACTGATAAAATAGCAGCATTTCCCATGAATAGATCGAGCCGGGCTCCGTTCTAAGATGGCGGCATCCTTCCGCGTCATTACACACGTTAGACGCCTGGAGTACCCAACAAGTAGCAAGTGAGTGAATATTATTGTGACACCCGGATGACTTGTATGGGTGATTGAGTACATCCTTGTGGATGAGGTAGTACGAATAAAGTTTTTTTGCAAAATCGAAGAAATCACGTAATCTCGCGACACCGACATAACAGCAGCATTTCCCATTAGTAGACTGATTCTGGCCCCGTTCTAAGATGGCGGCATCCTTCCGCGTCAATACACACGTTAGACGTTGATCACGTGATGGTTTAGACGCTCCCGAGTTGAATAAAGAAGGTAGCCTTTGACGGGTAGACACTGAGGCTGATGAAACGCGGCATGCTCGTCGCTCTATCGGTAAGGAGAACGGGTGGTTTGTGGTCGATAACAGGAAGAGGAACATGGAGATCTTTAGGATTCCCTGACTTATCATGGAGGGGTATACTCCGCGTAACGAGTACTCGGACACGATGGGGGTCCGGTCAAGAGTGATATAATAACAGAGAGAGGCTGTTTTTTCATATATCCATATTGGGGAGTTTTAAGGAAGTGGAGATATAACACACTAAATAATCTGCAATAAGAGCAGTTGATAATCTAGAATGCTTAACAGAAGAGGCAGTAATTAAGGATGTTCTATCCCTTGCAGTGAAAATTACCGAAGGGAAACAGAAGTGACTTACATTTGGAGTCCCAACTAAACCCTATGAGGGTCCCGTCCTCTCGGCCGGTACGAGTCAGTTTGGCTGATTGAGGGTAATTATTATGGAGTTATGTGCATTTGGATTTACCCGCATCTAAATGGATGTTTTTATAAGGCAGGTTGACAATTATGTGTTTTATATGTTTTATAGTTGTGAAGACTACATTTGTCCCATGCAGTGGCTGGAATTGTGACGCCCTGAAGAAATTGCCAAATATTTTGAAATGGCAATGAAACATGTCGGCTGCATGTAGAGTATGGTGGGATAAGTAGGAGCCATACCTACTTTTTTAGAGTCCATAACCAACACGAAAGAGACAGAATAAAGCTAGAGATCCGTGTTGTTTATGGTTTATATGTTGTTTTGACACTTTATGTGTTGTTCGTGGTCTTTCGACACTGCTTACTATCACAAACACACTGTTTGTTTTTGAACACATTTTTCTTTAGAGCTTGATGGTGCCAATGATGAGAACAGGGCAATCCTGGTGAGTACCTGCCAGGTTCCTGTTGGTGGTTCGCCCGTGAGGTGCCATCTCGCTCACACACACTTTTTTCTTTGTCTGAGTCTGACACGTGGGTGTGTGTAGTATGTCTCACAACGTCTGTCAAAAGGGATTGGGCAATTTTTAAATGTGGCACAACATAGGTGTATCACCTACCCCAAGCAACAACTCTTTTCAGTGCTGCCAACTCCGCCACTTGTGCTGAAGTTATATTTGACAGAGAAAATGCTTTCAAAGTCTCAGAAAACAGTACATACTGATGGGCAGCTCTCACTGCACCCTTACAAATCTTTTAAAAAAGAACCACTAACAAATAATGTCAGATCAGTCATTTCAAGAGGAGTTACTTTAATGTCTGGTCTTGGTCTTGTGCATAACCCAGTCACTTTAATGCTGTAATTTTAAGGTTTATTATCCATTTAATCATTTTCCCTGTCTTCGCAATCTCTGTCTGAAATGGGAAGCAGTATTGTATGATTCGATACATTGCACCTCTTAATTGAGATGTTGTCAGCAGCAACTATTACCTTCTCATAACGAGGTAGCCCTCTGTTCGTTAAAGGCTGAGTTCTCGTTCGTGTACGAAGAATTTCAACTGAGTGTGAAACATAGAAAATTAAAGTATGTCTCATCACCAATCCCTCACGTTGTTGAATGGCTACACAAACAGCTGCAACTGATTTCAAACATCCTAGAAGACGTACAGCTACTGGATCATATACAGACGAGAAGTAAGACACTGGACATATGAGATTTTCATGTTTTTATGTAAGAATCGAAAGTGCACATCTATCTGTTTCATGACAAAAAAAAAAGAAAATTAAATTGTATTAGGGCATCCAGAGTATGGGTATGACACAAAACTCTCTATCAGGTTTTAAAACATATTACAGCATTCTTTGGTAAGTGAGACCGGGTCTAGAACATCATTACACAGGTCAACCTTGCTTAAGGTTTCGCATTCAAGAAAAAGTTTGTGATTCACTGACAACAGTAGCCAACATTTCCAAGAAACATCCGCGCTTCCCTCTGGGTAGTTGGGAGATACAACTTCTGAATTACAAAATGTGTTCTTTTGAGACTTTCCTCACACCTTTTTAAATATGGTGTCCAAGATTTATGACAACCTTTTTCACTGTACTTTATTTTAGTTGGGGAAACGTTATGCCATTCTCAGCTAAATTATTCAACAAAATAATTGTATCATGTTTATAGTCCTCTTTTGTCTTTGATGCAATAAGCAGGTCATCAATATACTGTACCAGTAGTGAATTGGAAGACAACATCAAACTCTCTAGGTCTTTCTTCAAGATTTGGGAGAAGTTCAAAGAACTCTCTGTATACCCTTGTGGGATTCTAAACCATAGAAGAACTTTATTTAAATGTTAGAATGAACTGTGATTTCTCATGAAAAAGAACTGAGAACAATGCTTGGCATAAGTCAATGACTGTATACCATTTTGCCTCACTGCTGGATTCAATGCCACTGGACAACATGGAATCTCAATCTTGTTAATCGTACTCAAATCCTGTGTGATGGGCCATTTGCAAGTCAACTTTTTAATCCCCATAACGAGAAAGTTACAAGGACTGCCAAGTACCTTCCAGAGAAAGCCTTGTTCAATCTTTTTTTCAATCAAAAACAGAGGGAGGCGGAGGGTTGGGCTAGGTTCACCCTCATATGTGTTCAGACTACACCAAAAGAATCCGTAGATGACGGATCACAAGAACCTATCCAAGTAAAACGGGGGGTTCACCAATTTGGTGTGAACCGCCTCTGCTAGTAGAAAAGAAAAAATCTTTTCTTGAGTCCCCTCACTTACCCAGGGTTGCCCCTCGGTGACAAGCTTCATCATTGGGGCCACCCCAAACATCTACTGCTTGAGGCGTTCTGCGACTTGCGGAGTTACGTTGGAGCCCTTTTTTTGTGAGAATATGTGTTGTGCAAGGGAGTGGTGTGAGTGACAATTAAAATTTACCTAACTAGTGAGCTAATGTTTTATTCCTGCTCCTAGTTGGTAAGGATAAAAAGGGGTTAATAAAAGGAAAAAATAACTGTTATGTAATTAAAATCCCTAGTATTGTGTTGACATGTTTCGAGGTATCCCCTTAAACCTCTTCTTCAGGACAACATGGGGACCAGCCCCATGTGTACCACTCCGTGCAGGACCTATAATAAAGTGAAATAGAATTTATGAATGCAACCTATTGTGTGAGCATTGGAAAAATACATACGGTTGATTTTGAACACTTAGTATTTATTTTGTGGCAATAATACGCCTCATGGTCAGTCTTGGTGGAGGGGCCTGTAGTAACCTGTGCTCCGCAGCCCTCCGTCATTATGACCAACTCGTTCCCAGGGTGGACCGCACCAGGATGTGGTCCATCCTGGGAATGAGAAGGTCGTAATGGCAGAGGGTTGCTGAGCATAGGTTACTACAGGCCAAGCATTGTAACATCTCTCACATCACCTCTATCTTGTCCTTCACTAGTAGGAGTATTTCCTGTTGCTATGTCCATGAATGGAGGAGGCCTCAATTTCAAACCTCATTTATAAATATATCATCCTCACCAGAATCATCTGCTTGCTTTTCTCTTTTTTTTGTTTTATCGATAGCCCCATTCTCATTAATCATGACAGGTGATGTTTTTCAAATTCAGTCATATTCTTCCTCCCTCCAACATTTCTCCTTCTGATTCATTTTGCTCTCATGCCATTTCTTAAATTAGCTGTTCATTTGTTTAGTCAATCACTTTATCTCCTTCTTTTTCGCCATGGGATGTCATTTATGAAGCACCTTAATCTGTGTAAGTCTAGGCATCAGCTTCATGTCATACATGGTTTGTCACAAGAAATCTAGCTTTCTAATATTAAAGGCACCCTCTAATGCAAAGTGTGAGACTTCATTATCTGCAATGTTTTTTTTTCCAGTTTGATATCCAGGTCCACAAATAGTACACAAACTCTATCATCATCTCATTGGCTGCCTTTTCTTCTTCTGGTAATTTCTGACCGTCCTTAGGTACTACAGTGTCCTTAGGCTTAACAAACAAAGTTACAATTAAGTTTGCAAAAACAATGACTCCGCATTTTTTTACAATGAAGGAATGACAACTAGAAATGTATTGAAACATGTAATAGAACATATATCACGCATTTGCTTTCACAACGAAAATAAAAGTAATTGAAAGGCTATCATTTTAATTCAAACACTGTTAAGAAAACCTAACATACCTTTCCGAAGATCTTTCCAGCATCTCTTTCCATAGAAGTATTGTTATAATGACTTACCGATTTCGTCAAAAGTGGTAAAAAACATAAAAAAGAGACACATTTTTTCAACATTACCCTACGCTTACCTTGTAAACTGCTTCACCATCTGCAAAATTCTTCATCCACTCCACATCATTTTTCCCTCACTCCGTCCATTTTTTTCTAGAATTATTTTTGTCCTTTTTATTGCTCATTGAAAGTATACAAATACTCCATCTTTAAACGAGAATGCAGTGCTCCGTTGAGTGACCGGATTCGTCCTAAATTATATTAGTAAATCTCGTTTTTTTAAATGTGTTCTTTTTCCTTTCTTTACTTTGCGCACAAACTTACATTTTGATTTTTAACAATATTTATAGCTACAACAGCATAAGATTTTGCATTTGGAGCATTCTTATAAAAATTAAACTAAATGGATCTGTTCCGCATGTTTATTTGTATGTCACTTCATCAAATCCTCAAATATCCTTTTAGTATATAGCTTAAATGTAAAAGCTACTTTTTCGAAATACTTCAATCCCCATGCCAACCTTCAGCCTCTCTTTCTCAACTACAATAACCAACTCGTCTCTCGTCTCTCTATAATTTGTCACTGACATGCAATTTTTCCTTGCGTTGTAATAGTATTGCGTGAAGAAGTTTCCGGAATGAATATATTTGCGGAGTGAAAGTATGCGTGGTAAAATTATTCGGAATCAAAAATTCGTAGTAAAGGTTGAATACCACTGAGAAGCAATGGTAGATACACTAGTGGCTTCAACCAAACTCTCTTCAAAAGGAGACCACTAAGTATCGGTTGTGTAACAATTATTTATACAATGCAGAAAAGATAATAATACTATCATAGATTTAAGACTAACGTCCAAGGTGCAATTTCAATTGACCATATTGGAGCCTGGGATGGTCACACCAAATGGATTAGTCCTGATGAAAGTCTGGAAGTCAAAACATCAACAAAAAATGTGACGTTGTCTCTTTTCTGAAGAACAATGTTGAAATGTTGTCTAAGTCTGAATACAGAAAGGGACTTGGTTACTTTTTGACAAGATAAATCACCCTAGAGTGGCCCGTTGCTAAAATTAAAGCTGCCACCATGGAACCAAAGCTTCTTGGTGCCACTATAATGCTGGAGCTTTGGAACTGTCAGTCTTTTTTCCAGCACCTCAGGGGAGGCACATCGATGCTATCAGTGCTTCCAGCAGAGGACAACAGCATTGTCCAGTAACAGTTCAGGTGCTATTGGTCAACTGGGCACTTTAGGTCAAAGGCCTCCTGTAGCTTTTTGTGTCCCCTGTAGCCACTTAGGAGGCCTGCCAACTTATTCTTGGAGTTCCCTTCTTTGTCCTGGGTACAAGTGGGAGTAGGTCCAGCCATTCAGGCTGGACCTGCTTTAGCCCTGTGAGGGAACCTTCCCCTCACAGGCCTCAAACAGCAGGTACAGTTCTTTCACAGGTCCATTGAGTGTTCTAAGGATGACACCATAAGGTGCCACATTTAGTCTTGGCATCAGGAAGTGGGTTGGAGTAACTCTAGGCTCCTACCTATCCTTTGGATTAAATATTCCCAGGGGCACCCGTATCCAATTTAACTTTTTGCCCCATTTCAAACAATCCTACAGTGCCCTTCACTCTCAAAATCCAAGATGGGGGAAGCCCTTCTCCCCTTGTGCAGAGGCTGAGTGCCCGCCCAGTGGAGGGGACTGGGTAATAAGCAGTCCCCTACTCGGTGGTCACTCAAAACCTGTTCTGCGAATAGCTTCCCTCTTACTGGATTTGGTGCCAGCTTTACTGTGGGGACAAAGGCTGGGGCTTTTTAATGTGTCATCTAACATTTACTCATTTGCTTTTAACAGGGTAGGCCTGTTTAAAGTATATTAGGTTCATTTACTCACCCAAGCTGGTCTTCCAGCCAGGGAAAGAAACACCCTTTCACTCACAGCACATCGTCCCTGCTCTGGGAGCGTTTTTCGCACCTTATTCAGGCGAGGGTTAGGCAGTGGCTGGAGAGCTAATGCCTAGCCCTGAGGCTTGACTTGCAGCTTGGGACCGGGTAAAGGTAATTTTGGTTAAGTTATATTTCCCATATATGTAATAAAAATCTGACTTCACCATTAGTGTAGATTTTTATTAATTATGGAAACATGTCTTTGATAGAACCGGTATGCTGGTAGCGATCAAATATTATAGATTAAAAGGTGCTATCTAAATTTTGGGTTGTCCTATGTGCCAGCAACAGCCTGACTAGTGATAATTTCATTTTAGGCACAGTCACTCCGAGAACGTGCTATTTTTCATGCTACATGTGAACCACTCTTAAATATTATGGAACCTACTTTGTATGCAGCAAGATATGCATATGGGTGGCTTATTTAATATTTAAAATCAGGTTTTCTTATTTTCCTACCTGTCAAAAGGATAATTTTGACAGTGTTAGAACTGGGGGTCTCTAGTTGGCAGAGGTAAGTACCTTTGACCAAATAGGGACCCTTGCTTCTAAGTCAAAGAAAGGGAATTACACTACTGGATAACCCCTGCTCACCCCCTTGGTGGCTTGGTACAAGCAGACAGGCTTATCTCAGAGGCAGTGTGTTAAGCATTTGTGAACACACACAGTAATACAGTGAAAATACTACAGATGGACACCACACAGGTTTTATAAAATTAAGTATTCTTTATATATACTTAACACAAGAACAAATGACAACAATGCACAATACTATACTTAAAATAGACTTAAAGATGGTAGAGGTCACTTAATTCAAGTTGATGATAAATGCGACACAGTTCTCACAAAAGTACCTGGATGCGTAACACAAAACAAACAAAAGGCTCGCAGCGTTGGAGATGCATCGGTTCCTTGCTTCGGAGGCAACGATGTGTCGCGCCTCAATGCTTGTGCAGAGTAGGGGATGCGTCTTGGTCTTTACTGGAGAGGAGGTGATGTGTAGATTCTCGTACTGTGACCCAGTTATGATGCAGCAAGATGGCGCCTCGATGCAATGCGACAATCCGGTGCAATAAGATGGCGCCCTTAAAGTGACGACATGAAGACGATGCGTGCACACCCGTCAACCGTGCGATGAGCTCTGTTACTTTGGAGCCGCGACAGACCCTGAGACTCGCTTCTCCGGTGATACGACG
Source organism: Lissotriton helveticus (assembly GCF_964261635.1). Lineage (NCBI taxonomy): Eukaryota > Metazoa > Chordata > Amphibia > Caudata > Salamandridae > Lissotriton > Lissotriton helveticus. The sequence continues at coordinate 1,133,270,475 of NC_136069.1, read as the reverse complement.
GCGACCTCTGCGGTGGAAACAAGCTTCTCCGGTGATGCGTCGGGTAACAGCTTTGACGTAGGCACGCTTCTCTGATGATGCGGCGGCAACCTCTGCGGCGGTGACATGATTCACCGGCGATGCGATGACAACAGCTGCAACTGTGACACGCTTCTTTTCGTTGTCACACTTCCAGCTCCCAGCGACACGCACGCTTCTGCAGACAGAATTCCCAGCAAGGATATTCAGAGGAGAGCTGGTGGTGAAAAGTTTTGTCCCTGAGACTTCAGCAGGAGGCAAGCATAAGTTCAAGCCCTTGGAGTAATATTCTGCAAGATGATGAACGTTCTTTAAAAGTTCCTTCTCCTCTCCTTGGCACTGAAGACACCACTGTAGGCCAACCCAGCAACACAGCACACTGGCAGGGGTGCAGTCTGACTCCTACAGCTTCCTTGGTTCTTCTCCTTGGCAGAGGTTTGTCTTGTTGTTCCAGAAGTGATCTGAAGTCCTGGGGTCTGGGCCCCAATATTTTTACTAGCAAATCCTTTGTCCTCTGAAGGCAGAGGGTCCTGTACCCAGTCCAAACCAGTTATGTGCAGTGCTTGAGCACTTTGTTTACATGACTCCTTCTTTTCTTTGGCAGGTTGGGCTAGGGTCATCAGACACACTACAGGAGGTGGAGCCAGCATTGTGGAAGGCAGGCAGGCACAGTCCAATTCAGGCCCAGGTGCAACTTCTCCCACCACTCTACATGCAGATGGATCTATTTAGCCCTGTGCTGACTCACACAGTCTCCTGGAATCCCCCAGCCTCTGTCACTCACAAAACCAGACACACAATACAAAAGCTAGCAGAGGCAGGCTGGATGGTTAGGTAAGAAGATACCTACTTTCTAAAAGCGGTATTTTCAAACAGAGAATGTCAAAACCAACTTTACTAAAATATGCATTTTATCATTCTGAGTTCAAACATACTAAATTCAAATTTCTACCATGTTCCCTGGGTCAGTTAGGATTATAAAATGTTATAATCAAACTGCCCATTCTGGCCTATGGGGACAGGTAGCCTTGCAATAGTGAAAAACAAAAATGGCTGTAATTTACTATTAGGACATACAACACACACCAGGGCACGTCCTACCTTATACTTACAATGCGCCCTCCCTTTGGGCCTACCTTAGGGGTGTCTGATATGAAGAAAAGGGAAGGCTTAGGGACTTGTATACACAAATGGGGCTGTCCCTAGTTTGGATTCCTGCAAATTCCTACAGGGTCTCTAGAGATGCATGTCCAGTGAGGGCATCTCACAAAAAGTGAAGGACTGGCCTCACGCACCACCTGGTGTCATGCTTCATCATAGGTCGTCCTCGCTCTCTAAAAACTCCGCTTGATAGAGGGCGGGCAAACACCTGGAGACAGGGATGCACTTCTAAAACTAAGTTGTGGCCCGTAAATTAGTGAAAAGTGATCTAAAAACCATTACATTTGTCAACAAACTAATTTAATTAAAGGAACAAATACATGGTATTAAAAGAAGTGGGTGGTGATATGAGAACTCATTATCCCTTCACTGTGCAAGATATAGACAACATGTTTCTGCTTTGGGGTCCCCGAAGGGTACATAGCATTCGTCAGGACCAAGAAATGTTTGAATGCGCTGGGCCTTTTTACAAGTGGTGTATAAAAGATCAACCACTAAAGGACCGGGGTTGTGAGGATCAAGCTCTCCGTATAGTCTAGTATTAGTGCAAGAGTATCTGTAGGTAAAAGGAAACAAAAGCACATACATACCAAATGTGTAAGTATAATGATTGCAAAGTTGCTTTACATACATCACCACACTTACGCGCGCATGATGGTATCTAAGTGAAACACGTGACATTCATACGTGTCATCATTGACAATGAGCGAAAAACCATGATGTCCGCCGCTTACCCTGGATCACTATCCTACTTGCTCCATGAGAGTTCAAGGGTGAAAGGGCCTTCTGTGACATTCTGAAAGGAGAGGGCTACATAGAATCATAGCCTGTTACTGATAAATCAGGTCCATGATGGGGAGAAACTGCGTCACTTAAAAGGACGTATCTGGGGAAGAGAATTGGTGTTAGGGGTACCCAAGGGGCCAAATTGTCCCTGTTTATTCTATGATAGTTGTTCCAAAAAGCAGAGGGGTGGCTACTAGTGTTTATTAAAGTTTTCAGAAAAACATACATAAGATGTACGTGCCCTTGCCTAAGCGTATAGTTATAAGCCCGCGTAAATGTTTACGGGGGAGGTACTAAGGTGCAAAACAGAACTCCTGTTTTTGTTCTGTAATGTTGTTTAAAAATAAAGAGACCAAACAGACATGGTTTTTGGGCGCTCGTGTTTCTTAGGGTATAAGCAAACACGCAATGTGTCATTCAAGTCACTGTCCCTCAAGTATTTGATGGAATATTTCTGTTATCATTGCTGTGTCTATTGCAATTTAGAGTTCAGACGAGGTGTTTATTAGAAGCTTATGTGACTGGCATGTGTGTTAGGTGCCTATATTATTGGAAATAAGGTGTGTGTTTGGTTCAGGTCTTAATGTGTTAGCAGATATGGCTATAACCTTGCTTGAAGGAACCATTTTCCAGATGTGTTCCTGTAATCTGGTAATTTCTTCAGTTGTAATAATGTGCTTCGGGCAACTTGGCTAGTGGTAGCCATGGGGTTTCAACATTGAGTCCCATATCCCATGTGCGTAACCGGTACACCCTGTGTTGTTCCCTGATGTGCAGTTGTTTGCTGATGTCTGTTTTCAGTTTCCTCATCACCTCCAGGACCACCTAGTGAAGTTCTGATTCAGTGTAGTTTGTATCTGAGAATTGTTTAGTTAATCTGGTATTGTTTTTTTTACACCAGATCGTACTACGGTGTTCACTAATCAGGGTTTTGACTCTCCATGTCGTCATCCCAATGTACTTCAGGTTGCACGGGCAGGTCAGAAGGTAGATAGCATTCTCAGTGTTGCAATTGCAGAACTTTTTCTATTTCCATGGGTTGTTTGTGCCGATATCCACTTCTTTCGTGGTGGTGGTCAATGGGCAGCATACGCAATTACCACATGAAAAATGTCCTGTTGGTTTCGGTTGATTCCAGAGGGTGATCTGACCACTGTCTTCTTCATGTGTGATTTTGGAGAGTACCAGGTCATCCCTCAGGTTTCTACTTTTTCTGAACGCGAAGTGTTAAGTATTGCCCATTTTTTCTTTATGGTGCTCTGGATTTTATTTGATGCAGGTGTGTACGTAGTCACACATACCAAGAGTTCATATTGTTCTTTTGGTGTAGTATCCAGCAGGGCTTCCCGGTTATTATTCCTACCCATTTTCTTGGCTCTCCTGACCATTTGTTTTGGATAATGTCTCTCCAGAAGTTTAATTTCCAGTTGTTCCGCCTGTTCTTGGAATGTATCTAGTTCAGAGAAATTCCTCTGGACTCCGAGTAATTGTCCCACTGGTAAATTCTGGAGTAGAGCCCTTGGCTGGTAGCTTTCGTATAGTAGGAGACGTTCCTATCTGTTGGTTTTATGTGCACTTTAGTGGAGATCCCCCTCGGTCGTCAGGGTGATGTCCAGATCAAGCAATATAGCATGGTTCTTCTCAATGGTGTGGGTGAAATTAAGATGGGTGTCTTTGCTGTTAACCCACTCCACAAAAGTTGTGGCTTCCTCTGGTGTTCCATGCCACACAATGAAGATATCGTCTCTGTACCGCTTTCATGTTTTCATCTGGTGTGTAAATTGGTTGTCGGCACTCAAAGGTTTAGGGACTGGCAAGTGGGTGCACTTACCAAGTCGACATGGCAGTACTAGACTGCACACAGGCTCTGCAATGGCAGGCCTGAGACACACTTTACAAGCTGCTTCTGAGGGTGGCACAACCAGTGCTGCAAGCCCACCATCAGCATTTGATTTACAAGCCCTGGGGACACATGGTGCACTGTACTAGGGTCTGACAAGTAAATTAAATAACCCAATCATGGAGTCACCAATCAATACACCATTTTACAATAGAGATCATATGCACTTTATCACTGATCAGCAGTGGTAAAGTGCCAGAGTCATAAAACAACAGGTCAGAAAAATACAGGAGGAAGGCAAAAAGTTCAGGGATGACCCTGCAATAAGGGCCTAGCCCAACAGACAGGTTTGGGCGCAGGGTTAAGTTGCTGCTGTCAGGCTACACAGGATAGGCATGAGGCCATGCTTTCCTTTTCAAACTTGTAGATGGCATGATATGTGCTACAGTCCACAGGTGACATTTTTACTTTTTATGCCATGAGCTATTTTGTACACCATCTATTATAGCCTTATATATAAGAAAGTTAAATAGTCCAAGCAGGAAATAGCCAATTTCTGCACATTTTAGGGGTTAGAGGACATAGACAAGGCCATGGACAGCTGTGCCCCAGCGTGCAGAGTGTAAATTCCAGCAATACAGCAATATAACTCAGCTAAAAATAAATGTGGCAAAGCAAGAAGGGGCATTTTCTCACACACATTCTCAGCATGAATTTGTTTTTATTCTATTAATACAATAGAGCACCCATATCAACATTAAGATCCATGTCAAGAGAAACTGTCTGTGGTGCAACAGTACCTCAGTGAACCTCGATTTGGCTTGCCTAAGATATAGGCAAGAGCAATAGCTTCCTGAAGGCACACTGATATCACATTAATATATAAATAATGTGAGCTGGGCAAAGAAGGGGGACAGTAATGACAGAAGCTTAATGATAACTATATGATGAAGGAGTCCAAGGCTGAAACAAGCGCTGTAAGAAAAGTACACACATTTCTACACTGAAAGGAGAAACAGAAAGGTACCCACAATGCATGCAAGAGACGATGACTAAAATGTGGAAAAATGGGCAAAAATATTGATGTAGGGGGATGAACCTGTAGTGTAGTTCCTATATTCCCAATAGGCTCTGCGCATTGGAATAATATACACTATAGATTTGACATAGGACTGAGGTCAGTATGTCTCTATCGAGTGTATTAAATGTAATTGTGTGTGTGCCAGCTATCTCAGAGGTCTCTAGAAACGTTCTCGAATAAACCAGAAGGGATTAGATTCTGACAATCGCATAAACATGGCAACTTTGTTTCCCCTGGAATTGAAATGATATCTTCAGAGTCGTGGAAACAATAGATAACTAGTTCACTCAGTCAATCGTGCATGCTTCGTTTCTACAGAGTTGCAAAGAAATAGAGAGACGGGCGTTTCAATAAAAGGATGTATTGAACAGTCTTCTTTCTCATGCAAGAGAAGTGAACTGCTACAATCGTTAGACAGAATGCAAAGTATAATGCGTACTTCGTAAACAGTAACATAAAATAATACTGTAATAGCATTGTCTGTTGCTATTTCATATAAAAATACATACATAATTAACACAGGCTAAAATACTCAACTGGTGCTTCTAAAATACGCCTACCCCAGTGTACCTAACCTAGGTCTAGTACGATGGAAGAAGTAGGTGTTTGTCTTTAGCATAGGTTTATTTCTGCCAAGAATTGCCAAAGGTTTCTCTAGGTTCTAATCAGCTCAATACTTTAGAATGAGAGGTTGGTATCTCTGTCTCGGGACTCGATTACCCAACACCCCGCAAGGAGAGTTAGAAACACTGGAGCTGGATTTCTCGGCAGGAGCATGACAGCTTCTGATCAGTGCATCAGCTGGAGAGTTGGCTTCCTTCGGCACTTGCTGTAGTAAGCTGCGTCGTGCAAGTAGGCAGTCGAACTGCACCGAACCACACCGTGCTTTGCCATAGCAAGTGAAGGTATATTTATACCTTGAAGGTGTTTAGGAATGCCAGTATTGATGTAAAGTAGGGGCATATGAACATCATGAATGAGCCCCTAAGGAATAGATGTTCATGTATAATACCTGAGTTCTTGGAGAAATCAATATCCAAGCAAGGGGAAGTACCTAAAAGCTTAAGAGCCTGGTGTTCCAAGAACACGTTGTGACGTAGATGAACGGATGGAAGTAGCCATGCCTGTATTTGGGTAGCATGGACTATGCCTAAATAAGGACTGGATACCTGCCTATATAAGGGCAATGTGAAATATACCTATATAAGTACATGTATCGGGAAATGCATACGGAATCTAAAATCAAACACAACAATCCTTCCAGAAAATACTATAGAAAGACGAAGGAAGCAGAAAGTAACAGGGCTTGTGAGAATCATCTTGCACAGGGCTGTTCTCTTTTATAGTAATGCATTACTGGCCATCTTAGATTGGGGTGAATAACTGGAGGAAGATACGGGTCTGGAATCTGGTGGGTGTCACTGTAAGTAATAACACCTGGAACAGGGCTGCCTACAGAGCCCCAAGACCTGATCACCTACATGCACAAGTCGCTGCTGGTGCAGAGAGGATTTCCTATACCCCACCCTACCAGAGAGGAAAAATTTACAAAGAACAGAGAACCATACTTAAAGTAAGAGTCACACCATCAGTGATCCAAGCAGCATGAAACAGGCTGGAGAGATTTCCACCTCCACCTGCTCACCGACAGTAAGTTCCACAAGGCCAAGTGCATTTTCCCACCAAACAAATTGGCCAAGCTCATGCAACAGTAGCTTCCTACTTGAAGATTCCTGTGAGGACAACAATAAGAGATTAATTATAGGAAGATCCATCTTCACTTGATTCAGGAACATAATGGGAGAGGAGAGATCAAGTACCCAAATGCCCATATGAAGGCAGACAGGAACCCTACCTCTGCAATTATAGCTGCGACCATGGAACTAAAGCATCTTGGAGCCACTAAAATGCTTGAACTTTGGAAATTTCTAGCTGAAATTTTCCCAATACAGAATGGGACTAAGTTGTTCTTTTTGGGGTGCTGAGTGCCATGAGCTGTTCAATGCTGAATTCCAGTCCAATGTTGAGGAACTGTCCGTCTGATACTTTTTTCCGGCACTTCAGGGGAGGCACATAGAGGCTATCAGTGCATCCAGCAGATGAGAACAGCAGGTTCCAGTTCAGGTGCTACTGGTTAGATGGGCCCTTTAGGTCAAAGGCCTCCTGTAGCTTTTTGTGTCACTGTAGCCACATAGGAGATTAGCCACCTTATTCTTGGAGTCCACTTCTTTGTCCTGGGTACAAGTGGGAGTAGGTCCAGCCATTCAGGCTGGACCAGCTTCAGCCCTGTGAGAGAACCTTCCCCTCACAGGTCTCAAACATCAGGTACAATTCTTTCACAGGTCCATTGACTGTTCTAAGAATCGTCCCATGGGAGTGCCACATTTAGGCCTGGCATCAGGAAGTGGGTTGGAGTGACTCCGGGCTCTTACCTATCCTTTGGATTAAATATTCCCAGGGACACCCATATCCACTTTTACTGTTTGCCCCATTTCACACAATCCCACAGTGCCCTTCACTGTCAAAATCCAAGATGGGGAAGCCCTTCTCCTCCTGTGTAGAGCCTGAGTGCCCACCCAGTGGAGGGGACTGGGTAATAAGCAGCTCCCTACTCAGTGGTCACTCAAAATCTGTTCAGAAGGTAGCTTCCCTCTTACTGAGTTTGGTGCCAGCTTTACTATGGGGACAAAGTCTGGGCCTTTTTCATTTTGGTCTGGCTCCTGTCCCAAGAAACTAACTGCACACTACCAACTTGAAACAAGCCAGGCAGGTATTTTACTGCTTAGTAGGTTTCCTCTCTGTTGTACTGAAAGCAGGGAAATCCCTGCCGGGTAGTGTGGGTATTCCTCCACCACTGGGGCACAGGCTTAGCCTCCACTGACTTGGCAGGCGTGCAGGTCACGAAATGTAAACTTACAGAATTTAAGCGGTAAAAACAGCCACGTTATCCCAATGGCAATGCTATTGTGTCAGCTCCTGGTCAGCGGTTGGTGCAAAAACTGAAAGGGTCAGTAGGATTAGGCGTCTTTGGCCATGTGGCACCCGGGTGGCAAATAGCTTCCTACCTTGCACCATGTGACCATCACTTACTGTAGAAGGGGGTGAACAAGTAATAATCCACACTGAGTGTTGTTTTCTGTTTTTCTTCTAATTACTTACCTATAGTACTACATTGATTTGGCAAATTCGACCGCTTGATTTCTTGGCACTAATGTTGCTCTGGGGCTACCTAAATATGTTACTCACATTTTTGCTTGAGGGAAAACTTTTGTTTGACACTCAACACTGTGAGAGCTTCTCCCTTAATGTCACAATACACATCACGTACCCTAAATACAGTTCAAACCATACATCTTTCAAAGAATGTTCTTTAATAGGATTCATACTGTATGTAGTTCTGACAAGTAAACAGTGATCAGAGATTGCAACTCTTGCAGTAAAAGTAAACAGCTTCCAAGGGCTTGCCTCAAATTTTCCAAATGACTGGGCCCCTTTATGCCTATGCCCAGCCTCTCATCCCTAACTTTTCCCTTGCATCCCACAAGACTAATGGCAGCCTTGAAACCTGCATGACCATACAAATCGCAATGTACAATAAGGGGGTGAATGTTACCGGTATAGCTTGTGTAAGTATCCTTTCCCTTCATTGCTATGCTCTCCATCTTCTTTGCCTGGCTTGGTGAAAGCTCATGCATTCACTGTGACCAGTGGGGATGCCAATAGTATTTATTAAGGTGAGGGACAGTGAATCCACCATCATACATGACCTTGCTGATTGATTTCTGAATCTTTTGGAGCATTCCCCCATCTCCCAAAGAAAAGTCCTTGGCACTGCAATGCCTATATTGAACAAAGACTTTGGCACCCAGAATGGTTATATGTCAACATATTGGCCACAGAAATATTATTTTACACATATGTTGACTCCGAAATATTGAGTTGCTCTTTATCAGATACAGTCACTACCTGTTGTGGACCCTGTCTCATAAACTTCTCCCTGAGTCATGTTGTGTCCTCTCTGCAGGCATGTGCATCTTTAGCCCATGGTTGAGGCACTAAGCTCAGGATCACTTTGCAGCTTTTCTCCGTCACCCAGAGCACCCTCACCGTGCTGCAGCAGGCTACCATTGGATGCGACTTTGCGGGGTGGATCCACTTAAGGCACTGATTTCTGCATGTTATCTCAGAGTCACCCATACAGAGACACATCATCGTGTGTAGAATCCCTTGCACTGTTAGGAAAGCTACACTCAGCCTGGTAGATTTCCTATTATGCAGTCATTGTGTAGGCATCCAGGCCATGTTGTCCCCCCAGTTTACTGTTATTCACATAGAAAATGATTCACCTTCAAGTCAACTTTAATTAATGGTAATGCAAAAGCACTAAACCAAAAAATGGGAATAATTTGCTAAGTAAACACATGAAATACAAGACAAGTCTTAGAGGAATCAGCACCTGATGTTGGCAGTCAGGAAAAGTTTTTTTGATAAAAAAGTCACTGACAATATGTAGTATTTTCATCTCCACTAAAGTTAGGAGTGATATGATGGTGATTCATTTGATGTCATTAGAGTTCAAAGGGCATGAGATGCCACTTTTACTACACCTGACGCTATGGTGAATTCATATAATTGCCTATCGTAAATATGTGATCTTTCAATTGGGGTGGGTGATAAATTTCTCTCCACTGGCGAAGTTGGCAGAGTTTTGGCCACTCCGCCTTACGCATGTAATGCAATGTTCTGGCTAAATTCTGCCCAGCACCATATGGCAGAGTTTTTTCTCATCTGCGGCTCATCAACCATAAGTTGGTGATCGAAATTTGACATTCCCTGGCATGGTTTTTGGTTCGAAAGGAGGACATCCGGTCAGATTTTACCAACTCGAACAGTCACGACCCTTCACAGTCAGATAGCTGACACTCAAGTACAAAATCAACTTGAGAAGCAGTGCCCTCTGGCACACCGCTCAGTGCCACTCGCACTTATTTTTCAGTGAGGAACGAACTCCCGGAGCTAAAAAGCAGCATGGCTCCACGATATGCCTAGTTCCGCCTGTCAGCAGAACTCTCTGGAAGCTCGTGGTGCTTTCATGTGTATCCAGGGAGTTCCATGGAATGAACCTCTGTGAGTTCCACCCACCCCTACTTTCAAACCATGAATACAGTGCTATTTTCTATTTTAGTTTATTTGCATTTTTATATAGCTCAATTCTACCAAAGGTTGGTGTCAGCGTGCTTTACATATAACAATTGTTGAGTTGAAATAATCGTTTAAAGGCAACCAACCTAACATCAAAGAAAATTCAAGATGCAGGCCATGGAGGCAATGGAGTAAATCAACTGACAGTGAGATTAGGCTCAGCAAATATAACAAGTGACGAGGCAACTAAGCCAATCTTAGATAACATCCATAAGAAAGTATCCTCTTTTCTGTGTGGAAATAGTGGGCCTTATTAACACACTGCATTTTGTAGAACATAAGGTAGTACAATAGTAGTACAACTTAGCATGTTGGCTCAACTTAATAACTACAAAATCTGCTTCACAAAACTTCAGGTGGAAATACTCACCTCTCACTCTCCTACATTTTCTATGGGGAGAGCACTGCACATGTAAATCTTCTACTAATTGTAAATGTGGGAGGAACTATAGGGAGTGGGTAATATCTGTTACTAAATGTCAGGGGTTTAGAGGGATAGCGAGGGGTTTAATGAGAGGTAAGGAGTTTAGGGACAGGCATGATAGTACAAACTCCCACCAAGAAAAAAAGTAAGACCATTGCTATTGACTTCTAAAGTTACTACTGCCCTAAAGATGACAAAGCAATAGTAAAGGGAAAATATCTGTTACTAAATGGGAGGGGATTAGCGAGGGATAGGGAGGGATACAGAGGAGCATGATAATACAAACACACACCAACAAAAGAGAAGGCCTAATGCTATTGAGTTCTAAAGTTACTACTGCCCTAAAGGTGACAAAACTGTAGTAATTGTACTCCAGCCCAGTCTTGGAGAAAGTCTAGTACTACACAATGCCACCCATAGGTACTGCAACACACTCCCATAGAAAATATTGGTGGCATGAACAACACCCTACAGAAGAGGTCTTCAAACTTTTTGATGCCGAGACCCCCCTGTCAAAAACTTTTAGGCGTAAGGACCTCTTCCTGTTAAATGTTTGTAGAACTTAGGGGCATATTATCAAGCACGGCATTAACATTATCGCCACCTTAGCGGCAGAATACTGCAGCTAAAGCGGCGATAATGGGATTGATAATACGCCGTAGAGAATTCACACCAGAACATGGGCTTCTATGGGAATTCACAAGGGCGTGTTATCAAGCCCATTATCGCCGCTTTAGAGGCAGTTTCCTGCCCCTAAAGCGGCGATAATGTTAACGCTGTTTCTTGATAATATGCCCCTTAGTACTCCTCATCATTGACACTATTAACAACCTTAAACACCCCCAATTCCCACAGCAAATCATTTATACATTGGGGAAATAAATGAAACATTGTTTAGAAAACCAAAGGTCAGTGGTTGGGGGCGTGGTCAAAGGTGTGGCTAAAAACAAAGGGCCTCTATGAGGCATTGGCGTAGGGCAGCGTCGCAAGTCTTATTGCTGCGATGCCCTTCGCCAACATGAATGGGCAGGAATGCACCTTAATTAAGATATATGGTGCATTCTTGTCCCTTTTTCCCCTATGTTGGCACACAAATTGCTGCCTAGCGCCAACAAAGGCAGGATGGTTTTTGTGCAGGAAGGGGCATCTCCAATCTTGAGAGGGGTTTTCCTCTTTCAAAGTGTGCTGCGGAATGCAGTACATGTGGAAAGAGGAAAAAACGAGGTGAAATGAAAACATTTCTCCTAGTTATGCATGGTGTGGGGAGGCGTAAGGTTTTGGCATTGCCCCAGGTTTAGATGGTTTTGTAAATCTGGGGCAGCATCAAAATCCATGGGCATTGTGTGGGAACATCCACCGCAACGCTTATGGAACGCCTACTTGACATAGAGTAAGGAAACACAGCGACTTGCGCTGTTTTGTCTTACTCCATATCTATGAGGCCATGCAAAGCCACGCAGGGTGACTTTGAATCGCCTCTTAGATATGATTGAGATGCTTATTCTGCCAAAGCTTCAAAAAAACTGACGCTCCAGTGGCGCAAGCCTCTCATAAATCAGCCCCAAAATATTTTGTTCGTTTTTTAGGTTTTTCATCATCAGGTAGCTACATATAAAATAATGTGTAGCTGAAACGAAAAATACATTTAAAACGTTGTTACTATATATTACATTATAAGACCTCTATTATTTAATGTACCACATAGGTATGTGGGTAACCAGAGAGCCACAGAATTAAATTTGGTTGGTGCAGTGGAAAATAGTGACTTGTGTATTTTTAGTACGATGAGGTCACAGCCTGTGACAGAAAGCACCTTGAATGCGTAAGTCATTATTTTATACTTGTATTACACACATTATAAGATAGATTGCTACAAAATATGCAAAGAGTTTTAGGATACAATGGAGCTTTGAACATGTAGATTTGTGTAATATCAGACTATAAGTGCTTTTTTTTTTTTGCATAACTGTCCCTTCAACACCTCCTCAGGGGTACTAAGTGCTGTGTAAATACCGTTATCATTAAAAGCACTTACTTCACAGCCCAGTTGCTAACCACCACACAAAAAATCATATATTTGCCATCACAATACTTGAAGCGATTCGAGCAATTCAAGCCAGAACCACTCCCAAACATCTTTTACATTTGCTGATTAACTCCTAGCACACATTTAAATGTGATTCAGGCAAGCAGGCACCCTGGCATGAAGGCTGATTTGAAGGATTGTTTTACCTGTCTGCCGGGCCTCTTCCCTTAACAGCACATGAAACTCAATTAACTTCAGCTGAAACATGTGATGGATCGCGTTTGACTTTGTCCAAATGGAAGAGCAAGTTTTGTATTCCAGGCAGAATTAGGCCTAGAAAGGGGCGGCCCCCTTCCCAGGACTCCGGGCCCCCCTGGGGGTCTCGCCGCACAGATTAAAAACCTCTGCCCAATAGGGAACAATGTTAAAGGAAATCAATTGTTTGGACATTTAATTTATATATGTATAACATTATGCAAAATTATATTATTATTATTTAAACTCGTAAATGGTGAATAATCAAAGTCGTACATTTACTCCAATGTGTAAGAGGTAATTTACACATATAGATTTACTCATGTGTAAATTTACCTTTGTGAATAGGCTTCCTTTTCCAGTTCTTCCATAGTACTTTGTTTAAAATACACCAATCAAACGCAAAATTCTAACTGAATCATTTCGACCTCTCCAAAAAAATCCAATGCTATTTTATTGCTGTGATTGGTCAGAAATGCTGGGATAGGGTGCAAACACCAGTTGCTCCCAAACCTGGTATTCCTAGTCGGGCAGTTAATGCCTAACACCGCTGTTTTTTGCAGTGCATTTTTCAGCTACTGAGCACTGGAAAACAAACAGCGGGAAACCCAATAGGTCTGGGTTTAAAGTGCTAATCACTAGTTATCTTGTGACTGATTCACAAAAGCTTCATGAGTATGAGAAGTAGTACTACAGGAGTCCTCTTTTACATACTCTTACTTGCCTTGTGAATCAGCCAGGAATTGTTCAACTTCCTTCTAGTAAAAGTGCACAGTTGGCATGCATATTTATGATTATAATGATTGTCTATTCCCTGACATTCCAATTTTATATACATTTTAGATATTTTGTTGCCTATTCACGAAAGCATGTAAGAGTACTACAGGAGTACTACTTTACATACTCCAAAGTGCCTTGTGCATTAGCCTGTAGATGTGCAAGCTGAGCCAGCAGCAAAACGGTACAATCCCATAGGTTGGTACCAGATGACCAAGATGGACTAGCAGCACACACTAGTTGCACAAGCTGTTACTTTCTGTCCCTATTGAGTTAACAGCCCAAGAGTGCAGTGCTACAATCCTTAACTGTTAAATCAGCAGCAAAGTGGTGCAATACTAAAAGCTGCTGCTAGATGTTTATTTATTTATTTATTTGTTTTTGCATTTGTATGGCGCGCAGCTACCCAACAAGGGTTTCCCGGCGCCGATGACAAAAAAAGAAGCGATTGAGGTAGGGTGAAATAGTGACTGGTAGATTATTTCTGGAAGAGCCAGGTCTTTAGATGTTTCCTGAAGGTGACGTAACTGGCTTCTTTACGGATGTGGATAGGGAGTTTGTTCCAGAGGGTGGGCCCTAGGACAGAAAAAGATCTTCCTCCCATTCTCGCTAGCCTGAACTTCGGGGTGGAGAAGTTTGCGGAGTGTTGAGAACGCAGCACTCTTGTCGGGATGTAGGGGGTTGCCAGGGTTTGTAAATATTTAGGGGCGGTACCGGATTTGATCCTGAACATGTAGCTCATGGCTTTGAACCGGATGCGGCTCTCCACCCTGAGCCAATATAGGTCTTTCAGATGGCTAGACACACTGAAGGTTTTAGGAATGTTACAAAGTAGTCTAGCCGCTGAGTTCTGGACCAGTTGTAAGCGGTTTATGACAGCTTTGTTTGAACCCAAGTATAGGATGTTGCCGTAGTCAAGACGAGATGTAATAAGTGCGTTGACTACGGTCTTTTGTGTATCTAGGGGCAGCATCCAGAGGATCTTTTTTAACCATTTCAAGATGGTGAAGCAGAGGCCTACCACTTTGTTCGCCTGTTGCTTCATAGACAAGGTGTTGTCGATGGTAACCCCCAGATTTCTTACTTGGGTGGTGGGTGTGGGGATGGAACCAAGCTCGGGTGGCCAGTGAGTTGTGTTCCAGAGGTCTTTATTTTTCCCCAGGAGGAGGATTTCCGTCTTGTTTCCGTTCAATTTCAGCTGGTTAGTGGACATCCAGCTGAAGATGTTGTGGAGACCTTGTTTAAGACGGGATGGAAGTGATGGGTTAGACTCTGACAGGGAGAAGATGATTTGAGAGTCATCTGCATATGTCATGAGGGTGAGCCCAGCTTCATCCGCTATGTCGGCCAGGGGCCGGAGATAGAGATTAAAGAACAGGGGGCTCAGGATGGAGCCTTGTGGTACTCCGTGGGGGGCGCTAACTGTGTCAGAGCATGCTATTGGGGATGTGATTTGAAATGTTCTCTGTGTCAAGAAGGACTCAATCCATTTTAGCGCATCCCCCCTGATGCCGTTTTTCCCCAGTCTGGCCAGAAGTGTGGAATGGGAGATGGTATCGAAAGCCGCACTCAGGTCTAAAAGAATGAGTGCGACAGTCTGACCATTATCTAGGAGTTTCCTGATGTTTTCGGTTACACCTAGCAGGGCTGTTTCCGTGGAGTAACCGGCTCTGAAACCCGACTGCGATGGATGGAGAAGGCAATTCTCTTCGGTGAAGATGGTGAGGGCAGAGTGAATGTGCCTTTCCAGTAGTTTAGAAAATATGGGAAGAAGTCAGATGGGCCGGTAATTCGCAAGGAGTTCCGGGTTGGCAGTGGTTTTTTTTAGGAGTGGACTGACCATAGCGTGTTTCCACATTGCAGGCACTGTGGAGAGCTGAAGGGAAGAGTTTATAGTTTCTGCGATAATGGTCAAGGAAGGAACATCCAGTTTTTTAAGAACGGAGACCGGTGCTGGGTCCCGTGGGGAGCCTGACTTAACTGATTTGAGGGTGGAAATGAGTGATTCCAAGGTGAAGGAAGGCCAAGACTCAATGATGTTGATGTCATTCGACCCGGAAGGGACTGCGTCTGCGGAGCAGGGGGTGGGGAGATTGCTCCTGATACCTGAGATGATGTTTTCAATTTTCTCATTGAAAAAGGAAGCAAGATCTTGGCATTGTTTTTTATTTAGTGGGCAAGCCGATGCAACTGTTTTCTCCCCAGCAAGGTCCTTTACAGTGTTAAATAACATTTTTGCTTTATTGGGCGCGGTGTTGATGGTTTTGGCTACAAAAAGGGCTTGGGCTTTGGTGCAGGCTGAATGATATTCGTTTCTAGCTTTATGATAGATAGTTTTCTTGTCGTGGGCGTAGTCTTTGCGCCATTTTCTCTCGAGGGTTTTGCATTTGGATTTAATGGTTTTCAAGGACTCATTAAACCAAGGAGCTGGGGGGCGGTGAGTATTTCTTTTTACTCGGGAAAGGGGGAGGCATTTTTCGACGGCGTTTTCTAGCCAGGAGTGAGTGGCCAGAGCAATACTTTCAATGTCTTGTAGACTATGACTATGATCTATGACTATTGATTATGAACTAATTTTCTTAAACAGCATGTAATCAAAATAATGTTTTGTTACTAAATATTGTATTTATGATTTCTGAAAATTATAAACACAAGCTTGTTTGTATGTAATTAATCATAGGCAATGTTGTTCTATAGGAAAAAGAGGGCAGACAGGGCCTGGGCAGAACATTTCCCACCTCACAATTTTCACTCCAGTAGATCCCTTTTTATTTTCTGTGCCCCTTTTGGTTGTAGGTGAACATTACCACCTTGAATCATTAGGCCAGTGTAGTAAAAATCTGCAATAGCATTTAGTACAGTTGTCTCCACACTTCCTAGGCCGGTTTGTCGATATACAGCCTCTCTGAGTGTATCACCGAGGCCAACATGCTAAAAGAGAGTGATTAGGCATTTGCAGATGTGCCCTTGTTCTTGATTTGAAGATGAGGTATATAAATGGTGGAAATCTGGCTGCCAGTGTGCAAACAGAGATAAGCATACCAATCTTTGCACAGGCCCTTGATGTATCTTTTGTAGCCCTTAGACGTCCAAGGCAAACTGTATGTTTTGGCTAAAGGTTTGGTCAATTGCTTTTGGCTGTTTAAAATTCATATTAGCTGAATGTTATCCCTTTTCTGGTGACATCCTAAATCTCCCAAGGCAACATTGTATATTGTATGTGAGAAAGGAATGCTTCCTTTTTGTTGTTGGATTAATTTTCATCTTTGCACCATGCATTTTTCTAAATTCATTGGAAAAAATTCAATGCTTAACACTTTTGTGAAGAATGGCAAAGATAGTTTGAGAAAATCACAACATTCACTTCGTCACTTAAATATTCTCACATATGACTCGTGGGTGTTAGATGGCCACGCTCAGCGATGAAATGCTAACTGCAGTACTGTTTGAAGCTGTTGGTCAGACTTTCACTGTGTAGGGGAAATTGTGGCCTGCTTTTAAAAAGGGAGCAGAGCCCCATCTGCAGGCAAATGCAATGAGTGACTGCATCCACGTGCAGGGGGTGCCTGAGGGTGTCCATGGTACCCCGCATGCCTCTCTGGGGGCACAGAGACTATGCACCACCTTCATGTAGTGCTGCTATTATGGGTGGCAAACGACAACTCATGACAGCCTCTGCCTCTGTGCCCATGTCTATAATACTATATTACATAGAAAGGGGGAGCCAGTGTGAACCTGGGCAACTAACTCATCATCTCAACAGCAGTCGCCTATAGGGATTTATCAGCACTGGCTGTTACAACAGAACAATAGAGGTGGCTTGGAGAACACCAATTTTTGTATAAATCGGGCACATTTAATTTGCTTTAACTTATTGTACAATTGTCTCAACATTACCATGTATAAATCAACACTAAACAAAAATGAAAAATCAAAACATAGCAAGAAGTACTAATGTCTTTGTAAAAATATATATTGACCTGATACATTCCTTGTGTGCTGAATAAATATGGGTGTATCTTGAAAAACTTTCAAAATAGGCCCACCCGAATGGTCGTCTCCCAAGGGCATCCAGGTACGCCCCTATAAACAGTCAATGGGCATCTGTCTTCCCTTTGGGTGCTATGTCAATGTCCAATTCAACACAAAATGTGCATATTGGGAAACTCCATATGTTCATAATAGTTAACTTGTATCGATCCTCCTGCTTTGGACTCCTCAGGACAATACAGAACAGTTTATGCAATGCAGGAAATACACCGAACTGATTTTCTTAAACAGTGAATATCGTTGTTTCCATATTCACAGACTGCAACTGAGGAGATAAAATCTCCAAGCGTGGTGCTCACTGATGCCAAACTGGTCTCAACGTTAACTAGCTTTGCATGATTTATAAAAAAGTTGGCGTTCTCCAATACTGAATCAATCTATATTGTGTTATAACAGCCTGTGCTGATCAATCCCTATAAGAAACCCATGTTTACATCTCTAATACATGGTAGTACCAGTGGCACAGTGTTTTCTCATTTGCTTAGGGCCACGTACCCATGAAAATGAAGGAACGCTGTTAGAAATAGGGTTACTGGTTGACTGGGATATGAGCCCTGGTCAAGCAGCAACCACAATACCAGTCAGGTTAAGGGGCAGGCAACCCTAAATTAAGTTGTGCGCACCCTCTGGTTGCTTGGCATCGAGCAGTCAAGCTGAACTTAGAAGCAATGTGTAAAGTATTTGTGCAACACTTCAAACAGCAAAACAGTTAAAACACCACACAAGAGGTCAGAAAAATAGATTACTTTTTCATGAAGAAAACAGTACCAAAAAGACAAAAATCTAATCAGTAAAACCAGAGTTTTTGAATTTCAAAGTTTTAGGTTAAATCAGTACCAAATACAAAGCGCCAACAAGGGATATCTGGTCACTCCGGACTGGGACGAAGTCACAAATTCAGGCCAACAGCGCTGGAGCGAGGGCCAGCTACAGAGACCCAGTTAGGCCCGCTAAACTATGTACCTGGTCCTTGCATCAATGTCGAGGACACTCTCGACAGAGCTTGTGATGCGAAGTCCAGGCGTCGAAGATGTGGCACGCAGCTGGCGATGCATCTATTCCGAAGAGCTGCGAGGCTGCAATGTGGAGGCCATTGTTGTCGTCAAGCAGCTGTAGACAAGAGGTGTTAGGACCTGGGTCAGGAATGCGCTGCACCATTGGTGATACATTGATTCTGAGGACAGCAAAGGCGATGCAGATCTTCTTACCCAGGTCCAATCCAAGCAGCAGCAACATTGTGTCATTTCTGCCAGAGGATGCGCCACTCAGCCAAGGAGATACATCAGTTGGGCTAGAGAATGCATCACTCAGCTGAAGAGAGGCATCGGTTCGGCTCGAGGATGCATCATTCAGAAGAGAAGATGCATTGATTCCTCTGGTAAGCACCTTGGGACCTCTTTCAAGGGTCCAGGGCTGGGGTGACACCACTTGGCAGAGTAGATTCACAGATGGCAGAATCCAGGTGCAGTTGCAGGGTTGTTGCAAACCTGCTATATCCCTGAGACTTCAGGTCAGGACGCCAACCAACTAGCCCTTAGAGTCACTCTGGGTTCTGGATTCAAGAGATGCAGGTCCAGCCCTTCTCACCCAGGCAAGAAGGCAGCATGCCAGCACAGCAAAGCATGAGTCCAGCAGAGTAACAGTCCAGCAGAGTGGCAGTCCTTTCAGCAGCACAGCAGTTCATTTTCCTGGCAGAGTATTCACAGGGTCCGAAGTGTACTGAAGTGGTGGTGTCTGAGGTCTAGTATTTATACCCAATGTGCCATTGGAGTGGGGGAGACTTGAAAGACATGCCTTTAAAGTGCACAGATGTCCTCCCTTCCTGCCCTGGCTCCAGACTCAATACAAGGGGTATGCATATCTATGTGTGGGGACAGGACACATACTATTCAGATGTAAGCGAGGCTGGTCACAGCTCTTCCCTCCCATCCTGTCAATGATAACCCACTCAGTCACACCAAAATGCCCATTGTGTGTGTCCGTCTAGGAGGAATACACAAAGCCCAAATGCCAACTACACCCAGTCATGTGACCAGAGACAGGTTGGAAGCACCAAATGGCTAAGGCAAGAAAATACCAATTTCCTGAAAGTGGCATTTTTAGAATTGTAATATAAAATCCGACTTCACCATAAGTAAGGATTTTGAAATACGGTTCCAGAGACACCAAACATGAACCAATCATAAGTTACATCCGGGTTGAAAGGTCCAGTAGTCCCAGGTCTATATCTTTCTTCCTAGAAGGTTCAATCAGCGAGGGAACCCTGCTCAAAGCTCTGGACCATAGAAGCTTCAAAAAAAGAGTTAAGGTTAGATGTGAGCATACGTTCCTTTGTTTTTTGAGTAACTGGCTTCTTAGTATAGCACGGGTAAATCCTTTCTATCTTTTGTATGTTAATGGCAAACTCAGTTGTTACATGTTATGTTTATTCATCTTCTTAAAGAATCCATTCTCGTTATAGATTTTAACATAAATGACGTAACATACCTGCTTAGCCTTGAGAAAGCCCTGGCGCAACTTGCCACACAGGGTGAAACACGTGTCAGCTGTCCTCTTTTGTCTGTTCAATAAAGTTATGAAAATCTATAACGAGAAAGAAGGATTTACCCGTGCTATACTAATACACCAGTTACTCAAAAAACAACGGAATGTATGCTCACATCTAACCTCATGAACCAATTATATCTTCCCATTTGAGAGTTATGCTTATAAAATGCAAATCAGGTAATCCCAATGTTATCCTATGGGAGATATAGGCCTTGCTGTAGTGAAAAACGAATGTAAGAGTTTTTCACTACCAGCACATGTAAAACTTAAAAGTACATGTCCTCCTTTTTACATACATTGCACCCTGTCCTCTGGCTGTCCAGGGCCTACCTTACGGGTGACATATGTAATAAAAGGGAGGTTTGAGCTTGGCAAGAGGGTTTCCATGCTTTGTCGACATGGCAGTTTAAAACTGCACACACAGGCTCTTCAATGGCAGGTCTGAGACATGTTTAAAGGGCTACTTAAGTGGGTGGTACAATCAGTGCTGCACACCCCTTAGAAGCATTTAATTTACAGGCCCTGGGCACCTGCAGTGCTCTATTTTAGGGACATATAAGTAAACTAATTATGCCAATCGAATATAAGCCAATTCTACCATGTTTTAGGGAGAGAGCACAGAGTCCTAAAGCCAACCAAAACAAATTCAGCAAGAAAGAGAGAAGGTAGACAACATGTTTGGGGATGACCCTGCAGAGAGGGCCATTTCCAACAAACACCCTTTGGGACTTCACCTTAGTTATTATGAGCACCAGCATGTTCTGTATTACAGAAGGGGTCTACGCAAGTGACTGTAGTACCATCTGCATTACGAAAGTACCCATGGGTGCAAAAAACAGCCACAGACGCCCATTGCACCTTCGGGTAAATGACCATTAAATACCTTTATTGGACGGGGGCATGTGATAAAATCATGAAAAGCTAGGCACAATTTGGCTTATTTTGAGGATCTGAAATAATCTGCAGCGGCTTGTACCACTGCATTCCTTTCAGTACATTTAATTACAGATTTCTAATATATTAAACAATGCCTTCAAACACAAATACAAATAATATTGCGCAATTAGTGTAGTATCAGTTGTATGAGACCACAAAGATGGGGATGTGGGCTTGATCTATAAAACTGTTACCAGGCATAACTTTTAAAACTACATTTTTGTAAGTTTTCTGGTGGGTGCTATGTAGGAACTTTTAAAGGAGAGGAAAGAGCGAGACAAAGAGAGATTGTGTCATGTATAGGGGGAGATGGTGATAATTGAATCCATGCTAAAGACAACATTAAGCTGAGCTTTGGTAATGAACGCTAACATATTTTAATTAATGTTATTAGCACCTCTGTAATATACAAAGTCCAGAGCAACTGTAGCATGTTATTTGTCCATTATATTCGTGTCGTGGTTAAAAGATTTATCTTGCTAACCATCTCTTTTATTTGTAGATGAACAATATTATTTTCCAAAGATTTTTACTGCTGGAGGACCACCAATTCACAGAAATTATGAAATTAACACAGAAAGGCCACAATGTGCCTCCCTGAAATAACATTATTTAACAAAAGGTGCTGTGCCTAGTTTTGCAATCCAATTGGCTGTTGACCCTACACCTTGAGGATTCTGTCCTCTTGCTCCAGCTACCAATGTCTCCAAAGGAAAGGCATGTTGTTTGCTTTGCCTGCTCAGCGTAATTGTTTCTTTTGCTTCTTAATGACGTTTGGTAACATAACACATCTTTTGCACTGCAATCTTGCAGGGCCAATACTACATAAGACAAACATAGACAATCGTCTTAGAGTGTCACCATAAGGGGCAATTTTTCCAACAGATGGTTTTCTAATAGCCCTGATTGGGTCCTCGCTGCACCAAAACAGCAAAATAAAAAAAATATTTGTACTCCCAAAATCTTTGATAGAAGTTGCAATTATGGTTTTAGAACACTTGTGGCTCTATTCACAAAACCATTTACGACTATAAACCTATGATTACAGTGGAAAATTGGTTCATTTAATTCTGATGGTTATCCTACTATGTAATTGTACACTACTACGCAGTAGTAAATCACACGTAATGGATGGGAAATAGGAGGTTCAGTAGTTTGTTGTGACTTGAAAAATGGCATTGTCAAACTCTTCTCTGACCCCCTCATATCCAAGCAATTGTTAGATATCTGGGGGCATATTAACAAGGGCATTATCTCCGCTTTTTGGGCTTTCAAAGCCAAAAAAGCGGAGATAATCTTTTCGCCCTAGTTACAAGTGGGTGCTAACATGCATTAGCGCATGTTAGCAACCTTTTACACAACACCTCCCTTTGTATCTCTAATGAGATGCAAAGTGGGTGTCACTGGGCAGTACAACCTTGAAAATATCGCTGATGTGCACATCGCAATATTTACAAGGCATGTCCCAGCATTTAAGCAGACGTTAGTTTTGGGAGAAAAACGATGTTTTCGCCAAAAACTAACGTCTGCTTTAATGCAGACTTACCTATCTCTAACATTAGGGGTGAATTATGCTGATACGACCACAGGGTCATATCAGCAAGGTTATCAGCGTTTTGCAGGGAACATGGCTGGAAAACCAGCGATGTTCCCTGCAAAACGGCGATTTCCCCGCTATCGCTGGAATTTTTAGCGCGTTGTTCATAACGCGCTACCAGGGTGATAAATTCCAGAGATAGACGACGATAAATAAAAAAGTGCTAAGCGCGCTTTGCGTTATTTATCGCCGTCCCTTGATGATATGCCCTTAGTCCAGGAAAGGTTTGGGGTAGCTCACTTCCAAGAAGAGAATTAGAAAAGACACCCCTAACACTTAATGGGGATCTTGGAGAAGTAGTGTCTCCATGGGAAAATGGTTCCCCAGGCACAGGAGAGGGGAAAAAGTGCATTTGCACATTGGTCTGCCTTTCCACAATGCAAAATGATAAAGCTGAGACTGGTGCAGCTTTTAGGTTATATCATGACGGAAATGTGTGGAATAGAAGAAAATTGTAAATCTGTATCCATGAGGAATAGTACTTCTACAAGTGCAGAATTATGATTCCCTTTGTGAATCGGATCATCCATAGCTGCCAAGTGGCCCTGTGTTAGTTGCCTAGAAACACTGCTGGTAGTGACATCACTGGATTTCATGAAGAATCAAAATTGGGGTAATGCCTCCCAGACCATTGATCAAATAGCGTTTTAAATATGGAAACCGAATGTTGTTCCTTCAACTGTCTTTGATTTGACCTATTATTTTCAATCTTTTGTCCATAGTATACACTCTGATGTATCACAACCACGTGAATGGTTTAATTTGTTCTTTTATCATGTAACACATCACAAATCTTTTTTCTTATATCTTAGCATTTTTTTCTTTTGTTCACAAAACCATTTACGACTATAAA
The DNA here is from genome assembly GCF_964261635.1 of Lissotriton helveticus. Classification (NCBI taxonomy): domain Eukaryota; kingdom Metazoa; phylum Chordata; class Amphibia; order Caudata; family Salamandridae; genus Lissotriton; species Lissotriton helveticus. The sequence continues at coordinate 1,133,246,922 of NC_136069.1, read as the reverse complement.
CCTATGATTACAGTGGAAAATTGGTTCATTTAATTCTGATGGTTATCCTACTATGTAATTGTACACTACTACGCAGTTGTAAATCACACGTAATGGGTGGGAAATAGGAGGTTCAGTAGTGTGTTGTGACTTGAAAAATGGCATTGTCAAACTCTTCTCTGACCCCTTCATATCCAAGCAATTGTTAGATATCTGGGGGCATATTAACAAGGGAATTATCTCTGCTTTTTGGGCTTTCAAAGCCAAAAAAGCGGAGATAATCTTTTCGCCCTATTTACAAGTGGGTGCTAACATGCATTAGCGCATGTTAGCAACCTTTTTACACAATGCCTCCCTTTGCATCTCTAATGAGATGCAAAGTGGGCGTCACTGGGCAGTACAACCTTGGAAATATCACTGATGTGCACATCGCAATATTTACAAGGCTGCCCCAGCATTTAAGCAGATGTTAGTTTTGGGAGAAAACCGATGTTTTCGCCAAAAACTAATGTCTGATATTTTTCTGATGGGCAGCCACCTAGATACTTCAACATCCTAGATATCATTGTTCCCACAGGCTGCAATGGCCATCGTAAGGACTGCATACATGGGAATGAAGGAGGCCTCCCTTTGATTTGTAAGTCCGCCTGGTCCTTCACTTTAAGCTAGCAAGTAAGATCAAACTGCATGAAGCTCTTCTCATGTTACTTACCACTCTCTCCCACATAGTCAACCACATTCCATTTCACCTACAGGCATCCCAGGCAGAGCAAGGACTTCATTAGGAAACTCACAGATCTCCTCACCATCTTATCCATTTGACATACTTACATCACCTTCCTGGTAGACTTCGAACTCCAGAATTAAGCAAACAAAAAAAACCAACACATTTCTCATTGACACACTCAAAGTGGTACAGCACATCAAACAACCAGCACACTCCAAAGGTCAAATCCTCATCTTCTCAGTTCAATGTGAAACACCCATACCATAGGATTGAACCAACCACCTCCCCACCCCTATGTCCCTGCTTAGTATCCGATCTACAAACATCAGGACACCCCAAAAGAGAACATCAAACCTTCAGATCCGTCAAAACCTTATCCATCAACAAACTAAACCCCAAATTTTATATCCGTATCTGCACACTCCACTTCAGACATCAACACACTTCTAAGTGACTTCAACACTTTTCTTGAAAACTGTTAAAACATTGATACTCCAACTAAAACATGCAGGTGCAAGCTGAAAATATGTCATCCATAAACTGGAAAACAATGGAAGAAAACTGAATCATTTTGACCTCATTCTACTGAAGTTGCTGCATGAAATGGCCAGATAACTCATCACATCAACCAAAGCAAAGTACTATGTCTACACCATTAATGAAGCTCCCAACAGAAGCAGAATAATCTTCACGGCAATCAAACACTGCATCAACCCCCTCCTCACTCTCCTAGCCCTCACTACAAAAGCAACTGCAATTAACTTATTCTTAATTGCAATAATACATCAGCACTTCAACACCAAGCTTAGTTCATATCTTAGACAAACCCTATCTTGTAGTTTCACACGATGGTCATCCTTCAAAGCCTTATATCTCACAGAACTCACTGACATACTCAACTGTATCAATGCCACCTCCTATGAAGATGATGTCGCTCTCCAGAGAAGCTCTATCATACCATATGACTGCTGTCAACTCCTCCCTCACTCAAGGGATCTTAACAGCATCTCTCAAAACAGGCCAGATCCTCTTAGTACTGATGAAGTCTACACTAGACCCTTATGACCTTGCCAACTACCTCCCTTCAGTCATCTACCTTTCTTTGGCAAGATCATTAACAAAGCAGTTTATGTTCAACTTCAAGATAATGCCATTGCCAACTATCTCCTGCTTGACTACCTACTTGGCTTCAGATACGTTGCAGCATGGGGGCAGCTACCTTACACATTGTAGAAGAAATCCTCATGACCACAGATGAAGATGGCTTCTGCGTTCTGGTATTGCTAGACTTTTAAGCTGCCTTTTACAATGCTGATCATCAATCCCTGAAGGCTTGAATAGGATACACTAGCATCATCCTTTAGTGGTTCTCCCCCTAACCTTTTAATTGACACCAGTTCATTCACATGTGCACTCCGGGTTCCCAAAGATTACTATTACCTGTCAGGTCCCCCGTGGTCCATTCTTTATCAGTCATCTTTAGCTGCTACTTAAAGACCCTCTTGGTACTACTCAGTGATTACACCATTATAATACGCCAACATGCTGCATGCTGTTGATACACACCTTATTTGAAAGTCTCCTCTGCTTCAGTCATCTAACACCTCAAACACTACCTGCACCTCATTCAGATCTGAATCTTTAGCACCAACTTGTAGCTCAGCCCACCAAGGCAGAATTCAGTATATTTTTCAGGAACAACAAGGTAGAAATTGTACAAACCTGCCTCAATGGCATGAACCTTGATGGCTTTGAATGAATGAATGAATGAAATGCATTTGTAGGTAGAGCGTAAAGCTACTCGGAGAAGTGTCCCAGCGCTAAAAGATTGTGTGTGTAGCAAGACTGGATGAATTGCTTCATTTGCTAAAAAGCCAGGTTTTTAATTTTTTCCTGAAGATTGAGAGTTCTGAGCTGACCCGAAGTGTCAGTGGAAGTTGATACCAGCTATGGCACCAAGAAAATAAAAAGATCTTCCACCAATTCTAGCCCGGTGTATTTTAGGGATAGTGGCCAGGTCAACCGTAATGTCCTAGGAGGGGCATAGATAGACAGTCTTCTCCTAAGGTAGAAGGGCCATTTCCATACAGAGCATTATGTGCTAGGACCAGTGCTTTGAACTGGATCCTCTTTTTCACAGGCAGCCAGTGAAGAGCGTCTAGGTGTGGGGACAGACAAGTTCTCGGGCGATATTGAGAACTAGTCTAGCCGCCACACTTTGAAGCACTTGCAGCCGGCTCAAGAGATATTGCAGCAGGCCCAAGTATAGAACATTTACATAATTGAGTATGGAAGTGATCAGGGCCTGAACCACGGTTTTCCTGGTATCATTTGAAAGGAAAGGTAGATATTTTTTCTGGGTACGTAGCAAACCAAACCAAGTGTCCACCAGAGCCTGAATTTGAGGTTTCAAGGACAGAGCACTATTAATTTTGATTCCCAGATTTTTTATTAAGCTCTGAAGAGTGGTGGAGGGACATCCTGGGGCCACCACAATCTCCAGACTTCTGAAGGGGAGTTGCCAAAGAAGACAATCTCTGATTTGTCAGGCTTACATTTTAGTTGGTTTATGGCTTGCCAGTTGAACACCTTAGAGAGGCACGTTTTGATGATCTCACATTTGAAATCCAACTGTCACCCAGTGTCAAAGTCATGTGGTGTCAGGATGCTGCTTCTTCGGAACAGTGCCCTCAAAGTCCATGTTTCAGCAGTGCCATCTCTGGGTTTTTAATTCATAGAGGTTTAACATGGCTAAATGAGCAGAAGGGTTTTCAGAAGGGTACACTGGGAAAGAAGCCCTGGAACGAGTAAGTGACCTCTTTCTTTAGGATTGTTCAAGTTCACAATTCCTTCTTGCAAAATAAATATGTAACCAGCAAACCCTTTCCTTTGCTTCATAAGTTGAGACAATTATTTGTGTTTGCTTATGGCAGTCCAGCCTCAGTACCCTGAACATAACAAGACAATTTGCCTTACCTTGCATGGGCAAAGCTCATAGATCTCACTAGGCAAACCTTAATTTCTTTAGCAGCAGAAGGGAGCAATCTCCAGACAGCTTCTTCCACTTCTGGATAGATGAGGCACTTCTGCTCCCTGCAGACCTCAGAATAAGTTGCCCAGATGACAGCCAGGCAGCTTCCTAACGTAGAGTTAAGCATCCAAGATGGTCACAAAACTTTGAGAAGTCTTGTGAGAGCTTTCGAATCTTGTGTCTCACAAGAGCTCCTCTAACTCTTGCGAGACCCCTGAAGCAAGATGTCACTTGTCTCAGAGGATCAAATGGAATTTGTAATCCATGAGCCCATTTGTGGTATAAGGTGGGCATGCTGAAAAAGCAGTGGAATAGAGGCAAGGTTTGAAGCGATTTGGGATATTCAGCCACACAAATGTCCCCAAGAGTCAGTCCCAACTACATGGAGAGCATGAGTCCTGGCCTTCCTGATAAATGGATTCACCAATCTCATCCTCAAGAAACACATTGCCAAGAAAAGAAGGAAGGCCTGGTTAAAGCTCTCTCTACTGAAGGAAGTGAGACTGTACCTTCCAGAAAATAACTTCAGAACTACTGTTCAAATCCACATTCTCTCACATCTGGATGGTGGTAATGCCCTTCTCTGATGTCTCCAAGACACCACACACGCCCCCCTCCTCACCCCCTCTAGCATGTCTCATCTTGGGCTTGAAGAAATATGATCATATCACCCCATCCTGATGAAACTCCATTGGTTCCCCTTGCTATCTATCCAGCATCATGTTCAAAATCAATCACATTACTCACAAAGATATCATAACCTGCATCATGCTTATCTGGTTTACCAAATTGTTGTGTCTCTTGGGACGCTTGTAGCCAATGCACTACTGGACTAGAAATGAAGAAAAGTAACACAAAGAAAAAAGCAAGGCAACAGACAGTTTCCATCTCTACAACCAGGATCTGGAACAGCATCTCTGAATCCAGCAGGACAGCCCCAACTCTGCTCTAATCCAGAAAAGAAATGCACCTCTTTAAAGTACACTCCTCATGGTGCTGTAACATTCCACAATCCAACTACCTCTCAAATCACAGGTTAACTGTTAGAACTCACAGAATCAGGACTCCTTGTTCCTGGCCCCCTGCAATGGAAAGTTCTAAGGGGCGTATCCACAAGCTCCTAAGACTAACGGAGCATTCATTTTATTTGACACTCCAGTGGTTTTGTGCCATTCCCGGGAAACATCCTTTACGACGCAACGTTTACCACGCAGTGCCTTTACAATGCAGGTTTTTCAACGCAAGTCATTACAACGAATTGCGTTGGGGGGCGCTCTAGGATAGGTAATAGTTTAATTTACTATCCAACACCTTCCCTACTATCCACGGGGACTGGAGTTGGAATAGTAAATTAAACTATTCACTATCCAGCACCCCCCAACGCAAGTCGTTGTAACGACTTGCGTTGAAAAACCTGCGTTGTAAAAGTATGCGTGGTAAAAGCATGCGTTGTAACAACGTACATCCGCCATTCCCCATATTTCCAAGGTGGCGATAAGCCACTTAACATGCCTTAACGCCACCTTGTAAATATGCCCCTTACCACCGCAGTCTGCTGCGGCAAAAGGGCGGGCAATGGGTGTTGCTGTGAGCATTCCACCGCAACACCCATTGCTTTTTGGTGCTGCCCTAGATTTACAAGGCTGGTGCAGTGCCAAAAACTAAGGTCAGGTAATACCTGGTTTTAGAATGGCAATACAATGAGAAATTATTAGTGTCTCCTCGTTTTTTGCTCTTTCCATATGTGCTCTCTAACACAATGCTAAGTAAGTACACTTTTATTTAACCCACTCTAACTAGTTAATCTTCTTCGTGCTGGTTTGTGCTTTACACTTTCAGAAGGGTATTTTCCTCATTCGTTGTGACTTTAGCAGCTTTAGCAGCTGCTGGTTCACTATATTTAGTGAATTTCACCTTTAGTTTGCAGTATCACTTTCTGTGATGTCATTGCAGCTTTCGATGATGAGTACCTGACATAGAAGGAGCACAGTGTGCAGGAGCTAATGTATCTGTGTATAGGACTGCAACACTCCAAGCACAGGCATAATAAGTTGTGCATTTTTGTTGTTCAGAATTGTGGTGAAGAATTTTGAAACACAAGCACTAAAGCACTTCATCATAAGATCAAGTGCGCTATGTGATGGAAAGGAATCCTGAAGGTGTTTCAGGGTCTGAGTCAAAGTTCTGTATAGATCCCGCAATGTATGAAGTTGCAGCACCTACAATTTCAGAGGCTCTTGTCCACAGAGATGCAGAGGTACAAGCTTACAAGCTCCCTTTGTTATGGAGCCAATATGTGAGTGATGGAAATGCATTTTGTGGTGCAGTAACTGACTGCCGAGACACCATTTTTTGGTTTGCCTGAAATTGCACTAGGGACAACAATTCTCCCTGAAACAATGCATGGGTGTCATGATTTCATTAGATGTAACTTCGCCAAGTGCCAGGGGTAGCAGACATAGCATCACACTTCCTTTGACCTTCTACGACTTAATAGGATTGACAAAAAGTCACATAATTTCCGTCTCTAAAATGTTCCTGCTTACTCGATGGGGCTCGAAGAACTGGGGAGACAGCCATGACAACGCGGACTTTACACCGCGCTGCCATTACGACGCTGCCATCACAACACAAGTCGTTACAACGACTTGCGCTGGATGGCGCTAGATACTAAGGAATAGTAGATTTACTATTCCAACACCTTCCCTACTGTTGCGTAGGCTGGAGTTGGAATAGTAAATCATACTATTCCAAAATCCAGTGCCTACAGCGCAAGTCGTTTTAACGACTTGCGTTGTAATGGATGCGTCGTAATCGCAGCGCGGTGTAAAAGCCCGCGTTGTCATGACGTACATCCGAAGAACTGACAGAGCAGAAATGACTGGAAGTAAAATAGGACACTTAGAAGCCCTTTTCCAAACTGTTCCTACTGGTGATTCATGCCCTCTGCATTGGGAGTAGCAAGGACAGTAATAGCGGAACCAAACAACATTCCAGGGTTAACTGTTGACACAGCTAACTACCCCTAATTGATGACCATTATGCAGACCATTGACTAGTCTTTGTGATCCCTGAAAGGAAGTCTAGGAGCGAAAAAGAAGCAGCAAAGGATCATTAAGAGGCTCTTCCTACTCTTAGAAGACAATAGTTGACCTTTCTCCCAATTCAGTTCACAGCGCAGCATCATTTTGGCAGCGGTTTAACCAGAGTAATGGACAAAAGGGAAGGGGAGCTGGAATTAGTGGGCGGTACCCACTCCCAATACAAGAACTTTAGAGCTGGAGGGTAGCAGCAAGTAATACATATTGGTTCATTGAAAGAAAACCCTGAACTGTTTTCAACAATGGTGTAAGGAATTGGGTTGTTGGTTGACTGTGGTGTGAGCCCTGGTCAAGCAGCAACAACAATCCTTGTCAGGGTAAGGCACAGGCAAACCCCAAATTATCCTGTGCTCAACTCCCGATAGATTGGCAAAGATTAGTCAGGCTTAATTTAGAGGTGATATGTAAAGTATTTGTGCGCCACTTCAAATAGTACAACAGTGAAAACTCTACACAAAAAGATCACACACCAGGTTAAAAAAATAGAGCAACATTTAATTAATAAAACAAGACAAAAGCAACAAAAATCCCATCGGGAGAACCGAAGTTATGAATTTTGAAATAATAAACTGCAATATAGCTACTGACACCATAAAGCACCGACCGCGGTTATCTGGTTGTCCTGGATCAGGTCAAAGTCAAAAGTTCAGAAGAGCATGCCAGGCATTGTGGACAGGCAGGCTGGAGCTTCATGGGTGATCTATGCTGGATGCGTGGAAAGACAGGCTGTCTGCAGCTCACACTGATTTTCTGTGCGAGCGACGCAGAAGTGTCTTTGAGTGCATGGAATCTCCTGCCTCCCCTGCTTGGCTCCAAGCTGGCTGCTCTAACAATGAAGGGTTGTTAGGCCCTTTGTATGAAGGCAGAGTACAGGCTATTCAGTTGCAGTTGGGGCTGTCCTAAGCTCCACCTCTCCCATCCAGCCAGCAGATGGCCCATTCAGGCACAGCTAAACCCATTATTGTGTGACTGTCTAGGAGGAATTCACAAAGTATTACTGTCAGTTACGCCTAGTGTGTGACTCAAGACAGGCTACAGGCTCTGAAAGGGTAAGGCAAGAAAATGCCAATTTTCTACAAGTAAAAGGAACAAATAATGGGGGGAATGCTGAACAATACAAACATTCACCCCAGCCACAAAGATCTGTGTTTAATCCATCTTTCTTTTGCTCACCACACCACTTCAGTTTGGACCCAGCTATATGAAAATCAATGTTGACCCTGTTCTTCATGGGGACAGTCCAGCCGAACAGCCAAGTCAGGTCCTCCCTGGACCGTAAACAAGCATTCTGGGACCGGTTTCGGGGCATCACCCCTCATCAGCACAGTGAGCATGGCACCCACGTCTGGGCATACCCTTCCCACTTAGACCGACAAAACCAAAAGGAACAAAATGATGGACGGAATACTGAACAATGCAAACATTCATCCCTAGTCACAAAGATCTGGGTTTAATTCATCTTTCTTTTTGCTCACCATGCCACCCCAGTTTGGAAACCGGCATTTCCAAATCAGTCTTGACCCTGTTCCTCATGCGAACAGTCCAGCTGGACTGGAAACAAGCATCCTGGGACTTGTTTCCATGAGGTAAGGGGTCAAGACTGATTTGCATCTTGCTGGGTCTAAACTGGGGTGGCACGGTGAGCAAAAGAAAGATGTATTTAACCCAGATCTTTTATCTGGGGGCGAATGTTTGATTTCCTCTGCATTCCTTTCATCAACAGTGTGTCTTTAACATTCTAATAGTAGTATTTTCAGAATTCCAATTTAAAATCTGAGTTAGGATTTTAAATTGTGATCCGAAACATGAATGATGATTTCTTCCTATTAAGATTTACACCTATAAAATGTCATTAGGCAATGCGAATATTATCCTATGGGAGATATGAGCCTTGCAGTAGTGAAAAAAAATGTAAGATTTTTTCACAATCAGGACATGTCTAACTTTTTTAATACATTGCATCCTTCTCTCTAGGCTGTCTAGGGCCTACCCTAGGGGTGGCTTATTTATTAAAAAAGAAGGTTTGAGACTGGCTATAAGTCTCTTTTGCCAGGTCAAATTGGCACTTTAAAACTGCACACACAGGCTCTGCAATAGCAGTCTTAAGACATGTTTAAATTTCTACTTAAGTGGGTGGCACAATCAGTGGTGCGGGCCCACTAGTAGCATTTAATTTACAGGCCATGTGCACATGTAGTTGCACTTTACTAGGAACTTGTGAGTAAATGAATCTTGCTAATTCGGTATATGCCAATGTTACTATGTTTAAGGGGGGAGCACAAGCATGTTAGCACTGGTTAGCAGTGATAAAGTACGCAGAGTCTTAAAGCAGACGGCCATGTCTGTGATTGCTTTTTAAAAAAAGGAATCATTTTTTTAAAATTCAGTAACTATTCCTTTAAGGAAAATGGGATGGGTTTAAAAATAAAAAATGAGAAGTTTCATTTTTGTTTTTTTAAAAATAGGCATTGGTCCTTGGTACCATTGCCTTCTTCTCGATTTTTTTAAAACAATATTTCTCAAATGAAAAAGGATTACTAAGGGGACCCCTTCCCATTTCTGAATGAGTTTTCAGTTGGTGATAAAGTGCAAAACATTCAAACATCCCATTCTGATTCGGTATTTGGAAGGCATGTTTTAAACATGTCCCTTCCAAATAGGAAACCTGTATGTAATTTGTATGTTTTTGTAATTCCAAATTGCTATTCTGTAACATGTTACAGAATCATATTTTGGGATTAATGCATACCAAAATGCATTTTTACAGTCAGAAATAGCCCAATTATGCAAACTGTTCCCTTGTGTATAGTAGTTGTTACAGGCAATTTGTGAGGGTGTACAACGTGTTTTTCCTGTGTCATTTGTGGTGTACTGCATTAATATATTCGAATTTGCTGTTTGCACTGTAGTAATAAATGTGCAAATGTGTGTTTATTAATACAGGTGCTCTAAATAACGTGTTATTGTGTCACACTTTTTCTCACTGCCATGGCCTAAATCTTGCCATAGTTTGTGACTGGAACGAGTTGGTAATGGTGGCTTACTACACTAAGACTAAAATAACGCTATCTGTGCTTAGGATTTGGTGAAATGAAGCCTGCCTAGCTATGATCAAACCAAAAAAGCAACATACTGCCTAATGTAATATCACATTGTTTTTCCATATTTGGATTCTTTTGTTTTTTAACTGCTCATACTTGATAAGAAACTGATTGGGACTAAGATGAGGGCAATTATCATTGTTTTCATGACTGGTTCATATGCCCACATGCATCATTGAGAACTGCATTCGCAAATGGAGCGAATCGCAATTTTCAGCCGTTTGCGAATGCAATTCTCAAATTTTGGATGCATCATGCTTTTCGCAATTTTAGGAATCGCAACCATGTTGCGATTTCTAAAATTACGTTTGCATTTAAGAAATCGCAATTTGAGATTTCTTAAATGCAATGCATGATAATTTTGAAATTGCGAATTCGCAAATTGGAAGGGGTAAATTATCATGAAGTTGAACTTCATGCTAATTTACCGAAAACTTTCAACCATGCACAAGTTACATATTTGAAAGTTTTAATTTACACACACACACACATGTCCTTGTGGCATGTGTGTGTGTAACTTGCATTTAAAGGTAAATTTCAGGGGTGCAGGGAGGGGTTCTTTGGACCCCCCCCTGCAACCTTGAAATTGCATTCACATTTTTCGAATTCGCAAATTGAAAATCGCAATATGTGAATGCCTTCCCATTCATTCCTATGGGCCTTTTGGCCCATAGGAATCAATGGGAAGCTTTTCCTTAGTTGCGATTCGCAAATTGTGAATCGCAATTAAGGAAAAATAAGGAATTGCAAAAATATTTGCGAATTTTTCATGCATTGCCGTTTGCGATTTCTAAATTGCGATTCCTTAATTTTCGCAATTTAGGAATCGCAAACGGAAACGTTGATGCATCTACCCATTAGTCTCATTTACAGGCTGGTAGTGATTCATCATTTTTGGTGCATATTTTATTTCAAGGGATGTTTTTAGCTCCCCCCTATAAGGACTTACATAAATTATTTGTTTTGATACCTGCTAAAATTGTTACAATTGAAAAATATCTGAGTTTTCTATCTCGTGTTTGGACTTGGATTAGAGTAAATACAATGTTTGGTTGATTATGTCGATAATGTTCAAGCAGTTTCTAAAATGCTGTGCACTAATTGAATTTGTTGCAATATTAAAAACAATAATAATAACTAATATTATTATTGGTGTTATGATGATGATGATGAAGATGATGATGATAATCATAAATAAAACCTAACATAAAGAAAGATAATGTATTTGGATCTAGTATAATGTGAAATACCATTAAGAGCTTTCATTTTATATATTTCAATGGAGATTAATACACTTTATACAAATGCTACCTAACATTAACAATGACAAGTAGTAACAGATATACACACACGCGAATACCTACAGTGAAATTATAATATTTGACGTTCGTTTGCATAGCACGTTCGCTTTACTTAGTAAAACACATCCTGCAATATCTATATATTCCACAAGAGGGCTTCATTTCATTTCTTTTCAATGAGGTTCTTCTTAGTTCGTACAAACTGAAGAATGCACGTTAGCAGACCCTCGGAGCTGAGGAGGACGTGACTTCAATGCCTGGACCGCATTTAGGGGTCGCAGCTGAATCCCAGTCTTGCCCCTTACGACATCTGACACTGGCTTTGCGACCTTAGCCTCAGAGGTGGCTACATCAGTGGCAAAAACACAGGAAGGGCTCTGCATTCCTCATTTTCAGCAGTTTGACTGTGAATAGTGAATAATATTCTGTTATTCGCTATTAGTGTAATAAAACATGCAGCACACTTAGCTAGCTTGGACACTTTGAAGGCCTCTGTAGCAAGCACAACTATTTTTAAATGTTTGTTGTGTGCATGCTTGCAGGCTAGAGTGTGTTTATGTGAGGTGTAAAATGTAGTCCCAATTGTTTTTATTTGTGATGCAAGGCAATGCTGCAATAAAGATAATGTGCTGCCTTGCGTCAAAGGGAGTGCACTTTTGGCAGCCATGTGCCAACGCACACACCCTTGCACCATAGTGCAATGGTGTGTGCATTCTCTGAAGTGTACTGGTTTTGCTGGAAGGGGTACATTCCAGTACAAAAAGATCTAAGGCGTTTTACACTTTGTATGTGTGCTGTACAATTGTAGTAAACATGCAAAGCTGGAAAAATTAGGAGAAATGAAAACATTTCTTGTAGTTATGCCTGCCTCGAGCTGTCATAAGATTTTGGTGCAAATTTCTTTCTATGAATGTTTGTAGATAGAGATTTGTATCAAAAGCCAGAAGATAGTTGCATGGTAACACCCATGAACCATCCATGAAATGACTACTTGATGCAAAATAATGGAAAGCAGTGCATAGTGCAATTTTGGCAGACAGTGTGAGTGTGATGTTGGGGTCATGTGATATGCCTTCCTGGAACAACTCTGGGTCAAGGGTCATATAATGTCACTTTCTGTGAAGTCATTAAGGTCAAAGGGTATGTGATGGCACTTCTGTTACCCCAGGCATTATGGTGAATCAGCGCCAATGCTTCAATGTCACATAGGATGGAGCCCTTTAAATCCTGAGTACCACCTGTGGTCACTTGCCTAGAACAAAAATAGACCTGCACTAGAACACACACATTTTGATTAGCCTCTTGCATGCTGATGACGAGCTCAGCTCGTCATGCAGCACGGTTGCGCTGTGTTGATGACGAGCTGAGCTCGTCATGACCTCCGCAGAACGCCCACGCAGGGAGAATTACCCCGCTTTGCTGGGCGTTCCATTGAGTGGGCGTGACCATGACGAGCCAGGTTGTCATCAGCACAGCGCCACCGTGCTGCATGACGAGCGAGCTCGTGATCAGCACTGTGGTGCCGCGCGCGGCCTCCCTCCCCCGCGCCGCAGGGGAATTAGCCCCGCGGTGATGGGGTTAAGCATTCGCTGTATCTGAGTTACCTTTAAATGCTGTTCTGTATGACCGTTTCATTTTGACCACGGCCAGTGTTGGAAATAGAAAAAAGTACTCCTGCATCCCATTAATTAGGGGGGCAAAGGGTGAAAGTTGAAACGGGAGGACTCATATGGGGGATGGAATCAAGTGAATCTAAGGCCCTCATTACGATGGCAGGTGTCCATCCAACAATGAGTCGGCGGCTCTACTTGCTCTATTAGGAACAGACCGCCAGCACAGCAGTCGTAGAATGCCTTTTTGCACTGTGGCTTGCGCTCTGGCCCAGGAAGAGGGCTGTAGCAAAAGACGCAGCACAAACAGGCCCTTTTCAAACATTCATGCACTGTGTGCCAGGCACCAAGTGGTGTATGGCATACAGTGCACGGATGTTTGGAGGGGCACCACATGATGCACCCTGGCTACTTAGCAGTGGTCCACGGGGGACGGGGGCCCTCCCTGGGGCCCACAAAGTCCTTTTCTGATAGCACTTTCATGGCAGTGGGACCAACATGAAAAGGCTGTGAGAAATGGACATCCTAATCCCTTTAGTGGTGCTTGCGCAGGCACACCTCCAGTGTAGGGATTAGTGTCCAACCGCCACCCAAATGGGCTCCTTATGCTTGTCGGAGGCGGTGGTTTGCCCCCCAGATCACTGCGGTCTGACTGTCTGCATCATAATGCGGCAATCAGACTGTTGACCTGGATGACGGTGGACCCACTGACATCAAAGTGAGGCCCTAAATCTGATAGTCAGATTATGCATGTTTTTAAACCTTGCCCAGGCACATGGCAATACAGGCAAATGTGATGGTATGGAAGAGACCTTTGTTTACTCAGCAATCTTCTGGGTGTAATAGAGATAAGATAACAATGGTGAATATGGCACCTGTTTGAGGGATGTTTTTTTTAACTCCTGTGACACATTAGACTCATTATAAAAAGCATAGAAGGTCATTGTGTCTTTTGCAAAGCACAGCATGTAAAATGTAGATAACAGTCTTGTATTTTTTGTAGATAATTTAGTGCAGTAATTTGTTGCTGAGATCTTTGGGTTGAATGAAGGTTGCAAGTTACTATCCTTGTAATGTAGCTTAGTGGTTTAGAATCGTGTTATTGTTTTTCCTCAAGTGCACAATATTCTAGTTGCTAAATAGGGCTCTATAGACGTAGTACAAACCCTGTATAATAAATGCTTTGTAAATGCTTATTAGTGTATCTACTCATATAGACAGATACACCTGACATTTTACAAGACCTGCATATCTGTGACATGTAAAGCTTTAACAAGTCAAAAACCTGATTCAAATCTTAAGGCCTTATTTAGAGTAGGCATACAGAATACTCCATCAAAACTCAACGAATATCATGTTCACCATATTACAAGTGCAGTACATCCGCTTCATGTGGGACAGAGTATTCCATCATGCAAACTCTAAATAAGATCTTTAGTTTATTTCTTAATCACTTGTGAAGTGACAATCTGCATGTTTTTGTTACCTGGTGGCATTAGCATCAAGATGTCAAGCTCCAGTTAGCTCCTGACAGAAGGAGCCTCTAACAAAAGGAGTGCTGGCGGCCCATTAAGTGAGTCATTTATGTTTGACCCAACTTGGACTGAAAATATGGGACTTCTCTGACCCCCTTGGTTTGCTGCTCTGCATATAAAGCACACACGGTGAAAGCACTGCTGGATGTGTCCTGGTGTTGGCAAATTACAAATGACAGTCAACATGTTTCAATGGAGCTGGCCCGGATCTGACTCAAAAGCTGCTGCATGATGTGAGATCAACAATAACTTCCAGCCACCAAAAAATAAGTGCTAGTGCCACCAGCTGCACAAACCAAGCACTGTCTCAGTCTCTTTGGAGAGAGCACTCACACTTAAAATATTGAAGGTTAAAAGCTGGGTACCACACAAACAAAAGTTAGGCTGCCACTGCACCCCCATGTCCTGTCTTTTTGATCAAGAACACACAGCATCCCTGGCCAAGGAAAACCCCAAAACATTCTTTAAACTAAATGCATCCAAATATATGTGGGGATCATAGATCGGTAACAGCCTAGTTGTCTCGAGCCCTTCATGCATGAGACCTACATTGTGAGGCCCCTATGCTACATAAACAATCACTCTCAAAATAGTGTTGGACTTGGATTACTACATAAGGCCGTAAAGTGTTCCACTACTCTGCGAGACATAGAAGGCATCTAGGTCTAGATTTAGTAAAGTTATATACAAGCGTTAAAGTGACGCAGTGTGACGCAAAGCAAGCATTAGTTGCAACCTACTTCCATCAGCAAAATATAGTTAGCATCAAATTTGCATTGGTAGCTCAGCAGTAAAACACACTTGTGTTGTGTCAGTGGCATACTGATGTATGCCAAATTATCTTACCATTGGCATTACCACCACACTGTGTGAATGCAATTCATCTAACGAAAATTATGCAACGGAGTGCTAACACAAATTGCAACACAACATTACCTTAGCAATGCAGCAGTACACCTATGGAGGGAAGATGGAATTCCCCATACACAGACACACCTTCAGCAGAAATCATTGGACAACACAAGGAGGTGGCAGCTCAAAGAAAAATGTACACAATTATGGTGAAACTGATTACTAAACAGGAGGAAGAATTGAAACAAAATACGATCTGAGCTGTGCTCTTGTTTTGCTGATGCTTCAAAAAAAATGTGACCCTCCTTTAAGTTGAATGAGTTCAGGTTACAGGCAACTCTGACACACACATACTCACTGGCAGTACTACATCTCCTCTAATCTGGAGTATTCCAGCGGTCGTGCAGAACTGGCTTGTAGTTCTCCAAGTGCCCTCTCAACTTTCATGCAGGATGTTCTAAATGCCATGAAATTCCTAGTACCTTAATACCTATGTTTAAAAGAAAAAGAGTAATTCTGCCACAAGTCAAGACACAATTCTATGCCATTGCATACTTTCCATGTCCTAGGGGCCATAGATGTCCCACCCATAACCTTGGTCCCTCCAGGTGAGGATGATCACCTCTACAGAACAGGAAGCAGAGGCACTCCATCAATAAGTACAACATATATGATACAAAGTATTGCTTTGCTAATGGGGTTGATAGTTACACATGGTTACATGGTTACACATGGTTCATATATGTTCTCCCACTGCAAAATCAAATAACAGTTGTAGAATGACATTTATGGAAAATGACCGTTATTGGGGAAGTATTACACGTCATGTTGTAAATTGTTACTTATAACACATGATCATTTGTCTTTCATGGACTACACACACTTAAATCAACTCTTCCATCAGGCTGTAGATGCTTAGTTATGTTCATGGATTCATTTTTATTTTGTAGATGTACATTGTGACATTTATGCTACATAAAAGTACATTTTTTCATGCTGATATTTTATCAGTGACCCATTTCTTACTATCATCTCATTTGAAAAAATATTCACCAGAGAATTATATTTTTCTTTACATTTTTCAACCTTCCTTGTCGTAAGTTATTTTCTTACCTCATGAAGACACTACATGCTGCATGGTTACTTGTTTAAAGGTGTGAAAAGATTATAACATTATATTTTTGGTAGTTACCTCACTATTCAATTATGATGTATTTTAGTGTTTTGCACTGCCCAATTAATGTGTGGTTTATTAAACTTTAAAGGTCATTGTAAGTCAAAGGAATTTCATACGGCATGTTACATTTGAATGTAGTTTGTTTACATTTTATAAAGGTTTTATCGATATATTCCAATCCTTGCTGCACAAATGATAATCTTTCTTGATGATTATGTTCCATGACGTGCTATCATAGTTAATCATTAAAATGATAATGCTTCAATCTGATGAAATGTTATCATTAGGAGATAACTTTCAAAGCAACCTTTTCAATCATGAGGCATGTCAAATTATGTTTCTTGACAAGGGGGTTGATAACGATGTCATTCAGAAAGGATCCAAATGGCATTCGGTCAGTCCGAATCCGATTTAGAACCCGCCTTTCCGATCGACTCTGACACTTTTTCGAATGACCGATTACGATGGCTGGAAACCCTTCAGACTTTCCGAATCGGTTCCGAAAGGCATTCAGACTTACTGAATTGGTTGAAGCCGAATAATAGCGGTCTACGGACCGCGTTTTGGTTGTTACGACACGGATCAGCTGTCGGGATGTGAATTTGGAGGTTCGCAGCAGGCCCCCCTTCACCCGGGGGCATCCAAATGGGGCCAGCTGGAGGAATCCATGGGTCCCCCCTTTCCATGCATGCTGTGTGGCAGGCATAATGGGGTGCCCCCTACAGGGTGCCTGATTTTCCCCAACCACTCCTTTCTTCAATGGGAGCCTCTGTAGTTGGTTGGAACACAGGCTCCCATTGAAGTCAATGGGAGTCTGACCAAACGGTGTTCGGACACATGAAAATCAGTTGGTTGGACTCCTCAAACCCACAATTGTTATTGATTACTTTTTCTCTAAATAATAAAATTGCCCATAAAAGTTGTCTCTCGATATAATAGCACTCAGTTTTGTGCATGAGACAGCTTATTTTAAAGTGAATATTACATTTCCTATTTTAAAAGCACTTTTAATTCATTTTAGTCATTTTCAACTGCAGGTGATCAGGTTTATGCTATCAGACATTGGCTCAGGATACCAATAGCCATCTCAAAGTCTCATATTAAGGAGGCTTATAATGATATGATATATTTTTCAATAATTCATTGTTCAAAATTGTGCCTCTAGTTGACAGTGATTTGCACCCTGTCCAAGTAGAGACCTTCACTCTAGGTAGGGTAAGGGAGTCACAGAGCTACACTTGCTGCTTATCACCCCTTGGTAAAAACAACCAATATTTATCTGAATAAAATAAGAACCAAATAACAAAAATCCAACAGTCACAAGTAAAGATATCACTTTTCAAAGGTTAAATCAGCTCAGTCCATAGAAATCTATAAATGCGTCATATTTAGCACAAAGTACTTTGGATGCGTCAAAATTCAAAGTCAAAACAGGCGCTGAGGAGGGGAGGAACTCGAAAAGCAAAGCAATGTGGCAGTTCCTTACTCCGAGGTGAGGTGTTACGTTGGTTCCTTATTACCAGGGGAGGTGATGCTTTGGTTCCTTGCTGCTATGCAGGGGAGGTGATGCATCGGTTCCTTACTGCTATGCAGGGGAGGTGATGCATCGGTTCCTTACTGGAAGCGGAGGTGATGCATCGATCTCCAGACTTGCTGCCTTGGTTTCTTACTGCTGAGCAACATTGATGAAGAAAACAGCACACAGGGATGATGCGCTAAAAATCCAGACGAGCTGCGTCGATTCCACAGTGATGAAGCAGGGGCTGCATCTGACTTGGAGCGGTGCATCACAGACTTTGGTGATGCGGTGCTCGAAACTCAGGGTGTGGCTGTTCTGTTGACGCACTGAGGTGAAGCAGTGGTCGACGCTCCACTCTCAAGTACTGGCAGCAGAGATGCGTTGAAGTTTGTATTGATGCATCAATAAAAACAGACACTGGGAATCAATATGTGCAATTTCTCCTTCTGTTCAGGAGATTCCACTGCCAAGGGCCCAAGGCCTGAATTTTGTACCATTTGGCAAGTCAGGACTCTCAGCAGAAGAGCCCAGGCACTGGTAGGTGAAGTCTTTGATAGTCCCGAGACTTCCTAACAGGAGGCAAGCACACACAAGCCCTTGGCAAACCTTGGAAAGCAGGAACACAGAAAGAAAAGTCCAGTTCTTTTACTCCTCACAGAAGCAGCCAGCAGTAGGCCAGCACAATAAAGCAACAGGATGAGTGGCAGTCCCTCCTACAGTATCCAGCTTCTAACTGGAAGAATGTCCTCAGTCCAGAATTGTTTTAATTTGAGAGTGCCAGTTGTCCAATACATATACCCCTTTCTGCCTTTGAAGTAGGCAAACTTCAAAGTAAAGTATTTTAAGTGTACACAACCCTGCCTATCCCTGACCTGGCTCCAGGCACACCTCAGGGGTGTGGAGACAGCTTTGTGCAGGACAGGCGCAGCCCTATTCAGGTGTCAGTGACCACTCTAGCTCAGGAAGACCCATCAGCCTGGTGATGGCCCATCAGGATATACAAAGCACATCACAGCTCCCTTTGTGTGACTGTTTAGAATGAATGCACAAGAGCCCAACTTTCATCCTCACCCAGACATGCTTTCTACAGACAGGCAGAGGCACAGAATGGTTAAGCAAGAAAATGGCCACTTTCTAAAAGTGGATTTTTTAAACACATAATTATGAGTCCAGAGACCCCAAAATCCAAATCTCTATCTGTTCCAAATGGGAAATTACACTTAAAAGATATATCAAGGCAATCCCCATGTCACCCTATGGGAAAGATAGCCCTTGCAAAAGTGAAAAACAAAATTAGTAGTATCTCACTATTAGGACATGTAAAACACACTGGTACATGTCCTAACATTAAAATATACTGCTCCTTGCCCATGGGGCTGCCTTGGTTCTACTTTAGAGGTGACCTACATGTAGTTAAAGTGAAGGTTTGGGCCTTGCAAGTAGGTGTACTTGCCAGGTCGAAATGCCAATATAAAACTGCACACACAGACGCTGTAGTGGCAGGTCTGAGACAGGACTGCAGGGCTACTCATACGGGTGGCACAGTCAGTGCTGCAGGCACACTAGTAGTATTTGATTTATGGGCCTTGGGCACACCGGGTGCACTTTACTAGGGCCTTACTAGTAAATGAAATATTCCTATCAGGGATAAACAAATCACCAAAACAATTTACCAAGGGAGCA
Source organism: Lissotriton helveticus (assembly GCF_964261635.1). NCBI lineage: Eukaryota > Metazoa > Chordata > Amphibia > Caudata > Salamandridae > Lissotriton > Lissotriton helveticus. The sequence continues at coordinate 1,133,227,306 of NC_136069.1, read as the reverse complement.
CTTGCGCATTAGCACTGGTCAGCAGTGGTAAAGTGCCCAGAGTCCTAAAACTAGCAAAAGCAAAATGCAGCAAACAGTGAAAAACAGGAGATCAGAAGCAAAAAGACAGGAGAAATCACTCCAAAGATCAGGTCCAACATTAATTAATACCAATATATCGTGTTTCTTTTTTGTATTTTCCATATCATGTCATATTTTATGCATAGTCTCTGATACTCGTGTGTTAGAAAATTTCTCACATTAACAATGCGTTTGTCATACATGTTTCCTTGATGTCCAAGAACAAGTTCTTTATGTGTGTGCAAGGTGAGGCAACAATTTACTTTTGTTAATATTTAAACTTACTAACATAATTGAGAAAGATAGCACTTACAATGTCAAAATCACATTATTTTTTATTTACAGAAAAATAAGTATTGCTGTTGACTTAGAAAAGAAAATGTTGAAGTTTCTCAAATCAATTGAGGCATATTCACTCACTTCTCAAATAAAACAAATGTAATTATATGAATGAATATATATTTTAGATCATAAGTAAAAAAAGTTGAACTGAGAAAGATACAAATTATTATGCATTAACTTTGCTCATAATTGACTTGCTAAACACTAAAAATATTACGAATAAACATGTCACAATGGGTATTTTTCTTTTTTTTAGCATGGGGTCCATTTAGAATATATTTTGGGTTACTACAGCAAGAGTGTGTTAATGCACACTATTTATCACTTCACCTTGGGCTTAACCTTTTAATTCAAACCAAAGGTGAGCAACAAATACGTCAAATTAGCACTTACCCATCATAACAGTACATGTGATCAGTGCAAGCCTTATTCAGGGAGTTGCTGTGGGATTATAGACTTCGAATGCACCATGAAAACCAATTAATTACAATTAATTAATGTCCAGACAATGGTCATTTTTAAAAAAAGAAAACTGTATTTTCCTCTGATCACAGACAATGGAATACTGGACATAATAATGCATAATTCCTAAACATAATGTGTAGTACTAATATCATACTGTGATTTTGTAGGGGAATCTCTAGGCTGCTCCTGTGGGAGATCATCCAGGTGTATAGTATGTGAGTTACTCCATGTTCAGCCTCTGGGAGTCTCACTTGTAGGGGAATAGTTTATTTAATTTCTTATATTTAATACACAGAATTTACTCAAAGGTATCATAGAACTCAGCAAATGCTTTAGAACTTTACAGTCACTAAAGACAAGACAACTGACAAAAGACTGAGAAACTGGAAAATGCCAGTTTCACAGTGGTTTGCGAATTTTAGTAGGGTGGTTTCAGGAGTGTTTTTAGAAAATTAAATTGTCATTAGAGACAAACAATTATCCTATGTCAAAAGATTTTTTTAAAAATCTTTCTATACAAACATATCAAATTGAAAAAACACTAAAGTGTACCTTTTATTTTTGTCAAAAGTGAAATGAAAAAGAACACAATAAGTCATAATTTATTTAAAACAAAATAATTTCAACTTTTATAACTTAATTCATATAAATGTATGACTATCATAACCACTGGAAATTTTAAGATTGATATAATTGTCAGATATATTATTTTACATTATAACAATAAGGGTCACTGTTTTTATGAGCCTTCTCATTTTAGTATTGGCAGGAGATATGGATGATGATCCATAATGCTGAAATAATCAATGGAAAACAAAATGTATCCACATGAAATCACTAGCACATGTTTTCTAAAACAACCAAACATCAAATGCCAGCACCATCTGCCTCAGATCCACTATGTAAAGTATCACCAAAAAAGGGTACAACAAACCAGAAGGGGCAAGGAAATTGCGGCAGCGATTCTACGGAAAAATATTTCATCATGCAATGTAGAACTAAATGTCTAATGGGCAAAGATTGTGATGTATAAATGTGTAAATATAACTTTCTATCACTTTTGAGTTACTTTGTTGCAAATGTCATCTTTTATGATGGGTTAAACTTCATTATTCTTGATTGTTTAAAGTTAAATTATGTTACTTTTAACAATGTATGATTGACTGGTCTGAAATTATATTTATTGTGTGTTTGATATTGCTAGACTTTAATAAAGATAAAGTGCTATAGATATAAGATATTTGAAAAACATATTGTAATATATTTTGACATCACAAAGTATCATCAAAAACAATTGCATTAAAAATATTTGCATTTTTTTTGTAATTTGACAAGACACAATGCAAAATGATAGAAGCAGAAACAAGTTACTTGATATCAGTTTATGTGAGCCACTTACATGAAGTACATAACCATAAAATATGTGTATATATAAATAAAAAAGTTTATATTGAAATACATACTGACTGCTAAATGTCATACTGACTGACTTTAAAATGTCATACTTGAAATCATTGTAAAATTACACAACACAATATGCATTTGTCTTCATTTGTATACATGTTTCTGTGTATATGTTAGTTGAATATTATTTTGGATTTTTAAAATGTATTCATTTGTGTAAATATCAATGTCATCTAAAATGTTGTTGAGAATAATGACCACACACACAGATATTATGTTACAAAAATACAACATTTATTTACAAGTGATGTTGACAATTGTAAACTTCTATCATAATGTTTTAATTCACAAATGAGGAGGACTGCATATTGTGAACTGAAGGAAGATATTTCAAGGAATAGCTATTTACATCAAATGTTCCTTAACCCGCAAAGAAGGCTGTATTGTTATCGCACAACATAAATTAAATTTTGTAGGTTTATTTGCAAAACAAATTATTTCTGAAATTAATAAAAAAAAGAAAATCATGAAGAGATCAATCATGTTCTACATTACAGACAAGTAAATCATCCACAACAGGAGAATCAGAATGCGGCTGAAAGGTAGATGTTAATGTAAAAGTGCCCACAGATGTATTTTCCGAAGTATGTGCTGTTGTATGTTAGCGAACATCTTACCAATGAATCAGCATTGGTAACCATTGCTGATACAATATCTGCTGGTAATTTAGTGAGGATTTTGATAATTCCTACTACTTCTACCCTTAGAATATTATATTTTCTTAAATTGATTCTGTAGCCTCAATAAGTTGAATCAAAGCTGCCATGTTTAGATCAATAACAATTAATTTTATACATTCAAATATAGTACTTTATATTTATTACATGAAGTTCCTCATAGTTGATTTATCAAGACAAATATATGTAAGGTTTTTCAGTATGCTCAACATCTTCTGCAAGTGTGAAGTAAAATTTCCTAGAAAGAAAAGCAAACTCTCAGAACGTATCTGGCATAGACATTTTGACCCTTCTGATAAAGCCAACTATCGAGTGACTTTGAAAGAATATCACAGACACATTAGGTTTACCTGTCACAATTATTATGCTGGTAAAATCGAAGCGACTCAGAACTCCTCTCATGAACTTTTCCCAATCGTGAAGTTGTTTGGTTCCTTGATCGAGTTTCAGCCACCACTCTAATGTCATTGCTCAGTTTTTCTGTGATAAAGTGGCATCCATTTACTCCATCTTCCCTGAGAGAGTTAAAGGCGCTCCTTGTCTCAAGATGTGGTTTGAACCCTCAGATGACAGTTTGCGGTGCTCCACTTTTAAACCAAATTCAGTTGAGTAATTGCCCCCATTAGTGACAGCTGTTCAGTCAGGTGCCCCTTCCAGCCATGCATATCCTGCTGTTTTGGAACGAGGGATGGCTGCAATATTACTCATGATCTGTGAGCTATTCAATAGATCTTTGAGATGGGCCAGGCCCACCAGTGCTGGAAACACACCACCATAGTTCCGCTTCTAAAAAAGTTGTTATTAGATCCCACTAACCTGAAAACTGTAGGCCCATTTTAATGCTTCTTTTTTTCTCTAAAGTATCAGTGAAATACATTAACCAACAGCTTTCCTTCTTTATTAAGGCAAAATAATTCTTCATAGAATCCAGTTGGACTTTCGCCCTCATTATAGCACAGAGTCTGCGTTACTGTTTGACTCTGAATCTATTTGTCAAGTTGTTGACGGAGACAAAACTGAAGCTGTGCTAATGCTGGACCTCAGTGTGGCCTTCGTTACCTTTTCCCAGTCCCTCCTACTCGAACAGCTGTGGAGATGCAGTATCAGCCACAAAGCCATATGGTGGCTTGCATCTTTTTTTTGCAGAACAGCACTTTCCAAATGGCACAAAACCCTTTTTCACATAAGGGTTTCCATTGCAGCAGGGGGTGCCTTAGGGCTCTTATTTGTTCCCTACTCCACTCAATCTCTATATGCGCCCCCCTGGCTGCTATCATCGAGGGCTATGGTTTTAATATCATATAGTACGTTGATAATACACAATTAATTATCACCGTATACCAGGATAAAGCCAACACTGTTGTTCTGCTAAGGTCTTGTTTGTCGGAGGTGGCTACTTGGATAGACCTATAGTTGCCTAAAGCTGAAGCCTAGGAAAACTATGGGCCCGAATCACCGAACTAACTTAAGACAAAATCCTAAACTTACTACTTTTGGTATTCACAGAAGGCATTTAGTAGAAGGAAAGTTAGGATTTTGTCTTAAGTTTGACTTAAGACACACTTAGGACAGACGTATGTTAGGATTTTGTCTTAACGTGTTCTTAAGTCTGTTGTAAGTTTGTCTTAAGTCTGTCTTAAGTTTGTCTAAATTAAGTTCTGTGAATTGGCCCTAGGTCCTTATCCTAGGTAAGCAGCCTTTGATTTGGCCCTCTTTTTGTGGCCTGACTCGCTGGGGCTGTTACCGGTCCCTGAGCCAAAAGTGAAGAATCTTGGCATCTGGTTTGATGCGAAGCTATTGTTTGCCAGCCAGATCCCAATTCTAGAGGGAAAGTGTTTTGGGATCTTAAACCCCAAAAAGGATCCTCAGATACCTCCAAGAGACAGGTAGATAGACAGTAGTCCAGGTCCTGGTTCCATTCAGGCTGGATTACTACAATGTCCTGTATCTGGGAGTCTCACAGACCCAACTGGCAAGACTCTAGCATGCACAGAATGCGGCAGCTCATCTATTGCTAAATCTCCCTAGGTGGTCGCCTGCTGGCCCTGCTCTTGCCCAACTGCACTGGGTGCCCTTGAGGGACAGGCTCTCTTTTAAAGCCATGTGTTATTGTTATAGAATCTTTAATAATAAAGTCCCTTGTTATCTGCATTCTTTTGTTAAACCCTACTCTCCGGGAAGGAATTTAAGATCAGCAAAAGCTCTTCTGGCGTGCATTCCTGTTGTAAAAAGAGCACACATTGAGGGATGCTCCATCAGTTTTTTAGCACCTAAGATGAGGAATCCCCTTCCCTTTCTCTTTCAGACATGAAAAAACGGAATTATCATTTCATAAAAACCTAGTTATTCAGACCATTCTGATTGTGGTTGCTTTTGGTTTGTTGTTTGTATTTTTATTCGGGAACAAAATCTTAGCACTGTGACATTTTGTTAGAAGTAACTAGGCACTTTACAAATTACTTTATTATTATTTTTTTATCATATCCTGTATAAATGCATTTATTTTCGAGGATTTGCCATCAAATTCTTCTAATAGTACATTCTTTGTTGTAGGTTATGCTGCCTGCATCTAGCTGAGGGGATGAGTCTATGTGGGTCTAGCTGATGGTACCTTTGAATTCTCTTGTGTGGTATATCATATGGTATATCTTGTAAAATAAATGGGTATGTATCATCATCCACATTCTAGATTGAAGTAAGGATGTCCAGATACTCATTCAATATCAATTGCTCATCATTAACAGGGGTTAAACCTGCAAACAGGGTGAAAAACAATACAAGCAAGTCAAGTTTCACATAACAAAATAAGAATTGCGTTTATTGACAATAAATATTATGATGTATAAAAAGGTATCAGATTTAAACAAAATTGTAAAGTAGTTTTGTTTTAATTTACAACCTCAGCATATAATCTAGTCACACAAAACACCTAGGGTTATGTGTGTAACATGGATGAGACTCAACGTGGATTTTTGCTGCCTTGAGGGACACCCCTTGAGGGACACGTCATGTGCAAACTCACTATATGCATAACTAATATTCATTGACCAGTATTGGAATGACAGTGTTGGGAAAAATATCCAATTACTGTAATGTTTTGCCTTTTTTAACCCCAGTAGTCAGAAAGCAATATCTACTCACCTTTACAATCTAACAGGTGAGTGTACATAGGTCATTAGGACATTTATTTGGATGATGTAGGGCAGAAAAATGTGCCTTTCTATGTACATAGAAGATGTGTTGGGGCACATCTGACACATGTGCGCCCATACACAGTGGAATGTATTTGTTGCTTATAAAATAAATATGTTACCTAAGATGGCGGGTTGGTGAGAACACAGGCAAAAGAAACAAATTGTGTGGCTCCATTAGAACACTTAATCAATTCCAATTCAAAAAAATATTTCTTTCTGTTCTTTTAAACCATAAAAGATACATTTAAACACATACAATTTCCATGTACAGATAGTGCAGCAATATCAATACAATATTTATAGGTGGGGAAATATAAGGGAAAAGGGCTTGTGTATGACCTGTTGCCACTATAACTAAGAACATAAATACGTTCATAAATATATTAAAATAAAAATGAAGATAACACTAGCATAAAACCCCTATTTCATCATCCATTTGTTTGTGCTTTCATTCCTAAAACAATTAAAAAACATTTAATAATAGTTTCTGATTAATATAATGAACAATCAAGACCCCTTTATTACCATTTGTATCTTTATGCACAAGCTAAATTCATTAAATGTTGCCCTGGAAATGCTTAATCATGTTCATTACAACTTCAGTCCTGCTTTGGCCCTTAAAAAGCTAACAGCTAGTAAAAATGTACTTACACTAAATACAATTATTTGTGCTGTGTCAGTCTTTAGTATTCTTTCTGCTTCTTTACAAGATCTAATTCCCATGTTTATACAAATGGCTTTGATCCATTTCTCTCTAGGCATGACATATGCAGGACAAAAGAATAAAACATGCAAATCATTTTCTTTAACCTTATCTGGGCATAGAGAACACAAGTCATTGCCTGTTCCAGCATAATTGATGGCCCATCATGATGTATTTGCATTTATATATAGTACACCATATCTAAACTTCATATTTAAGGTATTTGCTAATTGGTGACACACCTCATCAAGAAAGGGCTCAAAATTTGCTATGTACGTGTTAGGAGAAGGGCCAACTTCCACAGGAGCGAAGAAGAATCCCTCCACCTCCAAGACACAGCAGCAGGAATGCGATAACAAAGTATACGACACTCCTGTCTACTGTCTCCTAAAAGTATGAGGGAATTTACCCAAGGAGTGTCCACCACTCTCCTCATACGAAGGGTAACAAAAATAGTAGAAGGCGTCTCCGGGGATGGTCCAGGCTAGGAAACAAAGAGCAGGTTATGAATAGTCACAATCCCTATGCTTCCTCGAAACACAATAAAACATTGACAAGTGTGATCAATTATGGAACTTACCCCAAGTGTAGATCGGGCAAGCGTCATCGATGAGTCCAGGCAACAGGGAGGGGGCCAAATAAGGACTCACGAAGGACTCAACACACCTCTGACGCAAACCAAATGGTAAGGGAAGGTGAGGTGAACCGGCCGGCTGCCTTAAGGGGGCCAGTACAGCGGAGCAGTAACACCAAACACCAAACACAAGCAAACCAACAACAACAGAAAAGGAGTGAGGGGCACCGACCGGCTGCACAGGGGGCGAGTACAGCGGAGCAGCACCCACTCAGGAGGTGAGACACCCGGCCCCCTAGGAAGATAGGGCGGAGCGCTCACTCTCAATAGGAAGCCCAATAAAAAAGGAATAAACAAAGGAGGTAGCGTAGGCTGTAAAACTAGAATATAGAAGAAAGTGCACCGACAACGCCCGCAAAATGCGTGAGGAATAGCAGGGCATCGCGTTCACTGGAAAAAGGAGCGGCGAAGAATACCGCTTTACCGTACAGACTCCACACGCACACTCAAGGGGTCGAAATCAAGTGGCAGAGGGGCGGCAATCAGGTAGCACAGCGTCAAGAAGACAGAACTCCAACAGAGCCCTCAGACGCCAGCAACAACTCGAACAGGAACCAGGAAGTGGGAAGGGGGCGTGGTCACCGGAAAGTAAGCCAAGCAAAGATGGGAGGGCTCTGCTCCTCCTTATTCCACTTAGGGAGTGTCAAGAAAGTACGGGCTTTGACACTAAGGGGCCACAAAAAGTGTAGGAACCAAAATGAAGCACACAAGTCAATGTTAAATCCTAACAGTACGTGAACAGGAGGAACCTAGTCATTAGCGGTCCATTAGGTAGACCATGTAGCACACTGTTTTGAATGTTGGCCCAAAAGGTAGATTTTAGCAGTTTCTTTGAGGCTAAAGACAGCTAGGTTGGGTCGTCCCAAAAATGGGACAGGCCCCACTTCCTAAACAATGAAAAAACATGTCTAAGCCACAGAATACATCTATTCTGATCTAACTTCATAAACTCCTCCTCTGTTATAGTGTAACAATTCTGAGGTTGACCAAAGTCTTACCCAAAACATGAGGGGTCTTAGTAGTGTATGGTGGTCAGTATGTTTAACATTCAAATCCAAGAACCCTTAATGTGTTCCTTGAAGTGTGTGTTCATTTGAGGTGTTAAAAAGAGCAAGCAGAGTTCCCCAGATGTTTCTGTAGTTTTCTTTTCTGCGGGCTCTTTGATAAGTGATAGTGATGACTGGTTAACAGGTAGTTACATGGGCCATACACATTTTTCCCTTGTACATTTGTTTTGTGTTTGTCATCAAAGGAGATTCATAGCTATGACACACCTTGAATCTACAAAAGAAAAAGAATTGCCCACAAATGTTATGAGGACTAACAGCTTTAATACACTACTAATGCTACAAGCAATGTTGTTATAAATATGCTAAAGACAAATCAAGCAGTTGTGCCAAGATTTTGATACCAGAATCCAGGGTCTCAAAACATTGTCAACAGAAACTTTCCTATGTGTTCCAGTTTTGGAGTATTCACTAACAGATCCCATAGCCAGATTATTTACCAGAATGCTTTAAGCCTGTCTTAAATTAGTGAGGTGACCAACCCAAAGGAGAGGGCATTAAATGTGCATTTAAAAGAGGAAGACCCTGCTTATAAAAAAGAGGACCAAAATGAGCAGAAGAGGTGTAAAAATACTACAATATGCCATTTACCGAAGGGAAGGCATATAGCTTTTCAAACAAAATGTGAGGTTCGAAGGAACTAAGTCGTTCTACAGTGTGCTGACCCTTGGATGAAGTGTCCTTCAAAAACATCTGCAACGTGATCACTGTGTAATCCCACTATCAGAAGGTAATGTCTACAACCATGAGTTGCTGCTCAACTTAAAAACAAAATGTCCTATTCTCAAATGTATGTTTGTATATGTAGATCTACTTATGTGAAGTTCTACATACACATCAAGGTGTAAATCTCCTCATTGAAGGAATTCACAATTACCATGAGTAGATTCATTCCTATATGTAGACTAATAAGTCTCCATCACCTCAGACTACGATGTGGGGCCTCCTATGACTGAATTTACAACCAAAAGGTTAGTATTAATAACTTTCAGCATGTTTGTGGAGTTCTCCGCTAATGGGTTGCAGATCTCCCAATGGAAGTAAGAGGGAATTTCCCCCAAAATTATTTTAAATTATATAATGTAAAGGGTTATTTTCTTAATTATTAAAACACATTTCTCTAGCTCCTAATCATTTAGGACTACTACTGTAACAATGAAAAACACATCTGCATGAAGCTTTAACATGTTAATACATTGTCACTTAATTAAATTAAGGTATTTTTTTATTAAAACTATTATTTTATTGAATTGAATTGAATTTGATTAGATAACATTTTAATTTTCCCTTCTGCGCTTTTTACTTTATCATTTGTGTTGGATGTGTCTCAATCTCTCTATCATGAATGAAGTTTAGGTTTTATTGTATTTGTGATTTAAGTTTTTATATAAAATAATGTATCATTTTACACATATTATTTTTTTTAAAAAAATGTCTTATACTAATCTTATTTAATAATACACTCAAAAATAACTTAAATAAAGTTACATTTAAAATGTTATTACATTCCCCCCTCCCCCCCACCTCCCCTGTTATGGGTCTTAGAGGTTATACACTAATAGGTTATACAATATATGGGAAACTATACACTTGATACATGTTAGAGACACTCTCATCACATGTTTTATCCCAATCTCTATGTGTCAACTCCTTCATACCAATACACTTCACTGTATTCTAATAAGTAGGCCTATCATCTGTCTCAAGTATGTTGTTTGTATATCATATTCTTTGCATTACTGTATTTTCACCCTATATATGTATCACAGGTAGTTTTTTACTAAACATGTATGCTTGTATGTTCTAGTATAAATAAAATAAAATATATGCAACAACATTTTTTTTATTACATTTATTTTATATATTTCCCTATCTGTTGGTCTCCATTTATCTCTATGGGATTGTTTTGACGTACCAATGAGTGGCCATATGCGGTGCTTGGCTTACTCCTAGGTTAGGGTGGAGTACATTTACATTGAATGTCCCCATCCCACTGCTCTCCTACCATACAGGATTGGTTCAACCACCTGGACACCCTCAAATCCAAGCCTGTCATCATGGAATCAATAGAATCCCTTTGAATAACACTAGATTAAAAACCTTGACCTGAAGGCACACATCAGTTCATCTACATGCCAAAAGCCTCCAACTCAATCTCCTCAAAGAGGTGCATCTCTTCATCCTGCCAACAAACTTCAAGATCATAGTTCAAGCCCTGGTCACATCCAGATTAAATTACGGTATTACAAATTTAAAAGGATTACCAAAATCACAAACTGAACCACTGAAAGCGACCCTCAATCTCCCAGGGAGACGATAATAGGAATGAGATGTTTTGATCATATCACACCCTCTCTCAAGACTTTCCACTTGCTTTAATTTGAAACAAGCTTCCATCTGAAGATAGCTTACCTGACAACCAAATCCCTGCTCTATGACGCACACATGTACCTAGCACAAATGCTTACAATTTCAGGAGGTATTCAGCCCCTACAAATTGTGTTTCCTCTTTCTGGATCCTCCTAGATTGAGAAAAAAGAAGACCAATGGCTGTGCATTCTCTGGATCTGCCTCTAGAATAGGACACTCTCTCTATTCTGGAATTAGGTTGAACCCATCAATCATCGCTCAAACATGTCCCCTTTTTGCATTTGCCTGACAACAAAGGCCACAGCTCACAAGGCAAGTGCAATAGCCAAAACCATGACTCACAACAGTGGAGCTCCCCTCTGGTTAGACAACCTTGTGAGATGGCCTATTTGGCAACACAATCACAAAAGTCGGAGAGAATAGTACCCATAGAAGCAACTCTGAAGAAAAAACCCACCAAAAAGCATTTCGCAGCTGAGATAAATTTGGGGAAGTTACATCCCAAAAAAGAAGGAGCACAGACACATCTTATCAAAGCAAACTGGATCATGATCTTCCACGATAAGCAACAGGCAGCCCATAATTTGTACTGACAAATAACAACAAGCTTTGATAAAGCCAATAGATCTGGCACATTTTTGCATAGTATGAACAAACTGTGGGCACACACACCAGCTTCCCTACCACAATGATCTAGACCAAGATTGACTCTGAGATCTCATGACACCCGTGATACCCTCGCACCGATCTACTACCAGTAGCTCGGCTATTGAAGCTCCAGTAGAGCGATCATGGACAACAAACCGTATGTGTTCTATTTTGTTTATGTTGATTGATACTATATGTTATGTAACGAGTAATGATTATTTCTCTGTGCAGGGTTCTGATACCCTAGGTTCATGTTAACACTTTATAAAACTCTCAAAATAAAATGAAAACAATGTACGTAATATGTAATTTGAGAAGTGCATTTGTCATACTCTTATGTGGATGTGTATTTTATATTAATCCTTACTTCATATTCCCTTAATCTCAAGCATTTTGTAGTATTTATTGTCCATTTTCCAGTCACATTTTATTGGCTTGCCTACATTAACTCCTAAATGTTATACCCAATTCTGCAGAGTTCTTTGAAAACTAAACCTGCTTTACATACTCCAAAATAGCTTCTGTGAGTGGACACCACAGTTGGCAGAACAACATTTGCTACTGATGAAGGTAGGCTCAATTCACAGACAAGGACATTGTTCAACACCATATTCAACAAATCAAACTGGGTGACATCCTAGCTTTGTTTGTTTGAATGGCTGCTAAAAAAATACCCAAGGAGCCCACATCATCAGAAAATAAGTAGCGCAACAACCACACAGACAATCCATCACCAGCGCTGGTGATGCCTCCACTCACTCACCTGACTAGTGTGAATACCATGTGTATAACACAAACTGGAAGCATTATTGACCTGTCTATTAAGACGTCCAGACAAGTAAAACTAATTGGGACATGCACAGCACACATCACATTGAGCGGGTAGACAGGCAACCATCAACAAACTGCAGGGCAAGCTTACATTAACTACAAAGACAGAAAATGTTTGCCATTGCAAAACATTTGAAAAGAGAGATGAACAACAATTAGATTTTTAGTATATACAGAAACAAATGTTGCCAGAAAAGTGAAGTGAGGTGCAATAACTCACATTGGACAATCCCAAGAAATTCCTCAATGAACGGAAGGGCCTATAAACATTAACAGCCATGACCTCTACATAGAAAATTAGTTATTAGGTCTTATCGGTATACCACTTGTAGGACAAGACTTCAACACAATTATGTAGAGTAAGTTTTATTTTTTTTATTTAAAAATGTCTGAAAAGTGAATTATTATTTTTAGTTAGATATTCAAGCCAGTTATGAGTCTCATTCAGTCGCCATAAATAAACGTTTGACTGAACAACTTACCTACGCATAAGGGTTTCAGTTGATGCTCGGTTTAAGGAAGATTTCTAATATTAATTCCCAGGAACAGTGATAAACAGCTATGATTTCAACAATATTAGTAAAGTAACCACTGACTGCATTGGGAATACTGGAAAATGTGACACTAGTCGAATTTCCTACCCTGGTTTTCGGCTTCATGTATGTCATCAATATCCAGTCCTTGAAAACAACCAACCTCCTCAAGAGCTATCAGTGTTCCATTTAAAACCTGGGATCACAAGTGACTGCAATCACTCTTTATGTCTGAACACGAATAATGTGACAAGATCCTCTTGTATATAACAACCTTTTCATGACCACATAGCAGCACTCACAAGGCCTAACATAGCTGCCAAAAGCCAGGGATGTGAATAAATGTGGCAGCCAAATGAAAGAGCAAAGGCCCTGCAGAGCCAATGCAAAGAAGGAAATGTACTTCCAAACAGAGCACACACAGATAAAGATAAAACAAACATCACATACAACCAGAATAACACACTAGAGAGGTGGGGATCGCAAGGGAGTTCACAAATTGAAAATACTTTTTGCCAACTGAAACCTTGTGTAGCAACCTTGCAAAGAAACAGGCATCTGAAACATTCCATCATCTGTGTGCCTGTACATCATACACATCGGCAGCAGCATTAGTGCCAAAATCATCAGGCCCCCAACACCCCCAAAAGGCAAGCCTTCAGCATGGCCCGACAGCAAAGGCCACAGTCCACAAGGCAAGTGCAATAGCCAAATCCACGACTCACAAAAGTAGAGTCCAAAAGAATAGTACCCCCAGAAGCAGATATGATGAAAAAAACAACAAAATGCGTTTCACAGAGAGGAGGAGATTTTGGTCATGCCACAACTCAGAAGAGAATGAACCCAGACATATCTTATCAAAACAAAGTGTTGTTCCTAAGGTCCTGGGGCACTTAGATAAGTGTCAGGCTGTACTCCATCTACCTAACAGTAAAACATGGGCCTTAGAAACATTTTCAATTCATTTTACATTGAGGAGTGACAAAAAAGTAGGACATTCCTTCCAAGTCAATCCAACAAAAGTGATTTGCTGCTAGGCCAAATATTCATATTGTTTTGGTACCTCTAACTTCTTTACACAAGTTAAATCTGTCTGCCCTGTGCCATAACTAATAGGGTTCAGTTCAGGTTTAAATTTGATACACATTTGCTGGACCTAACTAGAATATTGACATTGTTACTTGTTGGGGACTCCCATCCCCCCAACTAATTGTCTACTTTCTCACAACTAGGTTTAGACCATTTTGTTATAAAATCTCCTCCTGAGGTCCAACCATACATACATGTCCCCACTGCTCATAAAGACATTGAATGTAATGTGCAAGATCCTTCAAAGTCTGAGGTGTACTTATCTGGGCTATCAAATCATCTTATCCAAGTTCATTGGCCTCAGAACTGAATTAACCTCTCCTTAAAACTCAGAGTCAATCCCCTTCAATCCATTGTCACCAGCTGTGGTGGTTGATGCAGTTGCTGGAGGGCTGCCAAAAGAATTGTTCTTGCACTGCAACTCAGACATTGTAATTGCTCTCGCTTGTTCTGCTTGCTCTGTTGTAGGCCTGCTGGAAACAAATTTTATTTTGCAACAGCTGTTGCATGTCCTTTGCAATCCAGTAGTTTCCTGGTTGCTCAAATCAGCTGTGTGATAGTTACCATGAGATATCAACTAAAACTACTAGTCAGAGGCCGAAGTGAAATGTGCATAGTGACATTGCCAACCACTCCTATTTTTCTCAGGATAATGCATGTGTATTTTAGTCCAAGTCGGTGCAGTTGTTTTTTGATTTGTTTTAATGCTCCATGTTTTTTTTGTACTGTGTTTGGGTAGCCTGTGAAAATCTTCAAATTACTTCCTTGCTTAATCCATGTGATATGTGCTCTGGAAAGTTGAAGAATATGGTTCCTGTCTACGAAATTAGGCAATCTAGCTATCATGGGCGTCGGGACAAATACAAATGCCTACAAGGAAATCTGTTGGTTCTTTCAATAGAAAAATAAAATTTAAAGTCCTACCACCCAGGACCCATTATGACAACCATTCATCCAGAAAACAAGCTTGGAACTTGGGCCTTCTATTCTGTCTAGTATGCATACCATTTGCACAATTTTGTGCCTGAAGAGCCCCTCTGCGTCTTCCATTCTGTTGGTCAGCTGTTAGACAGCATGCTTCAATATTTGAATTTGTTTCTGTATTTTAGATACAGTTGGACATGTGCCACGGTGGATTCTTGTTCAGAGACCCTATCAGCTGGTTTTCTGTGTTCAGCTCTCAGGATCTTGAAATCTAAGGCAACCACATCAATTTTGGCATTTAGTATGGTACTGGTGTCCTTTATAGCCTTATGGATCATGTCAGTGTGATCATTTAGAGTCCTCTCTGTCTATCATGATGATGCCTCTTTGTCTTCCCATTGTCTTGGCTCAAGGCCTTCCTTGGATGGCAAAGGTTTCTGCTCGTCGGGTTCTCTCATTTTCCTTATGGGCATCTCCGGTGGTGCTGCTCCAAACAGAACATCAATGTATTTTGATGCCATCCATGCACACTTCTAGGTTTCTCTTTGTTCTCAGGGGGCTGTCTGCAGTCCAGGAGGAGTTTGGTCCAGATGTCTGGATACAGCGCCCCAGCATTTGAGTGATGCCCTCACTTTATGGTTAATTTCTATGGTTTCATAGGCACAGGACAGCACCCACTACAAGCATCAGTGTTTCACTACCTCCAGTAATGCAGAGAACAGCAGGTGAAATCATAACTGGCATTTCAGGGAGGAGAGCCAAATACTCCAGTCCTCGTCACCACCTACAAATTGAGACTAGGCTCACTCCCAGATCGCTCACTGTTCATTCTGGTTGTACCCATGGCCTGGTTTATGGATATTCCAGGGCCCTAATTACACTTTACCTATCAACAATTAGATGGAAGGTCATAGGCAAGAAGCCTACCCAAGGAGCTGCCTCCTGTGCCCTCATCTGGTTTGTGCAGGACTCAGTGAGTCTAGGCAATCTCAGCTGCTTCCCTCTTGTTGCACAGACTCCACTACAACAAAGGGGTCCATCACCAAGGCCTGGTATCTACTGAGTCATACCACATTTGCCAGTGGGTTAGACTTTTCCAGACACCTCCCTTGGGTGCACTGGGGTTGTTGTCCTCACTCCATTGGTTCACCACTGCTCTGATGTGGCAGGTGCCATCTAGCTATCAGTGGTCAGGTGGAACAGGAGGAAAATATCCCATAGGTTGAAGCATTTTCCTAGAGCCTTGACTTGCTGCCAATTCTAGATAGGTTGGTCTGATTGACTTCATTGATAGGGGGGGCAGTCGGTGGTTGGGGCACCATGAAAACAAACATGTGGGACCCACAACCAAAGAGCTCTGGAAAAGTATGTTCTACAACATTGCTGTCTTGGCCACACCTCCCTCCTCACCATTCTCTTGAGGTCATTCCACATCTTCTACCACATGACAGACAGAAATAACCTTGATGTTGTTTGTCTGTGTTGTTGCACCACAAAGTCAATGGGGTCTTAACCATCTGACAAAGAGCTAGGACTTCTCCTTGTCACCTCCTCTGCCTGCACCTTCAGTGTCAGGATTCCTGCAACACAGGTTACCTCTCTTGACTAGCACAATATAACAGCATGACTCATATAATTCCTCCCAACATTTATTAATGAACAAACGTCTTGTACCCTGACTTTTCACCATATTGTATGCTGTTGGTGATGGCTAGATGCAGCTTGTGTTCCCCAGTTGGTGTGAAAAGGCTTAATAGCTTTTACAAATGTTTCACCATGCATATGCAAGGTCAGGTTTCAGGTGCCATAGAATCATCCAGAATATCCACCAGAATAAGCATCAAGGAACAGGCATAGATGACCTCAATGTGTACCTTCTGGAAGACGGCCCTCATCAAATTATTCCCCTGCACCTCTTCCTTGCTAGAAGCAATTAAAACTCGACCTTTGTAAACATTCGAAAACACCTTCTAGAATATAGCCTCATCAAATTAATCATCTGCACCTATTCCTTTATATAAGAAACTAGAACGCAACCTTTGTGAACATTCTAAAGCACCTTCTAGAAGGCAGCATCCTCAAGTTAATTATCTGCACCTGTTCCTTGTTACAAACAATTAAAATGTGACCTTTATGAATGTTCCTAAACAGTCTTATTTGAAGACTGTTCAATCTCCTCCCTTCGCTCAGCCTCTTCGCCTGCCACTTACGTGTTTCCTGGGTTCCAGGACTCTGTCTTGTCAGCTCCCTTGATCCTCCTGCTTCAACCTCACCACAAAGAACGTCCTGCATTAGTCTCGCACCTGGTTGGAAAAAGAACAAGAAGAAAAGGAGAGACACATTAACAAGGCTCGATTTTACTATGCAGTGAGCTGAGTTCCATTATCATGCTGCAAACAAAGTGTTTTTGTTCAACTTGTAAATACTGTTGGCATGGCGCTGCCTGAGAGGATTGGATGAAGATAACTCCCGTCCAAATCTGCTTGTGGGTTTGATGCTGAAATCATACTCGCTACAGTTTCGAGAACTTTGATGAAGGGGCCTCTACAGACAATCTAAATGAAAACAACAAAACAACAAAACCAAAGGTTGGTTGCGATTTGAATATCTTTCGTGAGGTGATACCTTAAAAGACAGAGTTAATACTAGACTAAAGTCTTATTATTTGTTTGTTTATGGGTACAATATCTGCTGGTACCATTCATCAGACTGATGTGAATGCCTGCTGCAGTAGTACTGTTGAGTAGATGATCAAGGGCATCTTTAACTCTACATGCTCTCTCCATCTCAAAACTCTGCCCCCTTGGGATTTGTCACTGGAGCAGTGTTTCCTCCTATAAACCGAGGGCAATTCTCAGGATGATTTGGGAATTAGCATCACTGCCCATTGGAATCATCTGAGATCCAGGTTATTACAGATTGCTAGACCACACACCTAACATTCCCTTAGGTGGCACCATAACAAATCAAGACCAAATATTCCTGGCCGATCTAGCACGTACCTTATCAGGGGACATCAATGACGCTAACAATCTGTCTGGTTTAATGCAGCAGTTGCAACTTGATCTTAATAGGTTAAAAGCAGAAAATGCAACACTTAAAGAAGAGTTGCAACAAGAGAGAACACATTTCACACAATGGAGGGATACTAAACACAAGGATAGACATCCAGTTTTGACCCAGCCTGTGTTTGGAGAGCCATTCCAGTGAGGGGCGTTGAGAACTACTGACAAGGATCTGCATGTATCTGTCTCTAGACCCAGTCCTCTACTTACAGCACATCACGAATGCTTGCAAGGCATCAGTACTAAATTTACAGCTTTTATGAGTTAATGCCAATTACATTTCCTATGCAAATCTCAGATGTTACCCAATGATGCTGCTAAGGTAGAATTTGTAATCTCTTTGGGATGTGTATCTGTTAACTGGGCAATTTCTTTAATAGATACAAATGATTCCCTTCTGTACAACTATTCTAATTTTAAGGCTGCCATGACTAAGATATATGCAAAACATGTTTTTATCCAAGCAAGTGACAATTAGTTATTAAACCTATGACAAGCTTCCAAGGACCTGCTGACTTACAACACCAGTTCATCCGACTGGTGGTGGAAATGCGCTGTCCGGAAGAGAAAAGAACATCCTTATTTTACTGAGGGTTAAGAGATGACGTTAGATTCCCTCTTGCACATCGTTGAGCTGCCTGATGATTGTGCAGAATCTATTGACCTTGTGGTTAAGCTAGACCACCAATTGGGTGAGTGAAAGGGTGACCGATCTTTCAGTGATAAGAGTAATTGTTCTCAAAACCGAGAAACAGGAGTCAGACAGTAAGACTCTTGATATTGAACCTATGCAGATAGGAGGTATAATAATAATAATAATAATCCACATTTGTAAAGCGCACAATCACCCGTTAGTGTCTCTAGGCGCTGGGGGCCGTCGGGAAGATTAAGCAAGCTATTGCCCAGAGTCACATGGTGCTGGGCTAACCTGCCGCCGGCGCTGGGGATCGAACCGTGATCCCCAGATTCCAGCGTCAGTCGCCCTGGCCGCGGCGCCACATAAGGATCTAATAGGGAAAAGGAAGGTTGCAGCAAATTAAGCCCTCATTGTGTCAAAGCTGGTCATTTCGCTAGCGAATTGTTAGGCTTGGCTCTATTTGCAGGGTCATCCCAGAACATTTTGCCTTCCTCTTGTATTTTGTCTGACGTGTTTTGTTGGTTTTATGACTCTGGGCTCTCTACCACTGCTGATCAGTACTAAAGTGCATATGCTCTCTCTGGTAAACTTGATGAAATTAGTCTACACCTGTTTGGCATATTTAATTTACCTATAAGTCCTTTATACAGTGGTATCCCATATACACAGGGGCTGTAAATGAAATGCTACTGGTGAGCATGCAGCACTGCTTGCACTGCCCACAGAAGTAGCCTTTCAAACCTGTCTCAGGTCTCTGCCACTGCGGGGCCTGCGCTCGCAGTTTACTGCCTCAATGATATGGCATGTAAAGTGTTGCCAGGCTTAAAACCCCACTTTTACTACATATAAGTCACCCCTATTCTATCCCCTAACTATCCCAATGGGCATGGTGCTGTGTAGGTAAAAGGTAGGACATGTGCCTTTACTGTGTGGCATATCCTGGTAGAGACAAACAGCCTATTTGGTTTCTTCCTGCTGTGAGGCTGACCGTTAATAGGTTTGCATTGGGGATTCCCTGATATGTGTTTCAGTGTTTATTTCTGATATGAGAGGAGTAGATTGGCCATGTTTGGTATGTTTGGAATAGTTGTAATAAATCATGCTTATTGGTAAAAGTGGATTTGTCATTACTATTTCAGAAATGCCACTTTTAGAAGTGGGCATTCCTGTGTGCTTATGAGTCTTTGTGCCCTGCCTGAACTTGCATTCACCATCTGGTTAAGACCGATGGGGGAGAGGGGATGTGCATTTACTCTAGACAGTACCCAGGGGTGTTGAGGTGAGTCCTTACTTTCATAGGTGACTCAGCGCTAGGCTGTATAGACCTTGGCCGTATTTAGAGTGGGGATGTAATTTCCCTTGCACATGAATATGCCTGGTTTATATTTATAGTGGTGGGAGGAGTTGCACCTGCACGTGAATAGTGCTGTGCCTGCCTTTAACAATTCAGTCTCCGCTCCCCTGTAGTGTGTCTGGGACTAGGGCTTGGGATGTGAATGGGGTGTTGTGCACTTCTAAACAGTGTTTGAAGTGCCCCCAAGAACAAACACTTTTTAAACTATAAGTACAGGGGTTATGGCCCCATATTTGAGACACTGCTTGGGACCTGTAACCAGCTGCCGCTGGCTCTACAGACTACACCTGGCCAGAAGGAGTTGTTATGCTGCCAGGAGTAACTGCCATGGGACTCCCTTGCTTATTGTGCTGACCAGTGACCTGTGGGGCTACAAGAAGGACTGCCACTCTTTTCTGCCAGTACCCTGATGTGCTGGCCTGCAGCTTAAATTCTGCTTGGTGCCCCCAGTTGTCCTCCAGGGACGAAAGAGTGTTGCCCTCATTGTTTTGCCCTTAGGCCTGTAGTCTCTGCCAGTTTGGTTTCTGGCACTCTGTTGGCACCATCCTGGTACTTTCGCTATGTACAAAGGCCTAGTGCTTCTGGGCCACCAGGACTGGGGATGGATCCCATGGGAGTCATGCATATTACAGAGAGCGGAGTGGCTGCACTGCATGGTTGCAGGCAGCCGTGGCAGACGAACTGAGAGCACAAGGCTCTGCCCGACAGAGGATGTGCTCCATGTTATGGCCAATCCTGACAGTGAGGAGAGCATGGTACATAGAGAAGCAGACGGCACTTCTTCTTCTTGTGGAGAAGTGTGGCTCACCGGTTAGAAGCGGCAGATCCTGAAGCAGAGGTCAGCCCGGGACCAGGGTTCAATTCCCGACGCGGCAGGGTCTTGGGTCAATGTCTGCGGACTCGATATTTCTCGCTTAGGTGCCTACGCTAACCATGGGTCCCACTCTGCAACTCTGGGCAATAGCTTGCTTAATCTCCACAATGGCCCCAGCAACGCCGGGGATGCCTGGCTTCACCTTGGGGTGCCCTCTCACAGGGAAAGCCAGGATGGGTTCCCCAGCGGTATACAGCGCCAGGACACCACGTAACGAGGTAACAGTGCGCTTTATAAGTATACATACATTACATTACATTCCATTGTGAGGCACTTGCCCCTCCTGTCCCGATGGACCCGGGCTGACATATGTTTATTTCCTCGCTGGCAGCCAGGAAATGATCACTGCCAACCCCACGGCCTTTGGCAGCAGCCCCGAAGGTTATGAACAGAGTGGGTGGGGAGGTCAAGTTACTGGCCCCATCCCAGTGAACTACACGAGACCGGGAGAGGTCTCCAACATGTTCCGTGGCATAAGGTGCAGCTGCACTGTGATCGCAGGCTGCTGCCTTATTGTATAGTGGGTCTCCCTAGTTAGGTGTAAAGGAATCCTCCACAGAGGTACCGCCCGGCCGGCCCTGCCACAGTATCATATTTCTGGTAGTAGGCACGCAGGTGCTCTTATGCCTACGTGTTACTTAAGCACGTTGTCAGTTGGTGACAGTCAGGCCCACAAGGATTACTGTAACCTCCCCAACAGGAGCGCATGGGTTACGGCCCTTGGAGGCATCACTGCTGCTTCTGTGGTCATAGGGCCCCCACGTGCTGATGGGGCAGCTTGACAATGTATGTATTCCATGCCTGATGAAGCTACTGCATATTCCTATTCCCTGATGAGGTGCAATGGGTCATTTCATGCCCTGAGATATAAATGTATATAGTTTTACACCTGGTGTTGGAATAACCAGTACTATGGTACTAGCAACTGTTAAGTATGTACAGTGATTGGTGATTCCTGTCTCTTGGGTGCTTTACCTAGCTGCTGCAGTCCGTGCCCTGACGTTATGATGTATGTTGTTTTACATTGCCAGGATTTGCACCACATGTGCAGTGTGGTTTTTATAATGTGTGTAATCAGGAGGATTTTGCCCTATTGCTCTATCTAGGTGGTTCTGGCAATTGCCCTATGGCAAAGTGATTTGTGATCTGTGTGATGTCATGACAAGTGCCAAGTGGCACAGCGATTTATGTGACTATGGTCTAATGTGTTTTATGAACAATACAAAGCATATTTTTATATAACCTTGTGTGGAGTCTCTTTTTGTGGTGTGCCTAGTGTGTCGCTGGTGTGTGTCTGTGTGTTGCGCAAATGCTTTACACAGTGCCTTTGGGATAAGCCTGACTGCTCTGCCAAGTTACCAAGGGGCTGAGCAGGGGTTATCTTGGGTGTGAAACTACCTTGACCAGACTAGAATGGTGGTTTCTGACTGGCTTAGGTGTATACCCTAGCTAACTAGAAACCCCATTTCTAAATAGAATGTTCTCCAAACACAAAAAATAACAAGGCTGTGGCTAGTGTAGAGGTCAATCAAGAACAGGGAAAACTAAGGCTCTCGACTAGTAGGGAGATTGTCTCGTGGAGAGAAGCCGTGCAGATCTCACAATATCAGACCAATGTAGGAACAAAAATTCTGTGGCATCTGACTATCTTAGTCACATTAATACTATCTCCACAGTGGAGGCACATAATATCCATGCTTATTAACTCAGGGACCATAGGCGATTTATTTGATCTGACCCTAGCTGCCAAGCTCAGGCTCACAAAAGTTCCCAAAGATAAACCCAAGCTTGTGCGAGCAGTAGATAGTTCAGAGCTGTCTTCTGGACTCATTTTTTTTTTAGACAGAGGCTCTAACCTTAGTGTTCAATAAGGGGCATACTGAATGACTTGTCTTTGATCTAATAGACACTCCCACCTTTGAGATTAATTTTTCGAGTACTTTGGCTAGAACACCATAATCCAAAAATCAATTGGGTACACTGCACCTTAACCTTGGACTCACCATTCTTCACTACTACCTACTACCAAGAGGCTCCAGAGGTGGGAATACCTCTGCATTGCGCCTTGGTCCAAGGAACAAAAGCAAGCGGTGCGGCGATCTCACCCAGCGATGACAGGCTCTGCGACGACACTCGCAGTGATGGTAATCCTCCCGCACCGGTCTGGTGCGTCCCGCAAACGAAGGATGCGACGGCTCTGGCAGCGGCAATAGGCGCTGCAAGGATCTCGACCTACGTAGCGGCGGGAATTTCCTCGCACTGTCAGGGATGTGCTCCGCAAGCGAGCGATGCAACAATACTTGCAGAAAGTCTTTAAAAGCTTGGTTTTCAGCTTCCCAACACAGGTACAACTTCCAGAGGCACCACAACTCGCCCAAGCACTCTAGGAAGGACAGAGCTGAAAGTCTTTGCTCCCTCTGTGCAGGAAGGCCCTGAGCCCGGTCTGAACCACTTCTGGGTGCTCGTTGAGCACTTTGTTTTCCTGGCCTCTCCTCTCCTTTCCTTTCAGAGTGAGGGTCAGGGTCGTCAGCCGCCCAGCAAGAGGTGAAGCCAGCATTGTGGAAGGCAGGCACAGCCCTATTCAGGCCCATGTGCTATCCCCTCCCACCACTCAAGATGCAGTTGCAGTCATTCAGCCTAGGGCTGACTCAGCCAGCCTCCTGTGGGCTCCCCAGCCTCTGTCACTCTCAAACCAGACAGTCAATTCACAAACAGACCAAGGCACATAGAAAGGTCAGACAAGAGAACAGCAACTTTCTAAAAGGCTGTTCTCAAACACAGGATTTAAAAACCACCTTTCCTAAAAGATGTGTTATTAAATTCTGAGTTCAGGGATACCAGACTTTTATGTCCTATCTTGCTCCTATGGGAAGATATGCTGGTAGCCACTGTAGCCAGCATCCTCCATGATAGCCTATGGGGCAAGATAGCCTTACAATAGTGAAAAACGAAAATGGCTTTGATTCACTACCAGAGCATGTCACCTTCACAAGTACATGCTCATCCTTTCACATACACTGCACCCTGCCCAAGGGGGTACCTTGGGCTTTCCATAGGGGTGACCAATGTGCACAGACAGGGAAGGGTTAGGCCTGGTCAGTGGGGACACTGACCAGGAGGACATGGCAGTTCACAGACTACACATAGGCACCCGGGTGGCAGGCCTGAGACACCATTTAAGGGCTACTCCTGTGGGTGGCACAATCAGTGCTGCAGGCCCACTAGTAGCATTTGTATCACCAGCCCTGGCACACTCAGTGCACTTTACTAGGGACTTCTTGGTGAAACAAATATGACAATCATGAATAACCAATTACAATCACAATTTACACTGAGAGCATATGCACTTTAGCACTGATCAGCAGTGGTAAAGTGCCCAGTCCTATTGCCAACAACCACAAGTCAGGAAAAATAAGGGAGGAAGAAGCAAAAAGTTTGGGCATAACCCTGCAGAAGGGCCATTTCCAACACAACTCCTTTCCAGCCTAAAGCCAGGGTAGACCAAACGATACCTCGATGGGATTCACTGGTTAATGTGATAGAACATGGAAACTGGCCCAAACAACAGGGCACTATTCCTGTTTTATGCCGCCCTGAACCCAGTTGGATCACTCTATCCATACTCTCAGGGTCCACCACCCCAATCCATGTGGAACCCTTCTCCTCACCTGTGGACACCACCTATGCAGCACCTAACCGTAACTTACTCACAGGTGTGTCCCAACAGACAGACAGCAAGCCACAGTGGCCACCAACAGTGGTCAGGGATGAGACCCAGGCCTTATGCCTCTCAGGGCTCTCAAACTCTTGTGGCATCAGAGGGTGGGGGGCGGTAGCCCCAGGTGCTTGGCACCCTTTGTCCACTCTCCCTCCTACCAGGTCAGGTCTGACATCCTGGCCCTGACCCACCAGTTGCAGACCTGTGTCCGGGGGCTGGATAGGAGGCTGGGGTGGGCTTCCCCACACCCGGCCCTCCTCCTCCATGGAGCTCTGTACCCTCCAACTTGGAGCAGTACCCCCTTCTAGAATTGTCAGGGCACCTGTGACAGGTGTCCTGCACCATTCACCCACCGGTTCAGGTCAGGGGGGACACCCCGCACCTGGACCTCAAATCTAGGCTCCAAAGCCTCCAGGTCAGGCAACACCTGAACCTGGCTTCCCCACCCAGGGACCAACCCCTGCAGTTGAACACTTGCCCGGCACACCAGGACTTCACTCCCAGACGTGCCCATTCTGGTAGACAGTACCCACCTGGCCATCACAACGGTGTGGCTCAGTCCACCCCCGGGGTGATACTCCTGCCTCCCTTCCAGGGGCAACCCTGTCCACCAGGACAACCAGCCACAGGGGCTACTGACAACTGTCAGTGATGAGAGCCAGGCCTCCTGCCTGTCAGGCCTCTCTAGCCTCTGCGGCGGCAGAGAGTGGGGGGCAGTAGCCCAAGGTGCCAGGCACCTTTCCTCCACTCTTCTTCTTGCCCAGTCAGGTAGGGCATCCTGACACTGGCCCGCCAGCCCAGGGTCTGTATCCTCAGGTTGACAAGGGGTCATGGGCGAGGCTCTCCTCTCCCTACCCCGCCTTCTGGGTTCCCGCACTCTCCTCCCAGGAGAGGCACCCTCAGAACACAACTCTCCTACCAGTTCAGGACCTCCCTCCAGCAACTGGTCTCCCAATCTAGGGTTTAAACTCTCAGGTTGCATCGGGGTCAGAGGTGAGGACTCCCTCCCTTTGCACCCCCTTCCAGAGTGCTGCACCCTCCCTACTGGAGGGGTACCCCTGGAAGCCAAACTGCTCAGGACACTGGTTACAGATGTCTTTCCTTCCAGGTCAGGCAGATCCTGAACCTGGTCTCCCAACCCAGGAAGCAATACCTGCGGTTGTGCACTTGCCTGGCACGCCAGGACTTCTGGGGACTCACACAGTACCCCATTGAGGGTGACACATGACTCATGCGTCCTGTGACAGTATGCCTGGCGCAGATCTCCTGACCCCTGTCCACCTGACAGTACGCGAAGATCCCCCAGGACAGAAGTGGTGTCACCATGGTCACTCCTGGGAGACTCAGCCCGTTTGGCTGACCCCTGACCCACTGGTTCTCCCACTGGGGACTCCTTCCCCCTATCACCCCTCAGTCTGGACTTCTGCGCCCTCCCAAATGGAGCGGCACCGCCAGACACCAGAACCACTGTAGCCCTGTTTACAGAGGCTCCAGGTTCTCCTGACACTAGGAGAACCTCCTCAAATGGCCTACTAGCACCTTCTAGTCCCCCAACCTGGTGTTCTCTTAAGGAACCCACCCACTACACTGGGACCTAACTGGGCTACACTGAACCTCTTCCACCTCACAGGTCTGGAAGATATATGTGCCACTCATTTTGGGATCACTCCCCAATGCCTCCTTAGACTCTCTGGAATTCACCAAGAGGTCTGCCTCCAACGCAAGGTCTCTGGGATCAGAGAACTCACATTCCACCGGGTGTTGGCATAGCTCTGGAAAACAGCGACTTGAAATATGCTCTCCAACAAATTAATCACACAGCCCCCCACAGTTGTTAACCAAGCTATCCTTTGCCTCACCCTCCAGTGCCTCACACAAGTACCCCACACCACTCTCCTGAAATTGGCAAGACAGTGTGCTACTGTCTCTGTCACACAACCCACACTCTTCTGGCTGGTCTTCATACTCACACACCAAGGTTTCTACCATGGGGGAACCCCTCTCCCTGTTCCTCTCATCTAGGGTCAGTAGAGTGACCCTCCCACCACTAGGAATATGGTCCCCTGTGGCAGTCCCCCAATCTACTTCAGGGACACTGCACTCCACTGGATCTCCTGACCGAAATCCATCTCACCCCTTGCTTTGGCTGCCCCGGAAACACCTTGCCAACACCCCCCTCGATTGTTTACCTTCTAACTACGCTACCATAACTCACTAAGGTGACTTTGGCAGCCCTGATGGGACGAGTTAAATCTGGTTCACCAGCGGATCCCTGTCCACCAAGGATTTTCAAACTAGCTTGGCCAGGAATAGAGGACAATGTACTCTACCTTCTTAACTGCTCCTTGGCAAAAGGACAGGTCCCCACCAATTTTAAGGAGGCTCGCCTGATCCCGCTTCTAAAGAAGCCTGGGGCTGATACCAAGGTATTGAAAAACTTTAGGCCCATCTCACAGTTGCTGTTTTTAGCTAAGGTAATTGAACAACATGTCCTGCTTGTACTCTCCTGTCATCTTGAAAACAATTATCTCTTAGAACCTAATCAGGCCGGCTTCAGGGCTCATCACAGCATGGAATTGGTCATGCTTTCCGTGCTGGATGACCTGAGACTTAGGGCAGACAATAAAAACCCATGTGCCCTGGTGCTGTTAGAACTCTCCGTGGCATTTGATACGGTCAACCATGATCAATTATTGTCGCGGTTGAGGGATCTCGGTATTCAGGACACCACCCATGCCTGGTTGGCTTCATTTCTTGATAACTGCTCTCAGAGAGTCCAACTAGCAAACCTGGTCTCTAACCCAGAAGGTCTTACATGTGGAGTTCCCCAGGGCTCAGCTCTTTCACCCCTCCTGTTTAACGTTTATCTGCAGCCCCTGATCTCTGCACTGAATCAGACGGAGTGCCGGATTTACAACTATGCTGATGATACCCAGACCATCATTCAAATTGACAATTCCCATCTGAGATTGTAAAACATATTAAAATTCACAGTGAATTGGATGACAGCCAACTCGCTAAAGATAAATCCGGATAAAACAGAGGTGCTGGCGATTACCACATCGTCCAGCCCCTTGAATGATCTTCTTCGGCCTAATGAATTGGGGTCTTCTCCAGAACCAGTGGTGGCTGTGAAAAGTCTCGGGATTCACATAGATGTCAAACTCTCTATGTCTAAACAAGTTTTGGCAGTCGTCGGCACTTGCGTGGGTTTACTAAGACAATTGCGCAAGCTATCTTCTCTTTTGACCTCGAACACGCTCAGACGGGTGGTGTCAGCTATGATTCTGGTGCGGCTGGATTATGGCAATTCTCTGTATGCCGGCCTCCCTCAACAACTGCTGGCCAGACCACAAACAGTCATGAACGACGCAGCCAGATTAATTTTTAAAAAACCTAGAAGGACACACGCCACTCCACTGCTACGTGAGCTTCATTGGCTCCCAATTAGGCAGAGAGTCAAGTTTAAGAGCCTCTGTATCACGCATAAAGCCCTGTATGGACAAGCCCCAAGTTACATCAGGGAGCGTTTAGTTCCCTATGCTCCCAGCAGGACCCTGCGATCGGCAGATGCCGCATTCCTGGTTTGCCTCCGCTTCAAACTACCCTCACTAGTAGGGCGAGCCTTTTCCAATGCAATTCCTATAGCCTGGAACAACTTAGCAGCGAGCCTGCGCAAGGAAACAAGTCTAATACCCTTTAGAAAAAAGCTTAAAACCGTGCTTTTTCAGGAGGCATGGGGTATGTCCTAGTGGCCCTTCCTCCATCTTTCCATCCTGCTTGTGTGTACCCTCTGACAAACGCTTAGAGACCCCTGGGTGATAAGGCGCATTATAAATCCAAATTAATAATAATAATAATAACTACCTCATAAACCTGAACCCCTTGGTGTATGTCAACCCCCTCCCTCAAGTCAGGTGCCACATCTCTGGGTGTTTGTACCTTCCTCTCAGCACTAGGAACTATAATCTTGCTGCCACCATCTGAGCTAGATTCCACCTCCAACTCAGCAAAGCTCACCTCTTCAGTTGCCCATGTTTCTGCTTCAGCTGAGACACTCATGGCCTCAAGCCTCTCGAGCTCCAAATTAAGCTCCCTCATTCTCAATTCATGGGCCAAGTCAATTTCAATTCCTCTAGGGCACGGGCATTTTTGCTCTCCTCCGCCGCCCACGCTGCTTCCAATTGCTTCAATTCAAGCCTCCACATTTCTAACTTATGATCTCTAGCCCTCTGGTTTTCCTCCAACTCCTCTAGGGAAAACAAGCAGATCCTGTGACCTGAAACCATCCCTTTGTGCATCCTCATCCACTTCTGCACCATCTGTCTCCCCAGCCTCGTTGGTCTCCCACCAGGCCCTTAAGGCCGTAGCTCCTCCTTCTTGGAGCTGCGCTTCATGGGACATCCAAAGCTCCTGCAGAACTGCCTGAGTTCACCTACTTTGTAATCACTTAACATTTCAATATCAAACTCCAGTTCTGCAACATCACTTGTTGGTTTACCATTCAGAGACATGATGCTTGGATTCTTTCAGGGTTACGATCAAAAATAGAACCAAAAAATAAAAAACTCAACCGTAGTATGCGGTGGCATAGTGGTCTGCACTCACTGGTGATGTACACCAGTCACTATGAGTCTAGTACAAATACAAGTTCAAATCCCACCGCTGACCAACAATGTTAGAACTGGGGTTCTCTAGTTGGCAGAGGTAGGTACCACTGTCCAAATAGGGACCCTTGCTTCTAGTCAGGATAAGGAGGAAGCATTCTTTAGATAACCTCTGCTTACCCACTTGGTAGCTTGGAACAAGCAGTCAGGCTTATCAAAGGCAATGTGTAATGTATTTGTACCAACACTCACAGTAACAAAGTGAAAACACCACAAACTGACTCCCCCACAGTTTGGAAAAATAAAGGTATTTAATCTAAACTACACAAGACCAAAAGGACAAAAATCCAACATACACGGTTCAAGAATATGGTTACAAAAGAGTTCTTAAGGTTGCGATAAAATAATCCACAGTTGCGTGAAAAGTTCACAGTTGCGTCACGTTTGCCAACAGTACCTTTTAAAAGCGACAAAGTTCCAAAGCAGAAGCTGGTGTGGTGGAAAACAAGCGATGCGTTGCTCCTGAGACCCTGGGGAGGCAATCCGATAACCCCGCTGCAGCAGCCGGCATGTTGCGACGAATCCGGTCTGTATGGGGAGGAAGGCGGACTTGTATGGATTCCGGTGCGTAGGTTCTGTAGGAAGTTTTCTCTTGCAAAGGCACAATGCGATGATCTTTGGAGTTGCGACAATCTCCGGGGTGACGATGCGCGGAGCAGTGGTGATCTTCCTCTCGCAGCTCCTCGATGCGATGGCTTCTAAGACGACACTCTCAGCGACGTGATGCGGTCCGCAAGCAAGCGGTGCGGCGATCTCACCCAGCGACGACAGGCTCTGTGATGACACTCGCAGCGATGGTAATCCTCCCGCACCGGTCTGGTGCATCCCGCAAACGAAGGATGCGACAGCTCTGGCAGCAGCAACAGGCGCTGCGACGATCTCGACCTTCGTAGCGGCGGGAATTTCCGCGAGCGATGCAACAATACTTGCAGAAAGTCTTTAAAAGCTTGGGTTCCAGCTTCTCAACACAGGTACAACTTCCAGAGGCCCCACAACTAGCCCAAGCACACTAGGAAACACAGACCTCTCTCAGCAGAGTTAAGGGAAGCTGGGGGTGAAGTCCTTTTGTTCCTGGGACTTCTTAACAGGGAGCCAGCTCTTCTCAGGCCCTTGGAGATTCCTTCAAGCAAGGGGACACAGCACAAAGCAAAGTCCTTTCCCTCTCCTTGGCAGCAAAGCAACAGCAGGTCAGTCCAGCAGAGCAACAGCAGGACAGTCTTTCTTCTTCAGTTTCAGCTTTCTCCTTGGCAGAGGTTCCTTCTTGATTCCAGGATGACCTAATTTTCTGTAGTCAGGGGTCCTGTACTTATACCCCTAAAAGTCTTTGTTCCCTTTGTGCAGGAGGGCTCTGAGCCCGGTCGGAACCAGTTCTGAGTGTTCCTTGAGCACTTTGTTTTCCTGGCCTCTCCTTTCCTTTCAGAGTGAGGGGCAGGGTCGTCAGCTGCCCAGAAGGAGGTGGAGCCAGCATTGTGGAAGGCAGGTACAGCCCTATTCAGGCCCAGGTGCTATCCCCTCCCACCACTCAAGATGCAGATACACTCATTCAGCCTAGGGTTGTCTCAGCCAGCCTCCTGGGGGCTCCCCAGCCTCTGTCACTCTTAAACCAGACAGTCAATTCACAAACAGGCCAAGTCACACAGAAAGGTCAGACAAGAGAACAACATCTTTTCTAAAAGTGCTGTTCTCAAACACAGGATTTAAAAAACACCTTTCCTAAAAGATGTGTTATTAAATTCTGAGTTCAGGGATACCAGACGTTTATGTCCTATCTTGCTCCTACGGGAAGCTATGCTGGTAGCCACTGTAGCCAGCATCCTCCATGATAGCCTATGGGGCAAGATAGCCTTACAATAGTGAAATACGAAAATGGCTGTGATTCACTACCAGAGCATGTCACCTGCACATGTACATGCTCTACCCTTCACATACACTGCACCCTGCCCAAGGGGGTACCTTGGGCCTTCCATAGGGGTGACCAATGTGCACAGAAAGGGAAGGGTTAGGCCTGGTCAGTGGGGACACTGACCAGGAGGACATGGCAGTTCACAGACTGCACACAGGAACTGTGGTGGCAGGCCTGAGACACCATTTTAGGGCTACTCCTGTGGGTGGCACAATCAGTGCTGCAGGCCCACTAGTAGCATTTGTATCACCAGCCCTGGCACACTCAGTGCACTTTACTAGGGACTTCTTGGTGAGGACACAAATATGGCAATCATGGATAATCAATTACAATCACAATTTAGACAGAGAGCATATGCACTTTAGCACTGATCAGCAGTGGTAAAGTGCCCAGAGTCATATTGCCAACAACCACAGGTCAGGAAAAATAAGGCAGGAAGAAGCAAAAGGTTTGGGGATAACCCTGCAGAAGGGCCATTTCCAACGGATAATTATGCTGCACAGAATGCATTCTGCATGCTTGGGCAACAAGGAGGGTGCTGAATATAGTATAGTGTGTTTTGCTGGTAAAACCTCAGACAAAATTGCCAGCTCCGTCCTTTGACAGGATATGAGGTGCACAATATGGGTGGGTACTGAAATGTGGCAATAAGTTCTCCTATCTCATTTTGTTATCAGAATTCAGCAACATACATTTTTGTCTGCATAGGTTTTGGAAACATGATTTCTGGATGTTCGTACATACACAGTCATTGTACATGCAAATTCAGCCTGTGAAAAGTTAACTCATGAGGACATTTGTTTGAATACAGCATACACTAATTTCACTTACAGAAATACTGATAAAGCAAAACATGTTAGCCTGCAATTATTCTTTTTTGAATGAGGTTTTAGCACTTTGCAGCAGTGTTGAGGGGCCAAACTTGGTTTACTAAACTATACAATGTACAGTAATATCAAGTGACAATATGTAGAAGAATGTTCCTAAACACTTCAACTGGACTATTTCCTCTCTAGGGAAAATTAAACCCTCAGCTTGGTGGATTCAAAGGACCAACCAATGGGTTCACAGGGGATCCAAATGGTCAGATCTTAGTGCCCCCACACATTTGGTAGGGTGTCATGCTTTATCATAGGGTGCTGCTCATCAGGCCGGCGCTGCAATGCTTGACGGGCTTGGGGGCTTTTTTATCTGAGATCTTTTGATCTATAAAGCTGTTAAGATGAGTGCATGTGTTTTTTTTTTTCAAAACTAGGATGGTGACAAAAGTGAGAGTAAAAGAGTCTATGGGAACCAAGAAAATATTTATGGAGCAGTGGTCCCTGGACCCACTAAAAATAATGACGCTATCCTGAGGTCAGAATGTACCCTGAAACTTGAATGTGATGAAATAGGTGGGGTCGACATGTTTCATGCCTATGTTGCCAGGAGGGTCAATCGAAAATTCATCAGGACCTAAACCAAAATACTCCTACCCTGTAAAAGTCTGTGGGCCCACCTAAAGGTCATGGGAGTCCACTAGAGCAAAGGATACTCCACCTGAATTGATGCAGTAGGGGTGATTCCACCTATAAGAGAAGACAGAATGGACAGAAAAAATGAAATGTCCCTGTCAACTTGCAACACACCCTGGCCCTGTCCTGAGGAGATCCCATAAACTACTGGGGCCCAAGCATGTTACATTATCCTTCTAGGGACTAAAATTCTGAAGAATAGTCATCTGTGACCTCTGAAATCCATCAAGCAGAGTGTGGTGGCCGAGAGAAGTGTGTAGGTCCCACCCTTGAAACACCGCTAAGTAGTTTGAGGACCCTGTATAGAGATTATGAATAACCAACTGTTCCACTGGCGGCCTTCAAGGGGCAGCACCTGCAGCCTGTGCTGCAACTGTTTGAGAAACAGTACATCAGACCACCTAAATCACACAACCCCCTGAGGATGGACTGAAGAAGAGGCGGTGAAAGATGAATATTTTTCTTTTCTCTGTGTCTGTAGACACGTCTAACTTGCTGAAGCTCGCTATGCTCTGGTAGTTAGGTCCTTTTAGCTTACTGATTTTCCAAGAGTTTTAATGTTAGCAGGAGATACTGACATTTGCATCTTAAATGCTATCGCTGTCCTGTCATTCACCGAGCTGTTTAATATGTGATTGTCTACAAGAAAAAAGGCAAAAAGCCAGGAAATATATTTAATTTTTCAGTTCACAACTCTACACTTTGACACTAAATACATATCATCTATATTTTTTTAGCGAACAGCATGTTACATTGTAGGGCTTGTAGTATTGCTTTTTAACAGTTTCATTATGGTATCAAAATTCCAGCATGCACAAAGAGGCTGGCTAAAATGCCAAAATTGGCCAGAGGAGTTATACATATAGATATGGAGCCACTTGTCAGGTCTCTTTCAAAATTCTACAAAGTCATCTACTCCATTTCAAAAACAGCTGATTTTACATATAAAATCAAAAGTAAACTGAGCTTACATATTTTGTGAGAGTTCACACTTTCATGCATATCATGCATTAAAACAAGTATTGGCAATGTGGATCATTTTTTTCTGATGTGTAATGGAATGTTTTATACGGAGCTTCAAGACACAATAAAGGTATAATAAGGACAGCAGCAGTGCAACTTTCCCTAGCACAAATAATAAGTAAAGGACAGGTGGCAGCAGCAGAAAGGGCATCAAACGATTCTCTCTCACATACAGAACAGGTAAGACACAGGCAGCTAATGCACTAAAGAGTGAGTGAGAGGTGTTACAGGAATGCATAGACAAACCTGTTATAGAATTAGTATACATTCATGTAATCATATGGGATGATGAATTTTCACTTACTTAATATTGTATGCTTTATCAGTGGGTTGCATATCTTGCACTGGGAAACATTCAAGAGTACTAGTGTCCACTGGTTGTACAGTCTCCTAGCTATGGATTCCCTAGTTTGGGTGAGGTTATGTCACTCATGTTGACATGTGTACTTACAGTTAAATTTGATGTAGGTGAGGTAAAAATGTTTTTTGCTGGGATGTACCTACCAATTGAAGATAAACAGGAGAGCTGAGCAGCAGACCCCACTTCTCTTTTCCATCAAGCTGTTTTGGTACTTGAATAATGGCCCTTTGGGTTCAGGTGTTTTCCCCAGGAATATAGTATCTCATATCAAATTTTATGAAACAATCCCATCCCTGCTTGATAGGGCATATTCAGCAACCTCAGGATTGGGGAGGGCTATTGGCTAGTATGCAGCCTATTTCCCAAGGAAAGTCACTGCAATCACAGCATGTACTATAAATCAGACCATGCCCATGCAGCTTACTTAATATAGCTAAACCATTGTGTGCTATACGCCCAACACCAAAGCATCTCCTGTCTCACTGCAAGCACCAATAGCGCAGTAGTAAACAGGCAGTGACTGCCAGATCCAATAATTCTCTGCAACCTCATCAGTGTTCCATCATGTCTGGAAAAGCTGTGTTGTGGAGCCATAGGGTACAACTCGGTGCCAGGGGCAGGGAGCGGAA
This sequence comes from Lissotriton helveticus, assembly GCF_964261635.1. Classification (NCBI taxonomy): domain Eukaryota; kingdom Metazoa; phylum Chordata; class Amphibia; order Caudata; family Salamandridae; genus Lissotriton; species Lissotriton helveticus. The sequence continues at coordinate 1,133,192,560 of NC_136069.1, read as the reverse complement.
TTTCCCCGGTTGACACAAGTGGTGTCAATTCTGATGGAAGCGTGACTATGAAGGATACCAACCTCTTCTTGACCAGCTACTGGTTTACCCTAAAGCCTAGGGTCATCTACGGAATCCTGGAGGTTATATCTCAGGTAGGATTCACTTGGGACACTTAGTAGATGTTACAGTTTTGTACACACCTAGGGTCCTTCTGACCACTAGGATAGCACTGTGGGGGTCCTTTTTGTACTGATAAATGCCCCAGACCTTTTAGGCTAAATTGCGTGGGCAGAAAAATGTTGGCAATTATAGGGCGGGCATGAGTCATTGTACTCTGCATGTCCTGTGACAAGGTTAGTTTTTAACATTCCTAGGGTCCCCCTGAATAAAAGTGATGACTGAGAAACTTTTACTCACCTTAATCCTGTTATTGTCCAGTAGTTTTATGTAAGAACTCCCTCCTTTTGCCAAGTCTTTGTGGCAGTCGAGTCCACCTCGGTGACACCATTTTACTGGGGTGTGAAGAGGATGCCCATGATGAAGCACGACACTATTATGTATGTGAGGCACCCCCTTCCATTAAGGATGGCCTTTCCATTCTGAATGGCCCTCAAGCGACTCTGACTAAGAGGTGCCGGACTGAACCCATGGTCCCGAGCGATGTGTGATACAGGGACCCAACTACTTTGTGGTTTGTGACAGCTCTGGGCACAGCCTGGCTCTCCTGCTGTTCTGTAAATGATGATGACTGCCTATCTATTTATAGCTGAGGTACTAACTCTTACATAAAAAAGTGTATTTTGGATTGTTTCACTTTAGCACATCGTTTCTCATGTTGGTGATGGGCGTGCACCTCCTGTCCTTACACTGTTACGTAACAAAGTAAGCATGTTATATATGATGTGCTAATAATGAATTCAACAAATTACACATTTGTATTTAAGATAAGTATACATGTGAGTCAGGTTGTGCAAAGATGACTTGGTAGATCTGACTTTGCGTCAAAATATATTGGTGTTTATGCTGATACACACTTGGGTGCTGATTTACAGGCCACTTGTGCCTCCGGTGCGTCACGTTGCGGACGCCCCAGCGGTGCAACCTACTGCGTGATATTTACAAGCACACGTAATGCCACCCTGCGCGGCTTCACGTGTGCTTTTAAACATCGCCCCTGTTCACGCAACACTTTGCGTGTTAGGTGCGTGACATGGGGGTGTTGCTGTGGGTGTTCCAACGCAACGGCCATGTCCACTGATGCCTTTCCAGATTTACGAGCAATCGTAAACCTGGAAATGTGTTATAATGCTACACCTACCAGGGATGACGTAGCAAGGCGCAACAAGGAGAAATGTTCTAATTTCACCTCGTTTTTGTCCTCTTTCAATGTGTGCTGCATTCACATTGGAAGAGGGAATCACCTCAATCGATTGTTTTTGTGCAGAAAGGTGCCCCTTCCTGCACAATAACAATCTCCCCACGACACCGGCACCCTTGCTTCATGGTGCAAGGGTGCCTGCACCGGCGCATGGCAGCAGTTTCTGTGCCAACGCAGGGAAAAGCCCAGATGCAACATATTGTTGTAAATATGTTGCATCCCTCTGCTTAGAAACTAACGCATTGCAGCGCAGCAAAATGACTTGGCGGCACCGGGTTGCGCTAGTTTCTCGTAAATTGGGTTCTTGACCCCTTTGACACTCCCTTGATGCAAGGAGAAGCAAAACTGTATTTGCACTGAGAAATGACACGCTTCCAGCCCAAAACACCTTTTGCACTACGCAGTAAACAGAATGCACCTCTTTGCATTGCTTTATGTTACACGGCAACAAAGCCTTCGCAAATCCAGCCTTTGTTGCCGAGGACGTGGTGCAGAAATGTTTGCAGTCTTGCGTTAAAATTCTTGTTGACAAGAAAAGGGGGGCTTGGGGGAGGGAGCCGACCGCCGGGAGGTCTCCTCCCCCGGGCGGTTTGGGAGAGCTGCGAGGGGTGTCCCTTTAAGAGGGACAGAAGTTTCCAGAATTGGGCTGGTCCAGTAGGACCAGCATAGCCCAATTATAAACCCCCCGCCCACTGCCTACCAGCCACCATTTTAGGTTTGGTGACCTGGTGGCTAGGTGGGCTCATAGCTTTTTGTTGTGTGTGGTAGTATTTGGGTGCTTCAGATAGAATACCAGTTTTTTCCTGTCAGTAGAAGTGGTATTTACTTAGTATGGAGGATTCCCGTGTTCGTGAGGCTTTGAGGCTGCTGGCGGACGCAGGTCGCATGGACTTGCTGGTGGGAGGAGGGCCGGCGCGCCCCCAGCGCCAGGCCTCTGCTGGCGTGACCGCCGCTGTTCTGGCGTGCTCTCCACCGAGGAAGCGGCGTTCTGCTCAGGTATGTGAAAGGGGCCGGTCCCGTACGAGGAAACCGGCCCCTCAGCGGTTGGCGCGGGCGGGGGCGGGGGAAGGGGAGGCCCCGGCGGTATGCGGCGCTTCTGGTGCGGGCGGGACGGCGGTTTCCGGGTCGTTGGTTCCCCAGGTGAGCGTTCTGGCGGGGGCGGGGGGACCTCAGGGCATGCCCGGCTCCTTGTTGGAGCGGGCGCAGGTGTTGAGTGACGCGCAGCTACTCGCGTCGGATAGGCAGACGGGCTCCGCGGCTTTTCCTGGGCCGTTGGGTTCGGTTCCTGCACCGGCTGTTAGGCGGGGGAGAGGGGGCCGGGGAGGGACCAAGAAGCGCTCCGCGTCTGACCCTTTGGTCGAGCGGCGCGTTCAGCCAGCGGAGATAGTTCATGCGCGGGGGGCGCGCAGAGGCTCAGTTCAATTTGTGCTACGCGGCGTGGGTCAAGAGCGGTTAATGCCCGGTGACCATGATACTGCGTGGGTGGTGGAGGAGCCGCAGTCTGTTCATCAGACGGCTCCGCATAGGTTTTTAACCCCTGCACGACATGGTGCTTCTGACGGACAGGCAGGGGAGGGGAGGGATTTACATGGAATAGCTTCTCATTTGGAGTTTAGCACAGGGGGCTTGGAAATTGTTTCTAGGCAGTGAGTTCTTGGACAAGATGCAGAGATTGCTGTGATGGACGTTGGGGGCAATGTGGGTAGCCCTCTGTTGTTTTCCACCCCCGGTTCCTCAGTGGGTGATGTTATATCTGTTGGGGGGGGCTCTAGGGGTGAGGGTGAATGGGCACAGATGGGCGTTGGGGGTTCTATTTCTGGGGGGGCTTTGGGGCAGGAAGCTTCCTGTTCAAGGGGTTTGGAGTCTCCTGTTTTGGTGGGAGTGGATGACAGTCTTCAGAGGGAAGGCAGGAGGGTGTCAATGGGGAGCCACGTCGCTTTTCATCCTGACGAGAGGGTGCCACGATCTGCGGGTGGTGCAGGGTCCTCGGTTCTGGGTTCGTCAATGGTTTTGGCTGCTGGAGGGCCTCACATTACTGGTGCTATGAGCGTGGGGGGTGTGGGCCCCCGGGGTACGATGTTGGCACATGGTAGGGGCTTTGGCCCTGTGAGTGGAGAGATGGCTCCAGGGTACAGGGGTACGGTTTCATTATTGTCTGGTGAGGACAGTGGCCCTTATTTTATGTGTGGTTCCCCAGGGTGGGAACACTTTGGTGCGGCAGGTCTTGCGCAGCGGAGTTGTCAGAGAGAGGGTACAAGACATGAGTGGAGGGCAGGGGCCCCTGTTTCGACTTCTTCTGATGCAGCTGCGATGGATAACTTAGATTACAGTGAGGATGATGAGGTGGTAGGTGACTCTCCGGTTAGGGAGGTGCCTTTGCGTTCTAGCGTTCGAGGACGTGCTTTGGAGAGGGGTCGGATGTTGGGTGTGGATGGAACTTGGAGGGGGACGGAGTCTGGTTTGCATGCTGTTTGTAGGAACCCTAGCACACCAGTCCAAACCTTTTCTTTTCAGGATAGGAATAGGTGCGGAGGTCCAGACTTGGCAGGGCGCGGTCCAGTCCCATCACGCCAAGGGGAAGTGAGGAGAGTGCCTAGCGCGGCCCTCTCTATTCCACCGAGGGATCCCGCCGCGGCCAGCACACGAGGGTCTGGCGTGACCCCGCTGGCCCCAACGAGTAGCAGGTATAGGTGGCAGGCCTTGCCGGCGGCTATGGAGCTGCAGAGTCAACGCGCAGGGAGGTACAGGCGGGTACAGTCTGCTCCCCCTCCTGGAGTTTTAAAATCAGTTAAAAGTACAGTGGTAGATACCGGGTTGGGTAAGACCCGTGATGAATTGTTGCATACCAGTGTTGATTCAGTGGTGTTGGACTACGACGACGAGAGTCCTGAAGAAGGTGAAGTGCGGGATACGGAAAGGGGGGTGCCCTCTCATGTTTATTCTAGTGTGTTACAGGCTCCAGTGGTCCAAAGTCAAGTGCAAGGGAGAAGAGAGCACGGCCCATCGAGTAGGGCGCCTCGCAGACCGGATGCATTGACCTCGGAGACACGGGCGGAGCCATCGAGAGTGGTCTCTCTGTTGCCAGGTGAGCAATCAGCCACACAGGCCAAACCTAAGATGGTGTCTGTGGGTACCGGTGGTGAAACTGAAGTGATTAGTAGTGATGGCCGTTTGGTTAAAGGTCGATATGTTAAAGACACAGCAGTTGGTACAGATGATGTGGTAGACATTCAGAACACAGTGGTAGGACATGTTATGGCTGGTGCTTCCAGCAAAGTTAAAGAGCCTGTGGCCAGTAAAGAACTAAAAATCAAGAAAATGCCTTACATGGGGGTTACGAAACCGTTAGGTGCTCATCTCATGTTAAGTACAAAGGAACGAATTTGGAATGGTGAGTATGTGGAACTACTGAAGCTACTCCACAGGGAAGTCCGGTCTAAAGAAGGGTCTAAGGAGGAGGAGTTTGAGCTGGCTAAACGCCCCAGAGTGCCTTTAACTATTGAAAACTGGACAGCTGCATTTTTGATTTATGCTAGTGTATATTGCGAAAAGTTCCCTGAGCGCAGCGTGTCCCTTTTTAAATACATGGACGTCATTCGCAAGGCCCAGATCACCGGGGGTGGTTTTGCTTGGTCTCAATATGATGAGGAATTTAGGGCCAGAATGGCTTGGGACCCGGAAGCTAAGTGGGGGGAGATAGATAATGACTTGTGGCAACACACAATGGGGTCAGCGTCAGGGGGGAAAACCATTTTCACGGCAAGTGGTTTGCCGTTAGTTTATCGGCCCTTTCAGGGAAAGCCCACCCGGGGAGGGGTGGGGGCCACTGCAACCTTGTACTCAGGGTCTGGTTTCTGTTGGGAATTTAATAAGGGATCATGTACCAGGGAGTATTGTAAATTTAAACATGAATGCTCAGGTTGTGGTAAGAAACACCCGTTGTCCAAGTGTTGGAACAATCAGCCATCGGACGGTACACAGGGAAAGCAAACAGTTTCAGGAACATCAAATACGACTTCACAGTTTTCAGGAGGAAGGGGATACAGAGGTGCTAAGGGTGCTGGGTCCAAGGGCTCGTACGCCAGTTAATTTAGAAAGGCTGCGCATTGCCCTCCATGGTTTCGAAGATCAGTCAGCAAAAGTTACACTGTTGGAAGGTTTTCAGTTTGGGTTCCGACTCGGTTACTTAGGTGCTAGGGAACGGAGGTGGTCTGCCAATTTAAAATCAGCTTCTGAACATGCCACAGTGGTACAAGACAAACTTACTAAGGAAGTACATGAAGGGAGGATGGCTGGCCCGTTTCACGATTGGCCGATCCATAACTTGATTGTTTCACCGGTTGGAGTTGTCCCGAAGAAAGAACCGGGACAGTTTCGCCTGATTCAACATTTGTCATGGCCTGAAGGGTCGTCTGTTAATGATTTTATTGACCCAGAGGCAGTGTCTGTCTCTTACTCTTCGGTTGACGTGGCCATGTCACTTGTTGTGACAGCGGGCGCAGCCGCTGAGATGGCTAAGTGTGACATCAAGTCTGCTTTTCGGCTATTGCCTGTCCACCCGGACGATTGGAGCCTTTTAGGTATTCAGTTCAATGGTAAGTGGTACGTGGACAAGGCTCTGCCGATGGGCTGCTCCATATCATGTGCCTTGTTTGAGTGTTTTAGTACTTTTCTGCAATGGTATTTTTCCCATCAGTCCGGTCATACCCTGGTAACACACTATCTCGATGATTTTTTCTTTGTTGGATCCCCGGGCTCCGCGGAGTGCCAGAAGGCTCTGGACACATTCCAAGGGCTCATGGATGATTTGGGAGTTCCTTTGGCGCCCGAGAAAACAATGGGCCCTGCCACTGTCCTATCCTTTTTGGGTATTGAAATAGACTCTGTGAGTATGTCTGCTCGACTGCCGGAAGACAAAAGGGTCAACATGATTGCATTACTGGATGTGATGTTGTCAAAGAGAAAAGTGTTGGTGAAAGAGATTCAAGTGCTTTTGGGTCATTTGAATTTTGCCTGCAGAGTGGTGAGAGCGGGCAGGACTTTTTGTAGGAGACTGGGCAGGGCTTTGGCAGGTCATCATTTGCCCCACCATCGTGTTCGTCTGTCTGCTGGCGTCAAGGAGGATTTGAGAATGTGGAAGTTTTTTCTGAACTCCTTCAATGGTGTCCCCTTGGTCAGAGAGGTTGACTTTCAGTGGGATGTACAAATGTTTTCGGATGCTGCTGGCAGTGATGGTTTTGGGCTCTTTTGGAATGGCAAATGGTGTGCTGAACGTTGGCCTGATGAATGGTTGAATGGAGGTCGCAGCATCACTTTTCTGGAAATGTTCCCCTTATTGGTCGCCTTGACATTGTGGGGGGAGGAATTGGCGCACAAGAAAGTGCTGTTTCGTGTGGATAACATGGCGGTGGTGGAGATAGTGAATCGCCAATCGGCCAGGGACGGACAAGTGTTGAAACTTATGAGAGTTTTTGTTCTTGGTTGTTTGAAACACGATATTCATTTTCGTGCGTTGCACATTCCTGGTGTGGACAATGACATTGCGGATGCTCTGTCTCGTTCACAGTGGGAGAGATTCCGTGGTCTGGCGAAGGATGCGGACAGATCCCCGACTCCGATGCCGAGTCATCTGTGGCACGTCGGCGAGGTCGGGTCGTTCAATTGGTGGTAGGTTCTCTGTCTGTGTCCACGCGTTCTGCGTATTCCCTTGCGTGGAAGGAATTTCTGGAATCTGGTGCTGTCAGAAGGGAGGATCTGTCGAGTCGGTCGGATGATGTGGTCAACTTTATACTGGACCTCATGGATAAGGGTTTGACCAAAGTAACCATTGCTGGGAAACTGGCGGGGATTGCTTTCATGGGGAAGTTGTGGTGGGGCTATCCTCCATCTGCGGGGGAAATTGGTAGAAGGATGCTTGAGGGCTGGGCCAGGGAGCAAGGGCACGTTGGTAGATCCAGAGCCCCTATATCTTGGCAAGTTCTTGCCAGGTTAATTACGGTTTTGCCTTTAGTTTGTTCAGATGATTTTGAGGCATGTCTTTTCTCTATGTTGATGGCTTTCATGTTTTTTGGTGCTTTCAGGGTATCTGAGTTGTTGGGTTCAAAGTATAAGTGTGGATTGTTTTGGAAGGACGTTTTCTGTTATGATGAGGGAGTTCATGTATGGTTGGCCAGTTCTAAAACGGATCAGACGGGTAAGGGGAAAGGTGTATGGTTACAGGCATGTGCTCCGAAGCTTACTTGCCCTCTACTGCTTGCGCGGCGCTGGCGTTCCTTGTGTGGGGGTGGCGATGAAGTCCTGGTTTTCCAACATATCAATGGCACCCCTGTAACACCTTATCAATTACGTATGGTTTTGCGCAAAGCGCTGCAGCACATAGGTCTCGATGGCAATATTTATGGTACTCACTCTTTCAGAATAGGTGCTGCCACTGAAGCTTTTCACAGAAATTGGTCTGAAAGGGATATTAAGCGATTGGGGCGCTGGTCTTCTAACTGTTTCCAGCGTTACGTGAGGAGCTCGGCGGAGGAGGCGCATGCGTCATCCTCCTTCACAGGATTCTAACTCTTTTTTCTTTTTCAGGATCCGTTGCTGGGCCTCGCTCCTCGGTGGTAACGGTCTGGATAGTGGGGCATTCATTTGTCAAGTGGGCCAGAGTCCAGGCGGCGAGGAGTTACTTTGGAGATCTACTTGGTTTCAATGATCGAATGTTTAACGTTCTTTGGAAGGGTAAAGGTGGGATGCTCTGGAGAGAGTTGATCCCTTGTTTGAACAACAACATGGTGGGCGGTGTCTGCCCGGATATTTTAGTCATTCATTTGGGAGAAAATGACCTATGTGCAACGAAAGGTGTAGTCTTGCTGCGAGCTATGAAACAAGATTTAGGCCTCATTAAGGAACGATGGGCTGGGTGTCACGTTTGTTGGACAGAGTTGATTCCTCGCAGGATATGGAGGGGAGCGGTGAATCCCAGGGCTGTCGATCGGGCTAGGAAGAAAGTGAATTCGGAGGTGTCTCGTTGCTGTAGGAGCCTTGGTTTCAGTAGGATTTCACACAGGGACATTAAGTTTGAGGCTGTTGAGTTCTTTAGGGATGATGGAGTTCATCTGTCCCGGGTGGGCATGGAACTTTACTTGTTGGAGATTCGTGAGGTTTTAGCCCGGGCTTTGGCCATGCAGCGTTGATTTTCTGGTTGTCTTTCGCTTTGCGGTTGGGGGGCAGAAAGTGAGGCGTTGCTTCCCCCGCCTACCTTTCTGGGTGGCGGTGTTTTTGGGTATCATTACGGTTTTTAGGCAGATTGCTGGTTGAGTATTAGTTCAAGTATTTCTTTGACAAGTGCTGGGGTATGTTGGTCATGGTTTGACCGTTCAGTTTTGTGAGGGGGGGGTATCTGCAGGAGTGCAGGGTCAGGCAGGGTTTATGGTTATGGAGGACCTGACCGTTGTTATTGTAATTGTGGTTGGACGAATAAAGTTTTAACGATGACGTATGTTTGTTTAATGACGAAATGTTTTATTGATGATGTAATTTTATTGATGACGTAATGTTATAATGCTGTTATATTTTTATTGATGTATTGTTGGGAGCGGGAGGGCTCAAATGTTTTAGGGGTGGGGGAGGGTCCGGGGGGCTGAATTTGTAGTTATTTAATTATTTAGTGAGGTTTAGTTTTGTAAGGCGTTGCCAAGGTTTGTGTTTGTAATGTGCACCTGTGTCTTAATAAAGCGGCCTTTTACACACACAAACAACTTTTGGTCTACTTTTCTCCCACCCCTCGCCCTCTCTCCCAAGGGGGGCTTGGGGGAGGGAGCCGACCGCCGGGAGGTCTCCTCCCCCGGGCGGTTTGGGAGAGCTGCGAGGGGTGTCCCTTTAAGAGGGACAGAAGTTTCCAGAATTGGGCTGGTCCAGTAGGACCAGCATAGCCCAATTATAAACCCCCCGCCCACTGCCTACCAGCCACCATTTTAGGTTTGGTGACCTGGTGGCTAGGTGGGCTCATAGCTTTTTGTCCCACCCTCCCTCCCTCATTTTTCGCTTTAAATGCTCCGCTTTTCCCCTCGCTGCTCAGTTTTTTCCCCATTTTTTGGGCGTTTTTTGCCCCTATTTTCTTTTTTAAGTAAAAGGCTGTTTTGTGGGCTACCGGTGTGCAGGGGTTGTTTCTCTTGTATTTGTATCCGTCGCTAGACACAGGTGCTGTGCGGTGTTTTTGGGTATCATTACGGTTTTTAGGCAGATTGCTGGTTGAGTATTAGTTCAAGTATTTCTTTGACAAGTGCTGGGGTATGTTGGTCATGGTTTGACCGTTCAGTTTTGTGAGGGGGGGGTATCTGCATGAGTGCAGGGTCAGGCAGGGTTTATGGTTATGGAGGACCTGACCGTTGTTATTGTAATTGTGGTTGGACGAATAAAGTTTTAACGATGACGTATGTTTGTTTAATGACGAAATGTTTTATTGATGATGTAATTTTATTGATGACGTAATGTTATAATGCTGTTATATTTTTATTGATGTATTGTTGGGAGCGGGAGGGCTCAAATGTTTTAGGGGTGGGGGAGGGTCCGGGGGGCTGAATTTGTAGTTATTTAATTATTTAGTGAGGTTTAGTTTTGTAAGGCGTTGCCAAGGTTTGTGTTTGTAATGTGCACCTGTGTCTTAATAAAGCGGCCTTTTACACACACAAACAACTTTTGGTCTACTTTTCTCCCACCCCTCGCCCTCTCTCCCAAGATAGAGATGTTGCAACGCATGCTATTCTTCAATATGACAAGACCTCAGCTACATCTTGATAAGAGAGCTAGATATGGGAGCGTGTGTGATTGCTGCCAGTCTGGTCCGTCAGATTTCTCCAGCCCCTCGCTGGGTGCAGCAGCAGGACTCCTGGTAGCTGTTCAGCTCAGTCGATTTTTCCCAGCAGGTGTCACTGCTGAATGGGGAAAGTCTTTCAGAGTTCACGAGAGCACATTTCCAAATAATGCGTCTTGAACCACTCAGTTGCTAGTCTTCTTGCATACATAGCAGCTTCGCGATAAAAATGAAAATAAAAACCTTGGAAATAGTTTTTCAAGAAACCCCGTTACATGTGATGCATTTCTAATATTCCTCTAGTGTCAGACATTAAACAGCAGGTTTTGAGCTCTTAAATGCTCCATGAAACTAATTCAGAGCTATGGTTATTGGATTCTAAGGGTCACACATTTGCTACAATATCATGTTATATGAGAGCTTTTAAAGTATATCCTCCCGAAGTAATTGATGCTATTAAAAGGTACTTTTATTCTACGATATCTTTATATTTATTAGTCTACAAACAGTCGGATCATCTCGCGCCAGATGTGCAAATACTGATTAAACATTTCAGTTGTAATACATATGTGAATGTCACGCAACCGTTAACGATTCTAATAGTATGTCGAAACTTTTCGTTTTTTTATGCTGGGCTTAGTTCATTTTTTTTTTTTAATTGTTTGACATGCGCGCTGAGGCTGCTATGGAAGTATACTATGCCGCAGCCCTGCTTGTACTGCATGCTCTCCTGCGACTCTAAAGAAGAAATGTAAGCAGGGCCAATGAAGGGAAATTGGAAAGCCCATATTGGTTTGCCAAAATATGCTTTTCATTGGAATGTATGACGTTACAACGCAGGCTATTACAACGCCTGCCTTTACAACGCGGTTTTTACATCGCAATCCATTACAACGCATAGTGCTTTTGGGTGTTGGATAGTGAATAGTTTAATTTACTATTCCAACTCCAGTCCCCGTGGACACTAGGGAAGGTTATTGGATAGAAAATTAACCTATTCCCTATCCTAGAGCGCCCCCCAGCGCAATGCGTTGTACTAGATTGCGTTGTAATGACCACGTTGTAATGGTAGTGCGTTGTAAAAGTTTCGTTGTAAAGGTTATTTACCTTTTCATTGATACTACTGTGCAGAGGCATTTAATAAATATATATCACATAAACATAATTAGCATAGCTTTTCATCAGATACCATGCTCGTCAGTTTTGCTGACTTTTTTTTATAATTAGGGTGAAAGAATAAGGTTTGCATTGCTAGAAGGTGGGCTGAGGTGCCTCAGGACATGTGACCAAGAAAGGCCTCAATGAACTCTCAGCATAGAATGCTATAGATCCTTGATCTTCTGTGAAATCCAGCAAATGCAGCAGATGCCTTTTCTCTGACAAAGGAACAAAAAACTGATAAAGCAATATTCTAATTTAAAATGAAAAGATGAAGCTACCTTAAGAAGAATAGATGGATCAGTTCTCTAAACTACTTTATCTGGTAAACAATGAAGGTATGGTTTACTCACAAAAAAAAAACCAGATTCTTCTAACTGTCTTCCAAAAGTAATGGTGGCTAGGAAAACACTTTAAAAGTAAGTTACTTTAAAGAAACAGGTTGGGGTGCCCGCGTGGGTGCACTGGACACTGGGGGGTTGTGGTCGCACACAGAGTGTTACACTTGACATCTTTTGGTTTGTTTCCCATGTCTTTTTCCTTTCTGACCTCCTGGTTTTGACTCTGTTTTAGCTGGTTTAATGTCTCTGCACACTTTCTCATTGATGTTCAGTGTTAAAGTGCAAGTGCTCCTGTTGTAAATTCTGTTATGGATTGGTGTTTCCATGATTGGCATATTGGATTTACTGGTAAGTCCCTAGTAAAGTGCACTGAGAGTGCCAGGGCTTGTAAATCCAATGCTACTAGTGGGCTTGTGGCACAGGTTGTGCCACCTACAGAAGTAGCTGGTAAAGAGGTAACTCAGACCTGCCACAGCAGAGTCTGTGCGCAGTTTGTAACTGCCATGTCGACCTGGCAAGTGCACCCACTTGCCAGGCCCTAAACCTTGCCTTTTCTCCATGTTAGTCATCCCCAAGGTAGGCTCAAGTACCCCTGTGGGCAGGCTGCAGTGTATGTGAAAGGTAGGACCTGCCCTGATGTGTGTGGCATGTCCTGATAGTGAATTACTGCCAATTTCGTTTTTCACTATTGCAAGGCTACCTGTTCCCATAGGAGAGAGAGGGGAGTTTATTTATAACATCTTATAAACATACCTGGCCCTGGGAACTAGGTAGAGAAATAGAGTGTAGTATGCCTGAACTCAGATTCTGAAGATGCATCTTTTAGTGAAGGTGATTTTATATTCTGTGTGTGAAAATACCACTTTTTTGGATGACAGGGGCTGGAGAAGGGCAGTGGCTCCAGATAGTCTAGGTGGTTCAGGAAAGGGCTGAATAGGCCTGGGCTGCATTTAGAATAGGGGAGGAGATTTCCTTTCACCTGAATTGACCTGGTCTGCCTCTGACAATGCCGTCTCCACCTCCTGCCAGGAAGCCACACCAGAGAGGGTAGAACTGGTTCTCTTCTGGGCACAGACACTCTCTGCCTGAGAGGACAAAGGATTATGGGCAAAAAAAGTGGGGCCCACACCCCTGAACTTTAGCACTCTTTTGGACAAAGAAGGCTGCTAAGAAGAAGATCTGGAGAAGCTGTGAGGAGGAACTACCACTTTGCTTAGTGCTTTGCTGTGTTGGCCTGCAATGGCTGCTTCTGTCTTGGACAGTGAAAGGACTGGACTGAACTTTCTGCAATCTACTTTTGTGAGTTTCTACAAGGGCTTGAGGTAGAGCTTGCCCCCTGTTCAAGAAGTCTCAGGAACAGCAAAGACTTCAAGTTTTTCTGCCCTCAGCACTGGGTACTTTGAGGTTTATTTACGAGCCCCTGCGTCACTTTTGCGCCACTGGTGTGCCCCTTTTTGTGACACACCAATGGCGTAAAAAATGGGCCATGTTGCGCCATATTTACGAAGTGACGCATCTAGGTAGATGCGTCACTTCATAAACCCCTACGCTACATTATACCTGCGCCAGGTATAATGTATACAGGGTGGGCGTACCCCCGCAAGAAAGGGTCGTAGGAGTGGTGCAGCGAAATCTATGAGATTTGCTGCACCACTTCTAGGATTGCCAATGCGTCAAAACATTATGCCTGCCTCATGGCAGGCGTAAGGGTGACACATGCCCTTTCACATAGGGCTTGCCCCATGTGAAAGGAACATTGCTGGAGTTGTGTCAGGCTTCTGACATAACTTCAGCCATGCACCACTTTTTGCGCTGGCAGATATGTCAGTTTTACTGACGTATATGTCCTTCCTTGTGACATGAAGCGTCATATTATAAATATGATGCATCATTGGTGTCACAAGGAGGGCGCACTGAGATGTGGCACACCGCTGCTTTTACTCAGCGATGCACCACTTCTCGTAAATGAGGCCCTGTGTGTTTTGTGCTGCAACAGAAGAAAAAGCAACCCAATGCCATCTATGATGCCAGTTCCGACTCCGTGTCCTGAAGGCACCATAGAGGACACCGCCGCAATGCCGCACCGCGACCCTGGTCTCACTGAGGATGCCTGCTGATGCCGCCACCTAGCAGCGGCTGTGTGTACCGTACTCCGCATCACCTTGCTTCACAATGCCGCCTTGGTATCCCCAACGACACCGCTACATGCTGAAATCGTCACCCCTACTTGCACCGTGGTTCGAGGGCACCACTCGTAAAGTTACATGACGCACCACCCTCATTCCTGCCTACCGACACCGGCGCCATCGACTCCAGTCCGTCAGATGACAACTGCTTCAACAACGGTGGGGCTGCTTGCACTGTGACCTGCCAGCACAGCGACGAGCACCGAATCACTTTGCACTGTGTCCCTGGTCTCACCGACGTCATCATCTGGTGCCGCCATCGAGCAGCTGCACGCACCGCGACCTGAGGATATTGCACGCCACACCGCTACACTTCGCACTGCAGCACCAGACACCCACCGACGCCAGCGCTCCTGACTTCAACGACGAGGAGTTCGATCTACAACGAGTGTGACTTCAAGGTCCTGAAGACTCCTGCACCAACCTCCGGAACCGACGCCTGTGGACGCTGTGCTTTCGAAAGCTCAACAAGAGGTCGCAGATGCCCTGCATTCCTAAGGGTACTGTTTTGCGGGTCTTCCCAACACCATAGCAGGCCCTCGATGCCGCGGTCAGCAAGAACTGTAGAGATTTATTTGTTCACAATGCCGTGATAGCTTCGGACAGAGCTATCGACTTCAAGGAACTGTATATCAAGGTTATTTTGATAACTGAAGATTTCGAAGTACTGTATTGTTTATTTTTATCGGTTTTCGTCTTGCCTTGAGTATATCAAAATATTGGATATTTTTCTACACTGGTGTAGTGTCCTTCTCTAGTGCTTACACTGTATTACTGTTGGTTATGCGCAAATGCTTTACACACTGCCGCTAAGATAAGACTGACTGCTTGTGCCAAGCTACCAAGTGGGTGAGCAGGGGTTATTTTAGGAGTGTAACTCCTTTATCCTGACTAAGAAGAAGGGTCCCTATTTGAACAAAGGTACGTACCTCTGCCGAATAGAGAACCCCATTTCTAACTCAGAGAAATCACATCACATAAATTATTTGGAGTTGACTGCAGGTCTCCATGCCCTTATGAGTTTCAAACAGTGTTTGCAAGCTAGAGCGGTTTTGTTAAAGATAGACAAGGGTTCTGTGGTAGCAAATATAGATCACATAGGAGGGACGAGATCTTCAGACCTGACAGAATTAGTCAAGAAACTCTGGCTTTTTTGTTTAGAGAACAAGGCCAGCTTGAAGAAAGATTATTTGCCTGGAATGCCAAATGTGTCTGCGGACTCAAACTTATGGATTTTAAGGGATTTCAGCGGCTGGAAATTGAGTATGGCCTATTTCAGGAACCCATGTCACATTTGTGGGTCTCCTGATTTAGACCTCTTTGCAAGCAGACTGACATTTCAACTGAAGAGGAACTGCAGTTGGATGCCAGACCTCGGTGCTCTAGCAGTGAATGCCTTCCTTCAGACCTGAAAGGGGACCAGTGCTTACGCATTCCTCACATTTACAATGATTCAGAGGGTTTCGGTCTCACAGGTGTGGTTTTCAATTACCTTGGAGCTAGCTTGCAACTTTCCCTTTTTTCTTCCAGCAATAGAGGGTCTATTGGATGATGTAGATGGAGGAGAGCATCCTCTGGTTTTGTCAGGGACTGTGAGAGTTCTTGCTTGGAAAATATCAGGAGATCTGGAGAGATGTTAGGGCTTTCAGGAAGAACTGAGGAACTCATCGAGGAGTCCTGGCCCCCAGGATCACGCTATAACTGTAAAGGAATATGGAAGACGTTGGGATGTTGGTGCTTGGAAAGGGAGTTGGATCCCGTGGAGGCTCCTATAGGCTCCTGTAGTTGAGATGATGAAATTTGTTGGTAGAACAGTTTGATAGGGGCCTTAGCTACAGAACATTAAACTGCTACAGGTCCTCCGTTTCTGCAGGACACAATCTAGTCAATGGCAGGAGTGTGGGAAAGAATGTGATGGTCTGTAGAGTACTTAAGAGTATAAGGTTGAGGAGACCCCCAAGACCTAGGCATGAGACCCTATGGGATGTACATTTAGTTCTAAGTATGTTTTCCTCTTGGCCTTGTAATAGATACTTAGATCTCAAAAAACTTTCTATGAAGCTGGCTTTTTAACTGCCTAATTTCCTGTCACCGAGGCTTTTGAGGTAAGTGAAGAGTTTACAATGCCTTTGGAGTAAGTTTTGAGATTACTAGGGGAACAAAACAATGTTTGATACCATATTTTACCCGAAATGTGGTACATGCAGAAAATTGTGTGTTGTGAACTGCATGACGTAATATGAATCCAGGATTAGTGAGTTTTGTCCTGATGGTACGGATCAACTTCTGATTTCCTATGTGAAACCATTTAAAGCAGTTACCAGTGCAACTAGAGCAAGATGAAAGAAATGTATTATGGAATTTAGCTGGTGTTGAATATAAAAGTATCAAGCACATTCTATGATGGGGGCTTTGACTAGTCAGTCCTTATGAAAATGCAGCAGATTGGAGGATAACTTGAGGGCCACTGACTGGTCTAA
The DNA here is from genome assembly GCF_964261635.1 of Lissotriton helveticus. NCBI lineage: Eukaryota > Metazoa > Chordata > Amphibia > Caudata > Salamandridae > Lissotriton > Lissotriton helveticus. Next base: position 1,133,176,232 of record NC_136069.1, on the reverse strand, counting down.
TTCTAACACATTTGCAAAACCTTACTGTAAGCCAATTGAACACATGCCTGATGTTATTTTGGAGGGCTACCAACATCCATGATGATAGCCTCCGGTCTTGTACTGAAATAGCAATTCTCCAAATTAAATGGCAAGAGAATCTGAATTTCCTTAAAGACACGGAGGCTAAAATTATCCTGTTCTGCCATCCCAGAGATGAAGACTTATCTCTTGTTAGGATATTGGTTAAATAAAAAGAAAAGAAAAGAAAAAGTTATGGATATAAATGAACCTCTGCTTGATCATTATATCATTGTTTCTTGAGATTCAAAGTTGCTTTTTCTAATGTATTGATGTTCTCCTTTCCTTTCAGATAATAACCAGTAGTTCGCTTGCTACAAGAAGCTTTATTCTTTTGAATTTTAGCGCTCCCGCTGGATTATTTATCTTTGTTCACCCATGACGGAGGGAGAAAGTTTCACATTCAAAGGAGGCAAATTGTGATTTGCATTGACTTAATATATGTAATTGTTGTTCTGTTGTAGAATTGTTTTTTATGATGTGAAAGGTCTTTCAAGTGCTGTGTGGAGTGGCATTAAAGGAATAATGCATCATGTTAGCCTCCTTGTCTTTAATTAAATTCAGAATCTCTTGGAATTTAATTAAGTGAATCACTAGTATGTTCTTTCACAAACATATCTGTCCTGGGATTACCAAATATCTGAATAACTGGCTGGAATTTAACAGGAGTGATAGTCATTGATGATGATGAATAAAAAATGTTGTTCAACTGGTCTGCAAGCTAATGTCTCTTCCCCCGAAGATAAATTGCTTGCAAAGAGATGAGATTGGACTCTGACCAGTTTACTACCTCCTAAGCGAGGACTGCAAGGGACACATTTTTTGTTCTCCCTTGATGTAATACATAAGCCACCAGATAGTCCGTTTTTTCTTGACTGCCTGATTTTGAATATATAGTTCCCTCCAGTTTGAGGATTTTTGTATTTCTACTTAGGACCAAAGACCCTGTACAGAGTGATTGTTCATTACTGCACTCCAGCCCCTGAGACTGGCATCTGTTGTGATGATCCTTGGATCTGGGGCAATTAATGGAAACCCCTTGTCCATATTATTTGGAATCAACCACCAGTCCAAGACCTGTCTTGTAGTTTGAATCTCTTGAATGCTCTTGGTGTAGTCCTGTGTCCAAGGGTTCCAATGACTTAGATGCTGTATAAGAGGGTACAAGTGAACACCTGACCAAAGTATGATGAATAGGGATGAAATCATCTATCGCTGTACTCTGATATATTCTCTTGCTGTTGCTGAATTTGTCTTCAAGAGACTCCTCAGATATTCTGTTAATTTCAACTTTGTGCCAGAAGAAACACTGTGGCCTTCACTATCTGAAAGGTTGCCCCTATTTATTGGAGGGGGTGTTTGAGATAGTACCAGGTGTGATTTCTTGTAATCCAAAATGTATCCATGATACTGGAGAATTCTGCATACAGGCTGTACATGCCGTTGTTCCTCTGAAAAAGAAGAAGCACTTATTAGAACATCATCAAGGTAAGGACAGACAATAACTCCCTGGTTATGTAAACCTCCCACCGGAGGAGTTAACATTGTGTTAAATATCGAGGGGCAGATGTCCAAAGCTTCTGAATTGTGATATTCAAGTAGCAATTTTAAGCGAGTCGCAATTTGGAAATCGCAATTAGGTACGTACGGATGGTTGCAGGCTAAAAATAGTGACTTGCACATGAGTCGCTTCTTTATTTTAGAAATCGCAAATAACTATTACCTGAATTGTGAACACAGTCACAAATAGCGAACACCCTCCCAAATGTGCGAAAATGCTTCCTGGTTCAGGTTGATGAACCCACAAGCAGGAAGTGCTGCCCAGGAGAGCGGGCAGAGTGAGGAGGGGTCAACTGCTGCACAATCCAAGTGACCTGTGGAGTTCTAAAAATGTAAGAATTACCAAAGGAATGGCCAGCCAACAGGTAGAGAAAGGGGGAGGAGGGAGAAGGTAAAAATTGAAGTTCTCCAAAAAAGAACAGGATATACTAACCAAGGAGCGCTGCAACAACCATGAGCAGCTGCTTGGCCGTGCACCTATGATGGTGCCTGATACCCAGAAACGAAAAATCTGGAAGGACACCTGCAGAAAAGAAATGCTGTAGGTCTAGCACAGTGCTTGGTGAAAGAAATACGGAAGAAGGGGTATGACCGTCAGTCTTTCACCAAAGAAAGGGTGACAACATGCCTGAGTGAGTCCCGGGCAACAGGAAGTTTTCCCATAACTGTGACCCCATCCACTAAACAGGAGGCAATGAAAGAGACTACCCTGGAGCCTGAGGCAGTAGTTGGTTTTTGCAAAGTAAGTATGCTTCTATAAAACTGTCTACTACATGCATGAAACAATAGAACTGATACAGGTAGACCCTTCCATGATAATTACATAGTTATAGTGCCATTTATGGTGCATCATGGGACTTTTAGTCAAAAAGTAACACACTGTAGTCAGTGTCAGGCATTTATTAAATCATAGTGTACAACTAAAGACAAATAGGTTCCTCATATAATGACATTAATAGCATGTCCATTTTTCAAATAGATGCACCTGAGGAAGAAATGGAATGTCCAATTGATGAGGGATAAGAACAGGCACAAATGGTGGAGGAAAACCCAGTATTGTTATAGAGGCAGCCCACACCACCTCATGACCACTCCAGCAGCGTGTCTTTCTCCCCACAGCTCATAATTTGAGGATGGGGATGCCATCCATCTGCCCACTTCAATCCTACCACCAGTTGTCAGGTGACAACACCAGTGTACCACTGTCCATGCTTGTAGGCACCGTGATAGTCCATATATACACCAGCCTTCTGGGCCCCAGGCAACTATAGACCGACAAGCATCATTTGGTGGGCTTGAGGTGTCTATGCTGAAAGTTCAGTGCCTGCACCACAAGCTCTAAAATTGTCAACTCAAAATTGCATAACATGCAATTAGATTGGGTTTCAATACAGTGGGCACTAAAATGGACATCCAAACAAGTGTCCCAGAGAAACCATGCACACAGATGGCTGAGTGCACTAGCAACCAGGGGCAAAGGGAGAGGAACACTGCTGTGTGTTTGGGTGCTTTTACAAGGTCCATTGGTAAACTTGCAGATGCCACCTCAGCCTTATCAAAGTGTCCTGTGACACTACTGGTTGAAATGGAGCACTTCACTGGGGATGAGTCGAGGGGCCTTGGCCTGATTACCACTGCATTGGAAGCCATGCAGATAGCGCAAATTGCAAATGGGATGGGTGAAGGGCAACCTAAGAGTGAGGAATTGTCCACCGTCAGAAGCATCTCTGCCACCGATGCATATGTGCTGCGACACAATAGGAGCCATAATCCTGTGCTTTAACATAGTGGCATGTACCATTCTGGACGCAGTCACAACGAATTGAGGTGTGTCGATCAGGGAGTGCTCATATTTGATGGCTTATTTTAGGTTGGTGCTATAACCAACTTACATGTTGACCTCATGTTGCATACATTTATGTGGAAGACAGATTGTTAGGACATAGTTGTGAAGCACCTGACATTAAAGGTATCTACACTTTGATAAATCAAAAAATTGTGGAACCATTTTATTTCATTCTGTTGAACTAACCATGACTTACCTTGTGCAGTAATGTGTGGCAATGTGGTTCCTGCACCTCCTCCTCTCCACTGCTCTAGTCTCCTCTATTGGCTGCTGAACTAGTGGGTCGGTTTGTTCATCCTCAGACTCTGACTCCAACACTGCAATGTGTAGGCCTCTCCAGCAGGCAATATTGTGTAGTATGGAACACATTGCTAATATATTACAGGCAATTTCTTGGGCATATTGTAGGGCAGCCCCATTCTTATGTATAAAGCAAAACAATGATTTCAGGAGCCCAAATGTCTGCTCAATTGCAGTTCTGGTGCGATGATGTACAGTGGTATATCTCCTCTCGTTCTGAGTGGTAGTAAAGAGGTAGGGAATGATAATCTAGGTACATAGGGCATGCACACTGTCACCTGAACAACATACATTAGTGTGAGGCAACATACATTTTGTGAGGATTGGGCAATAAATAATCTGTTTTGACATTTATTTTCGGTACCTAATAAATATCCGTCATCAAAGTCCCCTCTTTCCAGTCATTTGTAAATTCCGCTGTGCCTAAACATAAAAGAGTCATGGGTGTTTCCTGGATATTGTGACACTATATCAGTCATAATGTGGGCATTGCATACCACTTGAATGTTAAAGGAATGGGTATTTTTCCAGTTGCTAAAAAGATATTTAGTATGGGATGGTGGACATATGGGCACATGTGTCCCATCTTTAACCCTATGAAATGGGGAAAATTGGCAATCTGTTAAAATTGCAGTTTTGTACTTTCCTGCGCATTCCTGGGCGGGCATATGTGGCGGTGAATGTAGAGAAGCATGGGATCTAATAATGTCCTGAAAAAACGTGAAAGGGAATTTTGAGATACCCCTCCTACTTCAGCTATCACATCCTGGTCACTTCCACTGACTAATAGTTGTAATGAGCACAACACCTGAACATGGGTGGGGATGAATTGCTGCATAGAGTACTGCTTTCTAATTGTGGCTTTATAATCTCCCGAATGGCATTACCCATTAGCCTGTATTGGTCATATATTTCCTCCTCCGTTTGTTGGAAAAGGTCAGCCTGCCTCGCAAAATCCATTCTTCCTCCTCTGCTGAGCAGCCAGTATGTACATCCTCCTTGAAATCACGTACATGGCAGCCATTGTGGAAAGCGCTGATGCATTCTGGGCCTGCGTTTATTCTTTGGCTCATTTACCACCAGGTTTGAATCAGTGGTAAATTTCATGTGCAAAAGGCTATTTTTGTGACTAGACGCTATTTGCGACTGCCTCTAAAATACAGTTTGCGAATTGTATTTGTGTTTCCTTTTTTGACAGTCACTATTTTTTGTTGCTATTGGTACTAATTTGCAAACCGGTTGCATTGCGATTTATGGTTTGTGAATGGCTTCGGTACACCGTGATAAGCCTTTTTGCGTTAGCAAACCACTTTGAAACCAATTTGAGAGTCACTATTCGTTCAAACATCTGGCCCCTAGAGAGCTAAGGAAAGTCCAAAGGGTAATACTCTAAATTGATAATGTCTCCCCCAGACAGCAACTCGTAAAGATCTATGAAACTCTTTGTGAACATGAAATGTTGATAAGCATCTAACAGATTTAAAGAGTCTACAAAAAGCTTTCTCTCCAACCAAAGAAAACATCAGTTGAAGAGTTACCATCTTTAGGGGTCTGCATTGGATATAAGAATTCAGCATTTTGAGATCTAGAGTAGGGCTGTAGTCCGCTGAAGGTTTGTTCCCTACAAATAGTATTTATTAGCAACCCTCCCCTCATTCTTCCTGAGACCTAGTACTATGGCTTCCTTCTGCAACTAGCCCTAAATCCCCTGTAGAATTACTGCTCTTTTTTGAAGATTTAGAGAAACTGAAGTCTCTATAAATCATCGTCTTCCTAAACTCTATCTTTTGTAGCCTTCTTTACTTTTGTCGAATACCCATGCATCTGATACTGATTCAGCCCATTTACTGAAAAATAGAAGAAGACAACAGGCGTACCACAGGCATGATTTCTGGAGAGTGAACTGCAATGATCCAGAGGGCTGAGACTTGGATTTGTCAGAGGTAGGGGTTTCCCAGCAACGCCCGCTTCTGCAAAAGGGATAAAAAGAACTTTTTTTTAAATCTCTTTATTGAATTTCAGAGTAAGGCAATAAAAACAGCATGTTTCGCCTCGCAGGGCACATGAATCATCAAAAGAAAAAACAGTCTCGAGTGATAAACTTATGCCTAATGCATGTGATGCTCAGGACAGATCCAAACATCCGCCTTCAATCAAATCTCAAGTCTGCCTCTGGCTTTTACAAATACAACTATCAGAGCAACACATGGTTTACAATTTAATGTGAAGTTACATCAGTTGTGTTATAATTCAGCAAGTATTGCATAAGTGGCTCCCAAATATCGTTAGGCCTAGAGGTAGTAGGCAGTTCCTCCGCATACAGTGCAAGAGTTTCTTTACAGTATACTAAATCTTTAACCCAATCTTTTATCTGGGGGCTTTGTCGACCCTCCCAAGTGATAGCTACTTGCCTTTTGGCCAGCAGGAGAGCAATGCGCACATATCTACCCGTCACCCCTTTTAACCCCTTCGGGGCTGATGACGAGCTGGGCTCGTCATGGCGTAGCCTCCTCGCACGCTCATGACGAGCCCAGCTCGTCATGAGCCCCACCCTCGGGGGAAGCGCCAGCGCTCCCCCCGAGTCAGCCCGATTTTTTTAGTTTCTGCGGGGATGGCAGGGGAAGACCTTCCCCTGCCTCCCCCCGCCCTCCCCGCCCGCGTCATCAATGACGTCAGCGCGCGAGGCGCGCTGACGTCACCGGAGGCTCCATTTGTTTACCGACGCGCAGGGAAGCCATTTGCTTCCTGCGCGTCGGATGGTAAACAGGTTAGTTTTGCGGCTGGGGCGGGGGAGATTTCAGTATTGGTTCTAAGGAGGGAAAGGAAAGGCTTTTCCTTTCCCTCGGTGGCATTTAGAGGTTTCCTGCTGCACGATCGTGCGATCGTGCAGCAGGAATGTTAGGGATTTTTTTTTTTTTTTTCATGGATGATCAATTTCGTAGTTCGGGGAGCGGCCCCTTGGGGAAGGGTCGCTCCCCTTGTTGGGGGAACATTATCTATGAAGTCTTCTCTTTGCTGCAATGTTGTTGAAAGGCCGTTTTTTCTACAAAAATGCCGATGGGGGTCATTTATAAAGTAAAATAATAGTGCTCATTGTAATGAAGGATGCAAGTGCCTCTGTCCTTCATTACTTATACTGATGTGTGTTTCTGAAGTGGCTAAAAAACACACCTGTGCTGCCTAGGCAAAGCTCACTAGTGTTTTTGGCCTGATGAATGTTTTTTTTTTGTGTGCTGCTTTTCAAACACATGCTTTGTCTCCAGTGACCATGTGTGTGTTACTATGCCATGTGCGAAGGGGTCCCTTGAGTGAGCTGTCCATCATAGTGGGAAGCTCACAAATGTTTTTGGGCTGTTGATTGTTACCTGAATTTGTGCTGCAACTCTAGCGCCATCTTTGTCTCCATTGACCATGGGTGCGTTACTATGCAACTGCACAAATGTGCGCAGGGGTCCCTTGAGTGGGCTGTCCATCATAGTGGGAAGCTCACAAATTTTTTTGTGTTGATGATTGTTTTCCTGAGTTTGTGCCGCAACTCGAGCGCCATCTTTGTCTCCAGTGTCCATGTGTGCGTTACTATGCAATTGCACAGATGTGCGCAGGGGTCCCTTGTGTGAGCTGTCCATCATAGTGTTTGGGGTATGCACGAAACATGTCGACGATAGGAGTTGATAGGTACATCTGGACACATTACGTTTAGGGCAGCCTATCTTTCCACCCCGTTTATTACCACCTAGAGGCAAGAATAAAGTTTATTGTAAACCTACTGGGCAGGTATTTCACACATCACATAGTCCACTCCTCAAATACACATGCACCACACATAGTCTAATAAAGTGCTCCTACGTAACTTTCGCAAGTCGCAGCACGCCCCAGCCCGTAGAGGACTGGGATGGCCCCAATGATGAAGCATGTCACCGTGGGGCAACCCTGGTGAGTGAGGGGACACCTAAAAGAGGAGCATTTCTCCCCTTTTTTGTACACAATACCATATTTTCACAATCGACCCCAGTGTGTGTTGGTTGTTATCTGAATAAACTAGCAACGCTCTTAGGTATCTGGAAGCAGAGACCATTTGTTCATCATAGTGGGAAGTTCACAAATGTTTTTGGGCTGATGATTGCTTTCCTGAGTTTGTGCTGCAACTCGAGCCCCATCTTTGTCTCCAGTGTCCATGTGTGCGTTACTATGCAATTGCACAGATGTGCGCAGGGGTCCCTTGTGTGAGCTGTGAATCATAGTGGGAAGGTCACAAATGTTTTTGGGCTGATGAATGTTTTTCTGAATTTGTGCTGCAACTCGAGCGCTTGCTTTGTCTCCAGTGTCCGTGTGTGTTACTATGCCATCGCACCAATGTGTGCACAGGTCCCTTGAGTGAGCTGTCCATCATAGTGGGTAAATTTAGGAAAGATGGTGCACTCCGCTAGTTGGTGGGCGTTGCCAATAGGGGATCTTCTGTGTGAGTTCACATGCCTCTTATGTGTATAAATGGTCAGAGACTGTTGAGAGCAGCAGATGGGGAGAAAGAAGCTCCTGGTCATAGGAACTGTTTTAGGATTGCGCTTGTGAAAATCAAGGATGCAAGTGCCTCTGTCCAGCATCGCAGTTAACCACAGTAATTCTGTTGTCCCCCTCCCCATGAGAATCCCTGATGATGTCAGCGCGCACAGCACGCGCCAACATCTTCAGGGATTCCCAGGCGGTCGGGAAGCCATTTGCTTCCTGCGCCTGGAGGTGTTAGGTTGGTTTTGAGATATTTGGGGGGGTTTGCAAAGAGGCTTCAGGGGAGAGGTAAGTGATTTTCCTCTCTTCTGATGTCTCTTTGCAGGGCATTTCTGGCTCACGGTCGCGCACAGCATTGCGATTGTGCGGTGGAAATGCCCTCACTAGCACCAGGGATTTTATTTTAGATTGTAGGAAGTGACCCATTGTGCAAGGGTCGCTTTCAGGTGGGTCGGATTTTAAATTTAGATGTTCTGGCCCCCCCCCCCCGGTGGGCAAATCAACCCGTACTTTTGTCCGTTTTGCCCTTTTTGATGGCCCATCTGTGTGGATGTGATTTTGGGGGTACATTTGTGTATTGTTTATTAATTTGTTATGTTGTTTGTGAAATGTAGTATTAAATTATTTTTTTTCTTCTTTGTTTTTGATCCAGGCTTTTGCTGTTTGTATTGGTGTAGGTTGTGGTTCGGTTAATGCTGGTTTTGCAGCTTGTGTAGTTGCATGTGCTTGGTAAGTAAATGTTTTTTGTACTATTTTTCCTAGATAAATGTGTTGTTATGAAAAGTGAAGTTATTGCTGTTTGTGTGGCTTTGTGTTTCTTGATTGTTAACTTTTTTTTTGTATTGCTGCTTGATGTGTACTTTGTCTAATCTATACTTGTTTTTTTTCTTTCCAGTGGGATTTCCTTTCTTTTTGCTGTGTTTCAGCAGAGTAGGTGCTGGTGAGTCTTCTTATATTTGGTTAGATTTGAATTGTTTTTGAGTGTATTGATTTTTGTGTGAAGACTCTACCTTGTTTACTTCTTCCTTTGCACAGTGTAGGTTGTTGTTCACTTGTGTGTGTAGTCTTCTTGATTTGTAAGGATAATGGCTGCTCGCAGGATTACTGCTAAGCAGGTTGTTAGTTTGCTTTTTGAGTCTTCCTCTGACCATGGTCCAGACACTGACTCCGATTCGGAGCTTGAGTTAGGTGCAGAAGATTCAGGCAGTGAGTTTTCTCTTCGCATGGTATCATCGGATGATGATTCTTCTTCTAGTGCTGATGAAGTGCCTGTGGTAGAGAGGGACATTGATGTGCCGGTAGAGAGGGAAGAGCCATGTGAGCGGCAGCCTAGGTCCTCAAGGTTTCCCTTTTTTTCTCGTCAGGAACAGGCAAGTGTGGTAAAGGCTGCGCCCAAAAGGTTTCACATTGCTGTGGTGCGCCAAAGGTTATCTGGTGCTGCTAGTCTTCCTGTTGTTGAGCAGCATGAGGCATCTGGTGCTGCTAGTCTTTCTGTTGTTGTTGAGCAGCAAGTGGCATCTGGGGATGCGAGTTCTTCTGTTGATGTTGAGATGCAAGAGGCAGCTGGGGATGTGAGTTCGTCTGTTGGTGAAGAGATGCAAAATGTATCTGGGGATGCTAGTATTCCTGTTGGTGTAGTGAGGCAAGAGGCATCTGGGGATGCTAGTGTTCCCGTTGATGTAGTGCAGCAAGAGGCATCTGGCCTGCAGGCTAGGGTGGCTTCTTCTCCTCATGTTAGTGATGACGTCTGGGTTGCCCCTGGCATGGTGCAGCCGGAATTGCCAGACTTCACTGGTGTTCCAGGGTGTAGAGTGGATACTGACAATTTTTTGCCAATTCAATATTTTCAATTGTTTTTTGACGATGAGTTTTTGCAGGAGATTGTGGAGCAAACTAATTTGTATGCAGAGCAGTATTTGAGGGACCACAGTGCCAGCCTTAAGCCCCATTCCAGAGCTACCCATTGGTCTCCCACATATGTTGAAGAGATGAAGAAGTTTTTGGGATTAACTTTTTTGATGGGCTTGCTAAGGAAGCCATCAATGTCTTCTTATTGGTCCACTAGTCCCTTGATGGCAACATCTATATTTCCAGCACTTATGACTCGTGATCGATATATGCTTCTTCTTCGCATGATGCATTTTGTTGATAATGATTTAGCGTTGCCACGCGATCACCCTGATTGTGACCGTCTTTTTAAGATTCGGCCTGTCCTTGATCACTTTGTTGATCGTTTTCCTGAGATGTTTGCACCTGGAAGAGAAATAGCTGTGGACGAGTCTTTGGTGTTGTTCAAGGGCCGCTTGGTTTTTAGGCAATACATTCCTAGTAAGAGGGCACGCTATGGCATCAAACTGTATATGCTGTGTGACAGTGAGACTGGATATGTTTATAATTTCAGGGTGTACACCGGTAAGGATTCCAGCATTAACACTTCTGCTTGTCCGTCCACTTTTGGAGTGACTGAGAAAATTGTGTGGGAACTAGGTAGACGATTATTTAACAAAGGCCACCATTTATATGTAGATAACTTCTACACTAGTGTGCGTTTGTTCAAGGAGTTGGCCAAAGTGGGCACTGTTGCATGTGGCACGATGCGCAGTAACCGGAAAGGTTTTCCAATAGAACTTGTTTGCAAAAGGCTTGTGCGGGGACAGTCTACTGCATTGCGATGTGGGAAGCTTCTAGCTGTGAAGTTTTCAGACAGGAGAGATGTTTACATGCTGACTACTATCCATGACGAAAGCACTGAAGCTCTGCCAGTTCGGGGTGAGACTGCTGAAGTGCGTAAACCTGTGTGCATTTTAGACTATAATAGGCACATGGGTGGTGTTGACAGAGTAGATCAGAGGTTGGAACCTTATGCTGCTCTTCGAAAGGCTTACGTTTGGTACAAGAAGTTGGCTATCCATCTTTTCCACTTGGCATCCTTTAATGCTTTTGTTGTTTTCCAGAAATCTTGTCCTGAGTCAAAGATGCCTTTTGTTAAGTTTCAGGAGACTATAATAGGCAGCCTTGTACTAGTGGAACAGGCAAGTGTGCCAAGATTTGGAGTGGTGGAGGAAGTGGCTAGACTGAAAGATCGCCACTTTCCAGAATACATTCCTCCCACAACTGCAAAAGACAAACCCACTAAAAGATGTAGAGTCTGTTGGCGAAGAGAAGTGCGGAGGGAGTCTCGTATGCACTGTCCTGACTGTCCTTCAAATCCTGGATTGTGTGTGCCAGCTTGTTTTAAATCGTACCACACACAAAAGAAGTTTTGGGAGTTTCATTGAGCTTGTAAGTGTACTGTCTGGTTTGTTTTCTGTAATATTTTTTTGTTTGCTTTTAGGTTTGCATTAGTGCAAAGCATTTAGGTTTTGAATTTGTGTTAGCAGATTTGTAGGTTTCTACATTTGATTTGTGGTATTTCTTTAAAAAATTCTAATTTTGATGGTGGTGTGTGCAGGATTGTGCTTGGATTGTTGGTGTGCGTGGACAGGCGCTTGGCTGGTGGTGTGCGTGGTCTGGTGCTTGGCTGGAATAGTGCATGGATTGGAGTTGTGCTGGGGGGGTTAGTGGATTTTTGCTTGGCTGGCGGAGTGTATGGTTAGGTGCTTGGCTGGCGGTGTGAGTGGAGTGGTGCTTGGCTGGTGGTGTGTGTGGAGTGGTGCTTGGCTGGCGGCGTGTGTGGAGTGGTGCTTGGATGGTGTTGTGTTTGTGGAGTGGCGCTTGGCTGGTGGTGTGCGTGGAGTGATGCTTGGCTGGTGGTGTGTGTGGAGTGGTAGTTGGCTGTCGGTGTGCGCTGAGTGGTGTTTGGCTGGCAGTGTGCATGGTCTGGTGCTTGGATGGTGGTGTGGGTGGACTGGCGCTCGGCAGGCGGTGTGTGAGTAGTTACTTTCTGTTGGTCACTACACACACTGCTAGTTGAGTGACACTCCACACAGTCCATCATTTTGTGTAGTTGCAGTGTCAGAAATGTGGGCGTGTGAAAGTGATGGGCCCTTGAATGGCGCTGTTTGCTGGTGTGAGTGTTGAAATGTGATGGGTCCGCGGCTGGCGGTGTGAATGTTTTGTATGTGTCACGCGTACGAAAGGTGTATGAATGGCCTGTAAAGAGGTTGGTGCCTTGACGTGGCTTTACAGCTCACGAGCTGCGAGTCAGTGGTTCAGTTTATCATACTTTCAATTATACGCAGTGTATTTCATTTTTGATGAAATTACTTGCGTATCCAATTGTATGTACTGAATCATCACTCACCCTCGTGCCAAATCCAACCAGTATGTGTGTGTGCTTGCGGATTAGATGGGTGTGCAGTAATAATTGTTTTTTTTCTAATTTCTGCAGTAGGGTGTACCTTGCCCCTTATTGTGATTGTTGTTATGTGTTGCTTTTCCATTCGGATGGTGTCAATGGTCTGGTTTGTATCAGGTATGAAAGGTGCGTGAATGGCCTGTAAAACGGTTGGTGCCTTGTCGTGGCTTTACAGCTCACGAGTTGCGAGTCACTGGTTCAGTTTTTATGCATTTATTTATTGACAGAGCATTTCATTTTTTTGAAATATCTTGTTAATAAAATTTTATGTACTGAACCATCACTCGCCCTCGTGCCAAATCCAACCTGTATGTGTGTGTCTTTGAGGAATAGATAGCCGTGCTTGAATGTTTGACTTTTGAGTAACTCTGTTAAGGTGTGGTATCCTTTTACTTGGGAGAACAAGGGGAGCGCAGGGTGGTAGGAGTTTTTTGCCGGCACGGCGATCCCACGCCAAAATGTTTGGAAAAGTGCTATTTTTACCTATTTTTAAGGTTTGCAAGGAGTTCTGGGTAGGAAAACATTGGTGGACCCACACATGCCATACCTCCCTGGACTCTCCCGGGTGTCTAGTTTTCAGAACTGTTTGGGTTTGCTACTTTCCAAAGAATACCACCCATCCCGGGCCAAAAACTCAGGTGCCTCCCCCCCAAAAAATCAAAGTTATATTGCTTCAGGGTATTTTATATTCACCACTGTTAGATTTGGACCTTTTCCTGTTGCAGCCACTATGGCTACCCACGCAAGTGAGGTACCGTTTTTATCGGGAGACCTGGGGGAATGCTGGGTGGGAGGTAATTTGTGTGAGCCCAGTGATGCCACGCTTTCCCAGACTACAACGTGTGAAAAAATTGATTTTTTTCTGCTAAAATTGAGGTTTGCAAGGGATTCTGGGTAAAGGAACGTTGGCGGATCCACGCAAGCCATACCTCCTTGGAAGCGCCCGGGTGTCTACTTTTCAGAAATGTGTGGGTTTCGTAGGTTTCCATAGATGGCTGTCTCGCACGGGGCCAGAAACCCAGGTAACCCCTAAGTCCACCAGCTTTTGCAAGAGGGGTTACCTGGGTTTTTGGCCCCGTGCGAGACAGCCATCTAGGGAAACCTACCAATCCCACACATTTCTGAAAAGTAGACAACCGGGGGCTTCCAAGGAGGTATGGCTTGCGTGGATCCTCCAACGTTCCTTTACCCAGAATCCCTTGCAAACCTCATTTTTTGCATGGTGAAAAATCAGTTTTTTCACACGTTTTAGTGTGGGAAAGCGTGGCATCACTGGGCACACACAAATTACCTCCCACCCAGCGTTCCCCAAGGTCTCCCGATAAAAATGGTACCTCACTTGCGTGGGTAGGCATAGCGGCTGCTTTAGGAAAAGGCCCAATTCATACTGTGGAGACAAAAACTTTACCTTTAGCCAAATAATCTTATTTTTTGAGGGGGTCACCTGAGCTTTTGGCCCGGGGCTTGGCAGGCATCTTTGGAAACTACCAAACCCAAACAGTTCTGAGAACTAGACACCCAGGGGAGTCCAGGGTGGTATGGCATGCGTGGGTCCCCCAATGTTTTCCTACCCAGAAACCCCTGCAAACCTGAAATTTTGGTCAAAAAACCCACTTTTCCATACTTTTTTGGGTGGGATCTCGCTGCCGGAACAAATGTCCTACCACCCAGTGTTTCCCTTGTTCTCCCGAGTAAAATGATACCTCACTTGTGTGGGTGGGCCAAAGGCATGTGACTTAGGCTGGGGTGCTTAATTTGTAAAACGTAAATATGAGTAAAAACTACTTTTTTCAAAATTCATTTTTAGCGTATTCTGCTTTGGGGCACCCACACAAGTGAGGTATCCTTTTACTCGGGAGAACAAGAGGAACGCAGGGTGATATGACTTTTTTGCCGACCCGGCGATCCCACGCCAAAAAGTTTGGAAAAGTGCAATTTTTACCTAATTTTAAGGTTTGCAGAGAGTTCTGGGTAGGAAAACATTGGGGGACCCATGCATGCCATACCTCCCTGGAGTCCCCCGGGTGTCTAGTTTTCAGAACTGTTTGGGTTTGCTACTTTGCAAAGAATACCACCGAGCCCCGGGCCACAAACTCAGATGCCCCCCCCCCAAAATCAAGGTAGTTTTGCAATAAGGTAATGTAAATTCACCACCGTACAATTTGAACCGTTTCCTGTTGCAGCCACTATGTTTACCCACGCAAGTGAGGTACCGTTTTTTTCGGGAGACCTGGGGGCACGCTGGGTGGGTGGAAATTTGTTGATCCACGCAGATTCCAGAACTTTCCACCACAGAAATGTGAGGAAAATGTGTTTTTTTGGTCAAATTTTTATGTTTGCAAGGGATTCTGGGTAACAAAACCTGGGGGTAGGCAGGCGAGTCACCCCATCCTGAATTCCCCTGGGTGTCTAGTTTTCAAAAATGTATAGGTTTGCTAGGTTTCCCTAGGTGCTGGCAGAGCTACGGCGCAAAAACAAAAGGTAGTCTTTTTGTCCGAATCGTGCTAAATTTCACTGGGAAATTGAGGTGCGACCATGCTGCGTTTTGCGCTGTTTCATGTCGCAGCCACTATGCCTACCCACGCAAGTGAGGTACCGTTTTTTTCGGGAGACCTGAGGGCACGCTGGGTGGGTGGAAATTTGTTGATCCACGCAGATTCCAGAACTTTCCACCACAGAAATGTGAGGAAAATGTGTTTTTTTGGTCAAATTTTTATGTTTGCAAGGGATTCTGGGTAACAAAACCTGGGGGTAGGCAGGCGAGTCACCCCATCCTGAATTCCCCTGGGTGTCTAGTTTTCAAAAATGTATAGGTTTGCTAGGTTTCCCTAGGTGCTGGCAGAGCTACGGCGCAAAAACAAAAGGTAGTCTTTTTGTCCGAATCGTGCTAAATTTCACTGGGAAATTGAGGTGCGACCATGCTGCGTTTTGCGCTGTTTCATGTCGCAGCCACTATGCCTACCCACGCAAGTGAGGTACCGTTTTTTTCGGGAGACCTGGGGGCACGCTGGGTGGGTGGAAATTTGTTGATCCACGCAGATTCCAGAACTTTCCACCACAGAAATGTGATGAAAATGTGTTTTTTTGGTCAAATTTTTATGTTTGCAAGGGATTCGGGGTAACAAAACCTGGGGGTAGGCAGGCGAGTCACCCCATCCTGAATTCCCCTGGGTGTCTAGTTTTCAAAAATGTATAGGTTTGCTAGGTTTCCCTAGGTGCTGGCAGAGCTACGGCGCAAAAACAAAAGGTAGTCTTTTTGTCCGAATCGTGCTAAATTTCACTGGGAAATTGAGGTGCGACCATGCTGCGTTTTGCGCTGTTTCATGTCGCAGCCACTATGCCTACCCACGCAAGTGAGGTACCGTTTTTTTCGGGAGACCTGGGGGCACGCTGGGTGGGTGGAAATTTGTTGATCCACGCAGATTCCAGAACTTTCCACCACAGAAATGTGAGGAAAATGTGTTTTTTTGGTCAAATTTTTATGTTTGCAAGGGATTCTGGGTAACAAAACCTGGGGGTAGGCAGGCGAGTCACCCCATCCTGAATTTCCCTGGGTGTCTAGTTTTCAAAAATGTATAGGTTTGCTAGGTTTCCCTAGGTGCTGGCAGAGCTACGGCGCAAAAACAAAAGGTAGTCTTTTTGTCCGAATCGTGCTAAATTTCACTGGGAAATTGAGGTGCGACCATGCTGCGTTTTGCGCTGTTTCATGTCGCAGCCACTATGCCTACCCACGCAAGTGAGGTACCGTTTTTTTCGGGAGACCTGGGGGCACGCTGGGTGGGTGGAAATTTGTTGATCCACGCAGATTCCAGAACTTTCCACCACAGAAATGTGAGGAAAATGTGTTTTTTTGGTCAAATTTTTATGTTTGCAAGGGATTCTGGGTAACAAAACCTGGGGGTAGGCAGGCGAGTCACCACATCCTGAATTCCCCGGGGTGTCTAGTTTTCAAAAATGTATAGGTTTGCTAGGTTTCCCTAGGTGCTGGCAGAGCTACGGCGCAAAAACAAAAGGTAGTCTTTTTGTCCGAATCGTGCTAAATTTCACTGGGAAATTGAGGTGCGACCATGCTGCGTTTTGCGCTGTTTCATGTCGCAGCCACTATGCCTACCCACACAAGTGAGGTACCGTTTTTTTCGGGAGACCTGGGGGCACGCTGGGTGGGTGGAAATTTGTTGATCCACGCAGATTCCAGAACTTTCCACCACAGAAATGTGAGGAAAATGTGTTTTTTTGGTCAAATTTTTATGTTTGCAAGGGATTCTGGGTAACAAAACCTGGGGGTAGGCAGGCGAGTCACCCCATCCTGAATTCCCCTGGGTGTCTAGTTTTCAAAAATGTATAGGTTTGGTAGGTTTCCCTAGGTGCTGGCAGAGCTACGGCGCAAAAACAAAAGGTAGTCTTTTTGTCTGAATCGTGCTAAATTTCACTGGGAAATTGAGGTGCGACCATGCTGCGTTTTGCGCTGTTTCATGTCGCAGCCACTATGCCTACCCACGCAAGTGAGGTACCGTTTTTTTCGGGAGACCTGGGGGCACGCTGGGTGGGTGGAAATTTGTTGATCCACGCAGATTCCAGAACTTTCCACCACAGAAATGTGAGGAAAATGTGTTTTTTTGGTCAAATTTTTATGTTTGCAAGGGATTCTGGGTAACAAAACCTGGGGGTAGGCAGGCGAGTCACCCCATCCTGAATTCCCCTGGGTGTCTAGTTTTCAAAAATGTATAGGTTTGCTAGGTTTCCCTAGGTGCTGGCAGAGCTACGGCGCAAAAACAAAAGGTAGTCTTTTTGTCCGAATCGTGCTAAATTTCACTGGGAAATTGAGGTGCGACCATGCTGCGTTTTGCGCTGTTTCATGTCGCAGCCACTATGCCTACCCACGCAAGTGAGGTACCGTTTTTTTCAGGAGACCTGGGGGCACGCTGGGTGGGTGGAAATTTGTTGATCCACGCAGATTCCAGAACTTTCCACCACAGAAATGTGAGGAAAATGTGTTTTTTTGGTCAAATTTTTATGTTTGCAAGGGATTCTGGGTAACAAAACCTGGGGGTAGGCAGGCGAGTCACCCCATCCTGAATTCCCCTGGGTGTCTAGTTTTCAAAAATGTATAGGTTTGCTAGGTTTCCCTAGGTGCTGGCAGAGCTACGGCGCAAAAACAAAAGGTAGTCTTTTTGTCCGAATCGTGCTAAATTTCACTGGGAAATTGAGGTGCGACCATGCTGCGTTTTGCGCTGTTTCATGTCGCAGCCACTATGCCTACCCACGCAAGTGAGGTACCGTTTTTTTTGGGAGACCTGGGGGCACGCTGGGTGGGTGGAAATTTGTTGATCCACGCAGATTCCAGAACTTTCCACCACAGAAATGTGAGGAAAATGTGTTTTTTTGGTCAAATTTTTATGTTTGCAAGGGATTCTGGGTAACAAAACCTGGGGGTAGGCAGGCGAGTCACCCCATCCTGAATTTCCCTGGGTGTCTAGTTTTCAAAAATGTATAGGTTTGCTAGGTTTCCCTAGGTGCTGGCAGAGCTACGGCGCAAAAACAAAAGGTAGTCTTTTTGTCCGAATCGTGCTAAATTTCACTGGGAAATTGAGGTGCAACCATGCTGCGTTTTGCGCTGTTTCATGTCGCAGCCACTATGCCTACCCACGCAAGTGAGGTACCGTTTTTTTCGGGAGACCTGGGGGCACGCTGGGTGAGTGGAAATTTGTTGATCCACGCAGATTCCAGAACTTTCCACCACAGAAATGTGAGGAAAATGTGTTTTTTTGGTCAAATTGTTATGTTTGCAAGGGATTCTGGGTAACAAAACCTGGGGGTAGGCAGGCGAGTCACCCCATCCTGAATTCCCCTGGGTGTCTAGTTTTCAAAAATGTATAGGTTTGCTAGGTTTCCCTAGGTGCTGGCAGAGCTACGGCGCAAAAACAAAAGGTAGTCTTTTTGTCCGAATCGTGCTAAATTTCACTGGGAAATTGAGGTGCGACCATGCTGCGTTTTGCGCTGTTTCATGTCGCAGCCACTATGCCTACCCACGCAAGTGAGGTACCGTTTTTTTCGGGAGACCTGGGGGCACGCTGGGTGGGTGGAAATTTGTTGATCCACGCAGATTCCAGAACTTACCACCACAGAAATGTGAGGAAAATGTGTTTTTTTGGTCAAATTTTTATGTTTGCAAGGGATTCTGGGTAACAAAACCTGGGGATAGGCAGGCGAGTCACCCCATCCTGAATTTCCCTGGGTGTCTAGTTTTCAAAAATGTATAGGTTTGCTAGGTTTCCCTAGGTGCTGGCAGAGCTACGGCGCAAAAACAAAAGGTAGTCTTTTTGTCCGAATCGTGCTAAATTTCACTGGGAAATTGAGGTGCGACCATGC
Organism: Lissotriton helveticus; assembly: GCF_964261635.1. NCBI lineage: Eukaryota > Metazoa > Chordata > Amphibia > Caudata > Salamandridae > Lissotriton > Lissotriton helveticus. The sequence goes on along the minus strand of NC_136069.1, from coordinate 1,133,157,297 downwards.
TGCGTTTTGCGCTGTTTCATGTCGCAGCCACTATGCCTACCCACGCAAGTGAGGTACCGTTTTTTTCGGGAGACCTGGTGGCACGCTGGGTGGGTGGAAATTTGTTGATCCACGCAGATTCCAGAACTTTCCACCACAGAAATGTGAGGAAAATGTGTTTATTTTGTGAAAAACTTAGCTTTGCAAGGGATTCTGGGTAACAAAACCTGGTGGTAGGCAGTCGAGTCACCCCATCCTGAATTCCCCTGGGTGTCTACTTTTCAAAAATGTATAGGTTTGCAAGGTTTCCCTAGGTGCCGGCAGAGCTAGGGTGCAAAAACTACAGGTAGGCACTTTGCCAAAAAAGGGTCAATTTGTAACTGCTAAATTTAGGTGTGACCACGTTGCATTTTCCGCCGTTTCCTGTCGCAGGCACAAGGCCGACCCACACAAGTGAGGTACCGTTTTTATCGGGACACTTGGGGTAATTCAGATTTGTAAATCAACTGTTATTACCAATTGAGCTTTCATGCATTTCTCCCTTTGAATGAAAGACATTGAGTAAAAAAAAAATCTTTATGAAAAATGACCAATAATTCTCATGCTAGTATGAGTATTCCCAACTTTGAAAATGTGCAATTATATACTGTTTCTGAAGTCTATAATTTGTACCCAATTCAGAAATACATAGGTGTCTTTCATACAGATTATTCCATGTATACATTTTCCAAGACAAAGTGCACTATACCCAGTAAATGAAAAAATACCATTGCAAGTTGCTGCTCAGTTTTTGGATCTGGGTTCGTCGGGTTCTTGGTGAAACTACAAGTCCTATATATCCCCACAACCAGGAAGGTCTAACGGATGTAACGGTATATTGCTTTCCAAGAGCTGTCAAAATTAGAAAAAGTTATAGGTGAAAACGTTGAGACAAAAGGCTGTTTTTTTCAACAAAAGTTCAAATATTCCAATATCTAACTGTTAGTTTCTATAACGAAACCTTCATGGATTTAGACAAATGACCCCTTTCTGAATTCAGAATTTTGTCTACTTTTCGAAAATGTAAAGCTTTCCAGGATCCATTATTGCTTTCAAACTCATTTCTACCATTAACTGGAAGGAGGTGGAAAGCTCTAAAAATAGCAAAAATAGGCTATGTCCCAGAAAAATGCCAAAACTGAGTGAAAAATTTCGGTTCTCTGACAAAAGTCTGTCATTCCCTGAAAGCTGAGAAAATGGAGATTTCAGCCCCACAAACCTTTTTGTGATACCATTTTCAGGGAAACACCCAGAGGCTTTCATTTGCAGCCCGTTTTTCCCATTTTTCTGAAAAAAACAAAAAAATCACTATATTTTGCTAAATTTCTGGGCCCCCTCCAAGGGAATCCACAAACCCAGGGCGCCTTTAGAATCCACATGATGTTGGAAGAAAAGGACGCAAATTTGGCGTGGATACCTTATGTGGTCAAAAAGTTACAAGGGCCTAAGCGCGCACTACTCCAAAACGCCAAAAAAAGCCTCAGCACAGGAGGGGAAAAGGCCTAGCAGCGAAGGGGTTAATTGTGGTAAGTAGCAAAGCAGACATGCGACCAGTGTACATGGTATCTCGGCATCTGTCATTTTATGTATATGACTAAGTATCTCTTTCCAATATGTGAATACTGTGGCGCAGTTCCATGCTAGATGACAGAAGTCTGCGTTATCTTGCCTGCACCTCCTACACTGTGCCAAATCTCGAAGCCCTATTTTGCGGGAGAAGTGTGGCTCAGTGGTTAGAGGCAGCAGACCCGGAAGCTGAGATCGACTGTGGACCAGGGTTCGATTCCCCGCCTCGGCGGGTCTCGGGCTCTAAAATTCCACGGACTCGATAATTCTCGCTCCGGTGCCTACTCGACTCACGGGGTCACACTTTGCGACTCTGGGCAATAGCTTGCTTAATCTCCACTACCGCCCCTCGCGGCGGGATGCCTGCCTTTCACCTTGTGGATACCCTGCTGGGGTATCTCACAGGGGAATACCAGGACGGGTTCCCTAAGCAAGCGCTTAGATACCGTGTCGGTGATTTGCGCTATATAAATACATGTACATTTACATTTACATTTGTGCAACTTGAGAGGAGTATGGTACACTTGATGAAGAAACTTAAAAGGAATAATTCGTAAATTCCCATTGGGTGAGAGTTTCCCAGACAGGGAGCATATATGTTCCCATGCATTCGCTGTTAATGGGGTTTCTAACGTGGAATTCCAAAGCTCAAGGCTGCGATCTACCCCCTTCAGTGCTTCCTCCTGAATCGATTTATAAAGCTTAGTGATTAGTTTCTTCTTTTTGGGAGCTACAAGCAGCAACTGCAAAGAAAGAAGAGTTGGTGGTTCCACCGGAAATGTTGGATAGTGACATTTCAAAGCACGCTTCAGGCGAAGTGTAGTGTATATAAAAAGCAGCGTGGGATTAGTGATGAAATCTAAATCAGTGTCTATTGTGCATGTGCCCTCTGAATATAGGTCTTGCATGTTTTTTAATCCTACATCTTTCAAAGCCCGAATTGGGCCAGTTTCCTGCATTACAGATAATGCTGCATGTCCAGCCAGCGGCAGCACCGGCGCATAAAGAGGGTGCTTGCCGGCCAACCGACCAATAGCCTGCCACGCTCCTACCGTCACATCTATTGGGTTAATCTGTTGTTTAGGTGTACCCCTGTGGACATGAGTGATTATTCCTGACAGTGGTATGGGATGTGCATCCCCGTCTTCCACTGCTATATACAGGGTGAAGTCAAGTGGTCTGAACCAATAATAGGCATATTGTGCACATAAATAGTAGAGATATTGATCGGGTGCCCCAAATCCCCCTCTGACATATAGAAGCGTCAATGTAGCCCAGCTGATTCTCACCTGTTTCCCTATCCACAGAAGTCTTAAAAGTTGTGTCTGAACCACAGCAAAGAAGTGTCTGGGTAATCAAATTGGAATATTATAGAAAAGATACAAAAGCGGGGCAAAACTACCATTTTGACCACTGCAACCCGATCTGCCAAAGATAAAGGGAGATGTATCCACTTTTCCACCTGCTCTTCCAAATGATGGAGTGCTCTACCGTAGTTCTCCTTTATAACTATCTCTGGATCGCGGTGTACCCAAATATTTAACAGGCTCAGCTGTCCAAACAAATGGATATTTTAAAGGGGGAGGGCAAGTGCACGATGTTAATAGAACAATCACGGACTTCTCCTAATTTATCGTAAGGCCAGAAAAAAGGCCAAACCTAATGTATTCTCGCAGCAGCAGGTCACGTATAAAAAGAACCATATCGTCTGCGTACATTGAAATCCCAACCGGTCTATGATTGAAATTAAGGGCTGTCTGTCTGACAGATTATACAGGCGAGCGGTTCAAGCATGATAGCAAACAAAAGAGGCATCCCTGCCTGGTGCCGCGGTCTACTCGGAGAGGGTCGGAGGTGAAGCCGCCTACTCTAACTCTCGCCGATGTGTCAGTGTAGAGTATTTTCAACCAGCGCAATAAAACATTAGGAAATCCTACTCTCCTAAGAATATGGAACATGTAACCCCACTCGATGGAGTCAAATGCCTTTACAGCATCAAGCATGACCGCCACCTCTTGGAGTTCAGGATTTAAAATGTGATACATGGAGAATATTGTGTGAAGGCTATTGGAGGGGGAACGTCCCGGCACAAAACCAGACTGATCCAGTAAAACCATGATGGGAAGCAACGGTTACAATCTAGTGGCCAATATTTTTGCCAATATTTTTGCATCAAGATTTATCAATGACAAAAGGCGATACGATTTCCACCGCGTTGAATCTTTATCTTTTTTAAGAAGAGTGATAATAAGCACCTGCCTGAGAGATGGCGGCAGGATTCCTGAATCATGAGCTTCCGCATATACCCCTAACATATATGGGGTGATGATGTCTGCGTATTGTTTAATAAATTCAGAAGTGAGCCCATCAGGACCAGGGAGCTTATTATTAGGTAGAGATTTAATTGCCTCCTTAATATTCAACTCCGCTATAGACTGACTGAGGTATTCGCGATGTCCGTCTGCAAGCCACACACAAGCAACGTCTTCCAGTTATTCAGACAGAGAAGCTTCGTCACAGGTGCTGTGTGTGGCATACAGCTCGCTGTAAAAAATTCGGAACTGCTCCGTGATATCCTGAGTCCTGTAGTGTTCCTCCCCATTCCCATCCACAATCTTACTTATATGATGGTGATTAGCTCTAAATTGTAGCGTCTCAGCAAGCTTCCTACCTGGGTGTCCAGCCTCACCATAGGCTCTGGCTACATGTCGCCGCAACTTATATCGTATCTCAGAGTCCGCTAACTCATCATACTCTTTTAATAAAGTGTGGAGTCTGTCGAGGGGAGTAGTTGCCGGGTCTGTGAGATATTGCATTTCAAGTTCACTTAACTGTTTTTCGAGCTTCATCAGCTGACCCCTAATATCTTTTTAAAATTCCCGAAATGGTGCTAACACAAACCCCGCGGATCGTGACCTTGAATGCCTCCCACAAGACAGCCGGGCTATCCACCGTCCCAACATTCAATTCAAAATATTGCTTAATGGCCTGTCTTATAGTGTCTTCATATAGGGGAACGAGTAATGCCTCAGCTCTAAATCTACAGGTGAAGGGAAAGTGCGTATTAGCTGGTATTTGGATTTCTAGCAATATTGGGTTATGATCTGAAAGTGTCCGAGGCAAATTATGCACATTTGTTACCTATCCATTAGCTTCTTCATTCAATACCCAATAGTCTAATCTGGACCAGCTTTGATGCGCCGGAGTTATGTGTGTGCCCACTCTATCTGTTGCATTGCGTAGCCTCCACGCATCAACCAAGCCCTACTCTGCCATAGCATCACGCACACACTGAGTAATTTTATTTGTGCTCGCCCACGAGGATTGGACTTGTCTAGGCCCGGGTCAAGGTGTGTATTAAAGTCGCCTCCACACAATGTCACCACCTCCGGCCATTCAGGGAGCACTCCCAGCAATTGTACAAAAGTATGCGGCTCATCCACTACTGCACCATATACATTAATAAGTGTAATCAGTGTATTCCCTAACTTTCCCTGTGCTAGCGCCCAGCTGCCTTCGTTATCAGTCTGCGACCGCGTTGGGAAAAACGGTATACCCTTCTTTATCAAGATAAGAACACCCCTGGTGTATGTGGAAAATGAGGACGCTGTCTTGTACCCCGCCCATCTGTGTGCAATATTGTTCTCTCTTTGCCTGCATAAGTGCTATATGAATTTTGTGTCTATCAAGATACGCTAATACTTGTCTGACTTTTTTAGGAGTATTTAGTCCTGAATATTCCATGTTATACAGTTGTACTTCTCACCTATTGTTCCTGTTTCATTATATAAGTCGGCACCTAGGCGCTAATGCATTCAAGCCCATCAAAAAACTATGTTGATCTATGTCTGTTTCCATTTTGTTCAAGACATTAACAACACCAACATTCTGCAATAACCCTCCCCCTCCCCTTACCCACTTTGGCAACCCCAATACGTGAAAAGACATTTCCTTTGGTAACTTCCCCACCCAACAAAGAACTTCGTGCACCAAAGTCAAGATGGCGTATTCCCATATAGGGGGATCGTAGTGATGCGCATCTCTCTCCCTTACGAGAGGGAGAGGGCCGCCACCGGATATACAGTTGCTGTTAAACCCTCCCCACGCTCAGAAGGGACCCATAGCACTTTAATCGATGTTGTAGAGCAGTCAAATATTCTTCTTCCATCAGTGGATAACTAAGTCAACATTATAACCTTCTATTCAACAGTGCTTAATGTACTATAGTAAATCCTGCTCCAGCAGTTCCCTATGCACGCCTAATTCAAGCCAATCTTTCGTTTTCAAGCATTTGCTGTCGACATCTCTCAGTTGCCCTTGATCTAACGTCATGCTCTCCATATTCAGCTTCTTGCTGCCATATGGCTCGGATATCGCTAGTCTCCGAAGTCAATCATGCACCTGCATGCACCCCCAGAACCTGCAACCAAGAAGAAACCAATTGAAACACAAATATGCAACGTTACTCATCAATGTCTGAAATGTTGCCTGGTGCCTGTTTTTTGCGACTCAGAGTCTTTGCATAGTCCATAGCCAGTGTTGGATTGCTGAATATTTTTGCCACGTTATCAACTCCAATTCGCAGGCACGCGGATACAGCATTGCATATGGTACTTGCTCCTTCATCAACACTTCCTTTACACCCTGGAACTCTTTTCTTGCGGTTTGGACTGACGCTGTGAAATCTGGATAGAACGAGAGTTCATTCCCTTGATACTGCTCAGTTCCTTTCTGGCGGGCGACACGTAGCACTGTGTCCCTAGCTCTAAAATTTAGAAGTCGTGCTATAATGGGCCTAGGTGGAGCGCCCGGGGGTGGACGCGCCACTAGAGATCTATGAGCACGCTCCACCACCAGCATATTCGAAAGAGTGTCTGGTCCACATACCTCCCGAAATAGAGCTTCGACGAATTCCTCTAGCCGGCCTACATTTGTTGACTCCGGCAGGCCCAGGATGCGTACATTATTGCGTCTCGAACACGCTTCAATGTCCTCATTCTTGTCTTTGTTGAGCGCCAATATATTCTCGATGTCCGTTGTTTTAGCAGCCACTTGCTGTAACCCATCTTCAGCATCCAATATCTTTTGTTCAGCCGCTCCCAGTCTTGCCGCCTGCTTATCTAATTTGACTTATATAGTGTCCATGCGGCCGTTCAGCGCCTCGATCTTACCGTCTATGGATTGCAGGCTGGTTTGAATCGCCGCCAGGGTCTTCTCTAGCGCTGTAGGGGCCTGATCAGCTGTGTCCAATTCCGAGTCCGATGCTGCATTCTGCACTGATTTACCGGTCTTACGTAACTCGAAGTTTAGTCAAGGCTGGTTCTTGTCGGGCTTTCCCATTGAGATGTGGCGCCGCGGCCAGGGCGACTGACGTTGGAATCTGGGGATCAGGGTTCGATCCCCGGCTCCGGCGGCAGGTTAGCCCAGCACCATGTGACTCTGGGCAATAGCTTGCTTAATCTTCCCGACGGCCCCCAGCGCCTAGAGACCCTAACGGGTGATTGCGCGCTATACAAATGTGGATTATTATTATTATTATTATTATTATTATTATTATTATTATTATTATTATTATTATATTATTATTATTGTATTCTGTTATATTCACATTGTGCCTTTATCTGCCTTAGCCCAGGTCTTGCACTGAGCTCGTGACTTGTCTGTGTTGTCACGGGTTGAGCGTTCGGACTAACGGCGATTAGATGCCCGTTTGGTCCCGGTCTTGCTGGTTGGGTTTTTCTCTACGCTGACAACAGCACCCCTAACAGAGGAAACTTAAAAGAGAGATATCCTTAAAGGGGAAATGTACTGTCAGCGGGCCCACCGTTAAAGAAATGCATTAAAAGGGAAATGCGCTGTGAGCGGGCCCACCGTTAAAGCAATCCAAAGTGTGGCTGTAAAGGACATACCGCAAAATTGCTGGCATTATTTAAAGAAGAGCGTTTACAGGAGTGTTGGGATCAAACTTTGACTACAGTGACACACACACTTTAAAATTCCTATATGCAGTGTGTCACATACTTACAACTACAGAGTGATAACAGTGACACACACACTTTAATATTTGGTGTATGAAGAGTGTTGCAAATCCACAACAGTGATACACTCACTTTTGGAAGACTGAAATATCTTGATTTAAATATCCTGTTCTGAAACTGTTACTAATATATACATAACTTAAAGTGTTTATATTACTATAAGGGGTCGGGTATTGTTTTTAGATTCCAAAATGAATGTAAGCAATACAATACAAGCCCCTGTTCCTTTTCTGAGTATCCCAGGTGAGCCATCCATGGAATGGGATGATTGGTGTGAAGCATTTGAAAATTATATTGTAGCGTTGGATGGCACAAAGTTCTCTGCTGTTAGAAAGAAGGCCTTGTTACTGGGTGCTTTAGGAAAGGAGGGACAGAGAATCTTTAAATATTTGCCAAACCCACCTCTAGATATTGATGATGTATATAAAGATGGGAGGGTTACAGCTGGTATCGACACCGTTCAGGTTGTTGGCGCACAAGATTGAAGACATGTAGTAGAAGCCACCGACCTCGAGAGCAAGGTAATAAAGACGCATTGTCTAGTGGTATTAATGTTAAAACAGCAAGGGGAGAGGGGAGAGTACTACACTGACATTTTTTATTTTTTTTATTTTTTTTATTATAAACTTTTATTGTCATTCATTCACAAATACACAGCAGTGTGCCTACAACCGTGTACGGCCGGCAGCGATACACATACATTGATACAGTGGGCCCTTCACAAGTTATAAGCATACAGTAAGCGGATAGCCAGGGGTAGTCATCATAGATGTATTAGATGAGCGGTCTGCTCACCACGGGGCTAGACACTCGAGAATCTGTATCAGGGTGGTAACTGTCAGCATAATGAGACGTGGTATATTGGAACCAATGACCGGGTCAGCCCTTCAGTAGGCAATGAGGTACAGAAAACATCCAACATATGAGCCAGTAGATTCCCTTACTGGGGGAGATATGGAGTTCACAGTGTACAGCGGAGCAGCCTGGGATCAAGGTAGGAGAACATTACAGTAGAGAAGACCCAGCATGCATGGACTCATATATCCGGCATATCTCCACACTCCTAGTGATAAAGCATCATTCTGGCCCAAGCTTCGCATCGCAGATACCAGTAGTAGCATATATATGTAGCCCTCCTCTCCCCCCACCCCAGTATCATACATGTCATGGAAGCTTAAACCGGTTGAGCTATTGAGGGCATACCTTCGTTAGTAATGTCATTTTCCCCTTGTGTTGCAGTGGCAAGAAGATAAGTCTGCAGAGGGCCCCAGATGTCAGTCGGCCTGGAGTTAAGGGGTAACATTTCTGAGAATATTCCGTACTGTTCCTGGCAATATAACATGTCGTGCAACCAATCTTTGAATTTAGGAGCTCGTCCCCGACCCCATCTACATGCCAGATGTCTCCTTGCCAGTAACAGTGCCACATTAGTGAATTTCCTAACCGCTCGTGTAATCGTCGCTGTGTATCCCAGTAGGAATACCTGTGGGTCTAGGGTCAGTGTAGTATCTATCATGGTGGAGACACCTTCACAAACCTGCATCCAATACTCCTGTACTCGTGCACAACTCCAGGCTAAGTGAAAAAAATCCGCCCCTTCCTGACCACATCTCTCGCACCTATCCGAGTCTGCCAGGCCAAATCTAACCTTAATCTTGGATTCTTGTCATGTATAAACGGGAGGATTAAATGCAACAAACGGCTTTTGGGTAACATGGTCTCGTGTTAGACCGACTTTGAGCTTTTCACGGTTATTTGATTTGATGTTTTGCACGGGAGGGTGAGGTGATGTTTATAATTTGAATTAGCATTCTTTGTCATGTGTGAAATTACAGAGTGCTTAGATATATTTTTTGACGTGGCCTTTTTCTAAATTTATTACAGTACCCCTGACGAAGAACTAATGGACAGTTCAAAATGCATTGGGTTTTATTGTGGCGTGGTCAAAGGAATGTTGAACGCACATGTTTATGTTTAAGCTTCTTGCAACATAAGACATTTGAAGATGCATATTAAAACATTTTTTATCATATCATCTCGCTGTCTCTGGAGTGAATAATATCAAAGTTGAAAAATATGGAGCATTCAAAGGTTATAAAGTCATCGGATTAAACATGGATTACTTGGGACAAATTTGAAATATTGGGAGAATTCACGAAGAGTTTCTTCTCACTTTCGCTGTGCATCAGCCAGGGACGCAAACCGCGTTGCCTTTTCTGAATTAGTTTAATTGCTGTGTGTGGACGAGCACAGCGCTGATCGCACGCTTTAACCTGCAGTTACAGGAACCTATTAACAATCCTTGAAAGGGAAGGTGTGCACACGCTATTCTTGCCTAGTTAATCACTATTTTTCTTGTCCTAAATGCGGTTTTGCACCCCACCAGTTGAAACAACATGAGAAACATTGGAATACTTAAAGATTTTCACTGAAGAGACAGCATCACATTGTGTGAACTCGACGCTGAAGCCAAGATGTCATCAAATCGGCCTACGTTTATATTGTGTCTAGTTTATCATGAGTTATGAGAGACTGTTATTATGAGTTACGTATTACAGTATCATAGTTTTCACATGAGCGTATATTTTACACCAGTAACATTTTATTATGCTCTGAGATTCCGGCACTTAAGATTTGCAATCACCGGATTGGTGCATTGTGGGTTGGTAGTTTTTGTTTAGCCTAATCAAGGCATACGCAACACATCACAAGGTGTCAATTAAGGACCGATTGAGTAATAGCGCGAAGGGAGGGTTATATAACGAGCAAGATGGGAGGGTTACAGCTGGTATCGACACCGTTCAGGTTGTTGGCGCACAAGATTGAAGACATGTAGTAGAAGCCACCGACCTCGAGAGCAAGGTAATAAAGACGCATTGTCTAGTGGTATTAATGTTAAAACAGCAAGGGGAGAGGGGAGAGTACTACACTGACATTTAATCTTGGATTCTTGTCATGTATAAACGGGAGGATTAAATGCAACAAACGGCTTTTGGGTAACATGGTCTCGTGTTAGACCGACTTTGAGCTTTTCACGGTTATTTGATTTGATGTTTTGCACGGGAGGGTGAGGTGATGTTTATGTAATTTGAATTAGCATTCTTTGTCATGTGTGAAATTACAGAGTGCTTAGATATATTTTTTGACGTGGCCTTTTTCTAAATTTATTACAGTACCCCTGACGAAGAACTAATGGACAGTTCGAAATGCATTGGGTTTTATTGTGGCGTGGTCGAAGGAATGTTGAACGCACATGTTTATGTTTAAGCTTCTTGCAACATAAGACATTTGAAGATGCATATTAAAACATTTTTTATCATATCATCTCGCTGTCTCTGGAGTGAATAATATCAAAGTTGAAAAATATGGAGCATTCAAAGGTTATAAAGTCATCGGATTAAACATGGATTACTTGGGACAAATTTAAAATATTGGGAGAATTCACGAAGAGTTTCTTCTCACTTTCGCTGTGCATCAGCCAGGGACGCAAACCGCGTTGCCTTTTCTGAATTAGTTTAATTGCTGTGTGTGGACGAGCACAGCGCTGATCGCACGCTTTAACCTGCAGTTACAGGAACCTATTAACAATCCTTGAAAGGGAAGGTGTGCACACGCTATTCTTGCCTAGTTAATCACTATTTTTCTTGTCCTAAATGCGGTTTTGCACCCCACCAGTTGAAACAACATGAGAAACATTGGAATACTTAAAGATTTTCACTGAAGAGACAGCATCACATTGTGTGAACTCGACGCTGAAGCCAAGATGTCATCAAATCGGCCTACGTTTATATTGTGTCTAGTTTATCATGAGTTATGAGAGACTGTTATTATGAGTTACGTATTACAGTAGCATAGTTTTTACATGAGCGTATATTTTACACCAGTAACATTTTATTATGCTCTGAGATTCCGGCACTTAAGATTTGCAATCACCGGATTGGTGCATTGTGGGTTGGTAGTTTTTGTTTAGCCTAATCAAGGCATACGCAACACATCACAAGGTGTCAATTAAGGACCAATTGAGTAATAGCGCGAAGGGAGGGTTATATAACGAGCAAGATGGGAGGGTTACAGCTGGTATCGACACCGTTCAGGTTGTTGGCGCACAAGATTGAAGACATGTAGTAGAAGCCACCGACCTCGAGAGCAAGGTAATAAAGACGCATTGTCTAGTGGTATTAATGTTAAAACAGCAAGGGGAGAGTACTACACTGACATTTAATCTTGGATTCTTGTCATGTATAAACGGGAGGATTAAATGCAACAAACGGCTTTTGGGTAACATGGTCTCGTGTTAGACCGACTTTGAGCTTTTCACGGTTATTTGATTTGATGTTTTGCACGGGAGGGTGAGGTGATGTTTATGTAATTTGAATTAGCATTCTTTGTCATGTGTGAAATTACAGAGTGCTTAGATATATTTTTTGACGTGGCCTTTTTCTAAATTTATTACAGTACCCCTGACGAAGAACTAATGGACATTTCGAAATGCATTGGGTTTTATTGTGGCGTGGTCGAAGGAATGTTGAACGCACATGTTTATGTTTAAGCTTCTTGCAACATAAGACATTTGAAGATGCATATTAAAACATTTCTTATCATATCATCCCGCTGTCTCTGGAGTGAATAATATCAAAGTTGAAAAATATGGAGCATTCAAAGGCTATAAAGTCATCGGATTAAACATGGATTACTTGGAGCAAATTTGAAATATTGGGAGAATTCACAAAGAGTTTCTTCTCACTTTCGCTGTGCATCAGCCAGGGACGCAAACCGCGTTCCCTTTTCTGAATTCCTTTTCTGAGTATCCCAGGTGAGCCATCCATGGAATGGGATGATTGGTGTGAAGCATTTGAAAATTATATTGTAGCGTTGGATGGCACAAAGTTCTCTGCTGTTAGAAAGAAGGCCTTGTTACTGGGTGCTTTAGGAAAGGAGGGACAGAGAATCTTTAAATATTTGCCAAACCCACCTCTAGATATTGATGATGTATATAAAGACGCCTTGTTTAAGTTATATACTAGATTTGCTAAGCAAGAAAATGTGGTGATGCGCAGACATAAATTTTACACTGCTCCTCAAAGAGAAAATTAAACAATTGATGACTTCATGTCTTGGTTAAGAGAACTTTCAGTGAAATGCCAGTTTGGAAACATACAAGATGAAATGATTCGCGATCAATTAATTGTGCAGTGTCTTAGCAAAAAGACACAGGAAAAATTATGGGCTGCTAAGAACCCTACTTTAACAGAAGCTATCACCATTGCTAAAGTTGCAGAAGAAAGTGACAGATGTATGAAAGAATTAAAAAGAATACAACATGGGCATGCAAGTAGTCAAGAAATTGCAACTTTGCAAGGTGATGCTTTGGAAAGTATTGGTTTAATACAAGGGAAACAAGCGAATAAAGGGGGGAAAGCCACAACATCCTATACTAAAAGTGGTGCAACAAACAAGTTTAGACAAAATACACGTTCTTGCAACAGATGTGGTAGCCCTTTTCACCTAGCTGACTCTAAGAATTGTTCAGCCTTGTCTAGGGATTGTTTGAAATGTGGAAGGAAAGGGCATTTTCCACGCATGTGTCGAACTAACACGTCTAAGATGGTTGCAATGGTTGAAGGTGAGGCCACGGATGATGAAGCGGAGGTAATGATGATTACGTGTGCTGGTAGTCAAAAGATAACAGAGGGAGTTGTTTTATCTCGGCCTAAGGCAGATTTTAAAGTAAATGGGGGTATTCTGAGCCTAATGGTGGATACCGGATCGCTTTATACAATTATTCCCAAGAAATTGTATGATTGTTCATGCACAAAAGTCAAAATTAGTCACATCTGACATTATACTGAGAGGTTATCAAGGGGTGAGCATTGGTGTACTTGGTTTCTTTGAAGCTAGTATTAAGTTTAAAGAGAGGATTACACAAGGAAAGGTTTATGTGTCTCCACATGGTCCGGCGATAATGGGGTGGTTACACCAATACGAACTAAATATTAGGGTGGAACCAAGGGCAGATCCACCAGTGATGTGTGTAGATAGTGAAAATGAACGCAATAGCATCCAAGAGGATTTGGAAGGTATTCTTATAAAGCATGAGAACATCTTTAGTGAGAAATTGGGAGAAGCCATTGGTTACCAACATATCATAAAGACCAAGAAAAGTGTTGCACCTGTAAAACATACTGCGAGAAAGATACCTTTATCTGCTAGAGATGAGGTGAGGAAGATTATTAAACAATTATTAGAAGATGACATAATTGAACCTGTTGAGGCCACACACTGGTTGAGTCCAGTAGTGATCACTCAGAAACCGGACAAGTCTTTGCGTTTCTGTGTGGACATGCGAAGTTTGAATAAGGCAGTGATAATGGATAGTTTTCCGCTTCCCAATATAAATGAAATTGTGTTAAGTTTGGGTGGGGGGAAGATATTTTCTAAATTGGACCTTCGAAGTGCATATCACCAGATAAAACTTCATCCAGACTCCAAAGAATACACGTCGTTCATCACTCCGGAAGGAACTTATCAATTCAGGAGACTCCCATTCGGACTATGTTCAGCAGCGAGTGCTTTTCAGAGAATCATCAGTGATGTTCTCAAGGACATTGAACGGGTTGTCTTCTTCCAAGACGACATCTTGATTTATGGTTTGAATTCAAATGATCATAATATGATTTTGGATAAAGTTTTAACCACTCTTTCAAGGGCTGGTCTAACATTGCGAAGAGAGAAATGTGTATTTGCTGTTGAGGAGGTAGATTATTTGGGATACCATGTATCTGGTCGTGGGATACAGCCAAAACAAGATCTCGTTAGCGCAATATGTAATGTGTCTGAACCTAATGACAAAGAAAAATGTAGATCATTTATGGGCATGGTAGAGTACTATGCAAAATTCGTAAAAACATTTGCAGAGAAAGTAGAACCTTTGAGGAACATCTTGAGAAAAGGGAAAGGTTTTGTTTGGGGGACTGAACAAAGAAATGCATTCAGGTTAATCAAACAGAATATTTTGGATGCAAATATCCTTTCTAGTTTTGTGCAGTCATTGCACACCACTCTCACTGTAGATGCGAGCTCTGTTGGAATTGGGGCGGTTCTAACACAAAAAGGTTCAGGAAGACAAAACACTGTTGCGTTTGCATCGCGTTCTTTGACCGAGACTGAGAGAAATTACTCGGTCATAGAGCGAGAGGCATTGGCAGCTGCATGGGCAACACGCTACTTCAGAGTGTATTTATGGGGAATTTCATTTACATTGAGAACTGACCACAAGCCTCTATTAAAAGTTTTAGCTCCGGGAGGAATTAGAAATTGCTCAGGAAGGTTAGCAAGGCTTGCAGTTAGTGTGCAGGGAATTCACATGCAACGTGGAGTATTTACCAGGATGGTGCAGCAATGTTGCAGACTGTTTATCAAGGTTACCAGACACAAAAGTAGAGCCAAAGGAAATGGTGACTGAAAGTGTTGTCGCATTTTTAGATGACTTCGAGAGTGATTTACCTAGTTCTATATCTAAGCAAGAGTGGATGGAAGAAATGAAAAAAGATCTTGTCATGGAAAGTTTAATTAAAATGTGTAGGGAAGGTGTGTCCAGGCAAAGTACTGTCTCGCCTAGTCTTAGGCCTTACGTACAATTACAGGATGAGATTTCATTGCAGGGCGAGTTCATTTTAGTAAGGGGTGAAAAGTATATACCACCTACATCTCTTAGACCCCGTATTATTGCGTTGGCACATGAGGGCCATTTGGGCCAAACCCTCACTGGTAAACGCATTAAAGCTAATTTTTGGTGGCCGGGAATAGATGCACAGGTCAAGACTTGGGTTGAGCAATGTCAGCCCTATAAGGAATCTGAGAAGAGGTTACAAATTCGTACAAGTCAAAATTCTATGGGACAGATTGTATCTGAGGAAGGTGTATGGCAGAAAATTTGCATCGACTTCATAGGTCCATTTCATGACTTGTTGGACACTGAGAAATTTGCTTTGGTGTTAGTGGATTCGGTCTCTAGATGGGTAGAGGTTGCTTTCATGAAAAGCATCACTGCAGAATCCACCGTTAAGGTCCTTGGTGAGATCTTTAGACGTGAAGGAATCCCCTCTATGATTTTAACGGATAATGGCACACAGCTTACTTCTGGAGTGATGGAAGATTATTTTACATTTTGGGGGTTAAAGCATTTACGTACATCACTCTACAACCCACAAGGTAACGGACTATGCGAGAGGGTGAATAGGCTGGTTAAGGGTACCATGCAACTTGCATTAGCCTCAAACCGTTCAGTGCAGAAAGAGATAAAAGAAATGCTCTGGGCATACCGCACAACAATACATAACAACATGTCTAAAACACCTTTTGAACTCATGAGAGGGAGATCAGCGGGTACAAAACTGATTCCCACTTGGCTACACGGAAAAGTGGTGGGGGTGGATCGCAATGTGTCAAGTAAATACAAAGGTTCTACTAATATAGCGGAAGGTGATTTGGTTAAAGTGAAACCTGGCGGAAATCAGAGAATGTTTAACAAATTTAGAGGGCCTTACCAAGTGAAATCGGTTGTTGGTAACTATGTAAAGTTACAGAATGGACAAACTTGGAATCTCCGCAGGGTAGCACTTTACCAAAAGAGAGACAAGCCGACAATTCCAGTGTCGGCCGCTAAGAAAGTTGTTGGGGTAAAGTTATGCAGACCACTTCGTAAAAGAGTTTCACCTGCCTATTTAAAAGACTTAGTTTGATGTATATTGTTTCAGGAAGGGAGTGGGGTTACATTATTCAATGAAATCTTGAAACTTTGTACTCTGTGATGTTCAAGTTAGAATGGCAACCTTTATACATCTTTTGGTCTTTTATAGGGTGTATGAGTATATTCTTTCGCTTTATGTTTAGGTTAATTTTATGATTATTATTATTGTTTATTGTTAAAGTAAAAGAGATGTGTTATATTCACATTGTGCCTTTATCTGCCTTAGCCCGGGTCTCGCACTGAGCTTGTGACTTGTCTGTGTTGTCACGGGTTGAGCGTTCGGACTAACGGCGGTTAGATGCCCGTTTGGTCCCGGTCTTGCTGGTTGGGTTTTTCTCTACGCTGACACTTAATAAAACAAAAGCCCAAGTAATCATCCTGTACAGCCTGCTTCATTACAACATTTTCAATGTAGCGGTCCACAGAATTAGCAAACCCTGGAAGCAAATACAAAATTTAGGATCTATATAAATGTAAACCACCAATACACCAGGCCCAGTCGGCTATGGTAGCGTATTGCACAGCCGGTCCCTTAAAACCTGAAATGCCGTTGCGTTCGAATGTCTCGCACTTAAATATTAGGTCTGTGGGTGGTCATGTACTTGAAGAACTCTGCACGCCTCTTCAATCACCTCTGGCCAAGTTTGTCCCGCTACAAGGCCCACAGTGTTTTATTTTTTCCTTTTCCTCCCAGAAGCCAGGCCATCGTGCAAAACACGTCTCCCCTAGTGTGCGCACATATCAACACCTCGCCTGCTTGGGAGCACGCGGCCACACTCTTGTGGAAAAGTAAATTTTGCCATGTTCTGTGTCCCTACGTGTCATCCATCATATGTTATGTGTGCATGATTAAATATGCATATGCATTCCCCATGTCTGATTAATGACGCAATTACAGTTGTGTCCCCCTCTAGTATGCCAGTTTCCAGTCCTCGTGAATACTACGAATATCAGGCCTATGTAAAGCTACGTTGCCACGTTTCTCAGTGTGCACGTTATTCTATTATAAAGTCCCCGTTTCTAGAACCCAAAAGGGCCTGGACACCAGATTCAGCTCCTGTCTCCTGAAGCCTCGCTGAGGAGGGATACAGCCCCCACCTGTATCCTCGACCCTTCACTTACTTCCTGCCTCGCAGTGCCCGGTCCAGCCTGGCTCTGCCTCTGAGTCTGCCAAGAGTATGTTATGAGTCCAGTTATCAGTTCAGCCCTCCTTCTCTGCATTCCTAAGCTACTGAATCGCATCAATAGTTTCCGTCATTGTCTAGCCTTCACGTCTCCACGTTAGAGAAATACTGCATTCAATGGTCATTTAATATTCTTCATCACGCACTACATGTAGAATGATACATGGTCCAGTCTTGGAATCAAGTTAGCCTTTCCTCTTGACTTCTAGTTTATATCAACATGTTCTCTAAACATCAGATACTAGATACTGTTTAGGTACATGTCGCCCTGACTCTCCAGACTTCAGTCTCTGCTCCTAGCACAGAGTTCATAGCCCCCAGCTTCTCCTAGTAATACGTCATTGCCAGTTTGCGCGCACCATCAGGTTAGAGGTCCCGGCTCCTCAGGTAGCCCCCTCCATGGTTTCCGCCCCATTCATGACATATCCTGTTACGTCTGCACCACATGTCTATGTATACGCCCAGTTACACCTACTTTTGTCTTTATCTTTCGCGACTGCTACGCGTCACACCTATTGCTCCACCCACTGCTACGCCTACTGCAATGTAATGCTATGTGTTTGCGTTATGTATATATGCTCATGTATTGTTATTAAAAGCCAGCGCGCTCATCCCAGATCCAGCCCCAGCAGCTGCTGGGCCCTGTCATCCTATTCCTATGCAGGTTGTCCTGTTCCTGTCCTTATGCTGTATTAAACCTGCAAAACTCCTACTACCTCGAATCTTGACTCTTATTTTATTGAGCTATCTGTTATGATATACGTCTAGTCAAAAAGAGAGGTATTATTTATTTATTTACCACATAATGGCGCCCGAATAGGGACTTGCCCTTTCCCCACGCGTCGGTGAAGCCACGCCGACCCCCTGACCCTCTGCAGTCGTGACGGAACTCTTCTGCGCAGTGGCAGATATTTCTGCTCAAGTATCCCTCAGGCCCACGGAGGAGACGGAGGAGGCGGTCCAGCATCCAGACGAGACGGTGGAGGAACGCGGCGAGTCCCGACCAGAGCCCAAGCCAAGAGTCCAAGGTCCGAGGTATCCGGAGGTCCACCCGTAACTGAAGTCCGAAGTCCGAAGTTCGTCGTCCGTCGTCGTAGCAGTCCAGTCCAGTCTGAGGCCTTCCGTTCTTGCTGCCCGGTGAGTACCGTTACTGGGGTGGTATCTAGACAGGGTCAATTTAAGTGACTCTGGTCTGTGGGTTGGTGGTACACAGTCCCACAAACGAAGTGTCCACTTCGGTGGATGCGGGTCCTGACGTGTCTCTTTATGAGACCGGTAAGTTTCGTACTGTTTCAGCAGTGCATCTAGTTTCTGTTCTAGTCAGTTTCTGTTCTCGAGAAAATTTATGTGTTCTGTTCTCAGTATTTCCAGGTAGTATTCTGTTCGAACTGTTATTTTAAATGTTTTTCATGTATTTTAATGTCGTGGTATGAATGGGGAATAAGTATCGTGTTCGTTGTGTATTGTATTGTGTCTAGATTACAGTTCAGTCATGCCCATATTTTCCAAGTTACGTCAGTTAAAAACTAGAAAGGGTCTGCTGGAAGCAGCAGTTCCCGTCCCGCCCAGGGACAGTCCAGGTCACTTTATGTATCAGAAACATGGCATAAGTGCCATATTGTATCTAGATTTATGGGTAGAGTATACCAAACAGTTAGAAGAAAAGTATAGATGGCCCGTATCGGGTACATGGGATGCCGAATGCATCATGCGAGTAGAAGAAGCATTATGGAAAAAGAAAGCCAGACAGTCACAGAAAGATGCCATCGAGTTATGGCGCAAAGAAGCTCATAAAAGAACTGAAAAAGAAATCAGAAAGTCAGAATTAAGTAGAGAATCCTTAGAGCGAGCCCAAGAAAAAGAATTAATCGAGATAGGTGAACAAGTCAAAACTGAACAGTCAGACAGACAGAGGCATGCCCTTATTAAGGGTATGTATCCTCTTCTTGCCGAGGGCTTGCCAAAAGCGACCCCGGAGGCATCCAGTAATTTCCCGCCACCACTAGTTCCGACCAAGCCACGTCACAAACCGACCGCAGCTGATATTTTTATTTCGTCCTATCTGGACGACACAGTCCCTGAATATGCAGATCCTGTTCGCGCTCCGCCAGTCCCTGTAAATCAGGCACATCCTGCTCCTCCAGACACCGGGGCACCCCATGCAGTACCTGCTACGGTACCCCCGGTCCAGCCAGTATTTCAATTTCCCGCTCCACCACGAAGAATATCAGTCGATGATTCTAGTCTAGGGGCCGCAGGGGGAGGTCCTCCTCAAACCCCGCCGCCACGCAAGCGTTTATCAGCACTCGAATTACATGCTCAAGCATCACAGCGTACTCCCAAGAGTAATAAGTCTGTTGCAGAAATCAGGCAAGCCCTTGGCGAATGTGCCTATGACCCAGTCCCAGGCGAGAATAATATGGTTTTATATTCAGTACGCGTAAGGAGGGTGACCGAGTATCTAGTCACCCTACCCAATATGAAAGAAGATCTAGACAGAATCTATCGTTTCATCCGTACAGGGGATGATCCAGAAAGTATTAGTGATGCCATGTCTCAAAGGAAAGCTGAGATCCAGCGTATGATATTAAAGTTTTTAATTAACTGTCTAATAAGAGAACAAGATTACCCGTCTAAAGATCAGGCCGAAATGAAAATCCTGACAAAGTGGAGTGATAATATAGCCGAGGGTAAGCACAATACCATTAGTGCCATGGAGAGTATGTACAAGAAAATCCGTAGAGAAATAATAAAGATACACGAACAACGTAAAGCAGCACAAGTAAGCGAGAAAGAAAGTAACTCTGATACTGAAGAGGTAGAGGACGAGAATCCCGCCAGAATAGCGTATGTAGGAAAATCTAGATTTCCAGATCGCCATTTACGCCTAGAACACAAGTCAATTTTCCATCATTCAGCACCAGAACAAGGTTCCCTAGAACAAGTATTCCAAGCTACCGATTACATTCTGAAATCACGAATCGGTTACAGTGAATTAAGTACCATGCATGAGCAGGAACTAGCCCGATCAGCAGTCCGATGGATTACTGATTCTACCACTTTTCCAGACGAGATAGTGGCACAAATGTTTCTGAAAATGCCCCCAGCCGAGCAACGACTGGTGGGTATGTATATGATCCAGCACCTCATTACTCTGTATGAGGGTCAGCACTCTGATCCAGGTCCGTTACACGATGTCCTGAACGAGTTACTCCAGTATAGATGGAGAGGTCTAGGTACCGACTTAATTAGTGTCATTTTAGAACAGCGCCACAAATATAGAACGTTTCTGAACCCGCATTTTGTTCATGTCTGACCCCCAGAAAGTAAACCATTTTACATGGAAAGACAGAACCCGTTACGAGAAGTGCATCCAGTTAAGACAGAGGACGGTGAAATGCAACGAGTGTTTGTTTACACTCCAATAACAAAGATGGAACTCCTCGAGATGAAGAAATTAATTCCCTGTCATGACAAAGATCCAGCAGGGTTCCATAGAGAATTAAAAGACATGCTCCGTATGGGAGAATACACATATCCAGATATAATTAAAATGTTAAAGGTTCTGCTGCCCGCAGGGGTGTATGAAAAGCTCAAGGAAAAAGAATGGGAGGTGGGAGAGAAAAAGATCGATTGGGCAGTTCTAGAAGCTGAAGATAAGGCACGAGTACCAGGTACCGGTCTTGGAGATAAATGTAAAGAATTACCAGAATTATTGATTCAAGTTTTACCTAGATTATTGACAACGAGAAAAGAAGACTGGGATGCAATCTCAGCCTGTAAACAAAAGCAAGATGAGGATATTAGTGATTTTTATTCCAGATTTGAAAAGTGTTTCAGTATCAACAGTGGCCTCAAGACAAGTAGTGAGTCATACCCTCACCTTTTTGTTACCAAATTAGTCGAGAATTCAAGCCCACCAATTAAAAATCGAGTTTTGAAAGTCGAAAGTACCTGGCAAGCTAATACCCCGTCCCAGATGCTCCAGATGCTCCAGTACCACCAGAATAGAATCAGGGAAGAGCAAGAACACGAGAGAAAACGTATGAAAGACACGAAAATGAAAGTACTAGTTGCACAATCTGTTCCTCAAGACAGTCAGAAGAGGGGTCCGAATCAAGCCAGTCATCCTGCAGCTCCCGTTAAAGGGAACTGCAACTATTGTAAACAGCCAGGTCATTTTATAAACGAGTGTGCAGTTCTGAAACACAACATAGCTACCGGTAAAACAAAAGAAAGACCACGTCCGCCTAGACAAGAACAAGTTTCACAGATTCCTCAGCCACAGAATGCACCACAGACAGTTACAGCACCGCAGCCTATTGCTGCAACACAGCATGTTACATCGCAGATGTACCAGTATGCACAGTCTGAGTATCCAGAGTACCAGCAGTATTCATGAAACAGCCTAGAGAGGGAGGTAGGCTTGCCTCTCATCGAGATACCTGTAGATCAAGAAGGTCCCTATGTTCACAGTCAAGTATTAGGGAAAGACAGAAAGTTTTTGATTGATACAGGGGCAAGTAGGACCACAATTAGTCACGCCGAAGTTCCAGGGGCTCCGCTCTCAGGCTCAAGAAATGTTTCCCTTGGATTTTCAGGAAAACCTATCGTAAATGAGATTTCAAAGCCAGTTACTCTAGAAGTAGGTCCATTGTCCCGTACTACTGATCTGTTACTTACTAAGTCATGTCCAGAAAATCTATTAGGCATTAAAACACTGAAAGAGTTAGGTGCAGTTATATGCTGTTCCCCAGAGGGAATACGATTGTTCCTACGTGACTTCAAGGGTCACTATGTATTACGAGATTTTGATTCGAGATTGTCTAATGTTCCGCAGCATTTATGGGCGCAAGGTCCAACTGATGTAGGTTACATGCAAATCACACCCTATCGTGTGACTCTCAAACCAGGTGTAGTGTTACCACGAATCAGACAGTACAGATTGCCACCTGAAGCTGTAGCAGCCTTATCCAAAATTATTGACGAGCTCATCGCTCAAGGAGTAGTTGTAGAAACTGACTCCAATGTATGTAATTCTCCGATCATTCCAGTCATGAAACGTACTGATCCAAATGCACCCCCAGTATATCGATTAGTGATCGACCTACGAGAGCTTAATAAATGTATTATTCCGCAGTACCCAGTTGTCCCAGACATCTCTTCTCTATTGACAGCCATTGATTCCGAAGCCATGTTCTTCACTGTCATAGACCTCAAGAACGCATTTTTCAGTGTCCCTATTCATCCAGACAGTCAGTTCCTTTTCGGATTTTGTTTAAATGGAAGGAGCTATATGTTCACACGAGCTCCTCAAGGTTTCACAGAAAGTCCTAGTATTTACAGTCAAGCACTTAAGAGACAACTAGACAACATTCACATGCCAACTGACACTGCCCTGCTCCAGTATGTCGATGATCTACTGGTCACAGCCCGTTCTGAACGTGCTTGCGAGCGAGCATCCCTTACAGTCTTGTATTTCCTAGCCGAAATGGGGCACAAGGTGTCCCCTTCTAAGCTTCAATTCTGTGTCCAGCAAGTGGTCTACTTAGGACACTTACTGTCCAAGAGGGGTAGGCAGTTGACACCAGACCGTATCCAGTTAATAGCGAGTCTTCCTCAGCCCAAGACCCAGAAGGAGGTACGAGCTTTTATCGGCCTCACTTCTTACTGCAGACAATGGATTCCTCAGTATGCATTTCTAGCCAAGCCACTGATACAGTTAACGACACAGGAGGCAGCCGTATCGACTGTCCTCCCTTGGACATCTGAACATACACTGAGTTTCAACGAGTTAAAGAAAGCCCTATGCCAAGCTCCAGTTCTAGCGACACCGAACTACAGTAAGCCTTTTACACTTTTCGTTACTGAACGTGAAGGTACAGCATTATCAGTTCTCACACAAGATCAAGCAGGACAAAACAAGCCCTGTGCTTATTTTTCGAGCACATTAGATCCTGTAGCCCAGGCTCTGCCTGCGTGCCTCAAGTCAGTTGCAGCCACAGCCCTAGCTATCAGACAAAGTGATTCCATAGTCTTAGGACATACCTTGACAGTACAAGTTCCACATTCTGTGGAAGTTCTTCTGAACCGAACACAAACTCAGCACTTGACAATTGCACGTTTAACAGGTTATGAATTGACACTGTTCCAGCCACACATAGAAATCAGACGCTGCAACATTTTAAATCCTGCTACACTGTTACCATCAGTTACTTCGAATCCTGACCCACATGACTGTGTGGAAGTAGTTAACATTATGACAAAGCCAAGACAAGATCTGACAGATATTCCGTTACCAGACCCCGACCTGACACTTTATGTGGATGGTTCATGTATGAGAACTAGTACAGGAGAACTAGTAGCCGCGTATGCAGTGACTACTGACACTGAAGTTATTGAAACACACCGTATTGATACCCTGTCCGCTCAAGCAGCAGAGCTAGTTGCTCTGACACAAGCCTGCATACACGCCAAGAACTTGAAAGTTAATGTTTACACAGATTCACGCTACGCATTTGGAGTCGTACACGACTTTGGAGTGCTCTGGCAGGAGAGAGGTTTCATGACTTCTTATGGAACCAAGATTCAGCATGGTCTCCTTATTCAAGCTCTGTTAGATGCAATACATTTACCGACATCCATTGCCATCATGAAGTGCAAGGCACATACGAAGGTCACTGACATTATTTCCCAGGGTAACGATCTAGCAGATCGCACAGCCAAGCTTACAGCACAGACTCCAGACATTCCAGTTAACATGACACATACTCCAGATCCGACTACATGTATGACAGTTAAGGACCCTACTCAAGATGTCATAGATATCCAGTTACATGCTACTCCCGATGAAATCAAGAAATGGTCCGAACAAGGAGGGGTCCAGACAGATCAAGGATGGGTAACGAAGGGTAGAGCCACATGGTTTCTCCCCGACTCTATGGTTCAAGTCATTATTAATACCGCACATAGTCCAGCACATTTAGGAGAAAAAGCTATGTTAGATAGTATCCAGAACATTTGGTTCAACAAGCATTTACGAGCTGCAGCCAAGCAGAAAGTCCGTACCTGTATGATATGTTGTCAGTTTAATCCAGGTAAAAGTGTCCTGGTGGAACAAGGTGGATTCCAGCCCCCTGACCACCCTTTTGAAGTCCTCCAGATGGATTATATTCAGATGGAGCGATGTCGAGGTTTCAAGTATGTCCTTGTAGTTGTATGCGCTTTGTCCAGGTGGACAGAAGCATATCCAGTCCCAGATTACACAGCCGCGACCACTGCCAAGCAGTTGGTTCGTGAATTCTTCCCTCGTTATGGACTCCCTAGAGTCGTATATTCTGATAACGGCCAGCCATTCTCCTCAGAGTTAATGAAGCACGTTTCCCTTTTGTTAGGGTACCAGTGGAAGTTCCATTGTGTACGCCATCCTGAAGCAGCCGGTCTCGTTGAGAGACATAATCAAACCCTGAAAATCCGCATCGCCAAAGTCTGTCAAGAAAAAGGTGTGGACTGGCTAGTAGCTCTGCCAGTTGCTCTATTTTATATGCGCATGGTCGCACATTCCAGATCAGGTCTGTCCCCGTATGAGGTCGTATTCGGCCGCCCCCCTAATATGTGGGGTACTCCTAGACCCCGAAGTATTACCGATGTTTCAAGTAATATGCTGACAGATTACCTAGCTTCCTTGATGTCTGCCCTCAACTCATGTCGTTCACAGGTTGCCGCCGCATTTCCAGACAATACCGAGGTGGCACCGCATGAAATCGTTCCAGGATCCATGGTGATGGTCCGCAACTTTGACAGATCAAGTCCGCTGGAGCCTCGATGGAAAGAGCCCCGACAGGTCCTCCTCACCACCCGTACAGCCGTGAAGTTGGAAGGACGCAAGGGCTGGGTGCACCTTTCTCATGTTAAACTTTTTAATGGACTGAAACCCGTCTTGAAAAACATTTCCCAGGATTTGAAGGATTGCCAAAGCATTGTTCTCAAGGACTGTCCCGCAAAAGACATTGCTACAACCCCTCCCCTGTTAGAGAAAACTCCGCAGCAGGAGTATAAACAGAAACTACGGTCTAGTAAAATAAGTCAGCCAGTTTGATTGTCTAAGTCCTCCCCTAGGTGAAACGGTTAGACTGTTTCTGACATGTATAAAATAGACCCCCATAGTGAGAGAGTTAGTCAAAACTCAATCCGATGTATCGTTTTTCTATGTTTCATATTGTTTTCCAGCCTTATGATTTCCTGCACCAGTTATGCATTTTACCTATGTTTCCCAGTTTCACATGTAAATAAGTCTGCTAATGCTACAGCAGAGCACACGTTTAGTGATCTGCCCCCTCATGAACTGTCTTACCGCCTCGCTATGCGTAATAACTCATTTATCCGTATGTTACATTACTCACACCAGACCAGCAATGCCACTAATTGTTGGGTATGTGGTCGACTCCCCCCTTTCCAGACACCGAAGGGAGTTCTGCCACTTTTTCCTTATCCTTTTTCACATAATGGTTCGTGTGGGGCATGGTCCACGTTAACGTCATCCTCAACAGATATGTCTTTTCTTAACAGTACATGTTTCCCAGACAAGCAAGGTCTCCCCCACAGAACCGGGTTAGATCTAGAAAATGAAGTGTATAATTTAGGTAATTATTCGTCGAATTTCATGGTCCTGAATGTTCAGTCTGATACTACTCCAGACTTATCTGCTATTTCAGTACTACCAGTCAAAGGCGAATTATGTGTCCGAAATAATGGTTCCATACATGTAGGACATAGTGACTGTACTACTGTTGTCAAGTATAGTGACAGTGGGAAATCTATTTTCAAAGCTTCACGTCATTCATATTTTATTTGTGGTCAGACCGCATATGTTCGTCTGCCCCTCGATTGGGAGGGAACCTGTTACATTGCCTTCCTACTGCCACCAGTTTTCCTAGCCCCACCTGATTATCATAGAAACACACATCTAGTACACATTAGACATAGAAGGGAGTCCCCAATTGTCGATTATACTGAAACTACTCTAGAACAATATACCGATTTCAATAAAGGTTTCTTCTTCTTTATAGGCCCTGTCCAGAATAGTAAGTTAATCCGTAGATTAACAAGAACCCTTGAAGCTGTAGTAAATGAGACTGCCTCTGCTCTAGGTAACCTAACCGAAGAGCAATCTGCTATGAGATTTGTCGTTTTGCAAAATCGTCTCGTCCTTGACGTCATACTGGCCGATAGGGGCGGGGCCTGTAGAGTCATCGGATCTAGTTGCTGCATTTTCATTCCAAATAACGCGCCGTCTGTTTATTCAGCTATAACCAGACTCCATAAAATTGCCCATCTGTTACACCAAGATCCAGGCACCTGGACATGGTCCGGTTGGTTCTGGAATATAATTTCCGCATGGGGATGGAAAATATTGTCCTTTCTAGGTATTGCAGTAGCGATCATATTCAGCTACTGCCTCTGTATACAATGTGGCCCTGCGATTTGCGGCATGTGTGCTACATCCTGTATTCCTAGTATAACTCCTAGTCCCAAGTCCCGTTCTAAATCCCGTTCTAAGAGAATTCGAGATGAGCAAATGATACTGTATGAAATGATAGATGGTATCATGAATATTGATGTTTCCTGATGGAAACGTAGTGACAAGGAGGGAATGTGGAAAAGTAAATTTTGCCATGTTCTGTGTCCCTACGTGTCATCCATCATATGTTATGTGTGCATGATTAAATATGCATATGCATTCCCCATGTCTGATTAATGACGCAATTACAGTTGTGTCCCCCTCTAGTATGCCAGTTTCCAGTCCTCGTGAATACTACGAATATCAGGCCTATGTAAAGCTACGTTGCCACGTTTCTCAGTGTGCACGTTATTCTATTATAAAGTCCCCGTTTCTAGGCCTCAAAAGGGCCTGGACACCAGATTCAGCTCCTGTCTCCTGAAGCCTCGCTGAGGAGGGATACAGCCCCCACCTGTATCCTCGACCCTTCACTTACTTCCTGCCTCGCAGTGCCCGGTCCAGCCTGGCTCTGCCTCTGAGTCTGCCAAGAGTATGTTATGAGTCCAGTTATCAGTTCAGCCCTCCTTCTCTGCATTCCTAAGCTACTGAATCGCATCAATAGTTTCCGTCATTGTCTAGCCTTCACGTCTCCACGTTAGAGAAATACTGCATTCAATGGTCATTTAATATTCTTCATCACGCACTACATGTAGAATGATACATGGTCCAGTCTTGGAATCAAGTTAGCCTTTCCTCTTGACTTCTAGTTTATATCAACATGTTCTCTAAACATCAGATACTAGATACTGTTTAGGTACATGTCGCCCTGACTCTCCAGACTTCAGTCTCTGCTCCTAGCACAGAGTTCATAGCCCCCAGCTTCTCCTAGTAATACGTCATTGCCAGTTTGCGCGCACCATCAGGTTAGAGGTCCCGGCTCCTCAGGTAGCCCCCTCCATGGTTTCCGCCCCATTCATGACATATCCTGTTACGTCTGCACCACATGTCTATGTATACGCCCAGTTACACCTACTTTTGTCTTTATCTTTCGCGACTGCTACGCGTCACACCTATTGCTCCACCCACTGCTACGCCTACTGCAATGTAATGCTATGTGTTTGCGTTATGTATATATGCTCATGTATTGTTATTAAAAGCCAGCGCGCTCATCCCAGATCCAGCCCCAGCAGCTGCTGGGCCCTGTCATCCTATTCCTATGCAGGTTGTCCTGTTCCTGTCCTTATGCTGTATTAAACCTGCAAAACTCCTACTACCTCGAATCTTGACTCTTATTTTATTGAGCTATCTGTTATGATATACGTCTAGTCAAAAAGAGAGGTATTATTTATTTATTTACCACACTCTTACCAGCTGCACTGTGCTATTTGCAGAAAATCTGAAGCATACAGCTCCATGGGGTTACATGTAGAGAGTTCAGGCTCCAACTGGCGAGGTGCAGTCACTGGAAGGTGAGTTTGAATGGCCCTTGTAACACTGCAAGGTCTCAGGCATGCCACACCATCATCCGTGAGTCCATATCCACAGTGCAGTAACGGGGGGGCGGCGAGCCAATGAAGGGTCCTTAACGTGTCGTCGCTGGCGATCCACCTCTGAGGCACAGCTTAATTAAGCCTCTGATCTTCCTCCGCTGAGCGCCGAGGGCCGGTTACCAGCACGCGGCCCTGCGCGTCTCCTCGAACCGGGCGCTTGCGTGTGACTCACACCCAGGGGTCTCAGCCCGTAGTGACCACCGGCTCCCGCCCCCTGCAGCACTCACCTCCCACCACACAACGGAGTGCCTCTTCAGCTCCGTCTGAGCCGTCGGAAGTCCCGCAGCCCTCAGGAGGAATTGAATGCGGCTCCGGCAGCGCACCAGCAACCTTTTGGATCTCGCCTTACATTCACGGCTGCATTTGCCCGCGGTCCGCCGCCATTTTCTACATCACCAGGTTCCGGAGTTCGCCGCAAAGTGAAGCAGCGGGACCGCCTCGACCATCGGGGAACACAGCGGGTGACAGCTCTAGGTATGTGATATCTTTGCCTCCTTACTGGGTGCGCGGGAGGCCACAACGACGCAGGATAACTCACGGATTAAAGCGGCGGCCGGCAGAGCTGCACTACTGTGCTGCCATCTTGCCGCGTGCCAAGCCACACCCCAGGATGGAAAGAACTTATTACACCTCTTTGGGAGATAAAAACACCTATTGGAGGAAGAGGAGCCATAAATGCTCTATCTTCAGCTGATTTCTTGATTAAATCTTCCACGTAGGCTCTCAGCAGTTTCAGTCCAGTAAAAGTAAGATTACTTAGCATAGCTTTCTGGGGTCCATTTACCCTCCAGGTAGACTTCTACATTAGTCCTGGGAGAAATGTTAATTATGCCGGAGTAATCGGAGTAATTTTAGTAATAACCCATTACTCTTGTGATGCAAATTACCAAAATTATGCTATTATGCCAGTCTGAGTAATTAAGAGTAATATGGGGCAAAAATCCTATTGCAGGAGCACAGGAACAATGAACTTAGAGAGAGCGAGTGGCTGCTGGCTACGGCTGTTCGTGAACGGTACCATTTAGTACTCATTTCTTAGTGGAAAATGCATACTCAGGCCCAGTTTGGATGCGAAGGTGCATTTTGCACTAAGCAAATAGCGCTAAATGCTGGATTACTCTTCTCACTCAGTTACACATAATTATGAATAATTTTGTGGTAATTACGAGAAATTTCACTAAAGAGAAATATGCCAGGTACATTGACCTTTAATCTACTTGTAAAAATAGCTGAAGCCGAGGTAGAGGCTGAAAAGCTTAGAAAAGCAAATGAAATGTCCATCAGGAATCTCCCTTCTTGTTCCATTGCAGCCGAGATAGAGTCTGAAAGCTTGGAAAAGCAAATGAAATGCTTGGGAGGAATCTGCCTTCTTGCTCAATTGAAGAGAGACTTTCAGTACAGTCAGCATCTTTCTGAATTCCTTCTACCAAAGCTTGGAAACCCCTCAAAAGGGATTGCCCAATATAAGATGCATAGGCAGATGCTCTCACAGCAAAGTCAGAAGCTGGATAGGAACTCTTTACTGTTGCATCTACATTTGCATTCACAACATCTGATGGTGAGTAGTTCCCTGATATTGTGAACCCATGAGATGTCAATCCTGCCATGAGGGAGTCAAATTTCACAGAGTATAGGCATCTCTCTTGAAAATTGTCCAATGGGTATCTTTTGGAAAGGACTCATGGAAAAGGGAGATTCTTCAATGTCCTTCCATTGCTTTGTTTAGCACCTTTTTAATAGCTGGATGCAGTGGTAAGGTTTCAGGTTCCTTTCGCTGGTACTTCACAAAGAAGTCTTCCTCAGTTGTTGCAACTAGTTCAGGAAAACACAGATTCTGTTTGATATGGGTTAGTAATTCCATAAAGTCAGGACCTTGTAAAGAGCATCCGTCCCCTCTGCTCAGATTCATCTTCAGTTTGAGCTGCTAATCTAGCTTTCTTATATGATGATCATTAGATTAATGGGGTGTCACCCGCAAAATCAAAAGGACCTGGGTATAAATGATATAAGAACAATGGTCCTAGACTATTGATTAGATTGATACTATCAATAAAACAATTTCAAATGAGGAAAAATGCGAATGAATCTGCAATTTTTGGAATCAATCTATATGGGAGAAAGAAATGTCTGGTTATTATACTCTGTGTGTAACATACAGAGACAGTACCCAAGGGGAGACAATTGTGCTCTCAAGAACAAATGCAAGGTAAACACAGTATCCACATTTCAAATTTTATAAAAAAAAACAGTCACATTTATTTACAAAACCGAAAAAATGGCAATACTATTTATACACGGCGCAAGTACTACAGAGGTAAAGAGAAAGGGGTGCTCAAGTGATAAGAAAGAATAGAGAAATCATCCTAAAATACGTTTACAATATTTACAACAATACAACAAAGCGGTAAACCTCCCGCAAGTTGAAAAAAGCCTGTCCAAATCCTTCCAGGGCAAGTAATGGGAGGAGGGGTGGAGAGGGGGTAAATTAAGATACAGGCACTCAAAAAATAAGGGGCGTCGACGTTTCGACCCTAATGCTCTCGGGAAATTTGTTTCCTCGGCTGCGGGTCTTCTTCAGGACATACAGGAAGGGTGCATGGGAGGGGGGGGGGGGACTTGGCCGCAAATCCACTGAGTTTCTGGATCAACCACCAATGGATCTTGTTTGGTCCAAATTCCTCCAAGCTTTGTGGAATTTACCTACTATCTGTAGGTCGATTGATCTAAGGTGAGTTGGCTTGTTTACCAGATGATAGAATCAATGTATGGTGGGTCAAGGGTCGTAGCCTACCGGCGCCCCCATGGGCACTCCGGTGGTGTTGGTGGTTTAGTGCGCCACTTCTGTCTGTTTGTACAGATGTTGGCGTGCTGGTTGGGTTCCCTCAGCTTTGTATTAAAATAGAGCCGGTATACGTATTACCTGGGCTTCTTCGAATGAATCTTTCGAAAAGGAAAGGGCAATTATTCACCGTTTACAATGCGGGACGAAGGACATTGCAGATTCATTCGCATTTTTCCTCATTTGAAATTGTTTTATTGATAGTATCAATCTAATCAATAGTCTAGGACCTTTCTTATATGATGGCTCCTGTCCCTTTAAAGTGGCAGCGATGGCCTTTTTATCATCTTTTGCAAATCCTGTGGGGAAGGATTTGCTGTTTTATAGCCTCTTCTTAACTCACAATCTCCACATCGAGATCTTCTTCAATATGACTTTTTTAGCAACAAGGGGCTGCTGCCCTTCCTCCTGCATGGTTGCGAATATAACTACAATGGGAGCTCAAAGAAATCCCCTCTTTATTAGATTCCACATCTCATCACTGAAATCTCATGAGATTCGAATTGTATAATGTCCCCCTTTTTGGGGAGAGTTTCTTGAAAGGAGGAAATTGACAGGTAAGCAAAACAAAATACATATAAAATATGGAGAAGGCTTATCCTAGCCTCTTAAAGGCATATAAATGAGGTCTCCTAGTTTTGACCACAAATGCTAACTCTCAGTGTTTAATAATGTGTGGAAGATGCACTAGATTATCTTGACCATGTCTTCTTTACTATCTTGAAGATTAGTAGCGCTGGCTAAGTCTGCCACTTACTGTTGTATGCCACAAAAAAGAAACAGCAGGGCTCCCTGGCTGTCGCTCAGCCACGTCTTCATTATTCTGGTAAAGAATCAATACAATAAATAATAGAATCCAGAGGATGTACCGGCTAGGCACAGCTACATCCTCCTTGTGGCCATTTTTGAAAGATAATTATACAGAGGTTGTGCTGGCTTCAGCATAGGATCATCCTTCTGATTCATAACCCAGATGCACTAAGTGGAACAGTGATCCAACAAAAAAATAGAAATATGGAGGATGTAACTCAGGTTCTCGTTTATCACAATACTATACACGCAGGTGGGGGTGCCGCAACCCCATAAAATTAAAGAAAAACATGGAGTACATGCTGACTTAGCATAGCCACATCCTCCCATAAACAGAAAAAAAACCGAATAGCGGGCCTTCTAAAGAATATTAGTAACATGGAAAAAAATGCACTAGCTAAAGCACAGCCGTATCTGACTAAGTATCAGCAATATAAAAATTACACTGAGGCAGCAACTCCTCTAAGAATCTTAAGTAAAAAATTACTTACCATGGCGCATGGTCTCAGATGCTGGCCTCTGGGTGGTCTTCCTCCAAACGTTTAGCCTTACTCCTCCTGCTTTTGCTGAATTCATTATATTGAACTTAGGACTCCGCCAACCTTAGCACTGATAACCAGTGCTAAAGTGCGTGTACTCGAATATATGACATTGCATCGCATGCGTTTACAATGCATGCCTTTACAACTTGGTCAGTGCGACTTGCTGTAGGGGGGGGGTGGGCTGGAGTTTGGAATAGTATAAGTCACTATTCCAACTTCAGTTTGGTTTGCAAATGCATCACCTAAAGCTCCCTACAGCAAGTCGTTGTAATGACTTGAGTTGTAATGGTATGCTTGGTAACAACACGGTCATTGCACTGACCACGTTGTAATGGCACTGTGTTGTATAGACATGGTTGTAAACACTATTTCCCTTGTGCTCTCTCTCCTTTTAACATGGTGAAATTTTCTTACACCCAAATGGCCTATTTAATTTACTTGTAAGCATCTAGTACAGTGGTACTACATGCACCCAGGGCCTGTAAATTAAATGCTACTAGTGACCCTGCAGTATTATCAACAATTGGTTCATTCGGGTGCACAATATTTCTTTTACTTTCTCATGATTTATGTAGAAAATCGAACAGAAAATCAGAATCCAAAAACCATCTCAGTATTTATGTACTATTTTATAAATTGTAGTTATTCATAAATACTGATACCATATACAAATTGCAAAATAGGCTGTACAAAGAGTGAAAAGTGCAAATGGTGACTTATAGTGCTCAGTGCTTATGGCGCAGAGGTGACCAAAAAACTGTACAATTATTATATACAAGGGGGGATACAAAAAATGATTTAACGTGGCATATACATATTGTAAATTATACAACTGTACACTGCATTTGTCAGTACTAAGTACAGGATATCCTGTACTTAGTACTGACAAATGCAATGCCCAGGTCCATAAGGATACTGGGTCTACCCCATTCGATATTTAACTAGTGACCCTGCAGCACTCATTATGCCACCCACTTAAGTCGCTTTTTAAAATTGTCTCAGGCTTTTCATTGCAGTCTTTGTGGGTAGTTTTATACCTATTACCATGCTTAACCTTCCGTTTTAATACACAGAAGGCACCCCATGGTTAGGCCCAGAACAGCCCAGAGAGCAAGGTGAAGTGTATTTAAAATATTGAACATGTACTTTTGCATTTTATATGTCCTGATAGTGAAAAATTCGTACATTCGTGTTTTGCTACTGCAAGACCTACCTATCCCATAGATTATTATTGAGTTATCTTATTGCATTTAATAACTGTTAACTTTCAATTGGGAGCAGGTATTCGCCTCAGGTTTGGTGTCTAGAGAATTGTGATTTAAAACCCTCTTCAATGGTAAAGTTGAATTTTAAGTCACACTTCTGAAAATGTCACTTTTAGAAATTTGGCATTCTCTTGTCCCCACCATTTGACTGCTGCAGCCTATAACCTGGGTCACATTATAGGTGTAGCTGGCAGTTGGTATTTGTGTGTTACTACCAGATAGTTAGACAAATGGGTAATAGGTATGGGCAGGATGGGCCATTTCAGGCAGGGTGAGATTTCATCTAAATTAATTGCAAAAAATAATGTATGTCCCGCACACAAATTTGATTCAAATTCACAAATTTGTCATTTTTTAAGGGAGCCTAAAATAATTGCACATCACAAAAACTCTGCCTAAGCACAATCAAAAAGGCTTTCACATTAGTCTTTTGTGTCCCCAGACTAGCTGTGGCAAGGACAGGGAGGAAGGAAATTCCAGACACCTCTGAACGGGGAGAACTCTAGAAGCTTCTCCTACTTCAAGGCGAGCACCAGGTATAAATAGTGGACTCTCAGACCCAACTCTTCAGATCCCTTCTGGACCTTATTGAGTTTGCCAGGAAAAAGCACTTCCCAGCTTTGAAGTCCACCCTGCTGACTAAGGACTGCTTTGCTGCCCAACAAGTGATGTTGTTGCACCAGGACTGTACTGTTGTTGTGAGCTGCTCTGATGAGTCCAGCCTGCCTGTGTCGGCCCAGGACTCCACAAAATCTCCAAGGGTCAGTTGGCTGGTTCCTTGTTTAAACCAACAGAGAAATTACAGGCTTCTTCAATGTTGACGCAACTCCATGCAACCTGACGCAGAACCACACATCGCATCCTTCGTTCAGTGGAATTGCAAGCCCTGACCCAGCGTGATGCATCTTAATGCTGACAATTGGCTCTGCTCATCGCATCTCAGAGCACCTTGACACAGGACCGTGAAACACAGTTTCTGCTTAGCGGCTTCACAAGACTGAAAAATTCTTACATTCGATTTTTGCTACTGCAAGGCCTACCTAGCCCATAGATTATTATTAGGTTACCTTATTATATTTTATAACTGATAACTTCTAATTGGGAGCAGGTTAATAATCAAGTGTGGTGTCTAGAGAATTGTGATTTAAAACACTCTTTATTGGTAAAATTGGATTTCAAGTCACACTACTGAAAATGCCACTTTTAGAAATTTGGCATTCTCTTATCCCCACCATTTGGCTGCTGCAGCCTATAACCTGGGTCACATTACTAGGTGCAGCTAGCAGTTGGTATTTGTGTATTACTACCAGATAGTTAGACAAATGGGTAACAGGTATGGGCAAGATGGGCCATCTCTGTCAGGATGAGATTTCACAAAACATAATTGACTCACAAAGACTCTGCCACAGCACAATCACAAATGCTTTCACACTAGTCTTTTGTGCCCCCAGACTAGCTGTGGTAAGGACAGGAAGGAAGGATATTCCAGACACCTCTGTAGGAGGAGGACTCTAGAAGCTTCTCCTACTTCAAGGCGGGCACCAGCTATAAATAGTGGACTCTCAGACCTAACTCTTCAGATCTCTATTGGACTTGTGGACTTTGCCAGGAAAAAAGCACATCCCAGCTTTGAAGTCCACCCTGCTGACTAAGGACTGCTTTGCTGCCCAACACATGATGTTGTTGCACCAGGACTGTACTGTTGTTGTGAGCTGCGCTGCTGAGTCCAGCCTGCCTGTGGATGGTCCCTTGTTCAAACCAACAGAGAAATGACAGGTTTCTTAAATGTTGACACAGCTCCATGCATCCTGGTGCAGGACCACACATTGCATCCTTCATTTGGTGGTTTTGCAAGCCCTGACCCAGCGTGATGCATCTTGATGCTTTCAATTGGCCCCAGTCATCACATCTCAGTGCACCTCGACACAGGACCGTGCACCACAGTTTCTGCTTAGCTGCTTCACAAGCACTGACTCAGCATGATACATCTCAATGCTGACAGCCAGCCCTGCTAAACACATCTTGCATTAACTCTTGTACATCTCAATGCAAGTCCTCACAGCCCCAGCTGCTTCACCAAACTCGATGTCGATCTCACATTACAAGCTCCTGTTGCCGGCTTCATGGATTCTTCCACTTTGCTATGCATTTTGACACCAGACCTCGCATCGCAGCTCCTCGTCTACAGCTGCTCGATGCCATACCATGCAGCTTGACGCAAGGACTTCACATCTCGATGCCCAGGCCACAAGGTACTTTGTTTGTGTAATGAACTCAGCGCTATATCCGGCCCATGCTCCATTGCGGTCGGCCTGAACTTATGACTTGAACTGGGTCTACCGTGACCAGATAACTGCGGTCGGTGCTAGATTTTTAGAAAACCTTTAAAATTGCATATCTCAGGTTCTAATAATTGGATTGTTGATGTTTTGGTGTCAAATCATTTATTAACATGTACTCCATGTTTCTAAATTGGTATGCGTGTCATGTTTTCACTTTATTGATGTTTGAAGTGCTGCTTGAATACTTTACACATTGCCTCTAAGTTAAGCCTGAATGCTTTGTGCCAAGCTACCAGAGGGTTAGGCACAGGTTAATTTGGGTTTTGCTTGTGTTTCGCCATGACAAGAATTCTGGTTGCTGCTTTAGTAGGATTTCACCCCCTCACCCATTAGCCCAATTTCCTACAGACTTGTAGAGAAAGAACAGAGTATGTAAGAGGGTTATCCCGTCCTTTGTGTCAGGGGATTGGAGATGTGGTTATAGACCCCGATTATCAGTCAATGGTTCTTTTGTAATTGTGGGAGTCTTCATGGTCTACATCTGAGGCAGGAGCCTTATTAGTAAGAATTGCAATGAGGAAGACAGATGTAGCATTACTGGACATTTTCAATCATGGATCCTTGCCATTAACTTGTTATGAGCATGTACACAGGGGAAAAGAACTTAGCCATGGACCATTCAGACATCAGGCAGTGGCGACTGGTGACTTTTGAAAGTGGTGGAGCATAAAATGTCATTGCTTCATGTTAATGTTATTTCATGTAACATAAGAAACTAAGCCACATATATAGCAGGGACATCTCAAGGATTTTGGGGGCTCTGGGCCAAATGTATTTTGAGCACCCCTATTTGTAACAGTTTTGAATTTATGTTTCAATTTCAGCACTTTCACGCCTTTTTTGGCCAGGTCACTGACAGTGCACAGACGCACTTGGATAGATTCTAAATGTGTCCAAATCTAATATTCATGAATAGTGAGATGTGTTTTCAATATTGTAAACAGCAGCAGCTCACTAATATTACTGCAAATTATCTCTGTGTCTCTAGATGCTTGAAGCCAACGGAGTCCGGAGATGGTGAGAGCTGGAGGTTGTTTCAGAAATAAGACCTGAAGACAGTGGATGGGCCAGAGCATCCAGGAAAGGAGCAAATCTGAAATAACTGACCTGCAGTGGGAACAAGGCGCATTCATGGATGGGGCTGACCCTTGACCCGTAGGACACAGAGGAAGGCGCTGCTGGAGTGATGACAGCTGCTCAATATGTGTGGGAGCGTGGAGTGGAAGGAGAGCTGCCAGTACCTGTTGGCATGTCGCAGGCTTCAGAGAATAGGGGCAAAGAGAGCTGCCTGGAGGAGATGGGGAGCCCATCAGTGGTGATGCAGGCCTGGGGTCGGAGGTTACACAGGCCATCAGTGGGCTGAGAAGCTACAAGTCCTGATGGGAGGTGCCTAGTAGTGGTGATCTCTGGACTGACTGTGAATATGCCTGGCTAAGGTCCCTTCTCTGAATGGCTATGTGGGTCACTGGGAAGTGTCAGAAGTCTGATGTGCAGCTCTGCGGATCACAGCATTATTCCTGCCACTACATTGTGCCTATTGCCTGTTGCTTTCTCTGGTTAACCCAATGTCCCCGTTTCTGAATTCTACCTAGCAGATTATGTGCTGCAAGTGAACCTCCTCTACCCTACCCTGCCTGAGGTGCTGGCACATGGTGCAGACTTGGATCTCAATGCTCCTTATCTAGCGCACAGACGACCATCGTAAGCTGCCTTTGGTCAGGTGCATATCCCCGCGATAAAGCCTTTAAAGCATTCGAGGAACACTTGTGCAGCCTCATCTGATTGGTTTTTACATTTTTATGGCTTTAGAATTGTTGAACTTGCTGGGGGCTTCTGGTTCTCTTCAGATTCGTTGCTGTTTTGAGTGTTTGTAGAACATGAAATCCTGCTCGCTGTCGCTGATGGTATCAAACTGGTGAACAAAGTATTCAATTCAACAATGGTTCCACCTCGAGGCTGCTGTCTGCTCGAGGTCGGATGAAACTTTTGATTCATGCCATTATGTCACACCAATGCAACCTACTTTCGGCATGAGAAAAGCATCAGGATTGGATGGAGCAGGCTTAACCCAGCGCTCCTTTTGGGACTGGGGGCCTGTGCAGTCCTCTGGCTTTTTTTTTGTTTACATTTCTTTTATTGATTTTCAACACAGAGAAAATAACGAACGAGCCAATGTGATCTATGGTCATCGGGATGCAACGTGGCAAACGTATTACTATGTTTAGCCAGTCAAAGAGTCCTCTGGCTTTTTAACACAGCTGCTGGATAGGTGTGGGCAGAAGTGCGCATGCCAGGTTGGCCATCGCAAAACAGCCAGCCAATCCGACATGTGCTCTCTGCACTTTATGATGTCATCCCTGCTGCCTGCTATGCGTATAGTATGTGACCTTTTCTACGCGGCCACTACTTCGGATTGCCTTTACTTCGCATCGTTAGTACGCAGAAACCATTACTACGCATGGTTTTACTGCGCATGGCCGTTACTTCACAGGATATCCACATAGTTGATTTTATTTAGGCGTTTTCGTTTCTAAATAATGTAGTACGAGTCTGAAGACGCAGAAAGCTGGAGCAGTGGAAGGTGATCCACGAGGAGAGAGAGGTATGTTGTATGAAATTAAATATGACTATGGAGCTATACTTACCAATAGCCCCTATGCCGTTTACCAATAATCAGTCAGTTGGCAGTGAGGAAAGTTCAATCGTTTATTAGTCAAAAAGGACTCTGCGCAGAGGAGCCACCCCACGACCTCCAACCTCGAGGACCGCAGAGAAGACTGTTGGCTTTCATTCAAGACAGAGCATATATACCTTTCATCACACATATGAAATGACTATACTAGGAAAAGTACCAGCCGGCCCTCGAGATCCAAGGATGGACCATATATGGCACACATAATTGGTTACGTTGTTAGACACAGAGCTATTGTGAGCGAAAGTCAGTAGGGGTGACTCCCTTTCGTCTGGGTGCTAGGGAGGGCAAGAATGGCGCCTGGAGGAATGCGCTTATCGTACGGAAGACCAGATGTGACCTTGGTTCTCAAGACAGAAAGGAGTACACCCCACATTCAGCTGTCCACTATAACTCATTATATTCGTGCAAGGAATAACACGTGATCTCGACTGAGACAGAGCAATGAGAATACAACATGGCGTTGATTATGTGAGGGCCTAGCTTATGACCAAGAACAGTCAATACAATTCAAAAAGAACGAAACAAATGCAAGTTACATCATTCTAATTCAAAGGTACATGCTTATTGATACATCATGCTAATACAATATAAATCAACAGTGTGAGCTTAATATATTTTATACGTGTGCACAGAGAAATCGAATTTCTATCCTTCAGGTCCGCCCTTTTAGCCTGATGTTTCAATAAGAACAGTGTTCATCAGTCCTCAAAAATTCCCTCATCAATCTGCATTAAGTCATTTATTTCTTGCTGAACTAATTGGGCCTTTTGTTTCGCAGGTGAAGGGGTTTTCATAGCAGGGGTAAGTCTAGAAACCAGCAGGCACAGCAAGCTGGCCCACACTGTATGCAGAGACAACAGGTAAACAGAACTGCCGATATCCCGGCCAAAATCATTAAGATTTTCCATCCCCATGCAGAGAAGATATTACAAACCCACCCAGACAGTGACCAAGACTCAGTATCTGCATGGATTTCTGACGCCAAACGATGTAACTTTTTAATGGCTAAATGAACGGAAAGGGCGGAGTCAGGGATATATACACAACAGGAGCTGCCGATCTCGCAACATGCTCCTCCTCGATCAGCAAGAATAACGCCCAGTACCATTCGATTTTGGAGCGAAACAAGCCTCGTGGCTTGAAGCTCCACAGTTATATTGGTCAATATACCTGCTGTAATATTGATCACTCTCTTCACTACTCTGGACAAGCGCCGTACTTCCTTACTAGTTATGATGGGTCCCCAAATAGGGAATACCCCTTTTACTATGTCCACAACGTGTTGTTCAGGGGTATCAGTTTGATCAGTATCGGTGGTATCTATCATTGTTGGTGATCTATGCAGGAATGAACTCCGTTTTTCCAATCAATGGCTTTTATGGTAATCAGCTGGGGCTATATATACAGGAGGGTACAAGAAGGATTGATAACAACGTCCAGACCATCCTCGAGGGAGCCAAGTATATGCAGACTCCCCACATACAAAATATACATTGGAAGGGGTAAGCAAAGGAGGACTACTAAAGGTCAACATCCTATAAGTATAATTACATATACTTCTTCCTACCGAGATATGACCAGTACCTTGAATAAAAAAGGGAGAGGTATGATTCAGTATAGGTATTGGAAGTGCTTTATCATTAGTGACATTTTGTTCCCTAAACTGCTGAAAATATTGAGTATAATTGAATTCCTCAAAATCCATCAACTCATTCTTCAACCATGTAGAATTTGCCTTTTCTGTATAGACATTCATACAGGCTTCTGGATCTAAAGACCCCTGGCCCTCATTCCCTTTCGGGTCAAAGCCCTGATGCACTTCTATGTATGCCAATATCATAGTGTAGTCCTCTTCAGAATATGGTTTTAGATCTGCCACATAGTGCATATACATAACCGAGAATAGCTTAAACCGGGACTCGCAGCTACCCAAATAAGATAGAGGTAACGAAATGAACTGATCCTGTTGATGCATAACTGATGGTAAAAGCCCACAAACCCAACAGTTAGTAGTATTGGTTGCATTGTGTGTCTGGTGTAACATTTCAATAAAAACATTTTTACTCTAGGTAGGCTGTGGGGTTTTAGGTTTAAAACTATAGTAACTGATAAAACCCCACTGAAAAAGAAATAGCCCTCATCAGTGAAAACATATAAACACTGAAAAAACACCTGCACAACCAAAATCTAAATGTCGTTCAAAGAAAGGAAAAAGAGAGTGAAAGAGTCATTTTTTTCTTCCTGAAGGGGCCAATACAATGTAACTTTGTTATACAAGCTAGCAGTAAGAAAGACAGGGCTAACATTATTCTGCTTCAATTTTGATGTTTAGGGATGCCACTAAAATATTGTTTTTTTATCCTATTTTCAGTTTTTGTGGTCTTTGATCTAAAGATGCAGGGTTTAGAAGCATGTTTTAGGTTTTGTTTAATTATTGTATAAACTGTTGAGCATCAGGAAATATCAAAATCATATTTGATATTTTGGCTGCTTTTGATTCTTTCACTGATAGGTAAAATGGCTGGTTTCATAAGAATCTTTCCTAATATGTGTCATCACATTTACCTACAGAGAATAGGTAAAAACCCTTAATACATCAGCCCACAGTTTCTAGTGGGTATAGGTGAATTCCCAACACCTCAGGCTTTAAACATTCAATGCAAGGGATAGTGACAAGTATATGTATAAAGAGCGCTATCACCAAGCATCTGGGATAGTGGTGAAAACATGACACCAGACTTTTGGAAAACATGGAACGCAGTGCCACTTGGAATGCTCTGCAAAAAAGTTTCTTTCCAAGTTCAACAAAGATTGGAGTGATATTGTTTGTATTTGCAGTGATTCAGCTACGTATATGAAACACTTGTGTGATGACCTGTCAAAATTGATACCCAAGCTGAACTGATTCCCTGTAGGAGAGCCTTGCAACTTGTTAGATGGTATGCTGAAAGCATCTTTACATTCTTCAGAGTTAATGATGGATGCTGTTGACTTTTTAGTCCATTCTCTGGTACACTGTTTTCTTGTGCACAGGAACTAAATAGCAAATATTTATAATTTCTTGCTTTGTGTGACATCAAAGAAAGAGTCATCCCAACTGTGTCCTTTAGCTGATTGTTCTCAGTCCAAGAGGCTCTGAATGCTATATTATCCATGTGGCAACTGTTTACAGAATTTTTGCTGAGTGATGATGCCAAAGGCAAGAAATGTGAGGATCTTTGGCCGCATATTGATAGTGATGTTAAAAAAGTACACTCTACTGCATTATGAGATATTTACAGGAAAAAATAACTGCTGTAGTGGACATTATAAAAAAACTAGAGTCTGAAAAAACCCTTGTCTGCCAAGTGTTCAGAATAATTGGTGTAGATGTGAAACATCTCCTTAAGAGTAGGCTGGGCAACACCTTTAGTGACTTTGGCACTGCAACATGTTCTATGTTAGAGTGCTTGCCACTTGGTAAGCAAAGCAATGTTGAAGAGCAATTCAGGAATGTGTATTTTACAATGTATGAAAAATGGCTGGCAATGATGCATAGAAATGTCCCGTCACCACCAATTGCATTTGAAGTCAATGAAATCTCATTGTGGTACTCTGTACAAGTTCTAGATCCCTTCAATCAGGGGAAATTTCCTCTGTAGTTTCAAAAGTGCTGCATCATTTTTGACCCCTTCAAAACTCTAAGGGCATAAGTGCCCAGCTCAATGCAAATGTTGCAGAACCTGCCATGAGAATTGCATTGTTCAAGTGCACCAGTATTGGCATG
This sequence comes from Lissotriton helveticus, assembly GCF_964261635.1. Classification (NCBI taxonomy): domain Eukaryota; kingdom Metazoa; phylum Chordata; class Amphibia; order Caudata; family Salamandridae; genus Lissotriton; species Lissotriton helveticus. Next base: position 1,133,114,434 of record NC_136069.1, on the reverse strand, counting down.
GAAAGCTATGTCAGTGGCCAGAGTTAACAAATTGTGTACTGGCTGTTTTGGGGTTGCCCTTCTCAAGTGCCAATGTTGAGAGGGCCTGTTCACAAAAGTTTACATGGGAAGGAAAGAGGGAAGGAAAGAGGGAGCACACATGATCAAAGACTCACTGAAGAAGTATTGTATGGTGTACTACAATAAGTTTAATTTGCAAAATCTATTTGGACCTCATTTACACTAGACGTACACTGTTTATATACCATCAGTTCAGAAAGCAAGCAATAGTAAAAGCAAAACGTTTCATAAACACCGGAAAAACCCCGTTTTAGGTTGTTTTTAGTGGCGTGCAAAAGTGCAACCACTGATAACAACTGTCTTTTAAGGTTTTGAAATCACTGAAAAAATCCCACCAGAATTTACCCAAAATAGAAACTGAAAACAGGAAAGCCTAACTATAGGTCTGACGGTGTCTCTCTTTATGTGGGTCCATCGTATAAAACATATGCTCTGGCGGTGGAGTGGTAGTCCCTATGAACTTATGTGCAGGATATTGAAATTCTAAATATATGAATACACTCATTAAAATGATCAACAGAACAGTTATGCTGTTACAAAACATATTTTCATTTGTGACGTCCAACTAGAAAAGACAGGTGTATAACCGGGTAAACGACGAGGTACAAAAGGGCGCTCCTCTTTGGGAACGAAACGAGCAAAGGGATACATACTAGCTAAAAGTCCAATACTAATCTCGGGCTGTGCAGTCCGGCCTGCCAGAGGGTTCTTCTTCCCTGTGTTCGTCTAGAGCAGGGGTCTTCAAAGTGTGGGGCGCGACCCCCAGGGGGGCCGTGGAGTGATGGAAAGGGGGTGGCGCATTCCCGATCACACTTTTCTGCCCGGGCCCGTCTGACTACAGGGATTCACCTCCCCTCCTCCCCCGTAGTGTGTCTCAGCTCGAGCTGCTGTGAGCTCCGCTGGGCTGTGTCTGCAGTCTTATCTCCAGCACAGCCCGGCACCCCTGAGTTTTTCACAGGTCGTTAACGACCATTTACATATTTACATACCTTTAGAAAACTGGTTACTGAGGCTTAGTTTTTTTTTTGATAGTTCCAGTACCTCCTGGGCCCCAACTCAGCCTTTTCCTTACATTTGTATTTTACATTTACTACAATAGTGTGAGAATACATTTCAGGAAAAGAAATAAAAAGTAGGGTTGCCAGAAGAAAAAAAAATACCAGCTATTTCTCTTTTAACACACTGTTTGCTACCTCTCACATTTTGTTTGCTTTATATACTTGCACAAGTGCCACCATTGCCTACGTAACGTTTGTTCTTGTGTTTGAGTGTCTGCCATTTATTGCAGTATTATACCTCTACTTGTACTTTGTACGCTTTTGTAACCTGCACAAATATCACTTTTTCCTCCTGTAATGTACCGTTTGCTACCTCTTGTATTTTGGTTGCTCACTATTGTCACTTTTGCCTCATGTAACTTAACGTTTGCTTTTGTAATTTGTTCCCTTGTAATTCAAGTCAAGTCAAGTCAAAAGGCTTTATTTCGATAAAATAAATTATCATAAAAGCAGCAATAAAACACAATACACAGTAATTTAAAAAAGAAGCACTTATGGAACATTTTTACAAATATACAAGCAGTTCATTTAAAAAATAACTTATTTAAAAATCAGATTAAACAGTTGATTTTAGCCTTTTGATACGAATGGACCAGGCCCATGCAAGAAATTTAGCTAAAACACAAGCATAGGTGGGACGGCTGTCAGAGATTAATATCCTAATTGCAGTTACATGACTCTTGGTGCCTAACTGCCGACATAAATTTTTGAGCCAGACCCTCCTTGGGGTTGCATACTCCATGCATTCAAACAAGAAATGCGCCAATGTCTCTGGTTTGGTTGAACACGCTGGGCAAAGCTCTGACGATTGTACCTGCGATTTCCATCTTGAAGTAAAGGAAAAAAGGGGAAGGGTTCCTGCTCTGAATTTAAAATATAGAGCCCTATCAAAGGGTTTCTCGATAATGTCAAGATACACTTCTCGTTTGGGTTGGTCTTTAAAGGACAGGAAATCCTCAGTAAGTCTGCCCATGGTAGTGCTAGTATTTCTTTTTTAGAGATCCAATCCCAGTAGAGTTTCTTGAGCATTGACTTCGGGGGAGAGGATTGATTTGTCCATGCCTCATTAAGGCCCAGGTTTGTTAGCAGCAACCTCATGTCTCTTAACCATTTAATTGTGTGCCACCCAGGTAGTGACATGATTTCTGCAAGGCCTTGGGCATATTTGCTAAGTTCCTCCACACGCCAAAGCCGCGCCCATAGCAGGAGTGGTCGAAATTTTGCGAGATCATCAATTGGGCGACATCCTAGGTCCAGTAATAGCGGGACCGTGGGGGTTCCCTGCGGTAGAGACATGAGCGCTCTACAAAATTTCGTCTCCGATCTTGGTAAAGCATCGGAGATAGAAGAACCCTAAAGTTCGGCCCCGTAGAGGGCAGAACTGACACCCTTGGCCGAGTAGATCTCTAGGACAGTAGCTATAGGTCTTGTTTTGCAGGAGCGATGTTCTTTCAAAAGAGCTCCTGTAATCCTCTTATGAGTTAAAAGCATTTTGTCCAAATGAGGTGTCCAATCCATTTTATGTGAGAGGCGTATCCCAAGATAATCAAAAGCTTCAACCCTTTCCAGCGGTTCAGCATTCAAGATAGGAGAATGGACTGGTTTTTTAGGGGGATTCAGAACAAAATATTTTGTCTTGCTTGTGTTGATTACCAGCCCGCGATTTGCACAGAAAGATTGGAAGTTGTTTAAGAGTTTTTGGAGGCCAGTTGGGGTTTTAGATATTAAAAGCGTATCATCCGCGAAGAGGAGGGTTGGTATGCGTTCGCCAGCCAGGGATGGTTCGTCTGAAGGATATTTCCGGAGGTGCTCGACCACCCCATTGATATAAAGAGAGAAAAGGGTGGGAGCCAGGACGCATCCCTGGCGCACACCTCTCTCTACCGGGATACTGTTAGTTTTTTCCCCATCTGGGCCCCACCTAATCTGGGCAAAACTATTTTCGTGCAGCCTGACGAGCAACAGAAGCAAATAATGCGGTAACCCCATATCGGCAAGTACGCTCCATAAGGTCTCCCTGGGTACAAGGTCAAAGGCAGTCTTTAAATCGATAAACGCGAGATAAAGACTGCCCTTGCCTATGACCACGACCTTCCAGTAGACCATCATGAGCCTAAAAGCTTGCTCGATTGTCCCAGTCCCTGCTCTAAAACCCGCCTGGTAATCAGTAAGGATTTTATTTTCTTCTACCCATCTTAGAATTCTTAGCAGTAGAACCTTGCCCACTACTTTTTGGCTGATATCCAACAGGCTAATGGGCCTATAATTTGACGGATCTTCCCTGGGGCCTTTTTTGTAAATAGGGACCACCTCCGCCCCTTTCCACGAGGAAGGGACAGGGGCGCCCCTACAAATAGCGACAAGTAGGGAATGAATAAGTCTTCCCCACTTCAAGGTGTCAGATCTTAAAAGGTCACCAGGGATACCATCCGGGCCAGCCGCTTTTTGGGGCATAATAGTGCCTATTGCATATTCAACCTCCTTGATAGTGAAATCAAAGTCACTAGGCTGGATATTCCAGACTTGAGGGAGCAATGAAGGAACCGCAACCCCCCCTGGGGAAACGTTCACCAGTGATTGGTCAGTTTGGCGGGTATATAGCTTGGAGAAATGTTCAACCCACGCCTGGCTAGGGATATTACAAGTTATTAAATCACTGTCAGGCCTGTTCCGAGCTCTAATAGCATCCCAAAAGCTTTTAGAGTCCTTCCTAAAGCTAGCTGTAATTGTAATTTTCTCCTCATGTAACATTACTGTTCCTATTGTGAAGCGCTCCGACACCTTCGGGTAAAGTCCGCGCTATATAAAAATGCATAAATAAATACATTCGTAATGTGACTTTTCTGTCTTTGTTCCCTTTAATTATCAGTCATGGATCATTGAGGCAGCCCTAGAACACAATTAAAAGTGCTTTCTATTTAGATTTGCTGTTCCAAGTATGCACAGATGAGTGCTGAAATATACAGCTTTAGGTGACTACTTATTTTTGTACCATCTGGGACATCAAAATAATGAGCAGGCAACCCTAACCATAGGACTGGAAGTATGTTGCAGGATCAGCATATTATTTATTTCCTCCACCCTCGATCCCTGATTAATGTCATAATAGCAATAGTTTAACTTATATCTTAAACCCTACGCCGCCGTCAATATGTTGAGTTACTTCAAGTGTCTGGAAATGCACCCTGCATTCAGAGAACTCACTTCTCATACTCGCACTTCACTTTCAGGCCCACCCTGCACTCACAGCGATCAATGCACTCACACTGATCACCATGAACTCACATCATTCACCCTCTCACCCTGCACTCACAGTGATCACTCTGCAATCACAATGCACTTGCGTTGTTCACCTGTACCTCTGCCTGCAGTCACACTACTCATCTGCACTCATCCTGCACTCATGTGACACCTCATTCACCTGCCCCCTCACTGCTCAATTTGCAACTCGCTCAAACAAGCCCATCATTAACCATGCATTCATTCATCCCACTCTGCACCTATATCCACACCCAAATTCATATGGCCACCTCACTCACCCTGCAGTCACTCTCATACTGTTGCATCGCTCACCGTGCATTCACATGGGCACTCTTCTCATCCACAGAGTGCAGAGGGTTAATGTGCCTGCTACAAAAATATGTACTATGCAGATCACAGAACTGAGTGTGAGTAAACTATGCGTAGCACTATAAAAAAAATGTTTGTCAGAAAGGTGCTACAAAGAGATGAGGTGCATTGTTGGTGCCACTGCAACTTTAACCACCCACCCATTGCCTTGCCTGTGCGGCCAATGACAATACCTATGCAACTACCAACCTTAACACTGTACAAGTGTGACTATTTCAAGCCCCCAAAGCTATAAGAATGGCATGGATGTCAGGAGTTTATCGTTTTTAATGTATATTGAATTAATAAACAGCTGTTCTGCTCATCTCTAAATTACACAGACAGAGCCACCATGTGGCAGACGGTCATAGTGCCTGTGTGCACAATTAGGTGCCAGTGCGTAGCACCGGAAACCACCTGCTCTAATTAAGCACTGGTGCTGAGGTAATAGGGGATAGGGACATTAGTTCAAGAAGGTGTGAAAGAACAAAGTAGAGATGTGAAAGATGAATAGGGGGACTGGAGAGGTGTAATATACAACTAGACAACAATTTGAATGGAGAGACTTGAGGTGAATGAGAAGTGCAGATGGGCACGGGAGGTGACGGGGCCAGAGAGGCCATGAGATAAATGCGAGAAACTGTTAGAGATGAGGGCAGTGAAAAGACAGAATGGCAAGAGGTGATTAAGGGTGAAGTGAGAAGTTGAATGGGAAGTTGTAAAAAGGGGTGAAATAAAATGCCGGCAATATGAGAGAGGGATACGGTGTTGGGAGAGGAGAGAGGGATGGAAGGGAGGGGGTGAGAGGAAAGCGGCATGGGTAAATTGCTTAACTCTGCACAAGACCGCCAGGGTTTTAGGGACCCCTGGTGCTCCCGGCCAGGGCCAGGTGAGCTTCTAATGTGGAAGCACGTATTCCTGCGGAGTGGAAGGCTCATCACAAAGGTTGACAAGACATCTTTCTGATGTTCATTGCTGTATTTTGGTTATAAACTGGTACTGATGGGGTGAAATCTTTCCTCTGTGTTATTGTGTGCAAAATATGTCAAAATAATGAAGCAATTCTATCCCAAAATAACGTGGCATCACATAACATTATTTACATTTTCCTCTCACACAATTTAGTCAAGCCTTTCATGTAATTTGGTCCTCACCTGCCTCGTAATTCCAGAAGCCCTGCCTACAGGTTTAGAAATGTTTGTTAGGAGGGGGTCCTTACGACTGAAAATGTTGACAGGGGGGTCTGGGCACCCAAAAGTTTGAAGACCTCTGGTCTAGAGCCTCACAGGCAGGCTCCTATCGTTCATCAAAAAGGATCCTAGAATAATCCGGGCGTTGGAGTTATTTTAGCAATATAACCCTTGATGAATTGACAACCTGGGCCCTAATGATGCAATATTGTCTTTCTTTCTGAACAGAGCAATTTCAAGAGTTCCAAGCTCTCATCGGGTTCAGTCCAGTGTCTCACTCAATACCTCAGATAGCTTATGATCAAACCTACAATTCACATTCTTTCTTATCTCCTAACTCCTTCACCTGAGGAATTGCGTGGTTTTCTGGGCCTCAGGTTGTACCGCAAACGACCAAGCTCCTCTTGATCAGAAAACAAAACAGGCAATGGAGCATCCCTTACAGCAGTGATAGGACAGGCTTCTGATTCAGCACCTGATTCTCCCATTGCTGTTATCGAATCTTTTGAGTTTTCCACAACTCCTTCCCCTTGCCCCTCTCCAACTTGGAGAGTGTCAGAGAAAGGAACAAAACTTATTGCCCGCTCTCCTTCCTGGGTCAGGATATCTCCACCCTTTCTGCTGGTCGTACGGAAGCGGGAGAGGCAACCTTTTGTATCCAGTGTCGCTCCCCCTCCACCTTCACCGCTGTTCGAGATGCCAAGAGGACTTGATAGGGTTTGGTCCAGCAAGGCTCCAAACTGAACTTCCGTTGGTAGTTCCGGATCAAGATCCAATCACCAGGTTCCAAACGATGTCCAGGACCCTCTGGAGGCGGCTGCAATACTGCTGACACCTGCTGATGAATGAAACGCAAAAATTTAGTCAAAGTATACAAGTAGTCTGTCAGCACAGGATAATTGATATCTCGGAAGGATCTGGGTCTAGGGACACGCCATACATTAGCTGGACGTCCAAATACCCCTTCATAAGGAGAGAGACCAGCTCGGGAGTGTGGTGTAACTCGTATGGACATTAAAGCTAAGGGAAGCACATCAGGCCATTGTAACCGGGTTTCCTCCTGTATTTTAGCCATTTTAATTTTCAAAATTCCAATATATTTTTCAACCAATCCTGCTGACTAGGGATGTCGAACTGCATGAAATTTCTGAATGATATGTAAGCCATTACAGACATGCTTCACTAATTCTGCATTAAAGTGTTTTCGATTATCTGACCAAATGACTCGAGGGATCCCGAATCTTGGGAAATATTCCTTAATTAGGGCTTTGGCTGTGGCCAGGGCCGTGTTCTCTTTAGTGGGGTAAGCCTCCACCCATTTGCTAAAGGCACTCACCACTACCAAGACATACTTTAGGTTGTTGACTCGCTCCAACTGAATATAATCCATTTGGAGCACTTCAAATGGTAAGGAGGGTGGTGCAAAGCTCCCAGCAAGTACAGATTCCCTCCCCCTGGATTATGCTGTAAACAAACCATACAATATTTGACCAAATGGGCTGCTGTTTTTGCAATATTAGGATTGTTCCATACAGGGTCTAGCAAAGCACAAATTCCTTTAGCCCCAAAGTGAGCCGTCCCTTGGGCCATAGTAACTACGGCGTAAACTAATGCATTTGGTAGTAGCCATCTTTGTTTATCTGTCAGATCCACCCAATAATTATTATCATCCACTCTCCCTACTTCCTTTTCCCCTTGATCTAATTTCGCGGGTGTTGCTTCCTTCTGTAAGGCTCGGACACTCTCCATTGTATTATCGAACATCCCTTCCTCTGTTACCCATCTAGCTGACGTAGCCATAAACATGGAGGACATTCTGGACCTGGCAGTTTCCTTCGCTATCTGATCTGCAAATGCATTCCCTTCACCTACTTCATCCACGACTGCTTTATGTGCACTACATTTGATGACGGCAACCCTTTTGGGCAAGGTGAGGGCTGTCAATAATCGTAAAATCAAATCCCCATGTTGTATCCTCTGGCCGTGAGATGTAAGGAACCCTCTTTCTGCCCATAGACGGCCAAAACTATGTGCAACGCCGAAGGCGTATTGGCTATCTGTATAAATATTTACTTCCAATCCTTCACTCAGTTCACAGGCGCGAAGCAGCACTATTAACTCAACTGCTTGTGCTGATAAATAGGGCACTCGTGCTGTCTCAACTACACTAGGGAGGGTGATAATCGCATACGCAGCTGTTGTTGTACCATCTGGTAACTTGAAACACGAGCCATCCACATACAATTCTCCTTCAGGGTCGGATAGAGGAGAATCTGTGAGGTCTATCCGTCCCTTCGTTTCCTCTTCTGTCCGAAAAATACAATCATGTACATCATTGCTTGGTGCACTCGAAGGGAGGAGTAGTAACGTGGCTGGGTTCAAGATAGCACATTGTTTAATTGTAATGTGTGGGGCAAACCAGGTCAATTCATATCCAGTTAATCGCGCACTCGTTAGGTGCTGTGTTTTGGTTTTGTTTAGCAATGTGTCCACAGCATGCGGTACCATGACTGTGAGGTCAGTATTCAAAACGAGCCCTTCCGACTGTCGGAAAGCGACCGCTACAGCAGCCGTTGCTCGCAGACAGCTAGGGAGGGCTCTGGCGACATTATCTAATACCGCCGACAAATACGCACAAGGCCTTTGCTTAACACCAAATCCTTGTGTCAACACAGAAAGCGGACAACCATCTACCTCATGCACGTAGAGTACAAAAGGTTTTCGGTAGTCAGGAGTACCCAAGACGGGTGCAGAGCAGAGTGCAGATTTTAAAGAATCAAAAGAACTCTGACATTCATCCGTCCAAGGTAAAGGTTCATGCACTTCCTTAGTAATTAAATACAAAAGAGGTTTAGTGAGCAAAGAAAAGTTAGGAATCCATTGGCGGCAATAAGTGGCTATGCCAAGAAATGCACGAACTTCTCGTTGAGTACAAGGCACAGGCATATTAGAAATAGCAGCCACTCGTTCAAGGGTTAGTCTCCTCCCCTCTTTTGACAGTAGATGACCAAGGTAGGTCACCTCCTGTCGACAATATTGAAATTCAGAGAGTGATACCTTATTACCATTAGCAGCCAAATGAGATAATAATTTAACAGTGGCTTCTTTGCAACCTTCCTCCGTATCGGAGGCCACTAACAAATCATCGACATACTGGAGAAGCACATTCCCAGTCGGGAGAGTTAATTCATCTGAAATAGCTTTAAGAGCTTGACTACATATACTGGGACTTTCAGTATAGCCTTGAGGAGCACGACAAAATCTGAAGCTGCGTCCAGATAACGAGAAGCCGAAAATATGTCGGCTCTCGGGGTGTATTGGAATGCTGAAGAAAGCATTCTTCAGATCGATAACCGAAAAATACTTTGCTGTGGGAGGGATCATTGTCAAAATGGTGGTAATGTCTGAAACCACCGGGTACTGAGGAACCACAATCTTATTAATTTCCCGCAGATCAATTACAAATCGATAGGCATCAATGTGATTGGCAGTACTATCGGGGGGGCCTTCTTCAAAATCGGCAATATGGGGCTGTTACAAATATTTGCTGCTGTCTCCTCGACCACTCCCTTGTCTATAAGGTCCTGTATGATGTTCAGTAAAGCCTGTTCGCCAGCCACCGAAATCTTATATTGCAGAATACGGGGCAATCGAGCATTAGGTTTCAAGGTAATGGAGACTGGTGGAATATTCAATAATCCTACATCAGTATCCCCTACCGCCCACAAAGTGGAAGGGATATTAGCCAATTCAGGAGGAAGAGGATCATTTTTAGTAAAACATTGTCTCGTATTCTTCCCTGATGACTGAATCGTCAAGTACACTCCATCCGGGGAACAATGAATTTTAGCATTTAACCTTTTGAATAAATCCAAACCCAACAAGTTTTCCCCACAGTTTGATGTTAACAAAAATGGCGCATCTACGGTTACAGGGCCTATGGTTATTGGGATAGGGGCAGAGATGGGGCTTACTACAAGGATCCAACGGAAATGTTATTATGGCCAGACAGAGTAGGCCCCGGGACCAGTGAATGAGCAATGGAACTATTCATTGCACCCGTATCCACCAGAAAGTTTTCATAAGTTCCCATCAACCTCCCCTTCACATAAGGTCCTTGCTGATCAACGGGTACTGACACTTGACCCCTTTTCTGTCCTTGGCTGTCCGATGCATATCCATACCCTCCGTCATCGTCAACCATACAATTTCTGTTATAATACTGCCTGTTCTGTGGATGGTCAAAATAGTTCTTACCCATCCCGCCTGGGACAGCGTCCTCACGATACATGCTATTTCGATCTGTACCTCCTCGACCTCGTCGCCTACCCCTCTCTGTTCCGTTTCTTCCAATAACAGAGGACACTGAGCTCGCTAATGCCCTTCCTGTTTACAATAGGAACACTGATTTATTCCGAGGAAAACAGAAGGGCATCCTCCTCTACTCAGACCCATCCATCTCTGGAACGATCCTCTGCCGCCTCTCCCAGCTCCACGTCCACGAATAACTTGCTGCAACAATACTCGCGTCTTGAGGTCTTTAGCCTTTTTCTCCGACTTATCCTTACTCTCATTTTCCCTGTGTTCATAATATTGGGCCACACTTAATATAACTGAAGGGGTGGAAGTAGTCCATGTACTCTCAGCCGCTTGTAAGCGGGCTGAGATCTCCGGGAGCAAATTCGTGACGAAGCGATTTACAAATAATCACACTCCTCCTTCTACTGAGAAATCCTGTCCACTGAAGTCAATGAATACACCCTTAAACTTAGTGAAAAAGTCTGAAACACTCTCATCTTTCTTCTGTTTGCATGCCGTTAATTTATCCCAGTCTACTTTCCGGGGCGGGATCAATGAATGCATGTAGGTTATTATGCGTCCCGGAAGAGCAAGGACTTCTGCCCTGGGCTTATCTCCAGGTTTCCGTTCCTTATCCCAATCTTTGATTTGGTCCCAAGATCCCCCCAACTCGGAGGCATGATCAGTGTCATGCACTTGACGCCACACATCGACGGGGACTAGTAAACCGAAAAACAACTCAATATCTGCCAACGTCATTACAGCTGATGCTGCGGCTTCGGTGAGCTCTTTATAATATGCAGTAGGGTTCTTTCAAGGATCAGGAAGATGTGTTTTTAAAGAAAGAACCTCACTCCGTTTCCATGGGGTATACACCCATTGCTCCTGAAACCGGGATTCCACCCGAGCCCTGGTCACCTGGTTATTACTGTCCCTCACCTCCGGAATTTTGGGGTGATAAATAGGGTGTACTTCTCTCATGGGATGTTGAGAATCAAACAACGGAGATTTCAAATGCAATCGGTCTCGCTATTTTATCAAAGTGGTCACCTTCTTATAGACATCCTCCATTCCCATTTCATATCTATACGCACTGTCTAAGATATCAAATAAAACCTGGGTGCGCGCCCATCGGGGAAACTAGATTCCCATCTAGAGATTAGACAAGTTGTATGAAATTAAATATGACTATGGAGCTATACTTACCAATAGCCCCTATACCCATTACCAATAATCAGTCAGTTGGCAGTGAGGAAAGTACAATTGTTTATTAGTCAAAAAGGTCTCTGCGCAGAGGAGCCACCCCAAGACCTCCAACCTCGAGGACCGCAGAGAAGACTGTTGGCTTTCATTCAAGACAGAGCATATATACCTTTCATCACATATATGAAATGACTATACTAGGAAAAGTACCAGCAGGCCCTCGAGATCCAAGGAAGGACCATATATGGCACACATAATTGGTTACGTTGTTAGACACAGAGCTATTGTGAGCGAAAGTCAGTAGGGGTGACTCCCTTTCGTCTGGGTGCTAGGGAGGGCAAGAATGGCGCCTGGAGAAATGCGCTTATCATAAGGAAGACCAGATGTGACCTTAGTTCTCAAGACAGAAAGGAGAACACCCCACATTCAGCTGTCCATTATAACTCATTATATTCGTGCAAGGAATAACACGTGATCTCGACTGAGACAGAGCAATGAGAATACAACATGGCGTTGATTATGTGAAGGCCTAGCTTATGTACAAGAACAGTCAATACAATTCAACAAGAACGAAACAAATGCAAGTTACATCATTCTAATTAAAAGGTATATGCTTATTGATACATCATGGAATACAATATAAATCAACAGTGTGAGCTTAATATATTTTATACATGTGCACAGAGAAATCGAATTTCTATCCTTCAGGTAAGTGGGGCTGTGTGTACGTTTGTGTAGGTGTAGTGTAGAGTAGTGTATTTAGGTGTAGGGTAGTGTAGGGGGTCGTGAAGGGTAGTGTTTGTGTGTAGGGAATGGACTGGGGGTAGGGGCAGGGTCGTGCAGGGGGTAGTGTTTTGGGGTTTAGTGTAGTGTTGTGGTGTTAGTGTAGTGTAGGGTAGTGTTTTAGGGTTTAGGGTAGTGTTGGGGTGTTGTGCGGGATAGTGTTTGGATGTAGGGACAGGACTAGGGGTCGGGGAGGAATTTGCAAGGGGTAGTGCTTTAGGGTTTAGAGTAGTGTTTTGGTGTTTATGTAGTGTAAGGTAGTGTTTTAGGGTTTAGGGTAGTGTTTGGGTGTCGTGCAGGGTAGTGTTGTAGTGTAGGGAGCGGATTGGGAGAAGAGTGAGGGTCGTGCAGGGGATAGTGTTTTAGGGTTTAGGGTAGTGGTGTGGTGTTTGTGCAGTGTAGGGTAGTGTTTTAGGGTTTAGGATAGTGTAGGGGTTGTGAAGTGTAGTGTTAGAGTATAGGGTCAAGGCAGGGGGAGGGGGAAGGTCGTGTATGGGGTAGTGTATTATGGTTTAGGGTAGTGTAGTGATGTTTAAGTAGTGTAAGGTAGTGTAGTGTAAGCATGATTTTAGTGCGATGTTTTAAATTAGCATAAACCATAGTACATTTATAACCATTTGCGTTATAAATGCATGCGCAGTTAAAACATGCGAAGTAATGGTTTATGCTAAGTAAAAACTTCGCACTAAAATCATGCGAAGTAATGGTATGCGAAGTATCGACATACATCCATGCTTATCAATCTAAGAATAGCCCCTGCACTCACACTCGCTGCGGCACACACATCACAGGAATATGATAATGACCATTTTAATATTTACATTGGCATACTGCTGCATTCGCAGCAGGTGAGGCGATACTCCTGCGCCCTATAGGAGAAGCTACAGCTGAAATGAGGCTGTCTATAACACATGCATTAACTTGGTAGCTTACCAAATTAGTGCATGAGCTGCAGACAGCACAGACCAAAAACAGGGAGTGGTGGTTGCCACTCTCTGTTAATTACCTGCAGCTGTATCATGCTTCCATTATTTGTGCTGCAACAACTTATTTTTTCCATCTACAGCACATACAGTAGCCAAAAATATCTCCAAGTTAGTGCATATGGTGCTGAACCCAGATCTTAGAAAGATGTTGAGGCAATTACGGTCCTGTATTTCAGTGTTCTGTGCTCTAACTAATGCACTAACTAAAGTACAAGCTAAAGATCAGAAAAGGACACAAACTGACCCCTTCTGTGTTGACACCGTGCAAATAATGGGCTCATGATACGATCTCAGAGTGGATTTGCTAATTCCATGCAGACCATCTTCCGAGCTTACTAAGACTTTGAGCTGAAAATATTTAAAAGGGCAGCGATTGCATGCCTCTCCTCCCCAATCCTCACAAGGCCCGAGAGCTGTATCCCCCAAATCCACTATGTTGAAAAGGGGAGGGAGTGCGTGTCTCCCCTCCTCGAGCCTCAAAGGCCCTGGGCCCCATAGTTGTGTCAAGGGGAGTTCACCCCTGGGACACTGTTTCCCTACCTGTGCTGTTGAGCCTTGACTGCTCCCACGTGGCAGGAGCTGCCAAAATGCTCCTGACAGGAAGGATCACACATTTATTCCCTGCCCGCAGTCTTGCAGGAAGGAACAGTGAGATTGGCCCCAGCTAGCAGGAGGAGAGAAATCAAACCTGCTTTCACTGGTGGGAGCAAAGCCAGCTGCCTCTGAACCTAGGATGGGTGCATGCAGGGGAGCCAATGAGCATGCGGGGGCCCTGGGGCTCCCCTAAAACCTCCAACATTGTGTGAGGTGGCTGCCCCAGGTGGGCACTTGGGTACCCACCTTAGGCTCTAGTTTAAATGACTTATGGCCATGGTCGATGAGTTTCCTGGGGCCAGAATTGGTGCACGGGGGCCACATGCCCGCTCCCAAGTATTTTTTTTTAACGCAAATCATTTTTGGCTCCCTCCAGCAACCAGGATGGGTGCCAGCAGGGTTACTAGTGGGGCCTTTTGGTCCCTTGTACTTCCCCCTTAGCCTCCAACAATAAAAAGAAATCTGGGTGTCCTGGGTGGGCACCGGAACACCCAAAATATAAATTAAAATAGAATAATGGTGCCGCTCGAAGCTGCGTGGGAGGACTCTGCTGCTGCCTGTGAGGAGTTTGTGCTGTATTCCCTGGGAGGCCAAGTGCTGCGTGTGACGGCGAAAGGACAAGAGGGACTGCGAGTCCCAGGAACGCCAGCGGCTCGGCTGGCCGACGCACCTGTGACTCTTCCCCCTTGACCCCGCCCCCTCAGACCAGGCAACTCCAAGACTCACTGGGTATAAGAATACTGAGGGTGACGCGCCACGCGGGACGCGCGCGGGCAGGCGCCGGGCTAAGCCCGGGCAAAGGGCGGGCCGTTTTTGGCCGTTAGAGGCCGGTAGAGACCGGACCGGGCTATCCCCCTAAGGACGTTATTTCCGGGAACCCTTTGTTGATTTGTGGAGTGCCTACTGTTTATACAGCTGCAAGCCATATCATGGCCAGTAGGGAAACAAGAAGTAAATCCGCGAATGCAGCATCAGGTACTATGGACAAATTTCTCCTCAAAATCAATACTACTGCAAGTAATGGGCCCTTGTCACCCGTAATGGGCCCTTGTCACCCGTAACATCGATTGAGGAGGGGGTAGAAAGTAATGGTTTGTGTTCTTTGTCTAATTTAAATTTAACCGCCAATACTAGTACTCCAATAATGCTTGATGCCACCCATATGTCTCTACTAGACAGTATTGACCAAACCATAGAGTCTGTACTGCAACAGATTAGGACACCATCTTCCACGCAGAGGGATTGGGATACACCACGTGCTTCTAATGCCGTGGAGCTATCCCCTGTGGTGGAGCTAACACAGTCTGGGGCCGAGGGTGGGGATCTCAACCCAATTGAACATGTGGCGTGTAGTTTGGATCCGGTACCAAAACTGAAAAGGAAAAGAATTAGAAAACCCAAAAATGCTAAAAGGGCCAAAATAGACCGCATTTTGGATCTGAGGGAAGACAGTACAACTTCTTCTGTGCCACCAAGTCTTGGTACTGCGGACATGGAGGTGCTTGTAACTCCACCTATTCCCCCGGTATTTGTGGTCTCTGAGCCATTTCTTTTCGGGGGGGTCTCTAATATTAATAATAATAACATGGCACTTCTAATTACCACGTTTACTGATATCCTTAACAGTTTTTTAAAACCCTTAGCCCTCAAATTAGACTCAATAGAATCGAGACTAATAGATCTAGAAAAATTAAGAGGGGGCACTGAGGTTCATGTGGGGCTGGGAGAAAGTACACGGGGAATACAGGGGCATACTGCCGGAGTATCCTCCCTGTCTATGTCTACTCTGGCTGTGGTTGCAACATCCCTTACAGTACCACCAGGGGAATACACAAATAACTCCGTTATATCGGAGCGTCCATTAGTGATTGTACCACCTCCCAGGTTAGAGCCACCGCTTCCTGCTCCCAGGTTAGTGCCGCCGTTACCAGCCCCCAGGAGATCAAAGCAATTAGCTCCAACTGTTCCATCTACACAGGAGAAATCTTCAAATGGGATGGTAAACGGTTTGAAAAAGCAGGTTGATCCCAAATCTGGGCACAAGGCAGTGCACCTACCTCCTGAGGCGGTGGGTTACATCGTAATTTTGATGGGTGCACCCGAGCTAGTAAGTGGTGCAACGGAACCATATGAATCCTTGCATAACAAGGTAATTAGTTGGCTAAACATTAATAGACCCCTACCGCCGCATTTAAAGGGTGATGTTCTTATGGTTAGAAGGGTCCCATGGGTTGGGTATACTACCAAGAAAAGAGCGGGGGACTGCATTATTGTTAGTTTTAGGAACCCCCAGGTAGTCACTTATATCAGTAACTGGTTGGGTAATGCGGGTAATACTACCATCGAGTTGGTCCCCCTTTCATATTTCTACCCCAATGTGCCCACACACAATGGGAGGAAGGAGGAGGGGTGGACGCGGGTGGGCTTTGCTGTAGATGGGACAAGATACAGGCCTAGGCAGAATTTAATCCCGGCCCGAATTAATTATGCACACCCCAACAGATACACTTGCCTCGACGAAGTGGATTGACTTTGCTGGGGTGTTCCCTTGAATTCTCATAAATCCAGTGAGAGTGGACCCGTAAGACAGGGGGAGGTAACGGTTGTGTTGGAGACTTTTGACAACAGGGACCGGGAGCTATCCCTAAGGAGCATATTAAAGACCCCTACTGTGACGGACAGGGTAGTAGGTACTTTACCCCAAAATGGTTCTGATCTCACCCCAATACTGCCGGGTGTCGTCAAGACCAATTCCATCCTCCAGTCCACTTTGGAGCCCCTAGTATGTCACCACACATCTCGATCGGGGGGCGATGTATTGGAGGCTCCACTGGGTTTATCTGTAGGACAGGCACCGAAAACCTCTATTGAGGCCTTGAAGTTCCTGTCCTGGAATGTGGCGGGTATCGTAAATAAAATTCACACTGAGGATTGGGACTTGTTAGTGGAAGGTAGTGATATTTGTCTATTCCAAGAGACTTGGGCAAGGGAACCCCTGAGTAGAACGGGCTATGCAGTTTTTGAAATCCCGGCTAGCTGGAATGGTAGGGGGAGGCCCTCGGGGGGTCTGGCGGTTTGGGTGGCTTCGCACGTTGGGTGTTCCGTGGAGAACATTTCCACGTTCTCCAGGGACATCCAGTGTGTGCTCCTTAGTTGGCCAAACGCTGAAAACCTCGCTATTGTTAATGTATACTCCCGCCCTGTTGGTGTGACTTCAGAATCACCTACCCTGGATGACCTTTTCTCCTTCCTGGGCCAACTTCCTAGTGATTGTAAAATAGTGATGGGTGGTGACTTTAATTGTCACTTTGAACCTCTGAAGGGTCTAAAGGAGGGTGCTATCACTATGGAAGATGACCATTGGGGTGTTCCACCTTGCCAATCTCCTCATCCAAAAACCTGGTCCCCATTGGCAGTTCAAATCATGTCCCTTACATTGAATTTTGCGCTGAGGGCTTGTAACGGACGGACTCCGTCCGATAGTCCCTCTGTGTGCACTTTTAATAGAAGGGATCATGAATCAAGATTGGACTACATATTTGTTGATATCTCTTTATGGTCCAAGGTCCAGGATTTTAGGATATTGCCTAGAACAGATAGCGATCACAACGCACTGTTACTAGAAATGAAACACCCCGCTCCTATTGGCAAGTCACTTTCTTCTAGCCCATGTGGCGACCCCGGGACTCTGGTCCTTACCTCCAATAGACGCAGGGTCAAATGGGGGAAAATTATCAGTGCAGAAGATAACATAAGGAGGATTTATGAAGTAGCACTCCCTAAATTTGAAGAACTGGAGGATCTAGTAAATCTACCATGGCAACCCGATTTTAATGAACAGTTAGGGCGCATCCATGAAAACTTGGTGGGTGCCCTAGGTGAGGTTTTTTATCCGGTGGTACCAGCACGGCGCAAAAAGACCAGAACCTCATCCTGGTATAATTCCTCTTGTAAAAAGGCAAAAATAGAGCTTATTGCCGCAATTAAAGAAGGCAAAGACAGGGGAAGGGTTGCTGAATTGAGGAGGGAGTATAAGGCGGCCTTAGTACTTGCAAAGTCAGAGTGGGATTGGAACCACTGGCAGGAGCTCTCCCTAGCATTGGAAACCAGGGATCTTAAGAAATGTTGGTCCTTGGTAAATTTTGGCACAGGTGAACCCAAAGCCGCAGTAGAGCCAAATATTGCATCTTCTGTGTGGGAAGAACATTTTGGTAAATTATACCAAGATATTGAACAACTGACAGATGTGGACATCATCTCTGATGATCTACCCACCTCTGCAGTTGGTATGGAATTTACCCTTGTGGAGGTAGTGGGTGCGATGGAGAAGTTATCAAGGGGGAAGGCCCCGGGACTAGATAGATTACCTGGGGATCTTTTCAGATACCATTCGGAGATCTGGGGCCCATACTTTCAAATTCTTTTTAACGCCATTTTGGGAGGCATGGGGGTCCCTAGTACTTGGCTGGGGGCGGAGATAGTGCCCATTTTCAAAAAGGGCTCTCCTCTGCTCCCAGCTAACTACAGGCCGATCAGCCTCATAGATGTCCCCCAAAAACTCTTTTCCCGCCTTATCCTGGACCACCTTATGGACTGGATGGAGGCAAATGAAATCCTGAGCCCGCTCCAGGCTGGCTTCAGGAAGAACACGTCCACCATGGACCAGATCTTCCGCCTCGTCCTCCTATACTGGAAAACTGTGAGGATAGAGGGGGGGAGACTGTACATGGTGTTCGTGGACCTGAAGTCAGCCTTTGACATGGTCCCACGGAAGAAGCTCTGGGAGGTTCTGAAAAAGCTAGGTGTTCCCACACAACTATTGTATGCCATAATTAGGCTCCATGACAATAACTACGCACAGGTTAGGTGTGGTAGGGATGGAGAGTTGTCGACAAGGTTTCCTGTTCGCCGAGGGGTGAGGCAGGGTTGCGTTTTGGCGCCAACCCTGTTTTGCCTCTTTGTTAACAATGTTATAGCTCACCTGGACAACGTCAGCCATAATGACGCCCCCCTTTTGGCAGGTAGGAGGGTGCCAGCAATTAGGTTTGCTGACGACACCCTCCTACTTTCCAAATCCCCGATGGGGATTCAAAGGATCCTAGATGGATTTGGTCTCTTTTGCTTGCAGCATGGTCTTGAAATCAATACCGAAAAGACCAAATTCATGATCTTTAACCCATCCACAAAGACAAGACTAAACCCCACCCTGGGCGAAGCTAGTCTGGAAAGGATTACAACTTTTCAATACCTGGGGGTAACATTGCATGAGAATCTCTCCTGGGAACCTCAAATATCTAAATCTCGGCTGAAGTTGTGTCAACTCTCAGGTGCAATTCTTAAGGTTGTGAACACTTCGACTTTTAAACCCATAAGCCCGGCATTAGAGCTTTATAAAACTCAAGCCAAGGCAGCTGCATCCTATGGCAGCGAGCTTTGGGGGTATAGAGCGGGGCGTGAACTGGCTAAGGTGGAGAATAATTTTCTAAGACGCCTTTTGGTACTCCCTCGTGGTACACCCCTGCTTCCCCTAAGACTGGATGTGGGTCTACCTTCTATCGCTATAGAACTGGAGTCCAGGCCATTAAGATTCTGGCACAGGCTATGGACTACCAGCGAACTCGCACACTACAGGCAGGATCTCACCCATGTGTTGAGTCTTAATAAACGTGATAGAATCCCATGGTTGGCTTTTGTCAAAAAGGAACTGTATAGGTTGAAATTGCAGGACCTATGGGAGGACCCGGAGCATGGATGTCATACCATCTCTCGTAAAAATCTGGTGCGAATTCAAAAGGAATCTAGTCTAGCCCTTCTCACGTCTGCTACCACCAATGGCACCCTGACTGCTCGCTTTTTGGAATTTAAGAATTCTTATGAATTTGAGGATTTTATGGACATCATATTCCCTATCCTGGCGAGGAAATTGTTCATACAGTAGAGGTTAGGCACTTTGGCCCTAAAAACCTTCACTTGTAAATGGCTTATGGGGGGGGATAGAGTTTGTCCTGGATGTAATATGCATGACGAGGAGGAAACTCATCTTTTTTTCTTCTGCCCAGCATATACTAAACCTAGGAAATACTGGCTGATGCCTATATGCAGGAATCTGGGATCTAGATCCTATTTAACTGTATAAAGAATTTTAAAAACAAGCACTTTGCCTCATATTGTATTTGCAGTGGCCAAATTTATTATGGCCACATGGCAGTTAAGGAAGAAATTATTGCCTGCGTAATTGTGGAATTGGTGAATGTTTCTTTCCCGAACAGGTCATCCTTTTTTTTAACCCTATAACTTACTTTTAGGGCATGTAACTGAATTTCCAATTCATTTTTACTTCTTGCTATATAATTGAAGTTTCTTACCATTGTATTTTGGAAGATGTAATGCTTTTTTTTAAATGGTGTTGATACATTGCACTTATTATCACTGTATTTTAGAAATGTAATGCAATTTTTAAATGGTGTTTTTAATCTGTATTATAAGTAAATGTTTGTATGAATCTTTTATGGTCTAAACGACCGAAATAAAGAAACTTTGGATTGGATTGGATTGGAATAATAAATGAAGGGGAGGAGTAGCACAATTATAATTTACTTCTTCTTGCAGGGAGAACCCTATATTGCCCTGGAGGGCTTTGTGAACATTGTTTAACATGATGGTGTCCCTTGGTGCCCCCAAGCTTTTTTTTTGATGTTGGAGGGTTTCAGGGAGTGAAGGAGCCCACCAGCAATATAAAAAAAAGTAAGTCTCCTGGGTCTTTAGATCCTGCCCCCAGGAGAGCTTCCCACATTTTTCAAAGCACTGGCTGCAGGTCTACGCTTTTCAGCTGGAGTGCAGAGCCCTTGTTTTCGTAGTTTGGCTGCACTTTGTAGCTTAAAATGTTTAAAAAAATAAAATAAAATAAAAGACATGTTGATATTTTTATTAATAATGCTCTATTACATTATTTTATGACAATCACTTTTTTTAAACACAGAACTGTGTGAATTAATGAACTATACATGTCATTATAAATATTGGTTAGTTTCTGACTAAAGCAATACATGTGCTCTATATATGGCGATATACTGACCCTTTCATGTCAATAGGGCCACTTTTTATATTTTCATGTTTTAACCCTTTGAAAAAGTCAGTAGCTCTGCCCTACTTGAAATGAAACCCCTATATCCAGCTATATAAGCTGAGAGTTTAAGAGTTTGGGCACCAGGCCCTGCGCCCAACCCCCTGCTGGGCATGGCTTGAGTGCAGCTCCAGCTTGGGCACCAGCGGGTGATGTGCACAGGGCCAGGCCCGTGGCCAAGCCCATGCCACACAGAGCCAGAGGCTGTGCATGGCTGGAGGCAGAGCATGGGGTATTGCAGGACCCATAAACTAACTAAAACTTGCATCCTTGCCATGAACCGCTAATTACCTCACATTTTAAATCACTCAAGACATTTTCTACGTCATCATTGATAACATCACTGCAACATCTGAAATGATCTCATTGATGACAACACTGTCCATGGTGGTGCGTAAAGCATAGTTACTCAACACCTTCCATGTGAAGAACGCGCGGGAGCCGTCCGACGCATAAATGCTCATATGTGTCGGACGTCTCCTGTGCGCATGATGCATGGCACAGGGGATCAATCTGGTGTGGGCACCAGAGGGATTCCCTTTTCCCCCCAACAGCCTCGGGAGCTGGGGTAGAACTTCTTCAGCTCCTAGGCTGTATTTTAGGTTTCCCTGACATGATGATCAGGGCGCACGTCAGGCTAACATAATTTCAGTGAAACCGAAACTGAAATGAGCCAAGAGGCTCATTTCCGTTTCACTTTCTACATGCTGAGGCGGCTATCTCAGCCCCCGAGCACGTAGACAGTCAGGAGAGGTATTGTTGGAAAGGGGAGAATCTTTTCTCTCCCCATTTTACATTGGGTAAATGCAGTCTTTCTGCCCCCTCCGGGGGCAGGCAAGGCAGGTGCCCCCAATCTGCCCCCCGGAGGGGCAGAAAGCCCACTAGATACCAGGGAGTTTTCCCTATTTTAATTAGGGGTAAGGACTACCCATTATGGAGGCAGTAGCCCCCCATCTGCCCCCCGGGGCAGAAAGACCACTAGACGCCAGGCTTTTTTCCCCCGATGAATTTAGGGGTGGGTCTGCCCAAGATGTGCATGCCAATTCAACACAAATTTCCAGTCTTTCTGCCTCCCTGTGGGGCATATGGGGCAGTAGCCCCCAATCTGCCCTCGGGGGGGCAGAAAGCACCCTAGATGCCAGGGAATATGTTTTTATAGGCCTCTGTCGGGGCTGCCCAGAATGGACATGCTAATGCCCCTACCCTACTGCTCAAAGAAAACAAAATACTTTCTGCCCTCCCCCCTGAGGCAGGTGGGGTCCATAGCCCCTGGGAATGTCAATGCCCCACCCCCCCAAAAAATGATAGATTCTTTCTGCCCCCCTCCCCCCCCGGAAAGCAGATGGGGCAATAGCCACTAACCACCAGGGATTTTTCATTTTCTTGAGCAAGAAACGTACATTAATAGAAAAAATTATAATTTCGATGGTTTCATTAATAAATAAACTGCTAATTCATCAATAGCAAAATATACATGAGCTGAATGAGCTGAGAAATTTCAAATATAACGGAGCCGCTTTTATACAGTAAATCACTTTGCCAGTCTCCCAGTCTAAGCAAACTTAATCCCTGATACCCATCCTGAGGACCTCCGGCTCTCTGGGGAGAATGGCTGTTTCCTCCATTGTACTACAGTAGGCTGCACTTGTGCCTGCCTCTTCATCCAGTCTTATTGCTAAGACACTTGGTCATAAATATCCATATCTTTTGTCCCTTCTCCCTGGTCCAGTAGCCCTTACTCTTATATAGTGCAGTTTCCTGGGTATAAATATTTAGCAAGTGATGGAGCCATGTCAAATACGTGGGGGGGCCCGGTATCCTTCCATGCTGTGGCTATCAATAACCTAGCTATGGCTATTGTAATGAAAACAAAATCCCTTTGCGATGTTGACAATCTAGACTGGCTATCATACCCCAATAACATCAGAGCTGGGCTAATTGTGATCAACCTTTTAGTTATTTGCTGCCAAAAGTTCACTATACCAAATTTTAGAGGCATCAATTTACTACATGCATAAAACATGTGTATGCTGTCTGCTGGACCGTTTTGGCATCTAGGGCATTTGTCATTCTCCCGTTTCCGCCATTCAAAAATTTGTGTGTAATACAGGTTGAAGAGGGATTTGTAATGCTGGGCCTTTAGATTTGCTGTGAGAAAAGATCTTCTTTCCTAGGTCGATCAACATATCTAAATCAATCTCCTCATCCCCATTTTGTCTGCCCATTTCACCTCCGTTTTTTCCAGATCATCAGGAAGGGTTTCTAATAAAATCATGCAATAATCTCTGATCCTACCGTCCCCTCTGTATATTATTTCCAATGTTGGTATTTCCCTGAGGTTAAAAGACCCTGTAGGCAAACTCTTTAAACACTCCCTGTTCTGTAGATATTCCAACTCCATCCTATTATCTATCCCTAGGTTTTGAACTTGTTCTGAAAATGAGATGATCTCTAAGTTGTTAAATAGGCTCGCTATCCTTTCTATTCCGGCCCGTTCCCAACCTCTACCCATGACATCATACATCTACACTCGGAGGAGGAAGGAACGCCATAAGGGTGAATACACATTATACGTGGGGATTTTTAATAATCTACTAATTTTGCCCCAGATTTTCTGGGCTGCCTTCATGCACTTGAACCTAGTTTTTTTTAGAATAACTGGGTTCCAGCTGCCTCAGGAAAAGCCCCTCCGCCTCCTTCCCTAAAGCTAAGTGGTATATGGTGGGTATATATGAGTCCTCAATTCTCAGCCTATCTGTCACAGCAAAATGTCCATCTGTTGCACAGCAGATGCCCAATAATAAAACAACAAGTTTGAAACAGCCCCCCCCTTTTCTTGAGGGAGTGCTAGTGTTTTCAAGGCCCATCTTGTTTTTTGGTAGTGCCATATAAAGTTTGAGAACATTGTATTAATTTTCTGAATTGTGATATCGGTCAATACAAGGGGGATCTAGCGAAATAGATGTAGCACTCTAGGGAAGATTTTCATTTTTAATACATTGACCCTGCCTATGATTGTTAAATGCAGTTTATCAAGGCGCCTCCATTCCGTGCCTCCATCATCGAGCACCGTATCAAGATTGCTAGGCCATATCGAATCAATGTTAGCACTTATCCTGACCCCCAGATACATGGCTGATTCAGTTTGGCATTGGTCTTGCATGTGACATTGCCATGAGCTAATTATTTGAGTCTTCCCCTTATACAGAAAATACCCTGACCTACTCCAAAAATCCTCTGCCATGCTCTCAATTTCCTTGATTGCCTTCTCTGGCTCTGATGTACTAACAGCGATATCATCCTGATAGGCCAAAACCTTGGTCTCATATCTGTTGGTTATTATAGGCTTATTTATAGGGTTTAGAAGTATCTGATAGATAAAGGGATCTAGATACATGGCAAAGGGAATTGGGGAACATGGGCATCCCTCTCTCGTCCCCCTGGCCACCTCGATTTTCCCTGATCCACTCCCCATCAACTGCAACTGTGCATAAGGCTTATAATACATCGCTCGAATGACTGTAATCAGTTGTGAGCCAAACCCTCTCTCTGATAAAACTTCCCAAAGGTACTGCCATCCCACATGGTCGAAAGCTATCTCAGCATCTAAGATGATCACAGACTCATCATCTCCCATTGCCTCTGCTATATCCAGTAGTGAGTTAACCTGTCTCACATGGTCTGTGGTCCCTCTGCCTGGGACAAACCTATGCTGCCACAGTGAGACTAATTTGGCTATGACCCTCTCTAGTTGATTAGCTAAGATTTTAGAATACATTTTGGCATCAGAATTTATCAGAGAGATAGGGCGATACGAGGCCGGCAGCTCCAGAGGTTTCCCCTTTTTAGCAAAATTTGCTATATCTGTTCCCTGCCAGGAGGTAGGTGGGATTCCCCGGTGTTGCACATTTAAAAACAGATCATGTATTAGCAGGACCAATTGATATTGAAGTGTCTTATATAACTCCATTGGCATTTTATCTGGGCCTAAGGCTTTCTCAGAAGACATTGAGTACAGAGCAGTCACTATCTCTTCAAAAGTAAACTCTGCTTCCATTTCCAAATATGTAGCCTTGTCTATTTTATCAGAGATAGGACAGGAGGGAAGCAAGATGGGAGTCGGCTGAGGTGACCTTTCACAGCTCATAACACCTTAATCCATTGAGACCCCCTGATTTGTGCCTCTGTATTAAAAAAAGGATGCTAGTGGAAGCTTTGAATATCTTGATGGAATTGCTGAGTGAGAAGGCTAGCAGCTGCACCCCCACTTGCAGAGTCGAGGCTGGACAGTAAGAACTCCTTCTAACCTGCTAGAAGCTCTACATCATGCTGAGCCACTTTGATTGTTGCCACACGGAGATGTATTTTTCGGGCAGGATGAAGCCAAAGGGACAACCAGCAGCTCGAGGGAAGATGGGGGCAACTCCAGCTGCAGGCAGTCTGACACCAAGTGTGGCCCCGACATCCGCCCACTCTGCGATTGAGATATGTGCAGGGACAGAGGCAGCGGCTCGACAGACTGGACGCCAAGGGAAAACTGGGACCCGGAAGGACAACGTTCCAGAGAAGAGTGGGAAGGGCCAGAATGTGCCCCAACAATGCCTGACAAGTCTGACAATTGTGGACCTACACAGAGACTCCAAACCGCGACCAGGACTGGGAGCCAGAATCAGTACTGAGGAGCATGGCGAAGCAGAGGATCTGGATAAAGGAGTCAGGCAGACAGCACCAATGGCCAGCCTGCAAGTAAATGACAATACAGAAATATCTAATCAGGCAGTACTTAATCAGGCAATGCCCAGTTTAGCAGTGGCTGGCTGCCTGCAGTTATGGGACAACAATGTAGGGGGTCAGAGATACTCAATTTGAATGGGGGGAAGGAAAGGAACATTGAAGATCAAATGGTGATACTTATAGTCTTTCCAGCAACAATATCCAGCTCGAAAATTTAATAAAAGCTATTGCAAGTGGGTAGGAGGAAGAAATACAGAAGAACCACACGGAAAATCCCTCTGAGAATCCTCAGCAGAGCAGAAATAAGGAAACTCAGGACAATATTTCAAGTCACGTATGACGCTAGAAGTCAAAGCACAACAGGGAAAGCTAGCACAATGGGAAGGACACTGATGTAGAGGCAACTTTTAATTCACAATCGGATGATACCTGGTCAATGGAAGATTTTGTCTCCTTGTCAAGTACGAGTGAAAGTGAGAGCGAAAACCCACCCGACACTAGCGGAATGGACTCTGCAGCCACCATGCACAGAGCTAATAGGAAGTCAGGGCTCCGAGGACAGGACAAAAAAATGAAAAGACCTAAACTGGGACTACTCACCACCTAATCAACTAATGGGGGATGTTGGGGGCAAACCCCCGGATTCTGAAGGCAACCCTATCACGACACAGGATGCTATCCTGAAATCCATCATGGCACACCTGTGAAGAAACAAGGCAGAAACAAGGCAGGATAGTAGACGCTCCCAGACAGCCATCCGCAAGGTACGGGGGTCAGTACGGAAAGATGTCAGAGTATGCAACGATATATCTGAGCGTCTGACAAAACTGGAGACCAGAACTAGAACTCTTGAGATGGATATCGTAGCAACCCAGAGCCAGACTGAATCTCACAAGGCCAGGCTAATGGACATCCAATGGAAGTTGGTGGATCAAGAAAATTGCCAACTTGCGGTTCCTTGGAATTCCAGAGAGCAAGGAAGGGACGGACATGCGTCTTTATATGGTGGAGGTATTAAGAAAGGCATTCCCGACGTGGAAGGAAGGATCTGGACTCAAGAAATCCAACGTACTCACTGGGTCCCCTGATTTTGAAACAGCCAGTCAGAGCGGATGCAAGGCCCAGAGCTGTACTAATTTACTTTGGGAACTACCTTCTTAAGCAGAATCTCTATGAGAAATCCAGACTGGAAAGTAAGCGTAAGGTGAGTGGTATTTTTTGCTCAACCTGACTTCTGTAATTTAACTTTTGAGAGGCGTACTGTGGTGTCTTCAAAATGACCTATCATAAAACTACCAGGTTTTGCAAGTGGGGTCCTGGTTTTTTGGCTTGGGGCTCGTGGCCATCTTGGGAAACCATACCTCACTGGACTCCCTAGGGTGTCTAGTGTTCAGAAATGTGTGGGTTTGGTAAGTTTCCCTAAATGGCCAAGAGTCCGGCGCCAAAAAACCAAGGTGTGCCCCCTTGACAAACAATGTCGTTTTGTGATAGGCGATTTTCATGTCTCCACACTACGTTTTTGGCCCTTGCCTGAAACAGGTACTTGACCCACCCACACAAGTGAGATATCATTTTTATCTGAAGACTTTGCGGAATGAGTAATGGGTGGAATTCTGTGAAGCCACACGGATTCCAGAACTTTCCATCACAGAAATGTAAGGAAAATGTGTTTAATTTTACAAAGTTTGTGATTCGCAAGGGATTCTGGGTAAGAGAACCTGGGGAGAGCCACACAAGTCACCCCACCCTAGATTCCCCAGGGTGTCTAGTTTTCAAAAATCTATAGGTGTGCTCGGTTTCCCTATGTGTCGGAAGAGCTAAAGTCCAAAATCTACAGCTAGGCACTTTGCCAAGAAAGGGTTAGCTTGCATTGTAAAAAGTGGTGTGGCCATATTGTGTTTTGGGTCATTTCCTGTCGTAGGCACTGGGCCTACCCACACAAGTGAGGTGTCACTTTTATAGGAAGACTTTGGGGAATGTGGGGTGGGTAGAATTCTGTGGATCCACTCAGATTCCAGAACTTTCCATCACAGAAATGTGAGGAAATGTGTCTTTTTTACAAAGTTTGAGGTTTGCTAGGGATTCTGGGTAAGAGAACCTGGTGAAAGCCACACAAGTCACCCAATCCTGGATTGCCCTGGGTGTCTAGCTTGTAAAAATGTAGTGGGCTGCTAGGTTTCCCTAGGTGCCAGCAGAGCTAGGTTTTAACATCTACAGCTAGGCACTTTGTCAAGAAAGGGTTAGTTTTCACTGTAAAAATGTGGTGTGACAACGTTGTGTTTTGGGTCTCTTCCTGTCATGGGCACTAGGTCTACCCACACAAATGAGATATCATTTTTATAGGGAGACTTTGGGGAAGGCGGGGTGGGTAGAATTCTGTGGATCCACGCAGATTCCAGAACTTTCCATCACAGAAATGTGCGGAAAATGTATTTTGTTTTTTACAAAGTTTGAGGTTTGCAAGTGATTCTGGGTAAGAGAACCTGTTGAGAGCCACTCAGGTCACCCCATCCTGGATTCCCCTGAGTGTCTAGTTTTCAAAACTGTATAGGCTTGCTAGGTTTTCCTAGGTGCCAACAGAGCTAGGGTTAAATATCAACAGCTAGGCACTTTGCCAAGAAAGGGGCAGTTTTCACTGCAAAAATGTGGTGTGTCCACGTTCTGTTTTGGGCCGTTTCCTGTTGCAGGCACAAGGCCTACTCACACAAGTGAGGTATAATTTTTATCCGGAAGACTTTGGGAATGCGGGGTGGGTAGAATTTTGTGGATCCACGCAGATTCCAGAACTTTCTATTACAGAAATGTGAGAAAATTGTGTTTATTTTTACAAAGTTTGAGGTTTGCAAGGGATTCTGGGTAAGAAAACCTGGTGAAAGCGACACAAGTCACCCCATCCTAGATTGCCCTGGGTGTCTAGTTTTGAAAAATGTATAGGTTTGCTAGGTTTCCCTAGGTGCCAGCAGAGCTAGGGTTCAAAATCTACAGCTAGGCTTTTTGCCAAGAAGGGGTCAGTTTTCACTGTTAAAATGTGGTGTGGCCACGTTGTGTTTTGGGTCTCCTCCTGTCACGGGCACTAGGCCTATCCAAACAAGTGAGGTGTCAGTTTTATAGGAAGTCTTTGGGGAAGGTAGGGTGGGTGGAATTTTGTGGATCCACGCAGATTCCAGAACTTTCATTCACAGAAATATGAGGAAAATTTGTTTTTTTTACAAAGTGTGAGGTTTGCAAGGGATTCTGGGTAGGAGAACCTGGGGAAAACCACACAACTCACCCCTTCCTGAATACCCCTCGGTGTCTAGTTTTAAAGAATGTATAGGTTTGCTAGGTATCCCTAGGTGCCGACAGAGCTAGGGTTTAAAATCTACAGATAGGCACTTTGCAAAAAAAGCGTCAGTTTTCACTGTAAAAATGTGGTGGGTCCACTTTGTGTTTGGGCCATATCCTGTCGCTGGCACTAGGCCTGCCCACACAATAAAGGTGCCATTTTTCTCAGAAGACTTAGGGTAATGCGGGGTTGGTGAAATTCTGTGGATCCATGCAGATTCCAGGACTTTCCATCACATAAATGTGGGGAAAATGTGTTTTGTTTACAAACTTTGAGTTTTGCAAGGGATTGTAGGTAACATAGCCTAGTGAGAGCCAGACAAATAACCCCATCCTGGATTTCCCTGGGTGTCTAGTTTTAGAAAATGTATAGGTTTGCTAGGTTTCCCTAGGTGCCGACAGAGCTATGTTCCAAAATCTATAGCTAGGCACTTTGGAAAAAAGGGTCAGTTTTCATTGTAAAATTGTGGTTTGTCCACATTGTGTTTTGGGCCGTTTCCTGTCACTGGCACTCGGCCCACCCACACAAGTGAGGTACCATTTTTATTGGGAGAATTATGGAAAAGAGAATTGTAGAGCCACTGGTATTACCTATTGACTTTCGATGCATTTCTGCCTTCCTAATGTACGACAACGTGTAAAAAAGAAATCACTTTGAAAAATGTCCTATAATTCACATGATAGTATGGATACCCACAATTTTGGAGATGAGCAAATAGCTACTGTTTCTAAACTCTATATTCTGTTCCCATTTCAGAAATATATTGGTGTCTTTCACACCGACTTTTCACTGTTTATATTTTCCCAAATGAATTGGTATATACCCGGTACACAATAAAAAACCATTGCAAGACGGTGCTCAGTTATTGGCTCCGGGTTTGATAGGTTCTTGGTGAACCTACAAGTCCTATATATCCCCACAATTGAATGGGTCCAGCAAATGTAAAGGTATATTACTTTTAAACAATGTCATACTTAGAAGATGTTACAGGTGAAAATGTTGACACAAATGGCTGTTTTTTTCAACTCATTTTCAATTTTTCCTATTTTCAACTGTTAGTTTCTATAAAAAAAACCTTGAAGGATCTACACAAATGACCCCTTGCTGAATTAGAATTGTATCTACTTTTTTCAAATGTATAGCTTCCCAGGATCCATTATTGCTTTCATACCGATTTCTACCATTAACTGGAATGAGGTTGAAAGCACATACATAGCACAGATAGGCTATGTCCCAGTAAAATGCCAATAGTCAGTCTATCCCTGAAAGCTGGGAAGATGGTGATTTCAGCACCCCAAACCTTTTGTTGATACTATTTTCAGGGAAAAAGACAGACCTACCTTCTTCAGCACTTTTTTCCAATTCCCCCCAAAAAACAAAATTTGCCTGTATTTTGGCTAATTTCTGGGTCCCCTCCATGGGAATCAGCAAACCCTGGGTACCCCTTTAAAATCCCCATGATGTTGGAAGAAAAGGATGCAAATTTAGCGTGGATATCTTATGTGGTCAAAAAGTTACAGGGGCCTAAGCGCAAACCACCCCAAATAACCAAAAAAAGGCTTTAGCACAGGGGGGGGGGGGAAAGGCCTAGCAGGGAAAGGGTTAAGGGCATGAGTTATAGTTATTTAAGATAACTACAACTGGTGAATTTCAGGGGGTTTGTTTGTTTGTTTTAGAATCAAATACAACACCAGAGTTTTTGGGTTATCTTTCCTTAAAAATAGATATTCCTCCTCGTTCAGCAACCAATCATTCCGCTATTCTAATAGTTCTGCATGCTATGCTCTTTTTACCTTAGATGCTATTAGGAACTCTAGTGTTGTATTGGAGCTAAAAACACACACAAATGACACAAATCCACCAGGGCATCCAACAATGTCAGCTATTAATAGCATATTTGAAAATATTTCAAATATGTAGATCACTTTCTGAGACATTTAGTGGAAAATCTACAATAACATGTTCAGGATACTGGAGAGTTCTTAAGAAAGATATTTGACATCACATGCATTTGGGCTAATTGTGTGCTGTTATGCCAGGCAGTGTGCTCTCTCCTCCTTTTGCAATTCGCTAAATGTTGAGTTATTGGCCTGACAAGCTTTGGGATAGACCTGCGCTCTGGGAGTAGTACTAAATCTGAGAAGACTGTGAGCAGCATGGCCCCCACACTTTACTTGTTGCTCTCTACTGAAGGACAACAATCCTGAAACATGTTTCTAGAAATACATAGCACTGGCTGCCCCCACTAATGCTGAATACTAAAGACTTTGAACAGAAGTGAGTGCTGACATGCCCTGTATTTACCACAGTGGATTTAGGCTAATTGTGTGCTGGTATGCCATGCAGTGTGCTCCCTTCCTCTTTTTAT
The DNA here is from genome assembly GCF_964261635.1 of Lissotriton helveticus. Classification (NCBI taxonomy): domain Eukaryota; kingdom Metazoa; phylum Chordata; class Amphibia; order Caudata; family Salamandridae; genus Lissotriton; species Lissotriton helveticus. The sequence continues at coordinate 1,133,083,102 of NC_136069.1, read as the reverse complement.
CACATTGGAGAGTGACTGTGCTAATGAAATTGGATGGGGTTGAACTATATACCTGCATCCAAAACCCTGATGGGATAAAAGCTAATGAGCTCTTTTTAAGTGCTAGACCACTGAAGCTATGGAATCACACCCACATGTTGTTAAGAATAATTTGGTGTGTGTACAATATTTTGTTTTGTTTGACAATGTACTATAAGCAACTAAGAGGTGCAGTGATGGGCATCTGCTTCACCCCCAGCTATGCTAATTTGGATATGTGCTACTGGGAGGAGCAGGTGCTCTTCTTACGGTACACATATACTTGGAAACATCATGTTGTTATTTAGTCTTGTTAAATAGAAGATCTATTCATTATTTTGAGAGGCACAGTGGAAACTAATGAAGAGCTTGTCAGTCAAATTAACAAGAACAGCTTGAATCTAAAGTTTACATGCAATATATGTAGAAGAGAAATCACTTTCTTGAATATAACTGTTAATGTTAATAATAACAAATTGGAAACAAAAGACTATAGAAAGCCAACAGCAGGAAACACAATCTTACCTGCCTGTAGCTCCCATCACAAAAATATATAAAATAGCATGCCCTATGGGGAACATTTGAGAGTGGCGGGGAACTGTAGTGAACTAGAACAAATAAGATTGGCTCAGGACGATTTGGCAGAAAGATTTAAAGGGAGAGTGTACTCAGCATAATTAGTAACACAAGCAAAGTCAAAAGCCAATCAACCAAAATGAGAAACCGTTCTATTTAAGAGAAAGGACAATAAGACGATACAGGTGTCTGAGTCTAGGCTGCTCACCACTGTCTTTAGGAAATCAGACGTTAATGCAAAAGCCCTGGCATTCTGTAACAAATGATTGAGTGCTTGGAAAATCTGTCCCTAGGAAACCTGGGGTTATTTTCAGGAGAACTAAATCAATGAGAGACAGATTGGTAAAAAGCAGTCTGGAGTTGTCATGCAAAACAAATTGGCTGCAGAAGAGTGCAGGCTTTAGGACATGCAGCAAATGCAAAGCCTGTAATTAGGGGGTCAATAAGAATATGTTTTTTCTCCACAATTGGCAAAAAGCCATACAAAGTTAACAGGTCTTTTCATTGCAAAAGTGAATATGCGTATATGTACTGACATGCCCATGTGCGCTGTTGTATGTTAGGAGCACAACTCTACAAGTACACAAGAGAGAGTACAACATGTGAGAGCCATCTGAAACAATGATAAAATGCATCCTGTGGCCAGGCCTTTCCAAGATGTACAAGAAGTAATGATAAAGTGTTGACCTACTATGTGATTGATTCAATTCCTAGGAACGTTAGGGAAGGAGACAGAGAACAACTGTTGAGGAGACTTGAGTCCCGCTAAATGTTGGAATTCAACTCAAAACTCCCAGGTGGCATAAGTACAGAAGAAGCTTTACTATCACATATTTAAGACTAGAATCGGTTGAAAGCAGCATTCCCCAAACATGAGGAACGAGGAACTGATGTAATGGAATTAGCAACTGTCAAAAGTTGAGTTATAGGGCATTTTCTCAACAGGGATGCATGTACTAAAGACGTTGTATCGATCATTTGCAATCACAGTCCAAAGTATGCTAACTAGAATAAGTTATGGTCGTCTAATGACTGCTGTTTTTGAACCATAAAGATATGGCTTAGGCCAAGTGGGGAGCTGTTGTTATAGTATGGTATAATAAAGGGACACTTATCCAATCCACTAGGGTGTGTTGAAAAATAAATTGATCAAAAGTTAACCAAGATGCACTAATAATAAAGTAGGTCAAGAAAATAAGGGTCTTTTTAAGTATTTCGGGCTTGGTACCAAATTTTGGTCCTCTAGCTCCGGGATGCCAAATAGTCATCAAGAAAAAGACACACAAAGGAGAGACCGGAATGTTAAAGAAAGAGTTGTCAACCAGACAATGAGTGTTGTAAAGGGCTGAAAAAAGGGGGTTAGTTGCAGTGCTCAAAAAATGTGTAAACAAAATTTATTGTGAATTAAAAATGCCTGTACTGTTGTCTACAGAAATTTTATTTTAGGCGACCATCAGGACGGCATGTTTAAAAGCAGAGTGGATATAGTATGACAATATTACTATACATCAAAGATATTAATTGGTCGACATGTTTCAGCCCAACAGGGCTTTCATCAGGACCTATGGTATACACTACTGCAACACTTACCACTGTTTGTGATAAAAGTATAATGTGGAGACCTACCAGTGGTGTAGTCTGTTATTTCACAGCCTCTCCTATGTATCAGAAACACAACAAGAGAAAATATACACACAACAAAACAATTTATCAAAAGATTTTTTTGACAATTTCATTAGATGTGTTCCTATCGTAGTGTTTACATCAATTTGATTCCACTTGGGAACAGATTTGTACTCACCCAACATTGTAGGGAGGACAAGCCTCACCTCACCTGGCACTCGCTCAGGAAAAGGAGGCCAAGCACTGAGTAGACAAAAGATATAAACATGTCTACATCAGTTTGCAACATGGAAAAATGTACCTCAAAAGATGCATACAGGTAGGCAGAGAGACAGGTCCATGGCAGCATATGAGCTAAAACCTCTAATATTCATATGTTGATTTTTGTATTGATTTTTATATTGATTTTTATAAATCCCAGTGAGAATACATAGACCCCAAGAATTAATTGATTTGGGGACCTATTATGAATTGCTATCTCAGAAATCTGTCTCAGCGCATTGTTGACAGAAAATTACAAAAAGAGATATTCCATGCAAGGGAATGTTGAAGAACACCTTCTATCGAATAGAGCCTTCAGTTGCAAATGGTATAATTTCTGTCAAAAATAAAATAAAACCGCTCATAGCGCAAAGGTAGGCATGTAGCTTGATTTTTGTCACAATGCTCGTAGCGCAGGGTTTATGCGTCTAGATCGAAAAGGTAATGGCGCGCAGCTCCCACTCACCTCTCCGTCGTTGCCTCGGTCAAAGAACTGAGCCGAGGGGGAGGTGTTGGGACCGCGCATCGCTTCTGCTTAAAAATGATTATAGCGGACCTGATAGAGAACTTAAAACACCTGTATGCGCATTGGTTGTTGGTTGGTCATATCAGCGCCTTCATAACGGGATAGGTCCTACTGTTCCGTGATGTGTGCGCTCCTCTGATTGGAGGAGTAGACCGGAAACGGAAATGAAATGAACCTCCGCGCCTCGACCGTATTTGTTATCACTGACGTGTCACGTTCATATGATTTATTGGTGGCGTGCCAATGCATGGTTGACGTGGCCATTTCCTCAAAAAATCTTTTATAAAGGTGGCAATACTGATAGAGAAACTCAGGACAACTGTATATTGATTTATTTTCTGATTGATACTCATACCGGCAACATCGCGCCAATACATGGTTATGTGGAAATTTCCTCAAAATGACATAGCAAACCTGATAGAGAAATCAGGACAACCATATATTTATTTATTTGCTGATTGATACTCATACCGGCATCATCATGTAAACGCCATGTGCCGATATTCCATAGTGTGTAAAATCCTCTAGTTGGGGGACACATACTGAACTGGAAAGAGACTCCGTCCCAGTCTATCTTGGCCAGAACATTGTGAAATAGACATGACTCACTGATGGCATATAGTAATTCAGACCAACTATAAATTTAGTGTGCATTCACAGTGAAATTGATCAAGTTATGCCACTGTTCTGCTCGAATAGTTGTAATTAAAAACGTTTTATGAGTTTTTTGGTGGTGATAGATTGATCGTAATTCGTGAATCCATATCTAGCCTGAAGGTAGTTAGATCCATTGTGTCCTGATAAACGCGACTTCAGAAACCATAGCTATGGTTAGAAAGATAATACTATAACCATATAGACTTCATTAGAGGTGAGAGAGGTCTATAACCTCAATGGTCATATTGTGGCAGTATACTGTTTCTTTTCAGCAGATAGTCAGTGGTATAGATTAACAAAAATCTGTTACAGCTGTAACCATGGTATAGCGTCATTCAGCCCCTCTATGTCGCACTGAAGTTTGAAGACCCAGTTCTGCTCTTTTCTGAGCAGGAATTGAGAGATATCACTCACATGTGGTGGTATATAGGGTTGTTCCAATATCACCCACTTCAACTCATCTGCAGAGTGTTTCATTGTTAGAAAGTGGGTAGTCAACCGAGTTGCCTGTCTGTTGCATCTGATGGTGCTTTTGTGTTCCTGTATCCTCAGCTTTATTTTTCTGGTCGTCATCCCTATATAGCGAAGGGCACAAGGACATGTAATTTGGTAAATAACCCTTTCACTATTGCAGTTTGTGTGGTGTTTCAACTGCCAGGGGCGTGCCGTCCCTATATCTACGGATAATGTTTTCTGCGTCTGAGGACACACCGAACAACTTCCACAGGGATAGTGGCCCTGTACGGGAGGGAGGTTCCAGAGTCTCGGTGTTGTATCTTGGCTTGTATTGGGTGGTCTAGTGTGAACTAGTTCATCCTTCAGATTGGTACTCCTCTTGAAAGAGAACAGAGACAAAGGGATGTTATCTCCTGCACTATTCAGGATGCGCCACTTTTGTCTGATAATCTTTTGAATCTTGGTAGACAGGGTACAAAAAGTGGTCACACACGCTAGTCTATTCAGAGGAGGTTTTTCAATCGGAGGTGCAAGGAGTGCCTCCCTATGATTGTTTGATGCCCTTTTACACGAATCCTTGATCAGGGTGCTGGGATACAAGCGTTGTTTGAGTCTAGTGGACAGGTCTCTTGATTGATTTTGAAAATCTGATTTCACTGAACAATTCCTCCGAACCCTGAGAAATTGTCCGAACGGGAGATTTTCTCGCAAGGAACGAGGATGATGACTATCAAACCTCAACAGAGAATTGCGTGACATTGGCTTTCGATATAACCGGCTTGACAGAAAACCTTCTCTAGGGACGATCAATAGGTCCAGGAAGGGGAGCTCTGTTTTGCTGTACTCCACAGTGAATCTTAGAAAAGGATTCTGATCATTCAGCCAAGTTTGAAACATTAGGATTGACTCTCTGTCTCCACGCCATATCACCAGAATGTCATCTATGTACCTCTTCCACAACAACATTTGATGGAGATATGGGTTGTTGTGGTTGAGGACACAGTGAGTCTCGAAGTGATGGACATACAGATTCGCCAGGCTCGGCGCAAATTTGCTGCCCATTGATGTTCCTGACGTCTGTAGATACAGAGAGTTCTCAAAGCCAAAAAAGTTCTCGGTCATCGCAATTCTGGCCAACTCCATAATGAAGTGGATTGGTGTAATACTGTCATGTGTGGTGGTTTCTAGTAATGTCTGTATAGTTTGTAGGGTTTCCACTTGGGGTATACAGGTGTATAGTGACTCTACGTCAAAGCTGACAAGATAATCCAGATTGGTATCGAACTCTGTCTCGGATAATAGACGTAAAACGTCTTTGGTATCTTGCAGGTAGGTCGGCATAGTTTTGACGAGAGGCGAAAGAAACACATCCACAAAAGAAGACAGTGGTTCCAGAAGAGAACCGATGCCTGAAATGATCGGGCGTCCCGGAGGTGGTCTCGCTGCCTTATGAATTTTGGGCAACGTGTAAAAGTACGGAGCGACTGGATGTGGTGTAACAAGGAATTTCGCTTCTTGTGCTGTTATCCAGCCCTCCGCACTTGCCTCTTCAACTAGAGACTTAATCTCAGTTGAAAGTCTTGTGGTGGGATCCATACTCAAAAGTGAGTAAGATTGAGATGGATCGAGTTATGCCACTTCCTCTGACTCTAATTCATCTGACTCGGATAGCGGTAATACATCCCAGTGGAGAGGGAGAGGTCATAACAATCGTCCCAACCGAAGACGCAATGGGCAAGGGAATATGTACCAACAAGGTCCATGGTGGCCCCCGCTCCATGGGGCTATCCACAATTTCCGCCACCCATGCCACATTATGCTATGCAACCACAATACTACGAAAGCCAAGCTTTTTTAGGACAGGGCCGTGGCTGGAACAGAAGGAGACGGAGAGGGCAGAACCAGGTCCAATGGGCAGACGAGCAAGACGCTCCTGCAACTCGCAACAAACGAGGCCAGTAGACTCCATGTCAAACAACAGTGAGGACTTGGTGGTGAATCTGAGCACCCGTAGCCTGTCCCCACTAGAACACCAAGTACTCAACAAGGGTCTTGGGTTTGTACCCACTAATAGTGGTGATGCCTTTAAACTTCGCAGTGAAATGGAAAGATTTTTTCAGAGTGTGAGATTGCACTTTTTCTTTAAAGACAAAGAGAAAGATCCTACACTATCCACAACAGACACGAATACCGGTCTCAAGACCCAATCCCTTTTCATGCCTCTTTTGCAACAGGTGCCATCAAGAGTCGGTGCTTTTGAAACTGCAGTGCTACACGAAATGAAGGCACTGGACTTCTCCCGACACGACACTTTTCAGAATCTATCCAGACAGGAGAGACAAGCACTAGACACTCTATCTAAAGACAAAAATATCATGATCAAACCGGCCGACAAGGGGGGTGCGATCGTCATACAGGACATCACCACCTATCGAGCTGAGTGCTTGAGACAATTGGACAACACTCAATCTTACTCACTTTTGAGTATGGATCCCACCACGAGACTTTCAACTGAGATTAAGTCTCTAGTTGAAGAGGCAAGTGCGGAGGGCTGGATAACAGCACAAGAAGCGAAATTCCTTGTTACACCACATCCAGTCACTCCGTACTTTTACACGTTGCCCAAAATTCATAAGGCAGCGAGACCACCTCCGGGACGCCCGATCATTTCAGGCATCGGTTCTCTTCTGGAACCACTGTCTTCTTTTGTGGATGTGTTTCTTTCGCCTCTCGTCAAAACTATGCCGACCTACCTGCAAGATACCAAAGACGTTTTACGTCTATTATCCGAGACAGAGTTCGATACCAATCTGGATTATCTTGTCAGCTTTGACGTAGAGTCACTATACACCTGTATACCCCAAGTGGAAACCCTACAAACTATACAGACTTTACTAGAAACCACCACACATGACCGTATTACACCAATCCACTTCATTATGGAGTTGGCCAGAATTGCGATGACCGAGAACTTTTTTGGCTTTGAGAACTCTCTGTATCTACAGACGTCCGGAACATCAATGGGCAGCAAATTTCCGCCGAGCCTGGCGAATCTGTATGTCCATCACTTCGAGACTCACTGTGTCCTCACCACAACAACCCATATCTCCATCAAATGTTGTTGTGGAAGAGGTACATAGATGACATTCTGGTGATATGGCGTGGAGACAGAGAGTCAATCCTAATGTTTCAAACTTGGCTGAATGATCAGAATCCTTTTCTAAGATTCACTGTGGAGTACAGCAAAACAGAGCTCCCCTTCCTGGACCTATTGATCGTCCCTAGAGAAGGTTTTCTGTCAAGCCGGTTATATCGAAAGCCAATGTCACGCAATTCTCTGTTGAGGTTTGATAGTCATCATCCTCGTTCCTTGCGAGAAAATCTCCCGTTCGGACAATTTCTCAGGGTTCGGAGGAATTGTTCAGTGAAATCAGATTTTCAAAATCAATCAAGAGACCTGTCCACTAGACTCAAACAATGCTTGTATCCCAGCACCCTGATCAAGGATTCATGTAAAAGGGCATCAAACAATCATAGGGAGGCACTCCTTGCACCTCCGATTGAAAAACCTCCTCTGAATAGACTAGCGTGTGTGACCACTTTTTGTACCCTGTCTAACAAGATTCAAAAGATTATCAGACAAAAGTGGCGCATCCTGAATAGTGCAGGAGATAACATCCCTTTGCCTCTGTTCTCTTTCAAGAGGAGTACCAATCTGAAGGATGAACTAGTTCACACTAGACCACCCAATACAAGCCAAGATACAACACCGAGACTCTGGAACCTCCCTCCCGTACAGGGCCACTATCCCTGTGGAAGTTGATTGGTGTGTCCTCAGACGCAGAAAACATTATCCATAGATATAGGGACGGCACGCCCCTGGCAGTTGAAACACCACACAAACTGCAATAGTGAAAGGGTTATTTACCAAATTATATGTCCTTGTGCCCTTCGCTATATAGGGATGACGACCAGAAAAATAAAGCTGAGGATACAGGAACACAAAAGCACCATCAGATGCAACAGACAGGCAACTCGGTTGACTACCCACTTTCTAACCATGAAACACTCTGCAGATGAGTTGAAGTGGGTGATATTGGAACAACCCTATATACCACCACATGTGAATGATATCTCTCAATTCCTGCTCAGAAAAGAGCAGAAATGGGTCTTCAAACTTCAGTGCGACATAGAGGGGCTGAATGACGCTATACCATGGTTACAGCTGTAACAGATTTTTGTTAATCTATACCACTGACTATCTGCTGAAAAGAAACAGTATACTGCCACAATATGACCATTGAGGTTATAGACCTCTCTCACCTCTAATGAAGTCTATATGGTTATAGTATTATCTTTCTAACCATAGCTATGGTTTCTGAAGTCGTGTTTATCAGGACACAATGGATCTAACTACCTTCAGGCTAGATATGGATTCACGAATTACGATCAATCTATCACCACCAAAAAACTCATAAAACGTTTTTAATTACAACTATTCGAGCAGAACAGTGGCATCACTTGATCAATTTCACTGTGAATGCACACTAAATTTATAGTTGGTCTGAATTACTATATGCCATCAGTGAGTCATGTCTATTTCACAATGTGCTGGCCAAGACAGACTGGGACGGAGTCCCTTTCCAGTTCAGTATGTGTCCCCCAACTAGAGGATTCTACACACTATGGAATATCGGCACATGGCGTATACATGATGATGCCGGTATGAGTATCAATCAGCAAATAAATAAATATATGGTTGTCCTGATTTCTCTATCAGGTTTGCTATGTCATTTTGAGGAAATTTCCACATTAACCATGTATTGGCGCGATGTTGCCGGTATGAGTATCAATCAGAAAATAAATCAATATACAGTTGTCCTGAGTTTCTCTATCAGTATTGCCACCTTTATAAAAGATTTTTTGAGGAAATGGCCATGTCAACCATGCATTGGCGCGCCACCAATAAATCATATGAACGTGACACGTCAGTGATAACAAATACGGTCGAGGCGCGGAGGTTCATTTCATTTCCGTTTCCGGTCTACTCCTCCAATCAGAGGAGCGCACACATCACGGAACAGTAGGACCTATCCCGTTATGAAGGCGCTGATATGACCAACCAACAACCAATGCGCATACGAGTGTTTTAAGTTCTCTATCAGGTCCGCTATAATCATTTTTAAGCAGAAGCGATGCGCGGTCCCAACACCTCCCCCTCGGCTCAGTTCTTTGACCGAGGCAACGACGGAGAGGTGAGTGGGAGCTGCGCGCCGTTACCGTTTCGATCTAGACGCATAAACCCTGCGCTACGAGCATTCTGACAAAAATCAAGCTACATGCCTACCTTTGCGCTATGAGCGGTTTTATTTTATTTTTGACAGAAATTATACCATTTGCAACTGAAGGCTCTATTCGATAGAAGGTGTTCTTCAACATTCTCTTGCATGGAATATCTCTTTTTGTAATTTTCTGTCAACAATGCGCTGAGACAGATTTCTGAGATAGCAATTCATAATAGGTCCCCAAATCAATTCATTCTTGGGGTCTATGTATTCTCACTGGGATTTATAAAAATCAATATAAAAATCAATACAAAAATCAACATATAAATATTGGAGGTTTTAGCTCATATGCTGCCATGGACCTGTCTCTCTGCCTACCTGTATGCATCTTTTGAGGTACATTTTTCCATGTTGCAAACTGATGTAGACATGTTTATATCTTTTGTCTACTTAGTGCGTGGCCTCCTTTTCCTGAGCGAGTGCCAGGTGAGGTGAGGCTTGTCCTCCCTACAATGTTGGGTGAGTACAAATCTGTTCCCAAGTGGAATCAAATTGATGTAAACACTACAAAAGTAACACATCTAATGAAATTGTCAAAAAAATCTTTTGATAAATTGTTTTGTTGTGTGTATATTTTCTCTTGTTGTGTTTCTGATACATAGGAGAGGCTGTGAAATAACAGACTACACCACTGGTAGGTCTCCACATTATACTTTTATCACAAACAGTGGTAAGTGTTGCAGTAGTGTATACCATAGGTCCTGATGAAAGCCCTGTTGGGCTGAAACATGTCGACCAATTAATATCTTTGATGTATAGTAATATTGTCATACTATAGCCAATCTGCTTTTAAACATGCCGTCCTGATGGTCGCCTAAAATAAAATTTCTGTAGACATCAGTACAGGCATTTTTAATTCACAATAAATTTTGTTTACACATTTTTTGAGCACTGCAACTAACCCCCTTTTTTCAGCCCTTTACAACACTCATTGTCTGGTTGACAACTCTCTCTTTCACATTCCGGTTCTAGTAAACCTCAACTAATACACTGAGGTTGAATTAAGCGGATAATGTGATACAACCCAGATGATGAAGTTCCGCCAACTGGTGGGCTGATGGGTTTCTTTCTTCTTTTTCTGTAGACCACTGTCTGCGGATTATTCACCTGTCTCTCCTTTGTGTGTCTTTTTCTTGATGACTATTTGGCATCCCGGAGCTAGAGGACCAAAATTTGGTACCAAGCCCGAAATACTTAAAAAGACCCTTGTTACCTCTCGTGTATTTGTATATTGTTTAGTTGGGGGACAAGGTACAAGCAGGTCTAGAAATGCAAATTAATTCCCCTAGGACCCTTACCTTCAATTGTAGTTTTCTGCTGCGGTCAAGTAAATAAGACTTACAAAATTAAAATGGAAATAGATTAATTTACATACATATTTTAAAATGCTTTGGAATATTGTAGGTCAGGCTATTAGAAATAGACCAAAACCAAAGTAATTTTACATTTATATGTTTTAACCTGCTAATTAAATAAAAACAAAAATCAATATATATTAATGAAATTGGGGAGTACCCTGAAATAATAAGACAAATATTACAACGCAGAGAGTCTACACATTTGATGGATTAATTTACATCAGAACGATATGGTTTTAATTATGTGCTCAAATTACACAGTGATGAAAAATGATAGCAGTACTGCCATGAGCATCTCTTTGAAACTTATGAGTTAATTTGTAAATATTAGAACTGTTGGAGATAGGTGTGCTGATTTATGAATTTACAATATCTATGAATTATTTGTAATGAATGATACAGTTTACACATTGATGAAGAAAATAATAACTATATTGCTTCAAGTTCTTTTTTAATGTTTATGAATTAGTTTGTACGTGGACACTATAAATACCTTGTAGAATATGGTGCTCTGTCATTTGTGCAAAGGCTTTAGATACAGCCAAAATGCATTACAGCAGACTCTGTGAAAAATAAATGAGTTCAACACAACTTGCAGTGTCGGCACCTTTTGGGAGAAGTTGTTGGAGGATTTGCACATATGTATGTGTATTGCACCACTGGGTAGCTATAGTTAGATCAGCATTTTGATAGAAAATGACTATTTTGTTTTGTTATTAACTTTGGCACAATTTGAAGAAGCTTCACAAAACTGTCCAACAAAGTGCTAATTGTTTATCTAGTTTGTGCAAAAGTTTTGGGGTAATCCATTAAGTGGTGGCTGAGAAAAATGTGGGTCCCAAATCACAAAATCCCCATGCATTTTCTATCGATGATTTTATACAGTGCAACTGCAAAAACTGCTGAACAGAATTTCACCAAAGAAGCTAAATCTTGGTCCAGAAACTGGGCGTTTTGCAATTTGGTGTTAATCCATTCAGTAGAAAATATTAAGCTCCAAACATTTTTTCATATCTGGAAAGTTTGGTTCAAGAGACTCATGCAAGAACCTGTGGACTTTTTCAGTGGGAGGGAGGCCCATGGCCCCCCTCCCTGGGCTGCTTGTGGCACCAGGGATGCCATTCCCTGGGGCCTAGTGTCTTGTTAAGGAGAAGGGGGCAAGTGGCCCACCTCTGTGGGCTGTTTCGGCCCCAGGGACCCCATCCCCCAGGCCATAGTGACTTTTTCAGGGAGAGGGGGCACACATCCGCCCTCCCCAGGCTGATTTTGGCCTCAGGGACCACATATCCTGTGTCCAGTGACATTTTTAGGTGTAGGAGGCACATAGCCCCACTCCCAGGACCCATTTTAGCTTCCCCCTGGGAAGGCCATGTGCAGTGTAGGGTTGGCTGCCTTTGGGAGAGCTGGCCACAGGGCCTAGCCGCAGGCCCAGTGGCAATCCCCCTTTAGTGCATGAGCTAATGCCCAGTGCTGTGTGGGGTTGGCTGCCTTTATGGGGGTTGGCCACAGGGCCTGGCTGCAGGCCAAGCCTTGTTGCCAGCCCCCATATGCATGATTGACAGTGTGGGGTTGTTTGCAGTTGTGGGGTTTGCTGCAGGATCGTGCCCCCTGCTGTGCACAACCGAAGGCCCTGTGTAGTATGGGGTTGGCTGTCTTTTTGGGGGTGGCCCCAGGGCCTGGCTAACAACCATGCAAATAATAGGTCAATAAGTCATACATCTAATGCTCACAGGGCGATATGTGCGTATGGCCTGGCCACAGACAGACATCCAAACGCCATACACAGTATGGTGTTGGCCGCCCATGGGAGGTTGGGTACAAGGCCATGCCAGATAGCCAGACCGTGTGGCCAACTCCTGTGGTACCTGTTTAACTCAGAGTGTGACAGTGGTTGGGCACCTGCAGGGAAATGGCAGGAGCCTGGCGCTATGGCCAACCCCCTACTGCACATCACCAAAGGTTGCACATAGTGGGTAAGGCACCTATGGGGCTGGGTCAGAGGCCACATGCTGAAATTCTGGTTGATGAGGGCGGAAAGCCCGAAACCGGTCCCATGATGCTTGTTTCCAGTCTAGGGAGGACCTGGCCTGGCAGTTCACGCTGGACTATTCCCATTGGGCGCAGGATCAAGACTGATTTGCATAAGGCTGCGTCCAAACTGGAATGGCATGGTGAGCAAAAAAACAATGGATATAGGTCCAGATCTCTGTGCTGGGGTGAATGTATGACATTGTTCTGCATTCCATCCTTACATTGTTATTTTTGCATTTGTCACCACTGTATTACAACTATTTAACATGGGCATATGACTAGATATTCTCTATCTAGTTTTAACAGCAGTGTTCACCTTTCTCATTTGGCGAAGATCTCCGTATTGTAAAGTATAGGTGTGAGAAAGTGGATTATTAGTTAAAATGGATTGTAATCCTCTTTAAGTAATATTAGCTCTATTCCTTACTAGATCTAGTTAGATTTGATTTAATTTAAACCTGAGCTCACCCTTTTATAATTGTAGCACAGATCGGACAGGCTTAACTTAAAAGAAATGTGTAAAGTATTTAGCAGTACCAAAACAGTTAAAAAGTAGAAAACACACCACAATAAAAATTATGTTCCAATTCATAAAAATAGAGTAAAGTTTAATGAACAACTAGACTCTAAAATAACAAAAATCTGATGTGGGGAGACATTGATATGATTTTTCAATTTTCTTTTTAATTCTAGTGCCAAAAAGCCCAAAGGGCCAATCACATTGAACTTGTCGCACTGGACTGGGTCTAAATCAAAAGTTAAGGCTGACCGTGTACTACTGCCAGTCTGACACATGGACCACATTTGTCCAGGTGGAAAGTTTACTTTCTGATTTAGTCATTTTTCAGGCGAAAAGTCCCTGTCGACAGGGTTGTCAACTGGGCCCATCGACGGCAGGAAAAAACAATTTTCTAAAAGTGGCATTTTCAAAATAGTAATTTTAAATCTGACTTTACCATTTAGGGCCTACCTTAAGGGTGACATAAAGTATTAAAAAGGAAGGTTTAAGCATGGAAAAAAGTAATACTTTGCCCAGTAGAAGTTACAGTTTTAAAACGGCACAGTTAAGCTGCAGGAGCTGCCCTTTAGTGGTGGCACAATAGGTGGTGCAGTACACTAGTGGTATTTAACGCACAGGCCCTGGGTACACTGGGAAGAATAAAATAGGTACTCATAGGTAAGCTAAACGTGCCAATCAGGATTTTTAACTAACTCAACAAGGCTTTTAAGGGTCAAAGCACATGCACAGAGGCCTGATTAGCAGGGTCCCAGTATACATAGTCGAAAAACCAAAAGCATCAGTAAAAAAATTAGTGTGATGTAAATTAGTTGGATATATTTGTTTTAAATGTAGAACAAAAAAAACTACTACTGCACAATTAACTTAATATTGAATTCAATCTTTAATTTAAATATATTACATTAATTGAAAATATTTTTCTGAAGTTTAAATTAAAAAGTTAATTCCCAGCTAAAGTAAAAAAATGTTTTTATAACATGGAATGATAATCTAAGAGTGATACCGAGGATAATTAAAAGTAATGTCCTAATATTTTATTAGAATTTCTTACATACATTTTTTATTTTAAAAAAGTGTGATAAAATATTTTAAAATTAAATTACAAATATGTTTTCTTTCGATAAGTTTACATTTTACATTAAATTATGTATTTATATTTTTTGCTGTTATGAATATTTCAATTTATTTAACTTTTTTTTCCAAACGAGGTTTTAATTTTAGTCCCTCCCTCCATTATTTTCTATGTAGGGTGTCACAGTATTTGTGGTTGGCCATGTGGGGTGCTGGACTAACTACTTTTTCTTTTTTTGGTAGGTGTAACTTACACTTAGAAATTTGACTCCACACCCTTTTTATAGGGTTAAGTTAAGAAAATATCCATCCCTGAGTAACTTTACACTTAGATTTTGTAAATAGTCAAAAGTAGCAAAGTTACTCAAAGACCTAGGGGCCTGATTCACAATTGTAAACTTACATGTTTGTGCAAGTTTCTGCTTTTTCAGAATTCACAAACCTACATGCTAATAGTATGTTTACAAGTGTGAAGACACCGCAGTGCATCAACTGATATTATAGGCCTTTCTTTTTATGAACAGTGTTTTCCGCCTTGACTGCGGAATCTCCACACCCGAAAACTTACTATAAAAATGCTGTTTGTGAATATTGAAAAAGCGTGCACTTACACAAACTTGTAAGTTTACCTTTGTGATTCAGGCCAAACAGTAAAGTTACACGAGTAAGTTACTGAGGAGTCTAAATTACCTTTTGGAATAATCCCCATTGCTTGCATCGGTGCACATGGAGACCAAAGAGCTGCATATGTTGAAAACACCTAACTGCGATTTTCTGATAAAAGCTCCTGCCCAGTGGTGCACGCACACACATTCCAGCAGTCAATAGGTTAAACATAGCACCATAATTCACATTTCAAAAGTAGGAACATATATTTTCTCCATAACTTAAGCCAACAGAGTAATACCAGTACGAAATCAGCTTGTTCAACGAGTATTCTTCTGTTGATATCCTTTGCCTTTCCCCTATTACGCAAGCAGCAAATAAAATGTACAACTATGTGCCCTTTATTGTTTTGCATCAGTACACATTTTCTAGAACTTGGCACCTTAGTTTGTAACTTGTGGATGGATTCCTTCCTGACGGCTATGTGCAACTCACGGAATATGTATATGGCAAGACTCATTTTAGTGAAGTGCATTTGCTATAGACACTTTATAAAGTAGTTGCACAATTATATTCCTAGCACAAGTGTAATGATTTTTGTCATATTTCCCTCATGCCCGATTGCTATTGTTTAATAATACGACAAAATTGATATGTTAAGATAACAGTTAATAAATAATGTGACTTATCCAATCATACCTCTCGATGAAATATTAGCATCTTTTGACAGAATCATTACTGCAGTGACACTCTCATCAAACAGAAAATACTTTAATTCTATCACTCGTATATGTAGTACTTGTCTTCCTCTCAATGCAATTCTCTCACACTTAAGTATGCTGTCTATTGCAATTATTGAAAAAGTATTTAATTCAGATTTACTGAGGCATTTTAATCTCTTTACTTAAAATCGAATACATAAGTGCAGTGCATGCGAAATGTGATTCATTGAGTGATTTCAAATTCCTATGTGGATTAAACAATCCAAAGCCTGAGAATACAAAGTTCATTTTTTTTCGGAAAGAAACCATTAAGGTGTTAATGTAAGACAGGAAAAACATACAATTAGGATGGACGTCTGCATAATTAACTGTGAATGAAATATGCCCTGAGTTATTCTTTCAGTAACTTTGCTTTGCCACCTCCACATGAAGAAACTTCCCCACCAAAGCTATCTAAAGAAACTAAACATATAGCCTCACGGCCTAGAGCCTTCCAGGAGACCCCTCAACATTACATCATCATCTCAGTTCTTACCTTTTGGAGCGTGTACGTGTGGTTGCACATAAAATAGAACATCATATTTGTTAGACCTGCCATCGTTTCCTAGTCATTTTGCTTCTGAACTGTTTTTGACTGTGTGCTGAACTTCGTTTTTGCTGGTTTTAGGACTGTGGACGCTTTACTACTGCTAATCAGTGCTAAAGTGCATATGCTCTGTGTTTAAAATGTAATTGCATTTGGTTTCTCCATGATTGGCACATTTGATTTACTGATAAGTTCTAGTACAGTACATAACACATGCCCAGCGCCTGTAAATCAAATGCTACTAGTGGGTGGGCCAGCAGCACTGACTGTGCCCCCACATGAGTAGCCCTTCAAACATGTCTCAGGCCTGCCACTGCCAAGCCTGTATTCATAGTTTTAAACTGCCATGTCGACCTGGCAAGTACACTTATTCGCCAAGCCCAAACCTTCCTTTTTATTACCTGTAAGGCACCCCTAAGGTATGCCCGAGGATGCCCCATGGGCTGCACACAGTGTATTTATAAGTTAGGACTTTTGAGTTTTACATGTCCTGGTAGTGAAAAACGGCTAAATTCGTTTTTCACTACAGCAAAGCCTGTCTCTCCCATAGTTTAGCATTGGAGCTGCCTTGTAACACTTTACAAGGGTAACTTCCAATTAGGCGCAGATCGAAACGAGTTTGGTGTCTCTGGACTCACAGTTTAAAAATACCTCTTTTAGAGAAGTCGGTTTTTAAATTGGAGGTCTATAAATTGCACTTTTAGAAATTTGGCATTTCCTTACTTTAACCATTCTGTGCCCCTGCCTGTCCCTAGAATACATGTCTGTGTCAGGGTGACGTCGGGGCTTTGTGCATTCACTCTAGACAGTCACACTCAAAGGGAGCTTACGTGTGCCCTTTATGTCCTGATTGCCTATCCCCAGGATGATAGGTCTTCCTGAGCTAGAGTGGCGGGAGAAGTTGACACTTGCACCTGAAGAGGGCTGTGCCTATCCCCACACAACAAGCTGCATACGCCTCTGCAGTGTGTCTGGAGTCAGGGCTAGAAAGTCAGGGTCTTGTGCGCTACAATGTCTTTTCTTTGAAGTATCCCTACTTTAAAGGCAAAAATGGGTATAACTACTGTTCGTCTGACTCCATATCCTCAGAACACTTCCGGACTGAGGATATTCTGACAGGAAGAATTGGCCTGCTGACTGCTGCTTCTTGCCTGGAAGTGAGAGGACTGGACTTTGCTCTCTGCATCCTGTTTCCTAAGGTTTGACAAGTGCTTGTCTGGGTTTGCCTCCTGTTACTGAAGTCTTAGGGATATCAACAAATTCACCTGCATCTTGCAGACAGCACCTGGGCTCCTCTGCTGTGAGTCACTGCCCTGCCAAGACGTGCCAAATCCAGGCCTGGGTCATTGGAAGTGAATTTGGTGCTGCAACATCGAAATCGATGCATCAACTCCAAAGTGTCAATTCGGAAGCGGGGCTTCCCTGTAAAATCGCTGCATCACCCCTGCCTGCATCGAAGCAGTGGGTACTGCTCGCTAAGTGCGGAACGCAACAACCTCGAGATTCAACGCATCCCTGACTTTGCTGCAGTGCTTTCTAAGAAACTCTGCTTCGTGAGTCTCGGACACTGTGCCACCAACTCTGTGGTGCTCCGTAATGACTCCGATGCATTCCCGGTCCTGCATGACTTGCGACTGGCGCATTGCCTTCAGCCCAGTAATTCGACTTCAACACCTAGGAATCAATGCTGCCAAGATCTCACATGGATCTTTTCTGCAGGAGTGAGAGGTCATGATTCTAGGTTCCAACCTTCCTATCAATTTGAGATGACCCAACAGAGGTCAAAGTGTGTAATGTCTCAATGGTACTATTAGGCATATTCAGACCTATTGAATGTAAGGTTACACATCATTCCTCAAGTGTATTGTAATGTCCTTTAAATGCAGGCTTATGGCATGGCTGAGGAGCATATAAAAGAACAACATATTACTCCATATGCTATAGGTGAATTACTTCATGCAGTATATCTGTATATATCAGCCATAATCATCAGGGTAAGAAATCAAGTGTGTTTGCGATATTTCATAGTGTCATATGGATTGGTTACCAAACAGCGACACAGTTCTTAATACTTGTTTCTCTTTCAGGAAATAAAATTGAGGAACATCAGAACATCCAAGACTGAACGAAATTAATCAATCAGGTAAGCATTGCATGGATAAGTGACACGGATTTGAAAGTCAATATGCGAGTGCACGATCGCATTTAACGGGCATGTTTGAGGATTGAAGCTTTCTGCTTTTCTTGTTTCTTTTTGCCAGGACATCAGGGAAAGCAGGAGATGGAGTTCCCCCGAGACTGAACACGACGAGGCAAAACAGAACACCCGCCTGATGCAAATAGCCCGCCAGTGCGCCAAAAGCAGTGAGGAATAACACAGAAGTCAAGAAGGTAAGTGATGTGTCAACAAGTGGATGCTGTCTAACAACTAGAAGTGCAAGCAGTTTCCAACCTGGTAACACCACCGTTATCGCTGTGAGTCTCTGCCCCCACTGCTTTCGGCCAATGCCTGACAGTACATTCACCCAACAACACCCCCTACAGGCGTCAGGATATCTGTGATGGAACAGACAGAGCAGTCGATGAGTGCACACATGAACAGCAGGATCCCAGGTGCGATCCTCAGATCCATAACCCTTGCAGTGTATAAGATAGCACAGTTTGTGTTGAATTCTTTTAGAGTGCAGAATGGCCTCGACTTCAAATTCACTTTCATCATCAAGAAGAGCAGCAGAAGGCTTAGCAGGGGGTAGGATACCACATACAACCAGTTTCAACAGGAAAACATGAAGAACAAATGAATACCTAAAGTGGTGGGCAGTTCCAATTTCATGGCGATATCATTGATCTTCTATGAAATCCTACAGGGCCCAATGAACCGAAGTTTGAATTTGCAGGACCCCTTCAACGCAATGTTTTGAGTGAATAACCACACTTGGTCACCAACCACATAGGCAGGACTGGGTCTGCGATGTTGGTCAACATACATTTTGCATATCTCTTCAGCCCATATCAGATTGTCTTGGGCTTTCTGTTGTATCTCATGTAAATGATCACTAAGGTCTTGTATATCTGGGATCGTAGATGCCAAAGATGAAGATAATTACCGAAAACGAAGATGAAAATCATAGTTACAGTAAAAATGGGAGTAGTTCCTAGAACTATGAATGTGGTTATAGAAGGCAAATTTGACTGCCCATAGAAACCCACCCCAGTCTACCACACTAAGCAATAGTTTGTTGTGTAATTCCTAATAATTCATAGGGTCTGCACGTTTAGATAATATAAGCTAAGGGATTGGTGTCCAGACTGATTCCATACACCTCCAAAGGATATGACAGCCTTAAGACTAGCTAGCTCCCAGTGCCACCATATGCCCCCTAACCCTACCAAGGAGCGATTAGTTTCTGGCATCTATCAAACATGACTACCCTTGATCCTTCAGGGATCATGGACACAGTACAGTACTTTTCACTCAGTCAATCGTGCTCACCTAGTCTCAGAGAGATACACAGAATAAATTATGGGGGTGTTTTCAATAAGCATTTATTGAAATAGCATAATTCTAGTATAAAATCATGTTTGCTGCAACAATCAGTAGACAGAAACAGTGAATATATGCTGGCATATAGATACATGACAGTAATCAAGCATACTCCTATGATGCAAACCCTACCTAAGTGTATCTAAGGGGTCGATTCCGATTCGGGAAAAAAACCGTCAGTACGATTTGTATCCGGAGCCCTCTCCTTACGAATCATACCTGTCCGTCCGAGTCGCGAAGTACGATCCGTATTCCGTGAATCCGTCCGAATCGTCGCGATCCGTACGTATTGCAAGGCTGACGTGAACGTACGACTCATACACATACCGTATGACTCGTACACATGCCGTACGACCCGACGAGTACGATCCGGACCGGGGTATGAGGACGCGATTTGTACGGTCCACGTCAGGTAAGGGCGAGTCGTACGGAAAAGCACACAAACACATACACACCGTACGGTCCGTACCCCCCATGATCGCAGGTGTACGCACCGTACCCCTGTGATCATGGGGTGTACGAGTCGTACCCCCATTGTACGATCGGTGTACGAGCCGTACCCTCATTTTACGATCGGTGTACGAGCCGTACCCCCATCGTACAATCGGTGCACGAGCCGTACCCCCATTGTACGATGGGTGTACGAGCCGTACCCCCATCGTACAATGGGGGTACGGCTCGTACACCCATCGTGCATGGGGTACGGCTCATACACCCATCATACAATGGGGGTACGGCTCGTACACCGATTGTACAATGGGGGTACAGCTCGTACACCCATCGTACATGGGGTACGGCTCGTACACCCATCGTACAATGGGGGTACGGCTCGTACACCGATCGTACATTGGGGGTACGGCTCGTACACCCATTGTACATGGGGTACGGCTCGTACACCCATCGTACGTGGGGTACAGCACTTACACACATCGTACAATGGGGGTACGGCTTGTACACCGATCGTACAATGGGGGTACGGCTCGTACACCGATCGTACAGTGGGGGTACGGCTCGAACACCGATCGTACAATGGGGGTATGGCTCGTACACCCATCGTACATGGGGTACGGCTCGTACACCCATCGTACAATGGGGGTACGGCTCGTACACCCATCGTACATGGGGAACGGCTCGTACACCCATCGTACAATGGGGGTACGGCTCGTACACCGATCGTACAATGGGGGTATGGCTCGTACACCCCATGATCGCAGGGGTACGGTGCGTACCCCTGCGATCATGGGGGGTACGCACCGTACCCGGATGGGGCCGTTCCGTACCTGTTTTGGCGCAAACTCTGCTTTTACGTCTTTTTTCAGCTCCCGTAGAAAAAGGGTCGTACGGTGCATACCCGACACGTATCGTACTTGCTGGGTCGTAAAAACCAGCCGCGAACCGTACAGATGTCGCTTACAGTGGGTTCCGAGGGAGAATCGTACGGAGATTAGAGTCGTACGGTGTCTTGTACGACTCGTACGGAGTACGGCTCCTGGTATGAATCACACTTCGTCGTACGTACAGGGGACGTTGCAGGGTACGATTCGTACGGGAAAAACGCTCCGAATGGCTATTCGGAGCGGTTTTTCCCGAATCGGAATCGACCCCTAAGTGTACCTAGCATATATGGGGAGGGGGGTAAAGCAAAGAATCCCATAGGAAAGAGCCAACCCCATTCCCTGTTGAGAGAGAACAAAGGACCCTGTCTTGATCTCGAGTTTAAAACCCCGCAAGGGATGTCAGACCATTGTGTATTGTAGCTTCTCAGGCCGGGACCCCATTGTCTTGTGTCAGCGTGAAGCTTCTCTTCAGACTATCTAACCTTAGTATGGTTCTTTTATAGCAAAAAGATTGCCTTGGGGTTCCTTACATAATCAATGTGTTGTGAATATGATTATGCAAATGAGCCTAAAACAATACCTGCGATTATGCAAAGTAGTTCTTTCGCCCTAGAAGGAAGCTGACCTTGACTTTTACGAAAGTATGTTCATGCTGGTATGTACTTCATGTGCAGCGACATTTCTAAGAATCCTCATGCTTAATAAATGAGCCTTGTTTCCAAGACACTGATCAACATTTGTTCAGCACATAACTGGGTAAAAGGTCAGAGCTAGAACAGTTATGCAGAGCAAGGTAAGACAAATGTAGGTAAAAGGTTGTGTAGCTACCTAGGCCTATATTGTGGTATATAACAAGTTGGCACCGTAGAAACTGTTCAAGAGTCTGATTCACCCTCTCTGTCTGTCCATCTGTCTGTGGGTGGCGACTGGAGGATAACCGAATGCCTATCTGTAGTATGTTCCCAACCCTCTCCAGAATTTGGACACAAACTGGGAACCATGCTTGGAAATGATAATGGAAGGGAGGCTATGAAGGTGCACAATATTGTGTAGGAATGCTTCTGACAGCTCTTTGGAGGTAGGTAAACCCTTCATGGGATTGAAATGTGCCATTTTGGTCAACAGATCTACTATGACAAGAATCATAGTTTGTTCCTGTTCTGCTTTGGGCAACTCACCTAAAAAATCCATGGCAATGGTGTGCCACTGTGCAAGAGAAGGGGGCAACAGAGTTAACAACCCTGCTGAGGCTTGATGGGAGTTCTTACTTTGTGCACAAACATTACGCTTCTGTATGAACAATTTAATGTCTGTGGAAATGGTAGGTCACCAGAAGTGCCTCCTAAGGAGTTTCATGGTTTTTATTTCTCCTGTGTATCCTACAAGATTGTGTATTAGGCATCAGCCAAAGGCCTGTTGTTGTAGAGGAATGGTGGAAACATACTGGAATCAGGCACAGACCCTCATACCATCAGCTTCCAACAATCTCTCAGTATTTTTGGTCTCTCCCAACTTGTTACTTCCCCGACACATAGGGCTGGACATACGTTAGACGGCATTTGTTCCAATTTGACAACCATGACCACATTCCCCCCAATTCCGCAAATATGGACTGATCACTGCCTTATCCCTTTTGCCATCAAGGTAAACTCCTTCATGCCACCGAGCGCCAAGCGCCTCCTCCCTCCTTCTTCGATTAATTGGAAGAAGGTGGCCGAACGTATCAAGTCAGACTCCCAGCTTTTGGCCCCGCCCCCCACCTTAGTTGGGGATGTAGTGTCCGACTCCTGTAATTTCCACATTTGGATTGACAAAATTGTCTCAGACAACTCCAGTCCGAATCGCCGCCAGCCAATCCGCCGTAAAAGAAAGCCCAATGCCCCCTGGTATACCCAGTCCCTCACTGAAAGCCACCTCCAATGTAGGATCCTAGAAAGGAAATGGAGAAAAACTTACGACGAAGCCCCCAGGCTACTCTACATCCTACAGAGGAAACTTTATCTCTCTAACATTAAAGCGGCCAAAAAGGAGTACTTTACCAAAGCCATAGAGGAAGCCAAGCAGAAACAGCAAATGGTCTTCTCTATAGTTAAGTCCTTCACTCATCCCAAAGCCCTCCTACCTGAAATTCCTCCATCCCAAACCCTATGCAACCAAATTGCGGATTTCTTTATAGATAAAATCGCCAACATTCAGAAAGATTTCCCTCAACTCCCTACTACCACCCATGACGCCGTTACAATTCCCTCCATCTTTGGCAGTTTCCCACCAGTTTCCCTTCAACAAACTCATAAGGCCATCTTGGCCTGCAAATCGGGAGCCCCCACGGACTCATGCCCCCCTAGCATTCTTCATTATCTCATCGAGTCTGTAAATCCCTCGATTAACGCCATTATCAACAAATCCCTCGAATCAGGCATCGTTCCCGATGATTGGAAAAAGGCTATAGTAAAGCCTTTAATGAAGAAGCATAACAAATCCCCTACTGACCTCACTAACATGCGCCCAATCTCTTTACTACCTGCGCTTGGCAAAATCACGGAGCAGCTAGTTTACGGCGAATTAAAAACCTATGTAGAGAACAATCACCTTCTGCACCCCCAACAATCAGGATTCCGTCCCGGCCACTCCACTGAAACCGCCTTGATTGAATTATCTGACTCTATCAAGTTCTTGCAGGATGAGGGGAGACAGGCTGTACTCATTCTGCTTGACCTAACAGCAGCGTTTGACACCATCTCGCATGTCATTCTTATCAAGAGAATGCGCGAGATTGGTGTGTCAGATACTGTGCTGACATGGATTACATCGTTCCTGTCCAATAGATCCCAAACGGTTTCATTAGGTCCCTACCTCTCTAGAGAAAAACCAATTACATCAGGAGTCCCCCAGGGGTCCATACTTAGCCCTCTTTTTTTTAACATTTACATGACCCCCCTCCTTGCACTGATAGAATCCCACGGAATCCTCGTTACATCGTATGCTGATGACACTCAGCTTGTCGTTACCATCGATAAAAAATGCACGGATGCAGTCTTTAGATTTAAGAACTGTCTCTCCGAGGTCTTTCTATGGTTGAATAGTAACCACCTCAGATGTAACAGTGCCAAGACTGAGATCATACCCCTAGGGAAAGACTTGTCCTTTTCCCCAAAAGACTGGTGGCCAAAAAACTCAGAAGCCCCGCCGAATGCTGTTTCCTCGGCACGCAATCTCGGCATCCAATTCAACGCATCCCTCAGCTTTGATGACCATGTTCGCATCACTGCCGGGAGCTGTTTTAGTCTTATTAGAACACTGAAGAAATTCTTCGACTTCCTCCCCATCTCAGCCAGAAAATCAGTCGTGGTTGCCCTAGTCCTCTCCCGACTTGATTATTGCAACGGATTAATGGCAGGAGTGAAGAAGTCCACCTTGAGGAAACTGCAAAGTGTTCAACATGCGGCTGCCAGACTCGTCCTTAAACTCCCCAGAAGGTCCTCAGCCTCAGCAGCCCTCAACACCCTCCACTGGCTACCTCTTCACAAAAGAATCTTGTTTAAACTCCTATTCACTGTATTTAAAGCCACTAGAAAAACCGGTCCCTTGTATTTTACCAAGCGCTTTATGTACTACAATCCTACGCGCTGCCTGAGATCCTCAGGAACCCACCTTGTCGTTAGCCCAAGATTTAGGTTAAAAACGCGAGGGGGGAAGACTTTTTCCTTCCTAGCATCTAGAGCTTGGAACAACCTTCCCGTCAACCTCAGGCTAGCCGCTACTGAGAGCCATTTCAGGAAACTCTTGAAAACCTGGGTATTCCAGCAATCCGACTCCTCAGTCTTCGCAGCCATCTGATCCACTCATCACTACGTTTCTTTTTCTGCACGCTCAGCGCCAAGATGCTCCTTCCGGAGCGATAGCCGCGCTTTACAAAATCTCATAAATATCAAATATCAAATAAACCACCCTGAACATACCTCAAATTGACAAGACCCCAACCACGGCCATTTGAGAGCCATCTGCTTCTACAACAGATGGTTTGGAGAGGTCTGGGAGCTTTTTCTGTCCACTGAAATATCCTGCCTTTGTGCAATAACCTCACAATGTGTGTAGCTAGAGAAGAAAAATTATTAATAAATCTTCGACAGAAGTTGGTGAATCCGAGAAAGCTCTGTACTTCCTTAAGTGTCTGTGGGGACCTCCAATGTGTAAGGGCCTTTGCTCTTTGGGGATCCATACTAATTCCCTGAGCTAAAAGGACATAGCCCAAAAAGGAAACAGTAAGTCCATTAAACTCAAATTTCTCAAGCTTGACAAATAAGCTATGTTCTCTCAACTTTCGCAATACTGCTCTAACATGCTCTTCGTGTTCTTGTGGGGAAGCAAGAATACATCAGAATATCATCAATATATGCAACAGTGCATACATCCAATAATTCCAGCAGAACTTTGTTAATGAAAAATTGAAAGGCATTTGGGGCACTCCAAAGGCCTAAGGGCATGACTAGTATTCATATCAATGGAATTTAGTCCTAAAAGTGGTTTTCCATTTGTCTCCTTGTCTGATTCATACTAAATGATGCGTCCCCCTTAGATCTAACTTGGTGAAGATGGTAGCATTCTTGACCTAGTCTAGCAGAGATTGTATCAACGGTAAGAAGCTGCGGTTCTTTATTGGCACATTTTTGAGGGCATGGTAGTCAATGCAAGTACAAAGGTCTTCCCCTTCTTGGGCGCAAAAAATAAAGGCAAAGAGGCAGGAGAGCATGAAGGTCATCTGAACACAATATGAAGCATTTGCTCCAGATATTCACATAAATGCAGATTTTATTTCTCTGTTAAGGCGTATATCCTGCTACAAAGTATCTTGGCCCCAGGTATAAGGTCGATCTGACATAAGGGCGGTGAGGTGAGAGTACCGTAGCCTTCCTTTTATCAAATACCTCTGCGTCATCCCAATAGCAAAATGGCAAAATTGTAGGTACAATCTGTGTGGTTACTGCTATCTCTTTTTTGGAACTCAATATACAATTATTATACAAACAATGTTTTGTTCAATAACTAGAAGACAATGTCATGATATGTTTATTCCAGTCAATGTCAGGGTTATGTTTCTCTCACCATGGAATACTGAGTATGGCTTGGAATTGGAGAGCCTGAATCAAATCAAAATGTGTAGTTCATTTGTTCGCATACACACGTGGACGCCACTGAAGTTGGTGATACTTTTGCGGCCAGGAACCAGAACACGAATTTGGTGTTCTGTTCTTTTCACTAGTACTTACCAGCATACTCTACGTTGATCAACATCAGCGTCTTTTATACCTTTTCCCGGCAGCCGGGACAGAATTACAACCGGCGGAGAGTACAATAAATTTCTGCAGTGCATTCAGAGACAAAGTCAGCCCGATTGGAGCCCTGATGAAGTCGAGGGCTGAGTGCCCTGACGAAACACGTGTTTGCTGGGCATGGAAATTAAAGAATACGTGAAGAAAAACAGCAATCAAGACTACATGTGCACTGATTTATTGTTTGCATTGGTTTCATGTGTAATGAATAGTGACATTGAGGTCTTACTAAATAAGGCGTGTGCACAGATCCGTTTGTGTATCAAAATGTGTAGTTCATTTGTTCTTTGTTTTGAGTAGCAACAATTCCTATGTGGGATGAGTGCTGGGCCCTGATTTGCTCGCACTGCCATCAATTGGCTTAACTTTGTCCACCGTCTCCTTGCGCACAATGGGAATATCTAAATGTTTAGCCAATGTTATATCCATGACTTTTCCAGTGGTACTGCAATTAATAAATATGCACAGATTCCTGGAGTGTTCCCCCCAGACAATCTGAATATGAACAAAGAAATGATGAAAAGAATGCAGAGAAGTGAATTGACATAATGTGGGTGAAACTAAAAGACTCTGGAGTCACTCAAAACATTTGTCTTAACAGGTTTCAGGACCACTAGTTTAACGACTCACATATTGTTTAGGCTTCAGGGTGCATTCATGTAGGAAGTGTCACTTTTTGCCACAATATAATCACAACTTCATATTCCGACGTTTCTGCCATTCTTCATTACTTAACAGTCCTCTCAAGTACGTATTTGCATAGGTTCTGACTCCAGGTGTTTTAACTGGTCCTGGTGTCTTGTCCGATAGGACACATTCTGGCTTCAATATGTCCTCGATCTCTACGTCTTTCAGTAAGATGATGATCCAGTTTTACCGCTAGATCAATTAAAGCACTGCATGATTCAAGTGTATCAACTGCCTGAGATAAAAGATCTTTTAGCTCATCTTTCAAGCACCTGTACAACAACAAATTGCATATTTTTTCCATCCAATTAGCTTCAAAAACCAATCAATTGAAACTGAACACATGCGTCATTAGCTCTTTATTTCCCTGATGCAGATTCAGTAGCTCTGTGACTACAGATTGCAGAAAAGTGTGACGATCAAACAGCTGATTTAATTCAGATTTGAAAGCATCATAAACATACAACAATGGGTCATTCCTCTCCACCAGTGGAATAGACCATGATGAAGTTGTACTTTCCAAGTAAGATGACACAAACACCACCTTTGACTCTTCGTTAGGAAAAGAAGATGCTTTGCCCATGAAGTACAAGGTACACAGTCAAAATATCGAGTTGTAAATATCGACCTACACAAATATCGATTTAGAAATATCGAAGGTAAAGAAAATCGATGTCAAGAATATCGTTGGACAGAATATCGACACTAAGGTAAGTAATATCGATCTTTTTATATCGATTTAAGTAATATCGAAGTCAGTAATATCGATATCAAATATATCGATGTTAGTAATTTCGATGTTACTAATATCGATATTTGTTCTATTGTTATGTATTTTAGTATGTATTTAATATGTATGTGCTATATGTTTTTTGTTAAGTATTTTACTTGTTTTAAGTTATATGTGAACTATTTTCATATATTTATAATGTTATTTTTAAGTCAATTTTACGTTTTAGTACTGGAGCGGGTTGTGGGTTTATAGAGGAATAGGGTGGGAAGTAATTTAATTATATTGAATTAATTATTACTATTTAGGAAATATAAATTAATTTTAATTAATTTTTGTGTTTAGGTTCTGTAGCGGGTAGTGGGTTTATAGGGGAATTGGGTGGGATGTATTTTAATTGTAATTATATAATTAATTATTTTTATTTATTGGTATTGATAATTGATGTATTTTTAATTAATTAATAATAGGCAATTCATCATTTTAATTGGTAATTAATTGTTTAAATTGGTAATTAATATTTGTAATTGGTAATTAATTTATTTAATTGGTAATTAATGTTTGTAATTGATAGTTAATGTTTATAATTGGTAGTTAATGTTTGTAATTGGTAATTAATGTATTTAATGTGTAATTAATTTTTGTAATTGGTAATTCATTTATTTAATTGGTAATTAAAAAAAAAATCTTGGAAATTATTTGTAAATAATTGATAATTAATGTGTTATAAAAAGTCTTTTTTGGTATACAACTAATTTTATCGTTTAATGTCTTTTAATTGGTAATCAATTATTAATAATATATTTTTTATTTTTTACAATATTTTATTGCTTAATATTTAATATTTGGTAACTATTATTTAATAATTGATATTTATTGTTAATTTATTGTTAATTATTTATTCAAATCTATTTTTCTTTAATATTAATGGGTATTTTTAAATGATGTTTAGTTATTTAAAAATTAAAACATTAATACATTTTAATATAAAAATTATTTCTGAGTATGTTTTATTTATTTTTTTGGTATCCAACGCTTTCCCTACTGTTGCACTCTCTGGAGTTGGAATAGTAAATTTTACCCCTACGCTATCCATCGCTTTCCCTACTGTTTCACTGTCTGGAGTTGGAATAGTAATTTTTACCCCTACGCTATCCAACGCCTTCCCTACTGTTGCACTCACTGGAGTTGTAATAGTAATTTTTACCCCTACGCTATCCAACGCTTTCCCTACAGTTGCACTCTCTGGAGTGGGAATAGTAATTTTTACTCCTACGCTATCCAGCACTTTCCCTACTGTTTCACTCTCTGGAGTTGGAATAGTAATTTTTACCTCTACGCTCTCCAGCGCTTTCCCTACTGTTGCACTCACTGGAGTTGGAATAGTAATTTTTACCCCTATGCGATCCAGCGCTTTCCCTACTGTTTCACTCTCTGGAGTTGGAATAGTAATTTTTATCCCTACGCTATCCAGCGCTTTCCCTCCTGTTTCACTCTCTGGAGTTGGAATAGTAATTTTTACTCCTACACTATCCAATGTTTTCATTACTGTTTCACTCTCTGGAGTGGTCATAGTAATTTTTATTTCTATGCTATACAATGTTTTCCTTAATTTTGCATTTTCTGGAGTGGGAATAGTAATTTTACGTTTTACACTATCCAATGTTTTTAATACTGTAGTTTTTTTTGGACTTTAAATAGTAGTTTTATTTATTATTTAGAATTAATTTAGATAATGTATTATGTTATTCATTTGAAAAATATTTAAAGTATATTTAATTTTTTTCATTTATTAAAAATAATTATTTAATTTTTTATGTAATTATTTTATGTGTGGAGATATATTTGTAATTTATAGTATTTTTAAATCATTTATAAGTAATTAAAGTAATTATTAAAATGTATTATTAAGTAAATATATAATATATATTTTACACATGTGTTTAATTAATGTTATATTATTATATATCTATTATTTATTAATTTTAAACATTACTAAATATTTTTAACAATGTTTATTTTATTCATAAGTATTATTTACTTTATTTTACACATTATATTTTAACAGATATATAACGATATTTTTAATTACGATATTTTTAACATCGATATTTTTGTTTCGATATTTTTGTACTTACCATGTTGTAGATAGGATGTCGATATACTTGCCTTCGATATTCCTGCGTCGATGTTTCTGTAGGTCAATATTTTGTCTGTAGATATTCTGTCATAGGTCCGAAGTACAATTGACATTCGTTGGCAAAAGAAGCAAACTTCATAGCATCTCCTGTGTATTGTTCCGAAGGAGCTAATGGAATCGTACGAGTGGTGGTGACATGTATAACAGGTGCCCCAGAACCCATACCAGCTGTGGTGGGTGATGTAGGAAATGTACTTCCTGTAGCCCTGGCACCTGGTCCTAATGTCAGACCACTAAGTCCTGCAGCCCCTAACTCCTGTATTGTATTTACTCTCTGGGTCAATGCCAGTCTGTCTTTTTGTAAATTGCCTATCATATGGGCCAAGTCTGCTAAGGTGATATCATGTACCGCCATATCACTCAGGTGAAAACTCCTGTGGGCTGTCTGTCTGTCGGAATCCCACCTGGATGTTTTTCAATGGAGCGAGATGAAGTCACAATGCTAGGTCCCAACTTCCCTATCAACTTGAGATGACCCAACAGAGGTCAAAGTCAATCCCAACTGACGGGGAAGAGGGAAGGGAAGAGAAACAGTACAAGTCCATTGATAACGGCACTACAGGTGTTGTGTCTATCGCGATCCATCTAGGCTTACGCTGTGTGAATAAACAAATGGTGTATTAGCGAGAGTTCCAATATGGGTAATCAGCTACTTCTATCCGCTCATTATATGAAATACTGTCATACACCTGTGCGCATCTCCTATACTGTCAGGTGTAGGAGATAATGAGGTCAATACGCAATGCCACTCACCTAGCTAAATGGCAAAGAAAAAGGGATAAACGTGTGTAATATCTCAATGGTACAATTACTTCATTCAACGTATGGTTACACTTTATACCTTAAGTGTATAGTGATGTCCTTTAGTGATGTCCTTTAAATGCAGAATCATGGCATGACTGAGGAGCAAATAAAAGAACAAATTATTACTCCATATGCTATTAGTGCATTACTTTATGCAGTACATATCAGCCATAATCATCAGGGTAAAAAACCCAAAACAAATATATACCTTAAATATAAAGAAATCAAGTGTGCTTGAGATATTTCATATGGGCATATGGATTGGTTACTAAACAATGACATGGTTCTTAATACCTGTTTCTCTTTCAGGAAATGAAACTGGGGAGCATCAGAACATCCAAGGCTGAACAAAAGTAATCAGTCAGATAAGTATTGCATGGATAGATTACAGGGATTTGAAAGTTAATATGCCAGTGACCCAGAAACTCACATGGTACATGCCAAGGAGGCAGCTGAGATCAAGCACTGAGTCACTACTCACTCCATTGAGAATTCAAACTGCCAGGAATGGAGGTCGCGCTTTTGCCTTTTTGGCACCATCCCTTTGGAATAAAATGCCTCTCAGTCTGCGCACAACCTCTGAACACACTAGTTTCCGAAAGAAACATAAGACATGGCTTTTCTGCTAATTTCTGCTGCTTACCTTTCTGTCAGAACCGTCTGCATGCGCCATGAGACTCTTTGGACGTGATATGTGCGCAATACAAATATTCTGACTTGACTTGACTTGACAGTGCACTAGCTAATTTACTGGACAAGTTCAAGGTTTGAAGCTTGTTACTTTTCTTGTTTCTTTTTGACAGGATTGCAAAGGGCATCAGGTGAAGCAGGAGATGGAGTTCTCCTGAGACTGAACATGATGAGGCAAGATGGAACACCCGCCCGATGAGAGGAGCCCACTAGGACACCAAGAGCACCAAGGAAGAACACCGTAGTTGAGAAGGTAAGCAACGTGTAGGCAGGAGGCTGCTGTCTACTAACTAGAATGACAAGCAACTTCCTGCATGTCAATGCCCCAATTATCGCTGCAAGTCTCTGCCCCCATAGGGTTCTGCCAATGATGTTGTAGGTGGCATGCTTGACAGATGCACAGCGCTCTTGACATCGACACATCAACCACCCTGGACCACCTATGGAAACTAAAAGCCTTGCACCTGCAACCTACGCATCACCTCCTTTGTTCAATACATCATCCTGAGTGCCAATGCCTCAATGAACTTGACTTGCCTCCAGGACCTGATGCATTACCTGCATCCTTGATGCTTCCTCTGCGTAGTCCACTGTATCGTCCCCGAGCATTGACGTATCCAAGGTACTGTAAGGGGGTCTGTGTGACTCCTGTATACAGCACGCACTGCATCGTGGTGAACTTTTGGATTTGCGGTGGTCAAATGCGACCAGATAGCCTCAGTGGGAGCTATTGACTACTTAGCACTTCATTTTTATTTAATCTTGCAAAATTCATATCTTGACTTGTGTATGGTGGATGTTTGTTGTTTTGGTCTTGTTTTACTCAGATAAATATTGGCTATTTTTCAAACTGGTGCATTGTCCTTTTGTGGTGTTTTCACGATGTTACTATGTGTGTGTGCATGTGCACAAATTCATTACACATTGCCTCTTTAGTTTGGCTTGACTGCTCTGTGCCAAACTACCAGAGGGTGAGCAGAGGTAAACTCTTAGGGGGTCATTAGGATGTCGGGCGGATTGCCTCCACCAGGGTGGCAGTGGCCACCGCCACCCTGGCGGAGGCAATCCGCCCGACAACCACTCTCGTTTTCCCCTCCGCCAGATTAGGATGGCGGAGGGGACAGTGGCGGACCGAAAGACCGTCCGCCGCTTTACCGCCGCGGTCGCCTTGCGACGGCGGCGGTAATAGATTAATATGGTGGCGGTGTCCAATGGACACCGCCAGCCATATTACAATGCCAAAATGTAGGGGCCTTTCCGCAGCGGCAATGCCGCCACGTAAAGGCAGGCGGAGATTGCTGCAGGGGCCCCCTGAAGGGCCCCCAGGTTGCCGGCACTGTCGGGGGCACATGGGGGTACCTATGGTACCCCCCCACATTTACATATGCAAAGCGGCAGGCACCGCATGGTGCCTGCCGCTTTGCATATGTAAATGCGTCAACTTCTGTTTTGCATTGTGGCGGGCGGTGCAGAGAGCACCGCCCGCCACAATGTAAAACATATAGGATGTGCCCGCCACTGTGGCGGGCACATCCTAATACCCCCAACGGGACCCCCGCCCTTACGGCGGGCGGTCCCGATCTCCGTTAGGGTGGTGGGCGGGCGGACAAAGTGTGGGTCCCTACTTGGATAGTGTGCATACCTCTGCCAACTTAAGGCCCCATTTCTAATATTGGTGACCAATGGTGAGGATTGGACCTGTATTTGCGTCTTGTATACAATGATATGTGTATGCTACTTTCATATCTCAGACCATTACATACCAACATACTATTTTTCTTTTTCTCTTTGGCAACCCTTTGAGTTTTTGCAACAACCATGTCTCAATCTGGAGAGCCATCAGCTGTACCTGCAGTACTTAAGTTTGAGCAGGAACATTTGGAAACCTACACAGTGTCCCAGCTCAAAGGGTTCTGCAGGGAGGTCAAATTTTCTTTTAAAGGCCTCACCTCTCTAAAAAGGAGGAACTACAAAAGGTGCTCCTTGCCTGGTTAGTAGCCAGGGATGAAGCTATATTTGTGCCCAGAAGATGGGAATGTTGTTGTGGAGGAGGAACAAAGGCTGCACTTGGAATGACTGGAGGATCCAGCATTGCCTGTTGGGGAGGGGGCAGATTAAATGGTAGAATATCACCCTCCCTAACTGGCAGCAGTGTTTCTCCTAAAGGTCTGTCTTCAGCAGAGTTGAAAGACAGGCGGGTTGAAAGGAAGATTCAGGTGGAGCTGGAAACACTCAGTGTGGATGTAGAAAAGCAGAAATTGACAATGAAAAAGTATTAATTGGCCATGGAGGAAAGCAAGATGCTTTTGGCTCAGGAATTGAACTTGAAGGAGGTGGATTTAAAGCAAAGAGGGCTGAATCCAGCACAGATGCTGGTAGCATATCTTCAGTGTACTCAGAGGGAAAGGTACACGTGCGCAAGAGTCTGGTGTCTGATTATGGAGTGGTAGATGAAATAGATAGGTGGTTTAGGCCTATGAGATAGCTTTGCATATGCACAGGTTTTCCTGAGATGCATTGGGGTGCAGGTACGTGGAAGTATTTCACAGTGGAGGTGAGGGACACCTTATTGGCCATAGGAGATGAGGACATTACAAGGTACACCGCCATCAAGGTGGTGTAGTGTAGTTCCTATATTCCTATTAGGCTCTGCGCATTGGAATAGTGTATCCTGTAGTTTAGACGTAGGACTGAAGTCAACTAGGTCTCTACCGAATATACTAAAATTATTTGTGTGTGTGCCAGCTAGCTCAGAGGTCACTAGAAACCTTCTCAAATAAACAAGAAGGGATTAGTTTCTGACAACCACTTAAAACACGACAACTTTGTTCTCCAAGAATAAGAATGTATCTCTAGAGTCGCGGAAACATTTGATAGTTATTTCACTCAGTCAATCGTGCATGCTTTATTTCACCAGAGGTGCAGAGAAATAGAGAGACAGGCGTTTTCAATAAAAAGGGTATTTATTGAACAGTCTTCTTTCTCAAGCATAAGAAATGAACTGCTGCAATTGTAATACTTGCTGTAAAGTACAGAGCATATAATACGAAGAGTATTATAAAATAGTACTGTAAAAGCATGATATGGTTTCTAAGCCATAAGATACCTAAAATACATAACATACATAGAGTGATAAATAATGACTAAAAGTACACAACTGGTGCTTCTAAAATACACCTACTCTGGTGTACCTAACTTAGGTCTAGTACAAGGAAGAAGTAAGTGAGGTGTAGCCTAGTTTTAGTATTAGTTGCCAAGAATCTATTCCAAGAATTCTCTTAGGGTCTAAGCAGCTCCGTACCTTGGTTTAGAATGTAGGAGGTCTTGTATCTCTCTCTCAGGACTCTATTTCCAAGCAACCCGCAAGGGTAGCCTGGAAACACTGAAGCTGTATTTCTCGGCAGCAGAAAGTACAGCGTCTCTCAGTGCGTCAGCTGGAGGGTCGGCTTCCTTCGGCACTTGCTGCAGCAGGGCGCGTCTGGCAAGTAGATAGTCGAACTGCTCCAAACCACCGTGTGTTTGTTTGGACAAGTGTGGGCATATTTATACCTTGAAGGTGCCGAGCTTGACGTAAGATTGGACATAATAACGTCATCAGAGACTTAATTATCTGAAAACTCCATGATTTCTTGGATAACTTAATATTTATGCAGGGGAAGTCCCTGACTGCTGAATGCGGGTTTTTCCAAGACATCGTTGTAGATTTTCGGAACTTCGGAAGTAGCCAAGCCGTATTAGGACTACTTGAGCTATGTCTTAATATGGTTATGATTTCTATGCCTATATAAGGATACGTTATTTTATATCTATATGAGGGCATGAATCGGGAAAATTACACTAGGGTCCTAAAACGCTATACAACAGTGGCTAAGGTCAGGAGATATTGTTTGACCCCAGAGAGGTATAGGCATCAGTTTACGGAAAGAGTGAAACTTGGCCGTCAGAGATGGGTAGAGTGTGTGGATTATTTCTGCAGATGGTTGGGTGAAAGGTAGTGAGGTAGCAGAGTATCAGGGGCTGTACAATGTTTGTATTACACAAAAGCAGATGTTTAATCTTTGTTTTCCAGAGATTCACCAGCACTTGATTGACAGTAAGCTTTTTGAACCCAGGAAACTTGCTTAGGAAGCAGAACTCTGGCTCAGTACCAGGGTCCACAAGAAATTGTATGTGGGAGGCTCCACCAAGGTTAGGCAGGGCCCCAAAAAATAAAAGTAAGGATTTCTCTAAAGGGCCCCAAACTAGTTCCTGGGTTAAGAATTCCCAACCCCCTTTTGAGACGAAAAGTTGATTCCCTTCAGAAACGCCTGCAGGGACGGGACACCTGAAGTGTTTTGCATGTAACCAGGAAGGACACTTCAAGGGGGTCCTAAGTGTCCCAAGTGGGCACAGCCCCCCACCGATGGGCAGTAACTGGGGATGGCTAGTGTAGCACTTGGGGAGGAGTTGATCCCCCTGGGCCAAGTACGCATAGTGGCACTCTGCAGAGTTCCACAGAGTGCAAAAAAACTCTGCTCCACCCTCTCATAATTACAAAATAGAAAAAAAAACCAATTACCTGTTGTGGTGTCTCCGGGCTGCCCACCTCCTCCATGTAGTTTCTCTCCCTTGCTGCCTTTGTCCTCGTCGGTAAAACAATCCTACGTTGTAAGTCTTGCATGTACTGTGTGCGTGCATGCGCAGTCACACAAGACCTACAACATAGGAGTTTGCTACCTGCGAGAACAGTAAGGAGGAGTGACTACAGCGAGGAGTAGGGAAACCTAATGTTTTTTTTCTATTTTGTATTTGGCATGGGCAGGGGTTAACTCTGCTCCGCTGTGGAGTCTGAGGGTTTCCTGACCACCGATTTCCCAATGGAGCACGGAATTGGCAAAACTCTGGCGGAGCAGTTCACCATCCGTGCTTAGTTCTGAGTTGATCCCAGTTTCCCTTGGTGACAGTGAATTGGTCCGGATAACCCTCATACCTGACAACACTAGGAAGTACAGACAGTGGATAACCATCAATGGGAAGAGGATGGAGGTTCTGAGAGACACAGGAGCCAGCATGACAACTGTCTGATGCCATCTGGTGTCTTCAGAGCAGGAAGTCCCTAATGAGGTCCACCAAGTAGTTGCTGTACACAACAGTAAATGGCAATGTTTGGTGGCTCAGGTTCCTATTCAGTGGGGGGCAGGGGAGGGGTTTTCAGGTTACTTGACGTTAGCTGTGAGTCCATCCATGCCTTTGGATTGTGTGCTGGGCAAAGGCCTTGAGCATATCGCCTAGCAGGACACACTTGGAGATGTTGAGATTTCCTGAGTGGGTGTGCCT
This sequence comes from Lissotriton helveticus, assembly GCF_964261635.1. Classification (NCBI taxonomy): domain Eukaryota; kingdom Metazoa; phylum Chordata; class Amphibia; order Caudata; family Salamandridae; genus Lissotriton; species Lissotriton helveticus. The sequence goes on along the minus strand of NC_136069.1, from coordinate 1,133,046,108 downwards.
GACCACACAGCCCATGGCAGCACATGTGGCTGGGCTGAAGGACCTGGAGCCTGAAAGAGTAGCCCAGGTCCCTACTATGAAGAGGAAGAGCAAGGAGCCCAAGAAACCGGCTCCTGAAATTCCCACAGTCTGGGAGGAGGCTAAACATGAGGAAGGTGCACCGGAACCTACGAGGAAAGATGTGGCAGAACTGGGGAACCTGCCTGAACTGCCCCAGTGACAGCATGGCTGAGGTCCCTCCATGGAGGAGTTCTACACAGCAGGCAGCTGGTGACACCTCTGGAACTCACCTGATCTATTGGAAGAATAATCTCCTGTATAGTGAGACTAAGGTTGCTGAGCCTGGGGCAGCCTGTGTGCTGGTGTTACCCCAGTGCTTTAGTGCCTTCCTGATGGGTCTGGCTAATGATGTGTGTGAGCAATTGACCTGGTATATGCTGTCCACTAATTAAAGTGGGCACCTTGTAGCAGTACAAACAACCCTTATGATGATTTAAGAAGTCAAAGATAACCTTAGAAAGCTATCCACGTGGGAGCTGTGGAGAACAGCCTTCAGGCTTAGTCTTGAAGGAATGTTAAGCAGCTTGTTTTACCAGAATACAACCTTATAGAATGTATTAAATGAAAGGAGAACCACACAGTAGGGTTACAAATATGTATTTATTACTATAACACACTGTACTTATGACACAGTATCTTCTACACGAAGATCCTCACAAAGCACACAATACTGCAGCAGAGAAACAATAGTAAATCACACTAATACAATGTGTGTCCCAGGGGGAGATCAAACCATATACTAAAATAGTGCTATATGAACCACAACTCTAGTCAAAACAGCGTCTAAAGGATATGGAATCTATGGGACCCCAAGGAATCACCCAAGGTGAGTATGTAGGCACCGCAATGAGGATGGTTGCAGTGTGGAAACCCGAACGCGTGCACTGTACAATTCAATGGGAGAGTCACAGTTGCTGTTTTAAAGTTTAAGGACCCTTCTAAGTGGACTTTGAATAAACCCCGTGGAAGTAGGAGAACCACCCCACCCGTGGATACCGTAGTACCAGAGTTACCTATCCCAGAGAAGCCTGGTGCATAGGTCTGAAGTGGCTTCGGAAACTGCCGTCAAACTCTTTGGAGGACTTCAAAGAAGAGCCACTGCTAGGAAGAACAAAAGTGTCCGTTGGAATCCAAAAGTGGATTCTTGATGAAGAGTACCTTAAAGCAGAAATGACAGCGTCTGGGTCACTTAGGAGTGACCAGGGGCTCGGTAGACGACTACTCACCAATGTCGGGTGCTTCAGGTGCGAAGAGGGGGTTCTTGACTCTGCAGCCATAGGGACCAGAAGATGTCAAGGACAACCATGAGTCGGATGTGAGCTCTCCCCCAAAGGATGTCGAGTGCTGGGGGGTCGATGTCCAGCTGGAGCACGAACAAGCATTGGCAGCGGCAACCCACAAGGAAAGTCAAGAAAGGTTATGGTTCAGATCAGCAAGGTCCAGGAGACTCACCAAACACAGGGGAGTCAGGGCAGGCCTGGAGCAACCAGGGGAGCCCAAGAGAAGCATTGTTGATCCTCGAGAGGACCCACAGGCTGAAGGCACAGGAGCCGCAAGAGAGGACCTCGAGCAGTTTCACAAAGCAGCAGCCCACGGATCACTCAGTGTGAGGAGGCCAAAGTTCTTTGTAGGAAAGGGTGCAGGAAGTTGGAGCTACTCAGAGCCCAGTGCACTTGTTTTGGAAATGCCAACAAGCATATGCACTAGCAGAAGTATGCACTTCACAGGGGTACAGGTATTGCCGCCTCCATGAGGGATTCTGACGTTAAACTTGGTAAAAGGGCAGCTTGGACCTCAAGGGACTTGGAAACTCACCTCCTGTGTTGCAGGAGTCTTCAGAGTCTGTAGGAGCTCAGTAGAAGCAGACCAGTCAGTTGAGATGTAGTGCCTGCGGTTGCAGGGGAGTGACTCCTTCACTCCAAGGGAGATATCTTCAGTTGTCCATGATGCTCCCCAGGTCCTGCACGGAGCCTGTATGGTGCACAGGCACAGAGGATGCTTCAGACTGAGAGGGAGCTGAAGTTGATCCCAAACGAAGTCCAGTGAAGCCCTGAGTGTCCAGACGGTGAAAGTTCAGTGTTTTCTGGTTCAGAATCTTGTCCACGTCCAATCTAGGGATCTACAGCCAGGTAAACCCTTTTGTACCCACGGTCGAGGGTTGGACAGATTCAGGGGTCCCTTGCAGGGAATGATCTGGACAATGGGGAGGATATTCCCCAGTCCTTTGTCCAGTTCCATGCCAGAGCTAGAGCCAATGGCTCCCAGGACTGGTTAGAACTGGACTATGCATAGGGACACCAAATGTGCCCCTCACGCAGACTTTGGTCATTGGAAAGCGTACCCACCCAGCCCTAATGCACTAAATTCTGTCTAGGAGGAGGTCACACCTCCCTGTGACAGGATGCCTATTTTTCCACTTTCCTCTGCTCGAGCTTGGCTCAGCAGCAGGAGGGCAGAAATGTGTCTCTGGTCACCAGCAACCATTTTGTACTGCCCAGGACTAGATGGCTGGTACCGGGAACACCAGGGACCCAACAAAGCTCACTTCTGAAGGCTGGAATCATACATCCCACACCGGTTACCAGTGTGGGGGTATGATTCAACAATGTTTGATACCAAACACGATAGGGCTACTTTCAGCCATTTTAGAGTTGGTCATTACGCGGTCGCCTAATGCCACTCTATATGTCGCAAATTGCTGATACACTGACAACCCGGGAGAATGGACTACGAAGGCTGCAGGGGTGTCCTGCCCAAGCAGGGGCACCCTCTCACTTAGAACCAAGCACCCTGCCTTTAGGATTGTTAAGGCCTGCTATAGGGGTGACTTATAGGTTTTAAGTGACCCTTAGAAATAAGCAACCTATATCTAAAGTATGAGGTGCAGGGACCATCTTACACAGGCTGCAAGGGCCGGCCTGTAGATCCATTTTGCATGACCTCTCATGGGTGGCATAATACATGCTTCCGCCCATGAGAGGCCTCTAGGGTACCTATGCCCTGGGTACTTGAATACCATACTATGGACTGTCAAGGGTACCCAATAATCCAATCTGGAGTGTACCTAATTACATGACAAAATAGTTTAAGGAGAAAGCAGATAGCCTAGGGTCCTGATTAGGTGGATCCCAGTCAGACTAGTCAAAAACAGTATCACATGAAGCAAAAAGTGGGGGTAACCATGAGAAGCAGGTCCTACTTTCCTACACTCTGCCTCTGGCAGGTCATTAGGGTGCAAGACAAGACCTTTAATTGACTTGTCAACCACTTTTATTGGTCTCAGTGAGGACAGCCTCTGATGCCTTTTGCACGTCCTGTCCTACCTATCAGGTGAGTGACAAGATAGGGGAGAGATGTAAGGCTCCCCTGCAACTATTTCCTGTCTTGAGTACTCCTTTTGAGAGGGTGGGCATTGACATTGTGAGGACTCTAGATCCCAAGACAGCCATGGGCAACAGGTTCATCCTGGTCTTGGTGGACAATGCTACCTGGTTCCCCAAAGCTAGCCCTCTGATGACAGTAACTGTACCTGCAGTGGGAAGGGCACTGATATGAATCTTTGCCCCAAATGTTTTTTCCCCAAGGAGGTGGTATCTCACCATGATACCAACTTCATGTCCTTGTACATTAAGCACATGTGGTAGGAGTGTAGAGTAACCTACAAGTTATCCACTCCTTACTACTCCTAAACCAATAGGGTTGGTTGAAGGGGTCACCTGGACCCTTAAAGGCATTTTTTGGGTCTCTCTAAACCCTTGAGGTATAAGTGGGACATCCTCTTGCCATGCCTATTTGCTTACAGGGAGGTACCACTGAAGGTGAGTTGACTTTAGCCCTTTTGAAATTCTGTATGGGCACCCAGTGAGAGGACCTCTCAGTCCGGTGAAGGAGGAATAGGAGCACGCTCCCATGAAGCCACCCCTGGATGTATGTAGTTAAATGCTGGCCTTCTGCAAGTAGACAGCCTGCTTCTGGGAACTCACCCAGTAGAATCGGGAAGCTAGCCAGTAGGATATGAACTGCTCGGATGACCAGAATACCACTCTGGATACGTTTCATCCTGGCCAGAAAGTGTGGTTGATGGCACTTTTAGATCCTCGTACACCTGCAAGACCACTGGTCTGGCCTATTTGAGGTGAAGGAGCACGATTGAAGTCACCTACAATGTGGGCTTGCAGACTCCTAGGAACCCTTTGAGGGTCCTGCACGGGAACCGCCTCAAGCCACACTTAGATAGGTTGGAGTTGACCATGCTCTTGGTAACAGATGATGGGGTGGAAGAGGAGAGTGACTCTCTCCCCGAACTCCTATCTGTCAAATAGCAGGATGGATCAGTGGAGGTCATGGTCCTCTCCCCTACACTGACCATAAAGCAGTAGAGAGACTGTTGCCAAGCGCTGGGACAGTTTGCTTCGCTGTTTTCACTCACGCTAGGAGTCATCCATTGGTGAACTCATGATATGTTACTGTGGACAGCCCTTCTATTAAGCACAACACTTACAGTATATCTGACCATTTGAAGACCAGCATCAAAGAAGAAGTCTCTAAGAATTAAGTGTTATTGAGCCCTCCAACAGCCCTTGGTCTAGTCCAGTGAATCTGGGCTCCAAGGCTTCTCCACTTGGTGTCACACCCAAACTTTGGTTCTGTGTAGCCTACCGTGGGCTCAACGCGGTCAGTTAAACTGATGCACACCCATCCCCAAAACTGATTATCTCATTGATCGGCTTGGAGCTGCCAAGTTTCTCAGCACATTTGATTTAATGGCTGGGTACTGGCAGATTGCCTTGACTGTGGGGGCACAAGAGAAGCCAGCATTTTCAACACCAGAAGGGCACTACAATTTCTGGGTTATGCCTTTTTGGTTGTGGAACTACTCAGCCTCCTTCCAGAGGTTGGTCAATCCGTGCCTGGTTGTGTTGGAGAACGTCTGTGTGGCTTATCTAGATGACATTGCAGTCTTCAGCCCCAGTTTTGAGGACCATTTGCACCACCTGGGGAAATTGTTGAGGGCCCTGCAGAGTGCAGCCTCACTATCACAGCCAGTAAGTGCCATATAGGGTAGAGGTCTGTGGTTTACTTCAGACACCAAGTAGGGGGCGGCAAGGTGCAGCACCTGCAACCAAAAATGGATTCTATTCTGGCTTGGGCACCCCTCAAGACTTAGACCAAGGTGAGAGCCTTCTTAGGTCTCAATGGTTACTACAGGAGATTCGTCAAGGGATACATCACCATTGTTGCTCCTTGACAGAGCTGAGTTCCAATAAGCAGCCACGTCAGGTAACCTAGACAGAGGCTTGCCAGACTGCTTTTGACACCCTGAAGGAGGCCATGTGCACAAAGCCTGTGCTCAAGGTTCCTGATTTCGCCAAGGAATTCATGTTGCAGACTGATGCCTCAGAGCATGGTGTGGGGACTGTGCTTTCACAGTAAATAGAGAGGGCCTAGATCAATTTGTATCCTTCATCAGTAGGAGGTTAGTTCTCCGAGAACAGAGGTGGAGCGCAATAGAAAGGGAAGCTTTTGGTGTGGTCTAGTTGCTGAAGAAGCTAGGACCCTCCTTGTTTGGGACCCGCTTCCAGGCTCAGACAGACCACGGCCCCTCAAATGGTTAATGCACAAGAGGGGTGAGCACCTAAACTGTTGAGGTGGTCCATCTCCTTACAGTGAATGGACTTTATGGTGTAGCACCATCCTGGAACAGAACACACCAGTTCTGATGGTCTTTCCAGGTGGTCACCCGTTAGTGAAGAGAACTCCCAAGAGGTTGGGTAGTTCTCCGCAATCTCTGCTGGAGGGGGGACTTGTGTTAGACCTGGCATCTTTTGGCTTCCCCAGTCCTTTTTCTTCTGATCTCCTGTTTTTGACTGTGTTCTGAACTTCGTTTTTGCTGGTTTTAGGACTCTGAGCACTTTACCACTGCTAATCAGTGTAAGTGCGTGGGCTCTGGGTCTAAAATGTGATGGCATTTGGTTTCCCTATGATTGGCATATGTGATTTACAGATTTTTCCCTAGTACAGTGCACTACATGTGCCTGTGGCCTGTAAATCAAATGCTACTAGTGGGCCTGCAGCACTGATTGTGCCACCTACATGAGTAGCCCTTCGAACATGTCTCAGGCCTGCCACTGCAAAGCCTGTGTGCACAGTTTTAAACTGCCTTGCTGTCCTGGCATGTTTACTTACTTGCCATGCCCAAACCTTCCCTCTTATTACCTGTAAGGCACCCCTACGTTAGGCCCAAGGTAGCCCCATGGGCAGGGTGCAGTGTATTTAAAAGGTAGGAGGTATACTTTTGAGTTTTACAAGTCTGGTAATTAAAAATTGCAAAATTCATTTTTCACTACAGCAAGGTCTATCTCAAATTGGTTAGGATTGAAGCTGCCTAGTAACACTTTACAAGTGTAACTTCTAATAGGCAGAAGATAGAAAATTGTTAGGTGTCTCTGGACTCACAATTTAAAAATACATATTTTAGTGAAGCTGTTTTTCAAATTGCAGGTCTGAAAATACAACACTTTGAAAGTTCCCATTTTCATACTTTAACTATTCTGTGCCTATGACTGTCCCTAGAATACACGTCTGGGTCACGATGACAGCTGGGCTTTGTGAATTCTCTCTAGACAGCCACACACAAAGGGAGCTGAGGTGTCCCCTGCATATCCTGATGGCCCTTCACCAGGCTGATGGGTCTTCCTGAGCTAGAGTGGTGACAGAAACGGGCACTTGCACCAGAATAGGGCTGTGCCTGTTCCCACACAAAGAGTTGCATACTCCCCTGTAGTGTGTCTGGAACAGGACTAGGAAGGGCAGGGTTTTGGGCTCTACAAAGAACTTTCTGTGAAGTCTCCCTACTTCAACGGCAAAAATGACATAATTGTTATTGTTATTGTTATTGTTAAATTGGATTTGTATCGCGCCAATCACCTACAGGTCTCTAGGCGCTCGGAAATCGATGGAATTCATACAATAACTATGTGTCCCACAAGAAGGTAATACAGCAGCCAGCCTATATTGTAACCAAAGCCCTCCCAAACAATAATGTCTTTAGACACTTTCTGAATCGCAGGAGATTCACCTCTCTGCGCAGTTCCTCAGGCAGCTTATTCCATAATTGGGGAACTAACACAGAGAATGTTCTCCCTCCCTTGGTTACCAGCTTGAACCGAGGGCAGGTAAGCAGCTGAGAGTCAGAAGATCTAAGATTTCTTTTTGGACAATACACTTCCAGCCGGTCTCTGATATATGCAGGAGCCCGGCCATAAATTGCCTTATGGGCCGTGCAAAGACTCTTGAACTCTACCCTCTCCTTTAAAGGGAGCCAATGTAGGCTCCGTAACAGAAGAGAGGCTCTAGTCCTTCTGGGGAGTCCAAAGATCAAACGCGCCGCGTCATTCATCACGACCTGTAATCTGTTCATGAGGATTTTAGGGAGACCTAAATAAAGGACATTCCATAGTCTATTCTTGACATGATTGTTGCTGCCACAACTGTTCGCAACATAGACTGGGAGAGAACGGGTACTAGTTTACGTAGCTGCCTGATAATGTTCGTACAGCTCCCAACAACGACAGAAATTTGCCTGCCCATTAACAGGTCGCAATCCAGCTTAATCCCCAAACTCTTTACATTTGCCTTTGGATTCGGAGTTGGGCCTAACTCCTGTGGCCAGTAGAGATCGCTCCAAGGTGAGGTGGCTGATGGAATTACCAAAACCTCAGTCTTATCTGGATTGATCTTTAGCAGATTTCTCGTCATCCAGCCGACCGTGTACCTCAGGATATTCTGCGCTTGCTGCTGCGCTGCCTCAGTATTATCGATACTCAGTACAAGCTGGGTGTCGTCAGCGTAGTTAAAGACTCTAAAGCCCATACTGGCCAAAGATGCAATCAGGGGTTGAAGATATAAGTTAAACAGTAGAGGGGACAATGCGGAGCCTTGAGGCACCCCACATTCTAGAGTCCCCACGTCTGATATCAGATCCCCCAGTTGTATCCTCTGAGTTCTTCCCAGAAGAAAAGATTTCAACCAGTCAAAAGCCTTGCCTTTGACCCCGATGTTGTCTAATCTTTCCAGGAGCAGGGCATGGCTGACAGTATCGAACGCCGCTGACAGATCTAAAAGAATCAGGGCGCTCGGTTTCTTAGTGTCAGCCATGCCTCTTAACTCGTCCAGCACCGATAGCATCACCAACTCGGTACTGTGGTGTGCTCGAAACCCTGCCTGTCGCTCGTGGAGTAAACAATGGGACTCCACGTGAAGAGATAAAAACTTCAAGACGTGCTGTTCTAAAATTTTCGCGAGAAAGGGCAGCTGAGAAATCGGTCTATAGTTCTTCAACACCGCGGGGTCCGCGCCAGGTTTCTTCAACAGGGGCCTAACTCGCGCTTCTTTAAATTCGGCTGGTAGATACCCCATTTCTAGAGATCTATTAAGGAGAGAGATAAGACGCTCCTCCAGAATAGGGCGGGCCATACGGAATACACTAGGGGGGCATGGGTCTGCTGGAGAACTGAACCTCTGACACCATATACTCCGAACACTTCTGGAGTGAGGATAGTCTGCCAGGAAGAAGAGCTGTTGTGCTGCCAAGAGAATCTGCCACTTTGCTGCTTGCTTTGCTGTGTTAACATGTTGCCAGTTGCATCTTGCATGAGTGTTAGAGGACTGGACTTTACTCTCTACATGCTGTTTTTAAGATTTTCCCAGGGCTTGACTGAGCTTGCTAACTGTTACTGAATTCTCAGGGACATTGAAGACTTCACCTACATCTTACTGCCAGCACCTGGGCTCCTTTTCTGTGAGTCAAGTGGTGCCAAAGCCAGTCCTGGGCCCTTGGAGATGAATTTGGTGCTTCAACAGCAAAATCAATGCATTGATTCAAAAGCGTTAGTTCTGAACCAGCGCATCCCTGCGAAATTGACGCATCGCCACTGCATGCACTGAAGCCGCGGACACCACTCGCTGAGTGTGCGACGCAAATACCTTGACTTTCAAAGCTGCCCCACATTTTCTGCTGCGTGAGTCTCGGACACCGCACCTCCACCGCAAATGATACCCAACTCATCCTCTCACTCACCGACGACCCCACCGCCACCAGAACCAACTTCCACAGATGCTTGACAAAAATCGCCAACTGCATGAAGAACAACTGCCTGCTGATAAACAAAGACATGAAGGAACTACTGATCTTTGGCAATAGCAGCAACATGTGCAATGACTCCTGTTGGCAATCAGACCTAGGACCGGCACCCCCTCCCTCCAGCCACACCAGAAACCTCTGAATCATCATTGACCTGCTTCCTCACTCTGCGCATGCTATCTAAGATCTTCAAGTGGCTAACCCTATACATGAGATGCACCAGGACACAGGCCTTCATCACCAGCAAACTGGACTACGGCAATGTCCTGTACATAGGAATCACCTCACCTCACATCTGCTACAGATACTTCGGACCATACAGAACACCGTAGCCAGGCTCATCCTCTGCCTTTCCTGATGAATCCACATTACATTCCACCTCAGGCAACTCTACTGGCTCCCCATACAGAAGAGATGCCAATTTAAGCTGCTGACCCACACACACAAGCTTTAACACAACCAATGACCCGCATGCATTCACTACCGCCTGAACTTCCACCAACCGTTGAGAAAACTAAAGGGCTGGCTGTTCTAAATGGTTTTCGGATTGCAAAGTCTGTCATTCACAAAATCATAAGATTTGCAGCTTCAAAATATTTATCACAATGTAGTAAAAATAAATTGCAAGTAAGAAAAGTGGTTCTGACAACCTAAGTGCCTGTTGTAATACACACTGGATTAAAAAGAAAGGAACCAAGTCAAGTACAGCCCTTTCTCCATTGCGAGTTAATAAGTAACGCATCAGTGATTTGTGATCTAAATTATGGATGCAAACCATTGATGTTTTACAGAAACTCAAACGTTGTTGTGAACAAATAAAACATTTGTATGTTGAAAGCTATCACAGAGGGACAGCTCCTACCTTGTGAATGGTGGCTGCTGATATCAAAGGGAGCGGAAAGTGGTACTGGAACTAATGTCATTTACTGCCTGCTAAAACCAATTCAGTGCCCAAACACGGACAAAGATTTCTTTAAAAAAAATTTAGGATGAAGTTAATATGAATGCAGGTGCAGAGGACTGCTGACCATCACAGGCCTTCATCCCTGCATTGGCAGCCATGCAGATGAGTTACAAACAGACTTCTGCCTCATGAATATTCATGAGGCAAGGGTTTTGCGTCCCCCTGCGAACCAGCATTTTGTAATGTGAAACATTAGTACATCAATCACATCGCAAGGTGAAGGTGGGAATCGCAAACCTGTCAGTGTGCAAAGGCACTGTCTAGTTTGTGTATTTCAAGTTCTCATTTCTTTATCAAAGGAAGGCGTTGTTAGCCTGGTGGAATGAAGATAATGCTGTCATAATGACCAGCCCAATGAGGCAGAATATCATATTTAAATATTATTCCATGCATCAGGTACATAATATTGCTTCCCTGTTATCATTTTGAACGTACTGACAAGTACAATGGGGACATGTTTGCCAATATCTGGTGTATGCCAAAGTCAATTGTAGCTCCAATGTAACTCATAACATGAAGGTGTCTACTGAAGGGGTAAAATTGATTTGACTTTCACTTTCTACCTGCATCCTTGGATCAGGACTGAAGTACTACCTTCTTCTTCAGTCCTGCCCTGAACCACACGTCCACTTTTGCTTCCGCTGCCCAATTGTTACTTCTCCTATCAGCTTTACACTTGCTGTCCTACCTCTTCCCCCTGATAGACCCTCCTATGTCCCACTACCACATCAAAAGAGTCCCACCACTTCATGTCTCCACCATTTCATTCTGTTCTCACAATTTCATCGTTTCATTCTATTTTGCAACACTCAGTGGGTACATTAGAACAACATGGTAGCAGGCATATTCTGATAGTTGTAGGTAAGGGCAACTTCATTACTATTAACTGAGCCCAACAAATTACTATTTTCCAAAATACTCCTGTTTTTTTTTTCAATAACTTCCATTGGTACTTCTGGCAATTTGAGAAGTGCACTGTTCTTAATATATTATATACGAATTCTGAGATCTACCTCTCACTATGTATTTACCTTTTAAATGTATTTCTGCACATCTTGCTACACCTGCATATGGTCATCCCAGATTGAGGACAGTATAGAAAGACCGCTGCACAGTGTAGAATCCTACCCAGCGCGGACACTCACCGATGACTGTTCCACACACAAAGAGTAGTTACACAAGTCTTTATTCTTCAATGTGTAAGCAAGACCTCAACTTTCTAAACCAACATTCACTTCTTTGCCCTCCAATGCCTATGTCACATGTCTACAAAGTCCATCGGAAACCAAAGGAATTCTGTAATTCTTTATTTATATGATACTAAATCTCCCCCTTTGTTAAAACAAAAAGTTACATTAAAAAAAATAGATACACAAATAATTACAAATACACATGCACTTATAACTCTTCAATGAGCCTTCATGGCGCTTGGATCAGACGTCATGATTGGGTCATCGGACACCGGGAGCTGGCAGTCGAAGTATCAGCAATCTGCATTGGTGAGCGGGAAACAACAGCAGTCACAAGATCATCCACTGTCTGTCCAAACGTAGTCTCTACGGTGATATTGATGTTTGGTAAGTCATGCACCACAAGTCCAAAATTAGAAGAGTCTCTCATAAGGGACTTCCCAGGAGGGTGGGCGCTCACCATGTGTCCTTTGGTGGTTGTGACAGTAAAGGGTTCAGCCTCAAAAGGAGCATCACAATTTCGCTTTCTAGATTACTGAACTAATCCTTGATCCCTTCTCTTAATAATGTATTTCAGTTTCCCGGCTTTGGCAGTCTATCCCGGCTTTGGCAGTCTATGAGGGGAAAGCTCGAGCATCGGCAGTTTACGGCTCTGAACTTTGGGGCCTGGAGAACACCAAAGCATTGGCAGTGGCTGAGAACAAGTTCTTGAGAGACATAGTCTCGCTGCCCCAATCGACCCCTTTGAAACCATTATTCTTTGACATGGGCCAAAGATCGATTTCTGATTTAGTCCAAATTCGCCCCTTGTTATTTTGGGTGCGCCTCAGAAGGATCCCCGAACTAGTTAATTATGATCTAGTGCTGGATGAGCTAATTAGATTGAATATAGCCAACAAAATAAAATGGTTGAACAAATTAAAGACCCTGGTGGTATCTATAGGTCCTGGGCGACTCTTGGACCACTCAAACCCCCCGCCGCCCCCCCCCGAAACAAGTTGTAAAAAAACTATATTGGGATTGGGTTGAGGCAAAGGAACTAATTAACCCAAACTGGGGTACACTGACGAATAACTTCCTTGAACACAAGCCCTTCAGGAAGTTAGAGTCATTTTTGGACTTTATTCAGACTCCCTGTGATAGAACTTTGTTCCTGAAATTAAGATATGGCACCCTTCCTCTTAACACATTCATGGAAGGGTGGAAGGACAAGAGGGAATCTGACCTAAAATGCCCAGGTTGTTCATGTCCCAAAGAATCCCTTGGCCATTTTTTGTTTGCATGTACTGCTTACAAGCAGGCTAGAGCAAAATGGCTGAAGCCGGTTTGTGGAGAGCTAGGAGTTAGGGACTACAGAACAGCTTTGCGCATTATTTCAACAAATACAATTTCTATGTATATTGTTTGTGGGGTCGCTAAATACTGGGCAAGTGCTTGGTATACCAGGTCTAAATTGCTACCCAATGCTTGATTCGTTTTATTAAGGAAAATTCCTTTTATAAATGTTCCATTTCATTTATTATCTGTCTTGAGTAAATGTTACCTTAAATGTAATGGGATTTTTAATACTTGTATTACTGTTTATGTATTTGTGTATGTTTGAATGTCTGTACTTTTATGATTTTTTTTTCGAATAAAGTATTACAATTTTTTTTTTTTTAAATTTCAGTTTCAACATATCACTGTCTTGGCTCGTGTCAGTGACAATTTGCTCTAATGACATGGCAGCTGGTGTGCAGGATTTTACGATGAAGTTTATGTAGGCTTCAGCTGTCTTAGACGGTGTACTAGGGCATTGTATCAGCATTCTTGAAAAATAATCAGCAGGATTTTGATCATACACTGGACGGTGAATGATGGTGTAGGTTTATTACCAGAAATCTCAGACCCCAACATTCAATACTAGGTGACATTTTGGCTTTAGAATGACTTAATACTGTCAATAGTGCTCGATTGGTCACTACTGTGAACGGTTTCCCATATAGGAGCACATGGAAATATTCACAAGCCCACATCACCTCCAAGTTTTTTTCTCAGGTTGTGAATAAGCACATTCTGTTTGTGACAAGCTTTTACTGGCATATGCCACAGTATGCCTCCAGACATTTGGCTGTCAATTGTGTATTGCACCTTGCCGAACAGGGCTCGCATCAACTGCAACTTCTGTGTTATGCATTCACTTGGTCCCAATCACGGAGACGATACTGGAGCCAATGCTGGACATCCTATCCCTCTCAGAAAAGCATGAGACCAAAAATGAGACTCCTTAATGATGCACTGTTCAAAGGGGGAAGGAGGGCAGGTATAAAATAAGAAAAGAGAGACTCGCAGTACTGGATCTGCCATGCGGTGATGCACACTGCATAAGAGGATTTGCCACTTCTGAGACCTTCTGTGTTTGTGATGGTAGGGACGCATGGTATTGTGAAGACACAATACACTGCAAACAACAATAAAAGGCACTTACCATTAGTACACTAGCAGGTCTTCTTATACATTGTCATTGCATTAACTTTAATAACATTCACTTACTTGCTTCTTCTACAATACGGCATGAAAGTAGGATAACCAGGTTCACAGATAGGAATTTCTGAGACCCATGAGGATGAACTCAAAATACTGATTGGAGACTCAAACATTTCCAGGATAAACCTTGAAACATGGGTTGGAGTTTTTTAGCACTTCCAAGGTTACACTCCAAACATGGGTTGGAATTTCAGGCCATCCCAAAGTTGCCCTTGAAACATGGGTTGGAGTTTCTGGCACTCCCAATGTATACTCGGAATACAGATTGGAGTATGACGCTCCCAAGGTATGCTAGGAACACAGGTTGGAGTAAGACACACCCAATGTATACTAGGAACATTGATCTTGGTACAAGGATCACGCATGAATCAAAAGCTCTGAGGAGAATTCTCTAGGCACTAATGTTCGTCAGAGTAACACAGAGCAAAGTCTCTAGTCCTTGTATAAACACAGTTCAAAGGTTGAGGTTGTAGGAGGGGTCTGGAGCTAGAGCAATCAGCATGAACTGGAAGGAAGTCAGTGGAAGGAAACTTGAAGATAAGTCTATAATCTTGAAGACGGTAATACTCCTGCCTGCTAACTACTAATTAAGGATAGTGCACACTAACTTGACATCAAGTACTTAAACTAGTACTTCAACTTGTCCTAAGTATAAAGAAGGTCTGAGGTCTTGACTCAGGAAGTGCCAAGGAACTAGAGTAGTTGAACAGGAGGCGGAGACGAAGGATGCAAGGAGAGAGCTGGAGCCAAGGGAATCCCCAGAGGAACTTTGAACTGCAGCCAAGAAGTGCACTGCTCAGATCCGGTGGATTTTTCAGGTAATTTTTCAAACTCATCACTTCCCAAGGGTGCGGGGGAGGATTGTACCAGGGTAAGACCTGGGTTCCCAAAAAGGCTTGGTGTCATGACTGTAGGGACACCGAACTGGGCACCCTGGCTTGAAAGCAAGAAAAATGCCTCTTCCCCACCTGCAGTAAATGCAGTTGTCAATCCCCCAATGTGATCTCAGGAGAGCACTGGCCATGTCGGAGAGATCACTGAGGTGACTCTAGTAGGGGATGTGGATGTAGCCACATGAGCTCTCTGGCCCACTAACATGTAAAAATACAAACAGCATCCTGTTATTAATGGGGTTAGTTTGGAGGCATTGAGAGACACTCATGCTAGTGTTACCATGGTGACCAAGCAACTGGTGTCCTCTGAACAGTATCTGCCTGGAAGGACCAATTAAGTCACCAATGCTGACAATGTGACAGTAAACCACCCTGGCAATGGTGTACTTTGACTGGGGAGGATTTGCTGGCCAAAAAGAGGTTGCCGTGTTTTCATCCATTCCAGTTGATTGTTTGTTTGGAAATGATTTGGAGTCATTTGCCTGGGCTGAGGCAGAACTGAAAATCCATAAAGAAATGCTTGGAATGCTACACTGTTTGTAAAAACCATAGCACAGAGGAGAGCCCAGAGTGAAAAAGAGGCACTGGAGTCTGTAAGAATTGCCCAGCCCTCCAAGAGAAAAGTCAAGCAGACTGGGGAGCCAGCTGCAAATCAGACACCAGACCCTTCTCCTCATGGGGAAGAATAGTCAGCCACAGAGGGAACTGAGCCTCAGGAGTTGGAACTTACCTGGCTGAGCTTGTGGGCCCAGGGAGACTGTCTAGGGAAGATCTGCGCCAGGGGCAGAGGACTCTTGAAAACCTGTGACAGCAAGTTGCTGCACAGGAAGGAGGTGATGTCAGTGGTTCCCACAGAATCTAGTGGGAAAAGGTGGGATCCTTTATACTGAGGCAAGAGACCCCAAACTATGAGAGTGGTACTGCCTCAGGAGTTTAGGGTATTACTCCTAACTTTGGCCCATGCCATCCCCCTAGCTGAACACCTTGGCCAGACCAAAACTTGAATACGCTACTCAGCCACTTCTACTGGCTAGGGATGTACCAGAAAGTGAAGGAGTTTTGTAACTCCTGTGCCACCTCTCAAGTTAGTGGCAAGGCAGGTGGCCACGCACAGACCCCCCTAATTCTACTCCAAAGTGTTGGGGGTTCCGTTTGAAAGGGTAGGGATCGATATTGTTGGTCTGCTCGACCCGCCTAGGTTATCAGGAAACAGATATATTTTGGTGATTGTGGAGCATGCCACCAGGTATCCTAAGGCTATTCCCCCTAGGACTACCACTGCCCGTGCAGTAGCTAGGGCCCTCCTTTGTATGAGTTAGTCAATTTACCTTTATTCGATCTCACGAAATAAGTCATCATAAATTCATTTTCACTCAAACAGTACAAATCAAATACATTTAAAAGAGGGTACAGATAAAAACAGGTAAAAACCATATATAAAGCTAAAACTAAGAAGCCCACAGTTATAATGAACTAATTTCATCCAAATCACAGTATAATGTGCAAGAAACATCATAACAATTTAAGAACACAGTTAAAAAGTGTTGGAATTGGCCCTTTTGGCAGGTTCACCCCCCCAAACGTTTTGCCTGTCTCCTAGCATTTTCCCTGTGTAGTGGTAGTGGTTTTAGGCCTCTAGGCACTTTATCACTGTGGTCCAGTGTAAAGTGCGTGCTCTCTCTGTGTTACATTTGTAAGGTTGCCCTGCCCTCCCATAGGAATGCATGGGGATATGTGTGTCCACATTAATTCCTGGTATGAGAGGAGTGCAGGGGCGAGTTTAGTATATATGAACTCATGAGAATAAATGCTGCACAATGGTTTGCGCAGATGTATGGTGACTGGTGGAGAAATGCCATTTTTAGAAGTTGGCATTTCTGTGTGCAGTGTGTCTGCCTGATGTGAATTGCATGTCTGGCTTGTGATTGACAGGTGCTGGATGGTGTGGATGGTTCCAGGAGCCAGGATGAGTCTGGTCAGTGGTGAATAGGGAGATCTGCATGTAGATGGGAGGGAGGAGTTGCACCTGGGACCTGAATAGGCTGTGCCTTCCTTCCACAATGCTGGCTCTGCCCTCTGTGGAGCGTCTGATCCCCAAGCCCCCACCTAACAAAGGTGAGAGGAGCTGAGAAAAACAAAGTGCTCCAAAGCTCCCCTATACCAGTTCTAACTGGTATCCCTAAACCCTGTGCTGTGACACAAAGGGGAAAAGTGGTATAAATGTAGGGGATGTGACCCCATGAAAAGGTTCTCTGGTGTGCTGTTCTAACTTGAGGGGGGCCTGCTGCTGCTGGGCTCCAGGAGAAACAGCCACTAGGGACTCCCTCCCTGCTGGAGGGCAATGTGAGCTGGCCTGCCTGGGCCCAGCCCTTGCCCCCTTCCTCCTAAAAGACTTTTCTCTGGACTAAGCGCTATATCTTAATTTTGCTTGAGAAGTGCTATACCTTTATTGCTGAGAGGGCTTCTATTTTTAATTTGCAGCTTTTATGCTTATTGGAACTGAGCAGGTTCCCACCCCGCTGCTGTGTGGCCCCCGAGGAGACCCCCGGCGTGGGGATTCCCCAAACCTGTGTGCAGAAAGAAAGCGGGAGCCCACCCCGCTAATTTATGCTGGAAACCGAGCTGGAGCCCACCCCGCATCGGAACCTTGAATGTGGGCGCCCACCCCGCATCGCAGTGTATTTCTGTTGCCGCTGTAGCGGGTGCCCACCTCGCATGTTTGTGCATGCTTGATGCGGGTGCCCACCCCGCTTCTATATTTAGTTACAACGGGAGCCTACCCCGTATTGCCTCCACCTTAAGGACATCACCGCCGCGGCACTGAGCTGCAAAGAAGGAGAACGCCAACAAGAAGTCAGGCCAGCGCCACCTGACTGTGGGCGGGGCCTGCCGCGTGCAGCCAGAAGTGGCATGTGGTCCAGCGTGGCTCCCCTTCTCGTGGAGAGCCCCGCGTATGCTTACAGGGAGAGCATGAGTCCGGCAGGATCTCACCCCGTCTACGTGTTGCCGTGCACCTGCACCTGCAGAAGGAGGCATCCCCAGAGCAGAGGAGAGGCGGGCTGACTAGGGCACACTGGCGGTGAGCTCCTGCGGCCTCAAAGTCGTTGCAAGAAAGGAGCCCCAGTGAAGGGGGGGCTCCACAACGCGGTGCGGATGCCAGAGGCGGCACCAGAGGAAGACCGAAGCCCTGGAGCAGCGCGAGGAGACTGTCGGTGAGTGGGGCCCAGTGTTTTACTTTTGGGTTGGGGGTGTGTCGGGGCACGTTGTCGGTGCCCAACCCCCCGTGGTTGCTCTAAGGAAACCAGGTGTGCCCACGCATTCTTCTCCCGCTGCCCCGTTTGGCAGTGTCAGCTGCAACATGGGTGCATTTGGGTAAAGAGCCCAGTGGGGCTCACAAAGCACAGTGATGCCAAGGCTCATTTTTCTCCAGCTGCCCCGCTTGGCAGTGGGCAGCTGCAATGTGTGCACAATTTGTTGGGACGAGTCCCAGTGGGGGACTAAGGCTGTAGGAGTGCCAGTGCCCACATTTCTACCCACACAGCTGCCCAGCAAGTAGTGGACAGCTGCTACGTTTAGGCCAGTTTTGCACACTTTGATTTTGCTACCTGTGCTGCCAGCCCGGACATTCTGGACATTGGGCATTTGAACCCCTGTGAGAAGCCAATTGGCCTGGTTGCCAGTTTCAGTGTGTGGTGCCCCCGATAGGGGAACATTGTGATTTATGCGTAGTGTTATGCCTAATGATATGATTATTGCATAATGTCTTCAAGCCTGTGATGCATAATGTCATGTTATGATGATTAGTGGTAGTACCTAATTGCGTAATGTGTTTATGCGTAGGAGGTTTGGGCCTAATATGTTTTATGCCTAATGTGATAATGCTGAGGTCATTATTGTGCAAGTAGTGACCGGTTGTGTTTTTTATGTACTTACCTTTTCTGATGGTTCTGACCGTGGCCCGATTGGCCCGGTCCTGTATATAATTCCCCTGTGAATATTGCCTGGTGCCAGTTGGCACAATGTATATTATGTGATTAGGTTTCTAATGTATTTATGACAATACAAAGGCTATTTTTTTTTATATAACCTTGTGTGGAGTTCCTTTTGTGGTGGTCCTAGAGTGTTGCTGCTGTGTGTGTGTGTGTTGCGCAAATACTTTACACATTGCATCCGGGATAAACCTGACTGCTCGTGCCAAACTACCAAGGGAGTGAGCAGGGATTTTCTTCAGTGTGTAACTCCCATGCCCTGACTAGAGTGGTAGTTTCTTCCTGGCTTTGCACAAGCCTTAGCCAACCAGAAATCCCATTTCTACCAAAAAGCAAACTATCTTCTATTTGATAGGGCCATGCACAAGTAAGAGGGAAGATAAAAACATATATAAGGGTCATGGAGCATTTGTAAAAAGGTCAAAGCTGGAGGACATTGTTCAAAACGATATTTCCGTAAAAGGGGAAGGATATACGTTTGCCGTTCATACATGTAATATTTGCTAAAAATATAAAGTGCAAATTTGACTGTGGGGAGATAGCATCACATGAACATAATGGCAATTCATTAATTGGGTACACACATTCCAGAAAGCCCAACATAAGCAGGATATAGTTCAACCTATAACGCACCAACACATATCGGTCCCGCATGTTAGTTAAAAAAGACAATTATGAGTTTACCCCATCCCGAATTGTGGGTCACCCAAAATAAATGGATACCTTGGATTTAGCCCTGTTTTGATCAAGTCTTTTGTTTTCCCTATATAGTCTATGTTGCGATTTAATTTCATCTTTAGAAATTGACTGACATGTAAGTGGCTCATTGAAGAGGGAATCAAGGCCCAATACAGACAGGGTTTCTTTAACATTTTGCAGCTATGATATGTTAAGGCAATATTCGAGTATCAGACAGTCCCTAATGATATCTTGCATTAGACCAACCGTCTCCCTTTACCATTGCGAGTACCAGAGTAATACGATTGCTAAGGATATCAAATTAGAAATATATGGAGCGCTCAGTTCTTGGTGCATGTTAAAATTTGAACAACTGTTAGGGAGAGAGAAAACGTTCTTTAAAAAACATCTTCTACCTTTTGAAGAACGTAAGCCTCTGACGCTTCCCAAATTCCTGCCCCATAGGTAGTTGATGCTACTGCTTTTGCAGCATAAATATTTTCTAATAGATGTATTGGTTTTGTACCTAATTTTAACGAGAAAATAGCCATAATGCTCTTTTCTAATGCATAGCCTCTATTTGTGATCATATTGGACAAAGTTCCACTATTAAGCATAACAGCCAAGTACAAAAAAGACTTTGTAGTTTCAATCCTACGGGAGGCAATATTAAAAATGGGTAACCTTTTTAGGTTATTTCCCCTCATTTGTATCTTAGCCAGGGTAGGATTTCCTAAGGAAGTGGTATCAGACAGAGGTACAATCTTCATGTCTGGCTACCTGAAACACATGTGAAAGGAGTCTGGCTTGATTTACAGGTTTGCAACCCTCTATCATCCGCAGTGTAATGGCCTTGTTGAAAGATTCAACTAGACCATGAAAGGTATGATTGGTGGACTCCCTGAAATCTCAGAAGGAGATGAGACGTCTTACTTCTATGCCTGCTTTTTGCATACAGGCAAGTGCCACAGAAGGAAGTGGGGTTCACCCCATTTGAACTTCTGTTTGGTCATCCTGTTAGGGGACCTTTGTGCCTTGTGTAGGAGACATGGGAGAAGCCCCTTGTTGAACCTTAGCAGGACAAAGTAATTGGCCTCCGCGCTAGGATGGCTGAATACATGGAAAAAGCTAACAAAAATCTTGAGGCCGGCCTGGTACCTCCAGAAGCAATGGTATGACCAAAAGGCTGCTATGGTTAAATTCCAACCAGGTCAAACAGTATGTGTTTTGAAGCCTGTGGCCCCTAGGGCCGCCCAAGATAAGTAGAGTGGCTCTTACCCCATCCTAGAAAGAAAAGGGGAGGTTACCTATCTTGTGGGCTTTGACTCTTGCGGGAACCCTGAGAGGGTCAGCCATGTAAATCACCTTAAAACCTACTACGGCAGGGCAGATGTGACCATGCTCATGGTTACAGATGAGGATCAGGAAGCAGACAAGACAGTGAACCTCTCCCTGCCCCCTGTCCAACAATGCAAAAGATGGATGGGCAATGGAAGGGGCAAGTTTGTCAGACAGTCTTACTGCCCGACAGGAGACGGACTGCAGGTATGTCCTAAATCAGTTTGCTGAGCTTTTCCCTTTGGCCCCTGGTCAGACTAGCTGTTGTACCCATGATGTTGACACTGGTGAAAGCCTACCTGTCAAAAATACAATATACAGGCAGTCTGATCACGCGAAAGAGAGCATTAAAGCTGAAGTAAGCAAGATGCTGGAATTGGGACATCTGAGAGCTCCTGGGCCAAACCAGTTGTCGTAGTCCCAAACGTTATACACTGTGTGGTAAAAAAGAGATGATGTTCTATGTGGATAATAAAGGTCTCGATGCTGTGAACAAAAACAATGCACACTCAGTTCCTATGGCAGATGAACTGCCTGTCAGGTTGGGAGCAGCTAATTATCTGAGTACCTTTTTTCTCACATCAGGTTTCTAGTAGATAGGTCTGACTCCAGGAGCAAAATAAACATCTGCATTTTCCACCCCAGATGGGCTTTATTAGTTTACTATGAAGCTTTTTGGTCTGAACAATGCTCCTGCCACTTTTCAAAGGTTGGTGAACAAAGTCCTTTCTGGATTGGAATCCTATAGTGCAGCTTATCTAGATGATATTAACATGAGTATTTTGTAAAGCGCACGTTCACCACTACGGGCATCTTGGCGCTGAAATAACAGATGTTTGTTGTTACCCAACTCAATGGTACTCATGTTGTATTTAGTTCCACCTGACAGGACCATCTGATCCACCTTGAGAAAGAACTAGAGATTCTGAGTGTGCAGGCTTCACTGTCAAGGCAAGCAAGTGTCAGATAGGGCAGGGAAAGGTTATATACTTGTGTCACTTTGTTGGTGAAGGTCAGGTTCAACCACTACAACTCCAAAGCCAGACCATTCTAGACTGGGTGGCTGCAACAATCCAGACTTAAGTCAGGGCCTTCCTTTGCTTGACTGGGTACTACAGGATCTTTGTGAATAATTATGGCACAACTGTGCTCCTTCTCACAGAGCTGACCTCCATAAGAATGTCCAAAAAGGTGAACTGGACAGTGAGGTGTCAAAAGGCGTCTGAAACTTTGAAGGAAGCAATGTTCTCTGCAGCTGTTCTGAAAGCTCCAGATTATGCCAAGCAATTCACAGTGCAGAGTAATGTCTCTGAACATGAGACTGAAGTGGTCCTATCCCAAATATATGACTGCGGTCAAGACCAGCCTGTGGCTTTCATAGTAGAAGGCTATTTCCCAGGGAACATCATGGCAGTGCCATTGAGAGGGAAGACTTCACTGTGATCTGGTCCTGAAGAATCTGATACCATACCTGTTTGGTTCTCACTTCCTTGTTCAAACTAAACACTGACCTCTCAGATGGTTCATAAAAAATGAAAGGTGAAAATCCCAAACTGCTAAGATGGTCCACATCCCTGTAGGGAATGGACTTGGAAATGGAACACAGACCTGGGAATGCCCATGCCAATGCAGATGGCTTTTCTAGGTTCTTCCACTGAGAAGATGAAGACTCTCTAGGGGAAGGTTATTCTCATCCCCATTCATCTGGGGGAGGGTCTTGTAGAAAAGGGCCCCTTTTGTAATGGTTAGCCCCCACCTATTGCCTAATGCATGATGTGATTTCAATCTTTAAGCGCACTGAGTCCCTACTAACCAGGTTTCCAGTGCCTGATTTACTTCGCAAAAATGGTACCATGATTGGCACAACTTTAGATACCCCTGTAAGTCCCTTGTAAGTTGTACTCCTGGTACATAGGGCCTGGTTACTGAAGAGGGTCCTCTGGGGCTGCAGAACTAGTTGTAACACCTCAGGGACCTCTCACCAAAGCTATACCATTGTGGGCTGCATGTCTTGGTGCAGAGAAATCTGAAGAGTCAGCATGGCACACAGCCCTGTGTGCCATACCTTCCATACACTACATAAGGTATAGGTAAGTCACCCCTACTGTAGACCTTTAGCCCTAAGGCAAAGGTGCACTATATCCTATGTGTGGCCATCTCAGCATGAACAGCTGTTCCCCTACAATGTCTAATCATTATGTGATGTTGCAAGTGCCCAGGGAAGCCATAAAGAGTACGGCTGGATACTTGTCAGCATGAGTTTCGTAGCTCCATGATGGCGTCACTGATTTGTAAGTTGTTTGGTACCAAAAATCTTTTCTAAATAAATCCTCACTGATGTCAGTGATGGATTTATTAAGAAATGCACACTGGAGACCCTTTTAGAGTGTCCCCTGAAAACCTACCAAGCACTGGTGTTGACTTGTTTTCACCAGTTTGCCACAACCAGGCATGTTTCTGACCTCATGGGGTGGGAGCTAGCACTCTCAGAGGACATAAACAAAGCCTGTTCTGGGACGAGGGGCTGCACACCTCCTCTAGGACAGGATGGCCTTCATGGACAGGAAGCTTCATAGGTGATGTCGCCTTTGAAATCCAGCTCAGGAACCTCTAGATCATGGATACTCACAAACTTTCTCTCGGGGGCCAAATTTACAGTGTGGTTTGTGTCCGTAGGCCGCACAGGTGGGGGCAGGGTCAGTGGGGGAGGGGGCGGGGCTAGAGGTAAAAAAAACTGTGACCATGAGTTTGAATACAAGCCTGCAGTGGACGCTTTCGTCCACTGAGCCACCAGACTTGGCATACATACATCTTTCTCTCTCTCACTGTCTCCCTCCCTCTCTCTATCTCTGCCTCCCTCTCTCTGTCTCCCTCCCTCTCTCACTCTCTCACTGTCTCCCTCCCTTCCTCTCTCTATCTCTCTCTCTCCCTCTCTGTGTCTGTCTCCCTCTGTCTCACTCACTCTGTTTATCTCCTTCTTTCTCCCTCTGTCTTCCTCGCTCTCTCTCCCTTTGTCTCCCTCCCTCTGTCTGTCTCCCTCTGTATGTCTCCCTCTGTCTGTCTCCCTCTGTTGCCCCCTGACTCCCTCTCTCTCTGTCTCCCTCCCTCTCCCTCCCTCTGTCACCCTCTGCCTTCCTCCCTCACTCTCTCACTCCGTCTCCCTCCGTCTCTCTCTCTGCCTCTCTGTCTCTGTCTGTCCCTGCCTCTATCTGTCTGTCTATCCCTGTCTCTGTCTGTCCCTGTCTCCCTCCCTCTGTCTCCCTCACCATCCCTCTGTCTGTCTCTGTCTGTCTCTGCCTCTATCTGTCTGCCCCTGTGTCTGCCTCTGTCTGCCTCTGTCTGTCTCTGTCTGTCCCTGTCTCTATCTCTGTCTCCCTCCCCCTCTCTCTCTCTCCCTCTCTCTCTCTTTCTCCCTCCCTCTCCCCCGTCTCTCTCTCTCTGCCTCCCTCTGTCAGTCTTCGTCTGTTTCCCTTTGTCTGTCTCCCCCCTCTGTCTTCCCCTATCTGTCCCCCTCCCTCTGTCGCCCTTCTTCCTCTGTCTGTCTCCCTCTTTCTCCCTCTGTCTGTCTACTCCCTCTGTCTGTCTCCCCCTGTCTGTCGCCCTCTGTCTCCCTCTATCTCCCTCTCTCTGTCTCCCTCCCTCTGTCTCCCTCTCTCTCTCTATCCCTCAGTCTCCCTCTATTTCTGTCTCCTTCTCGCTGTCTCTGTCTCTCTCCCTCTGTCTCCTTCCCACTGTCTCCCTCTGTCTGTCTACCTCGGTCTGTCTCCCTCTCTCTGTCTCCCTCTCCCTACCTCTGTCTCCCCCGGACTCCTTCCCTCTTTCCCCCTCCCTCTGTCTCCCTCTCTCTCTGTCTCCCTCTATTTCCCTCTCTCTGTCTCCCTCCCTCCCTCTCCCTCCCTCTGTCTCTGTCTGTCTCCCTCTGTCGGTCTCTCTCCCTCTCCCTCTGTCTCCCTCCATCTGTCTCCCTCCCTCTGTCTCCCTCTGTCTGTCTCCCTCTCTGTCTCCCTCCCTCTGTCTCCCTCTCTCTCCCTCTCTTTGTCTCTGTCTCTCTCTATCTCCCTCTGTCTGCCTCTGTCGCCCTCCCTCTGGCACCCTCCCTGTCTCCCTCCCTCTGTTTTCCTCCCTCCGTCTCCCTCTGTCTGTCACCCTCTGTCACCTCATCCCAGCTTCCCGGGCGCACACACAGCCGCACCCGAGTACTTCACAGGTCTTTAAAAGACCATTTACTTGGTAATGAGGCTTTGCTGTGAGTCGCCCGGCCCCCATAGAGCAGAGCGTCTCGGAGTCCGTGCTGCTGTGGCGGTATTTGCTGACACTCTTTAACTTTAATCAAATAAAAAACACAGGTACAATGTCTGCAAGGTCCGCGGGCCGCCAAGGAAGGCTTCCCGGGCCTCTGGCGGCCCGGCAGCCGTACTATGAGTACCCGTGCTCTAGATAGTGGGGAACGCAAAGCCTCCTTTCCTGCTTTGGTGGGAGGAACAGCAGGATAATTAGTTAGATTTGGAGGGGGTTCCCCACTAAGGCTACACCACCCCTAGGGTGGGCCAGGCATGGTGAACCCCTCTCTAAAAATTCCACCTTATTTGGATGGTGGAAAAACAACCTATAAGGGCTAGGGTAGTGCCTCTTTCCACTAAAAGTGGTCACTAGAGGGTGAAGACACCCTAAAGGTAGGTAGCCCCTTGGCTACTACATTCAGTATTTAGGTGGCTCCCCAAGACCTGAACATAAGATTTGATGGAGAAAAGAAGACCAGGACAAGTAGGACCCAGTACACTAGAACTGATACACTTCTGCAGATGAAAAAAGGGGCTAATCCCTGTCATTCGCTTGAAGGACTTGACAATCACCACCTGTTGCAGGCATTATGCGAAATCATAGAACTATGCTTTGGAAAATAGAACCTTAGTAGGCATGGACTGAATTATCCCACCACCTTAGTACCCATGAGCCTGGGACCGACTTGCTATAGTGTCTCACCTGCTCTCCTACTCAACTCACAGAGGGACAAGTGATGAGACACCCAAGAACACAACACTCCTGACCCTCTTAGGAATCGTGGTGAAATAACACACCCTTTCGCTATCACACTCGTACCTGTCCACAATAAAATCTGACAAAGACTCGAGAAAAGTTTTAGATATTTACTATCATGCTCTAGTATGCAGTATATGTGAGACAGTGAGTAAGAAGATACCTAACACAAATATGGTCAGTATAGAAAGTAATCCATATATCATAAAAGAAGCTGTCATTGTATAAGATAGGGTAAGCTAACCCCTTCTACAGCAGCAGACCCGTACCATACCATACACAGATGAAGGTTTCACATCTCAGGTGTAGTCACAATCTTGTCTGTATATTTCTCTGTGTGTGTATACCTATATGACAAAGAGTACATGTTCCCAAACAACAGCTGCATTTGTGATGAGACACCCAAGAACACAACACTCCTGACCATCTTAGGAATTGTGGTGAAATTACACACCCTTTCGCTATCACACTCGTACCTGTCCACAATAAAATCTGACAGAGACTCGAGAAAAGTTTAAGATATTTATTTTAACTATCATGCTCTAGTATCCAGTATATGTGCGACAGTGAGTAAGAAGATACCTAACACAAATATGGTCAGTATACAAAGTAATCCATATATCATAAAAGAAGCTGTCATTGTATAAGATAGGGTAAGCTAACCCCTTCTACAGAAGCAAAGTGATTATATATCAAAATATCTCTGGGTGTTTGCAGCAGACCCGTACCATACCATACACAGATGAAGGTTTCACATCTCAGGTGTAGTCACGATCTTGTCTATATATTTGCCTGTGTGTGTATACCTATATGACAAAGAGTACATGTTCCCAAACAACAGCTGCATGTGTGTGTTTTATCTACGTGCTAGAGCCTGACCAAAACAGTATAACAAAGGGCATTGTTGTTTGACCTTGTCTATGGTGTGCAGACTAAATCCAAGTAAAAGACAGAACGCAAAAACAACAGTAGGTTCTGTGTGAAAGTACAGAGTGGCACAAAGCATAATACGTGTGCATAGAAACATGTGCAAAACAAAGTAAAGACTGCAGCGTGCTCATGCTAACATAGGGAATACGACAATGGGCCTGCACAGACAAATGATACTGTGGTGTCCTGAACCTGAAAGGACTCCAAGAACCCTGAAGCACCCCCAGACTTTGAGAAATGCCAAAGAGCTCCCTTGGAGTGAATGTATCACTCCCCTGCACACCACAGGCAACAATCCCATGAAGTCTAGTTTGTTGACTTCATGGTCTGTGGAACGTGTAAAACATCTCGGGGTATGGGTACACCGCGACCCGGACATTGTAGTTCAAAACAATTACGGCATGGCCTGTACAAAACTAGAACAAAAAGTAGACAAGTGGATACGCTTACCGCTCTCACTGGCAGACCGCATGGCCCTTATAAAAATGGTTATGTTGCCTCAGTTACTCTACTTCTTTAGCACCATGCCGATACAATTCCCCGCGATACTGTTTAAAACAATCCGATCGCTGATAATCAGACTGATCTGGGGGGGCAAACAAACATGTGTGGGTCTGGAGACCCTCACACTTGATTACAGTAGGGGGGGCTTCAATGTACCCGACATATACCATTACTATCTTTGCGCTCAAGCTCAATTTGCCTACTACTGGTATAATGCTCATGCTTTCATACCACATGTGGATGTGCAGGACGGTGACGCACACCCTATCCCTCTCAGCTCCATACTGACCCATATGCGCAGGGGCACTCCCTGCTCCGAAATTAACTCTATTGATACTACAATTGCAGCCTGGCAGTTGCTGGGTCATTGGGCAGAGAAACTGCTGTTATACACTCCACTTATGCCGCTGGCGCATCACGCAGAAATATCGGTCACACACGAATCAGGCGTCATGCGCATTTTAACGTCAGCTGGCATTGATAAAATGCAAGCACTCTTCCCCAATGGCAGTTTTTTAACACAAGATGACCTCAGCTAAATCCAAAACCAGACTCCTTTGTTTATTTTCAATATCCACAAACTGAAGAAAGCACTTCGAGCACACTACCCAACATTCCCCGCTGAGCCCCCTACACTGCTGTTGTTCCA
The DNA here is from genome assembly GCF_964261635.1 of Lissotriton helveticus. NCBI lineage: Eukaryota > Metazoa > Chordata > Amphibia > Caudata > Salamandridae > Lissotriton > Lissotriton helveticus. The sequence continues at coordinate 1,133,018,208 of NC_136069.1, read as the reverse complement.
AACACCACTTGCAAGCCCCACAAGACATAAACTGGTAACTAAACTATATCGGGCTGCTAGAGAGGACACCCCATTACCCCTTAACAGGAGCATGGAGAGGTGGAATGCAAAGTTGGACCTGCAGCTAACACAGAAAGATTGGGAACATTGTTGTAAACTAGCCAGCACACTCACACACAATGGTAACTTACGCCTTATTCATTTCAAATACTTACACCAAGTTTACCGCACACTACACAGGCTATTTAACTTTGGTCTCAGAGACACCAACAGATGCAAGAGATGTAGTGCCCCTGGCGCTGATGCTAGGCACTTAGCATGGGAGTGTGGAGGTGCTAGGGCATTCTGGGTATCTATCAATGCTATAACGCAAGAAATGACTGGGCTTGCGCTGGACTGTACTCCACATGTATATCTGCTGGGCCTGACACCAACCCTGAAGGGAGCTGGAAGAAGGCTTATAACTATTGCTTTGTTATTAGCAAAATGAAGGGTAGCAATGTCTTGGGAGAATTGTGTGAGCCCTTCTTCTAAACAGTGGTTGAGAGATATGGTCTACCGCCATGACACCTTGCCCTTGTATGCTGAGGAACTCCCTACTACCGCTAGACACAAGGATATTTGGGATCCACTACTGCAATATCTCCGGGTGCATGTTGATGAGGCATCATCTACCCCCGATACATAGCTCTGCTATATTATGTTGGTTACTGTAGCTAAATGCACTGCACTTTATGTATAGATCTCTGGAAATCTCTACACTACCATACCTTTTCTAAGCCAAAAGTTGTTTTCGCTGTTATATTGATCAAAGTATGTTTAGATGTTATATATGTAACATGTCTAATGTTCAATAAAATGATTTTAAACAACAAAAAAAGTCTTGTTTGTTGACTTGCTGCTCCCCAACAACCTCAACACAGCACCAAAAGAAAAAAAAGTAAAACAGCTCTGAAGGAACAGATCTGCCTTTCCACAAAGTTTGGAGGCACCAGGAACTATTGGAACTGCAGCATACCAATACCCAGGGTACTGGACCCTCAACAGCTATCTCCAAGAAGAAGAGTGCACTCTGTACTCCCAAAGCACCAGAAACATGCACCTACTGAGGGACATCAAGGCACCCAAGACCCACTTCCTACGTGGCCCTGCCATCCTGAGATAGCCTCTCCAAATTGCCTGCTCTTCACCACTAGCTCTCAAGGCGCACCATGCCTCGCTGACCTGTCTGCTCTGCACCCAGCCCACCGGCCCCTGCAACATCTATCTAGCTTTGCTCCCATGGTACCCAAGCCCTTGCGACCTCCTCCCTCCAAGGAGAACCACCTGTCTTTCCTGTACGTCCTGCTGTGCAGTGTACTTTCAAGTGCCCCCCCTTCGTCTTTGCGCACCAGTTTCAATGACCCTCGGCACTCTGCTTTGGCTGATCCAGGATTCTCCCAAACTTCTCCTGCTGGAACTTCGAACCTGGTCACAAGATCGATCTAGAAAGAGAAGGTGTCCTACGGGAAAGAAATGACTGATTGTATGTGCATTTTTCCTTTCCTACTTCTTTCCCATTACTTTCAATGGAGCGTAATTGCGCACAAAAGTGATATATTTTCCGAACTTTGAAAAATCGTAACTCCCAAAATACTTACCTTAGAAATGTGTTCATAGTCTTACAAATTACATAAAAATGTATCTTATTTTCATAAATTGGTCTTAGATTTACTCTTTTGAGTCTGTTTCTCATTCATTGCCTGTGAGTACCACCAATGGTTAGCACTACTCTCCGATAAGCCTAACTCTTCCTTGTACCTCAGTATACCAATTGAGGATTCTCCTAGCTCTCTACATAGTGCCCTTCATTTTAGTGCACTGTATAGAGAGCCGGCTTGCTGTAGTGGGAGTAGTACATGTTTCCCCTTCGCAATCTAACACTTTCCCTACAGTTTCACTACCTTGAGTGGGATTGGTAAACTTTACCCCTCAGCAAACAAACTTTTTCTCTAATATTGCTGTGACTGGAATGAGAATAGTAAATGTTACCCCTCTGCAATCCAACACTTTTCCTACTGTTGCACTGACTGGAGTGGGAATAGTAATTGTTGCCCCTCCTGAGGCCAATGCATTCCCTACTGTTGCACAGATTGCAGTGGGAACAGTACATTTTACCCCACCACAAAGAGAGCCGGCTTGCTGTAGTTGGAGTAGTAAATGTTTCCCCTTCGCAATCTAACACTTTCCCTACTGTTTCACTACCTTGAGTGGGATTAGTACATTTTACCCCTCAGCAAACAAACTTTTTCCCTAATATTGCTGTAACTGGAGTTTGAATAGTAAATGTTACCCCTCTGCAATGCAACACTTTCCCTACTTTTGCACTGACTGGAGTGGGAATAGTAAACATTGCCCCTCCTGAGTCCAATGCATTCCCTACTGTTGCACAGATTGCAGTGGGAACAGTACATTTTACCCCTCCACAATCCAACATTTTCCCTACTGTTGCATAGACTGTAGTGGGGATAGTAATATTTATCCCTCCTAAATCAAATGCTTTACCAACTGTTGCAGAGACTGGAGCGGAAAAGTACATTTTACTCCTCCGCCATCCAACACTTTCCCTACTGTTGCAGTGAGTGGAGTAGGAATAGTCATTCCCCCCCCCCCGGAGTCCAACACTTTTCCTACTGTTGAACAGACTGGAGTGGGAATAGTCATATTTATCCCTCCTGAGTCCACAGCTTTCTCTACTGTTGCACATACTGGAGTGGGAATAGTACATTTTATCCCTCCACAATCCAACACTTTTCCCACTATTGCATCGACTGAAGTGGGAATAGTAATTTGTACTTGTCCTGAGTCCAATGCTTTCCCTAGTGTTGCACAGACTTGAGTGGGAATAGTATTTGTATTATTCCTACAATTTTACGTTTTTAAAATAAATTGTTTACATTTAAATTATTATGATGATTCTGTATATTTCAAATTTTATTATTTTTAATGAGTAATGTTTCTAAAATGTAATTGTTTTTATTGTTTACTTGTTTATTTGTAATTAAATTGGTATTTGTAAACATATGTTCGTTTATGCACTACAGTTTAAAAATGTTGTGTATATGTATTTGTATATGTATATATATATATGAATTATATTTACTTGTTATAGTATTAAAGTTTAAAAAATATAATCTAAATAATTATGTTATGAATAATTTTAAATTATATATATGTAAATAAATACACACACATATGTTATTTTATATAAGTAAAACATTTATGTATAGGTTTAAATTATGTAATTATATTGAATTTATTTTATAATACTGTTACATGTTAATAAATGTAAAGTTAACTATTTTTAAATATGTATAAGTCGATATTAGTGTATAAGAATATTTTTGGGATATTTTTGTTATTTACATTGTAAGTATAGGAAAACAATATTTTTGTTTCGATATTTATGTCTCATGATATTTGTGTTTTCGATATTGTGTCACTGAACCCATGCCTTGAAATGGTACAATACAGGGATAGAGGAGTGCTGTTCAGTACATGAATGGTGAGTGGATGTACTGAGTGTATGTATACCTGTTAGGAATACATTACATGAGAGACATAGTGCTGTGCTGTGTGTGCACAGTGTAAGCATGTATTGGGTGTATGTGTGCTTAAGAAAAGTACAATACATGAGAGTATAAGTGTTGTGCAGTGCGTACATTATGAATGTGACTACCGGCAGTGTGTGGCACAACACAGAAACAGTGTGCAGAGTGAGTGTGTGCGCTGAATGTATATGTGTCTGTGAGGGCACAATGCATGAAGATAGTCCAATTGGTCGCACACTGCTTGTCCTACCAGCGTGTTGCCCCAAAGCATTGTGGTCCATGAAGTTAGCATCAGCGGGTGCACCTCTGCCAGAGTCTTGAGCAAAAATCACTGTCGCGTTGGCCATCCCTGGACACGTCTTTCGAGGTTGTTACCTCTCGTCAGCAGGGAATAGGCATATATGTAGGGGTGCTGCGTAGGCTGCCAAAAAATATTCTCAGGTCCGATACCGCTCGTGGCACGCAGGTGCATAACCCGGGCTCGTCAGCCCCACCAGCTCAAGGGAGCTTGAATATAAAAGAAAGTCCAATTGGTCGCACACTGCTTGTCCTACCAGCGTGTTGCCCCAAAGCATTGTGGTCCACGAAGTTAGCATCAGCGGGTGCGCCTCTGCCAGAGTCTGGAGCAAAAATCACTGTCGCGTTTGCCATCCCAGGACACGTGTTTCGAGGTTGTTACCTCTCGTTGGCAGCGAATAGGCATATATGTAGGGGTGCTGCGTAGGCTGCCAAAAAATATTCTCAGGTCCGGTACCGCTCGTGGCATGCAGGTGCGTAACCCGGGCTCGTCAGCCCCACCAGCTCAAGGGAGATTGAATATAAAAGAAAGTCCAATTGGTCGCACACTGCTTGTCCTACCAGCGTGTTGCCCGAAAGCATTGTGGTCCATTAAGTTAGCATCAGCGGGTGCGCCTCTGCCAGAGTCTTGAGCAAAAATCACTGTCGCGTTGGCCATCCCTGGACATGTGTTTCGAGGTTGTTACCTCTCGTCAGCAGGGAATAGGCATATATGTAGGGGTGCTGCGTAGGCTGCCAAAAAATATTCTCAGGTCCGGTACCGCTCGTGGCACGCAGGTGCGTAACCCGGGCTCGTCAGCCCCACCAGCTCAAGGGAGCTTGAATATAAAAGAAAGTCCAATTGGTCGCACACTGCTTCTCCTACCAGTGTGTTGCCCCAAAGCATTGTGGTCCATAAAGTTAGCATCATCGGGTGCGCCTCTGCCAGAGTCTTGAGCAAAAATCACTGTCACGTTGGCCATCCCTGGACACGTGTTTCGAGGTTGTTACCTCTCGTCAGCAGGGAATAGGCATATATGTAGGGGTGCTGCGTAGGCTGCCAAAAAATATTTTCAGGTCCGGTACCGCTCGTGGCACGCAGGTGCGTAACCCGGGCTCGTCAGCCCCACCAGCTCAAGGGAGCTTGAATGTAAAAGAAAGTCCAATTGGTCGCACACTGCTTGTCCTATCAGCGTGTTGCCCCAAAGCATTGTGGTCCATGAAGTTAGCATCAGCGGGTGCGCCTCTGCCAGAGTCTTGAGCAAAAATCACTGTCGCGTTGGCCATCCCTGGACACGTGTTTCGAGGTTGTTACCTCTTGTCAGCAGGGAATAGGCATATATGTAGGGGTGCTGCGTAGGCTGCCAAAAAATATTCTCAGGTCCGGTACCGCTCGTGGAACGCAGGTGCGTAACCCGGGCTCGTCAGCCCCACCAGCTGAAGGGAGCTTGAATATAAAAGAAAGTCCAATTGGTTGCACACTGCTTGTCCTACCAGCGTGTTGCCCTAAAGCATTGTGGTCCGTGAAGTTAGCATCAGCGGGTGCGCCTCTGCAAGAGTCTTGAGCAAAAATCACTGTCGCGTTGGCCATCCCTGGACACGTGTTTCGAGGTTGTTACCTCTCGTCAGCAGGGAATAGGCATATATGTAGGGGTGCTGCGTAGGAAGCCAAAAAATATTCTCAGGTCCGGTACCGCTCGTGTCAGGCAGGTGCGTAACCCGGGCTCGTCAGCCCCACCAGCTCAAGGGAGCTTGAATATAAAAGAAAGTCCAATTGGTCGCACACTGCTTGTCCTACCAGCGTGTTGCCCCAAAGCATTGTGGTCCATGAAGTTAGCATCAGCGGGTGCGCCTCTGCCAGAGTCTTGAGCAAAAATCACTGTCGCGTTGGCCATCCCTGGACATGTGTTTCGAGGTTGTTACCTCTCGTCAGCAGGGAATAGGCATATATGTAGGGGTGCTGCATAGGCTGCCAAAAAATATTCTCAGGTCCGGTACCGCTCGTGGCACGCAGGTGCGTAACCCGGGCTCGTCAGCCCCACCAGCTCAAGGGAGCTTGAATATAAAAGAAAGTCCAATTGGTCGCACACTGCTTGTCCTACCAGTGTGTTGCCCCAAAGCATTGTGGTCCATAAAGTTAGCATCATCGGGTGCGCCTCTGCCAGAGTCTTGAGCAAAAATCACTGTCACGTTGGCCATCCCTGGACACGTGTTTCGAGGTTGTTACCTCTCGTCAGCAGGGAATAGGCATATATGTAGGGGTGCTGCGTAGGCTGCCAAAAAATATTTTCAGGTCCGGTACCGCTCGTGGCACGCAGGTGCGTAACCCGGGCTCGTCAGCCCCACCAGCTCAAGGGAGCTTGAATGTAAAAGAAAGTCCAATTGGTCGCACACTGCTTGTCCTACCAGCGTGTTGCCCCAAAGCATTGTGGTCCATGAAGTTAGCATCAGCGGGTGCGCCTCTGCCAGAGTCTTGAGCAAAAATCACTGTCGCGTTGGCCATCCCTGGACACGTGTTTCGAGGTTGTTACCTCTTGTCAGCAGGGAATAGGCATATATGTAGGGGTGCTGCGTAGGCTGCCAAAAAATATTCTCAGGTCCGGTACCGCTCGTGGCACGCAGGTGCGTAACCCGGGCTCGTCAGCCCCACCAGCTGAAGGGAGCTTGAATATAAAAGAAAGTCCAATTGGTTGCACACTGCTTGTCCTACCAGCGTGTTGCCCTAAAGCATTGTGGTCCGTGAAGTTAGCATCAGCGGGTGCGCCTCTGCAAGAGTCTTGAGCAAAAATCACTGTCGCGTTGGCCATCCCTGGACACGTGTTTCGAGGTTGTTACCTCTCGTCAGCAGGGAATAGGCATATATGTAGGGGTGCTGCGTAGGAAGCCAAAAAATATTCTCAGTTCCGGTACCGCTCGTGTCAGGCAGGTGCGTAACCCGGGCTCGTCAGCCCCACCAGCTCAAGGGAGCTTGAATATAAAAGAAAGTCCAATTGGTCGCACACTGCTTGTCCTACCAGCGTGTTGCCCCAAAGCATTGTGGTCCATGAAGTTAGCATCAGCGGGTGCGCCTCTGCCAGAGTCTTGAGCAAAAATCACTGTCGCGTTGGCCATCCCTGGACATGTGTTTCGAGGTTGTTACCTCTCGTCAGCAGGGAATAGGCATATATGTAGGGGTGCTGCATAGGCTGCCAAAAAATATTCTCAGGTCCGGTACCGCTCGTGGCACGCAGGTGCGTAACCCGGGCTCGTCAGCCCCACCAGCTCAAGGGAGCTTGAATATAAAAGAAAGTCCAATTGGTCGCACACTGCTTGTCCTACCAGTGTGTTGCCCCAAAGCATTGTGGTCCATAAAGTTAGCATCATCGGGTGCGCCTCTGCCAGAGTCTTGAGCAAAAATCACTGTCACGTTGGCCATCCCTGGACACGTGTTTCGAGGTTGTTACCTCTCGTCAGCAGGGAATAGGCATATATGTAGGGGTGCTGCGTAGGCTGCCAAAAAATATTTTCAGGTCCGGTACCGCTCGTGGCACGCAGGTGCGTAACCCGGGCTCGTCAGCCCCACCAGCTCAAGGGAGCTTGAATGTAAAAGAAAGTCCAATTGGTCGCACACTGCTTGTCCTACCAGCGTGTTGCCCCAAAGCATTGTGGTCCATGAAGTTAGCATCAGCGGGTGCGCCTCTGCCAGAGTCTTGAGCAAAAATCACTGTCGCGTTGGCCATCCCTGGACACGTGTTTCGAGGTTGTTACCTCTTGTCAGCAGGGAATAGGCATATATGTAGGGGTGCTGCGTAGGCTGCCAAAAAATATTCTCAGGTCCGGTACCGCTCGTGGCACGCAGGTGCGTAACCCGGGCTCGTCAGCCCCACCAGCTGAAGGGAGCTTGAATATAAAAGAAAGTCCAATTGGTTGCACACTGCTTGTCCTACCAGCGTGTTGCCCCAAAGCATTGTGGTCCGTGAAGTTAGCATCAGCGGGTGCGCCTCTGCAAGAGTCTTGAGCAAAAATCACTGTCGCGTTGGCCATCCCTGGACACGTGTTTCGAGGTTGTTACCTCTCGTCAGCAGGGAATAGGCATTTATGTAGGGGTGCTGCGTAGGAAGCCAAAAAATATTCTCAGGTCCGGTGCCGCTCGTGGCACGCAGGTGCGTAACCCGGGCTCGTCAGCCCCACCAGCTCAAGGGAGCTTGAATATAAAAGAAAGTCCAATTGGTCGCACACTGCTTGTCCTACCAGCGTGTTGCCCCAAAGCATTGTGGTCCATGAAGTTAGCATCAGCGGGTGCGCCTCTGCCAGAGTCTTGAGCAAAAATCACTGTCGCGTTGGCCATTCCTGGACACATGTTTCGAGGTTGTTACCTCTCATCAGCAGGGAATAGGCATATATGTAGGGGTGCTGCGTAGGCTGCCCAAAAATATTCTCAGGTCCGGTACCGCTCGTGGCACGCAGGTGCGTAACCCGGGCTCGTCAGCCCCACCAGCTCAAGGGAGCTTGAATATAAAAGAAAGTCCAATTGGTCGCACACTGCTTGACCTACCAGCGTGTTGCCCCAAAGCATTGTGGTCCACGAAGTTAGCATCAGCGGGTGCGCCTCTGCCAGAGTCTGGAGCAAAAATCCCTGTCGCGTTGGCCATCCCAGGACACGTGTTTCGAGGTTGTTACCTCTCGTTGGCAGCGAATAGGCATATATGTAGGGGTGCTGCGTAAGCTGCCAAAAAATATTCTCAGGTCCGGTACCGCTCGTGGCATGCAGGTGCGTAACCCGGGCTCGTCAGCCCCACCAGCTCAAGGGAGATTGAATATAAAAGAAAGTCCAATTGGTCGCACACTGCTTGTCCTACCAGCGTGTTGCCCGAAAGCATTGTGGTCCATTAAGTTAGCATCAGCGGGTGCGCCTCTGCCAGAGTCTTGAGCAAAAATCACTGTCGCGTTGGCCATCCCTGGACATGTGTTTCGAGGTTGTTACCTCTCGTCAGCAGGGAATAGGCATATATGTAGGGGTGCTGCGTAGGCTGCCAAAAAATATTCTCAGGTCCGGTACCGCTCGTGGCACGCAGGTGCGTAACCCGGGCTCGTCAGCCCCACCAGCTCAAGGGAGCTTGAATATAAAAGAAAGTCCAATTGGTCGCACACTGCTTCTCCTACCAGTGTGTTGCCCCAAAGCATTGTGGTCCATAAAGTTAGCATCATCAGGTGCGCCTCTGCCAGAGTCTTGAGCAAAAATCACTGTCACGTTGGCCATCCCTGGACACGTGTTTCGAGGTTGTTACCTCTCGTCAGCAGGGAATAGGCATATATGTAGGGGTGCTGCGTAGGCTGCCAAAAAATATTTTCAGGTCCGGTACCGCTCGTGGCACGCAGGTGCGTAACCCGGGCTCGTCAGCCCCACCAGCTCAAGGGAGCTTGAATGTAAAAGAAAGTCCAATTGGTCGCACACTGCTTGTCCTACCAGCGTGTTGCCCTAAAGCATTGTGGTCCGTGAAGTTAGCATCAGCGGGTGCGCCTCTGCAAGAGTCTTGAGCAAAAATCACTGTCGCGTTGGCCATCCCTGGACACGTGTTTCGAGGTTGTTACCTCTCGTCAGCAGGGAATAGGCATATATGTAGGGGTGCTGCGTAGGAAGCCAAAAAATATTCTCAGGTCCGGTACCGCTCGTGTCAGGCAGGTGCGTAACCCGGGCTCGTCAGCCCCACCAGCTCAAGGGAGCTTGAATATAAAAGAAAGTCCAATTGGTCGCACACTGCTTGTCCTACCAGCATGTTGCCCCAAAGCATTGTGGTCCATGAAGTTAGCATCAGCGGGTGCGCCTCTGCCAGAGTCTTGAGCAAAAATCACTGTCGCGTTGGCCATCCCTGGACATGTGTTTCGAGGTTGTTACCTCTCGTCAGCAGGGAATAGGCATATATGTAGGGGTGCTGCATAGGCTGCCAAAAAATATTCTCAGGTCCGGTACCGCTCGTGGCACGCAGGTGCGTAACCCGGGCTCGTCAGCCCCACCAGCTCAAGGGAGCTTGAATGTAAAAGAAAGTCCAATTGGTCGCACACTGCTTGTCCTACCAGCGTGTTGCCCCAAAGCATTGTGGTCCATGAAGTTAGCATCAGCGGGTGCGCCTCTGCCAGAGTCTTGAGCAAAAATCACTGTCGCGTTGGCCATCCCTGGACACGTGTTTCGAGGTTGTTACCTCTTGTCAGCAGGGAATAGGCATATATGTAGGGGTGCTGCGTAGGCTGCCAAAAAATGTTCTCAGGTCCGGTACCGCTCGTGGCACGCAGGTGCGTAACCCGGGCTCGTCAGCCCCACCAGCTGAAGGGAGCTTGAATATAAAAGAAAGTCCAATTGGTTGCACACTGCTTGTCCTACCAGCGTGTTGCCCCAAAGCATTGTGGTCCGTGAAGTTAGCATCAGCGGGTGCGCTTCTGCAAGAGTCTTGAGCAAAAATCACTGTCGCGTTGGCCATCCCTGGACACGTGTTTCGAGGTTGTTACCTCTCGTCAGCAGGGAATAGGCATTTATGTAGGGGTGCTGCGTAGGAAGCCAAAAAATATTCTCAGGTCCGGTGCCGCTCGTGGCACGCAGGTGCGTAACCCGGGCTCGTCAGCCCCACCAGCTCAAGGGAGCTTGAATATAAAAGAAAGTCCAATTGGTCGCACACTGCTTGTCCTACCAGCGTGTTGCCCCAAAGCATTGTGGTCCATGAAGTTAGCATCAGCGGGTGCGCCTCTGCCAGAGTCTTGAGCAAAAATCACTGTCGCGTTGGCCATTCCTGGACACATGTTTCGAGGTTGTTACCTCTCATCAGCAGGGAATAGGCATATATGTAGGGGTGCTGCGTAGGCTGCCCAAAAATATTCTCAGGTCCGGTACCGCTCGTGGCACGCAGGTGCGTAACCCGGGCTCGTCAGCCCCACCAGCTCAAGGGAGCTTGAATATAAAAGAAAGTCCAATTGGTCGCACACTGCTTGTCCTACCAGCGTGTTGCCCCAAAGCATTGTGGTCCATGAAGTTAGCATCAGCGGGTGCACCTCTGCCAGAGTGTGGAGCAAAAATCACTGTCGCGTTGGCCATCCCTGGACACGTGTTTCGAGGTTGTTACCTCTCGTCAGCAGGGAATAGGCATATATGTAGGGGTGCTGCGTAGGCTGCCAAAAAATATTCTCAGGTCCGGTACCGCTCGTGGCACGCAGGTGCGTAACCCGGGCTCGTCAGCCCCACCAGCTCAAGGGAGCTTGAATATAAAAGAAAGTCCAATTGGTCGCACACTGCTTGTCCTACCAGCGTGTTGCCCCAAAGCATTGTTGTCCATGAAGTCAGCATCAGCGGGTGCGCCTCTGCCAGAGTCTTGAGCAAAAATCACTGTCGCGTTGGCCATCCCTGGACATGTGTTTCGATGTTGTTACCTCTCGTCAGCAGGGAATAGGCATATATGTAGGGGTGCTGCGTAGGCTGCCAAAAAATATTCTCAGGTCCGGTACCGCTCGTGGCAGGCAGGTGCGTAACCCGGGCTCGTCAGCCCCACCAGCTCAAGGGAGCTTGAATATAAAAGAAAGTCCAATTGGTCGCACACTGCTTGTCCTACCAGCGTGTTGCCCGAAAGCATTGTGGTCCATGAAGTTAGCATCAGCGGGTGCGCCTCTGCCAGAGTCTTGAGCAAAAATCACTGTCGCGTTGGCCATCCCTGGACACGTGTTTCGAGGTTGTTACCTCTCGTCAGCAGGGAATAGGCATATATGTAGGGGTGCTGCGTAGGCTGCCAAAAAATATTCTCAGGTCCGGTACCGCTCGTGGCACGCAGGTGCGTAACCCGGGCTCGTCAGCCCCACCAGCTGAAGGGAGCTTGAATATAAAAGAAAGTCCAATTGGTCGCACACTGCTTGTCCTACCAGCGTGTTGCCCCAAAGCATTGTGGTCCATGAAGTTAGCATCAGCGGGTGCGCCTCTGCCAGAGTCTTGAGCAAAAATCACTGTCGCGTTGGCCATCCCTGGACACGTGTTTTGAGGTTGTTACCTCTCGTCAGCAGGGAATAGGCATATATGTAGGGGTGCTGCGTAGGCTGCCAAAAAATATTCTCAGGTCCGGTACCGCTCGTGGCACGCAGGTGTGTAACCCGGGCGCGTCAGCCCCACCAGCTCAAGGGAGCTTGAATATAAAAGAAAGTCCAATTGGTCGCACACTGCTTGTCCTACCAGCGTGTTGCCCCAAAGCATTGTGGTCCATGAAGTTAGCATCAGCGGGTGCGCCTCTGCCAGAGTCTTGAGCAAAAATCACTGTCGCGTTGGCCATTCCTGGACACGTGTTTCGAGGTTGTTACCTCTCGTCAGCAGGGAATAGGCATATATGTAGGGGTGCTGCGTAGGCTGCCAAAAAATATTCTCAGGTCCGGTACCGCTCGTGGCACGCAGGTGCGTAACCTGGGCTCGTCAGCCCCACCAGCTGAAGGGAGCTTGAATATAAAAGAAAGTCCAATTGGTCGCACATTGCTTGTCCTACCAGCGTGTTGCCCCAAAGCATTGTGGTCCATGAAGTTAGCATCAGCGGGTGCGCCTCTGCCAGAGTTTTGAGCAAAAATCTCTGTCGCGTTGGCCATCCCTGGACACGTGTTTCGAGGTTGTTACCTCTCGTCAGCAGGGAATAGGCATATATGTAGGGGTGCTGCGTAGGCCTCCAAAAAATATTCTCAGGTCCGGTACCGCTCGTGGCACGCAGGTGCGTAACCCGGGCTCGTCAGCCCCACCAGCTCAAGGGAGCTTGAATATAAAAGAAAGTCCAATTGGTCGCACACTGCTTGTCCTACCAGCGTGGTGCCCCAAAGCATTGTGGTCCATGAAGTTAGCATCAGCGGGTGCGCCTCTGCCAGAGTCTTAAGCAAAAATCACTGTCGCGTTGGCCATCCCTGGACACGTGTTTCGAGGTTGTTACCTCTCGTCAGCAGGGAATAGGCCTATATGTAGGGGTGCTGCGTAGGCTGCCAAAAAATATTCTCAGGTCCGGTACCGCTCGTGGCACGCAGGTGCGTAACCCGGGCTCATCAGCCCCACCAGTTCAAGGGAGCTTGAATATAAAAGAAAGTCCAATTGGTCGCACACTGCTTGTCCTACCAGCGTGTTGCCCCAAAGCATTGTGGTCCATGAAGTTAGCATCAGCGGGTGCGCCTCTGCCAGAGTCTTGAGCAAAAATCACTGTCGCGTTGGCCATCCCTGGACACGTGTTTCGAGGTTGTTACCTCTCGTCAGCAGGGAATAGGCATATATGTAGGGGTGCTGCGTAGGAAGCCAAAAAATATTCTCAGGTCCGGTACCGCTCGTGTCAGGCAGGTGCGTAACCCGGGCTCGTCAGCCCCACCAGCTCAAGGGAGCTTGAATATAAAAGAAAGTCCAATTGGTCGCACACTGCTTGTCCTACCAGCGTGTTGCCCCAAAGCATTGTGGTCCATGAAGTTAGCATCAGCGGGTGCGCCTCTGCCAGAGTCTTGAGCAAAAATCACTGTCGCGTTGGCCATCCCTGGACATGTGTTTCGAGGTTGTTACCTCTCGTCAGCAGGGAATAGGCATATATGTAGGGGTGCTGCATAGGCTGCCAAAAAATATTCTCAGGTCCGGTACCGCTCGTGGCACGCAGGTGCGTAACCCGGGCTCGTCAGCCCCACCAGCTCAAGGGAGCTTGAATATAAAAGAAAGTCCAATTGGTCGCACACTGCTTGTCCTACCAGTGTGTTGCCCCAAAGCATTGTGGTCCATAAAGTTAGCATCATCGGGTGCGCCTCTGCCAGAGTCTTGAGCAAAAATCACTGTCACGTTGGCCATCCCTGGACACGTGTTTCGAGGTTGTTACCTCTCGTCAGCAGGGAATAGGCATATATGTAGGGGTGCTGCGTAGGCTGCCAAAAAATATTTTCAGGTCCGGTACCGCTCGTGGCACGCAGGTGCGTAACCCGGGCTCGTCAGCCCCACCAGCTCAAGGGAGCTTGAATGTAAAAGAAAGTCCAATTGGTCGCACACTGCTTGTCCTACCAGCGTGTTGCCCCAAAGCATTGTGGTCCATGAAGTTAGCATCAGCGGGTGCGCCTCTGCCAGAGTCTTGAGCAAAAATCACTGTCGCGTTGGCCATCCCTGGACACGTGTTTCGAGGTTGTTACCTCTTGTCAGCAGGGAATAGGCATATATGTAGGGGTGCTGCGTAGGCTGCCAAAAAATATTCTCAGGTCCGGTACCGCTCGTGGCACGCAGGTGCGTAACCCGGGCTCGTCAGCCCCACCAGCTGAAGGGAGCTTGAATATAAAAGAAAGTCCAATTGGTTGCACACTGCTTGTCCTACCAGCGTGTTGCCCCAAAGCATTGTGGTCCGTGAAGTTAGCATCAGCGGGTGCGCCTCTGCAAGAGTCTTGAGCAAAAATCACTGTCGCGTTGGCCATCCCTGGACACGTGTTTCGAGGTTGTTACCTCTCGTCAGCAGGGAATAGGCATTTATGTAGGGGTGCTGCGTAGGAAGCCAAAAAATATTCTCAGGTCCGGTGCCGCTCGTGGCACGCAGGTGCGTAACCCGGGCTCGTCAGCCCCACCAGCTCAAGGGAGCTTGAATATAAAAGAAAGTCCAATTGGTCGCACACTGCTTGTCCTACCAGCGTGTTGCCCCAAAGCATTGTGGTCCATGAAGTTAGCATCAGCGGGTGCGCCTCTGCCAGAGTCTTGAGCAAAAATCACTGTTGCGTTGGCCATTCCTGGACACATGTTTCGAGGTTGTTACCTCTCATCAGCAGGGAATAGGCATATATGTAGGGGTGCTGCGTAGGCTGCCCAAAAATATTCTCAGGTCCGGTACCGCTCGTGGCACGCAGGTGCGTAACCCGGGCTCGTCAGCCCCACCAGCTCAAGGGAGCTTGAATATAAAAGAAAGTCCAATTGGTCGCACACTGCTTGTCCTACCAGCGTGTTGCCCCAAAGCATTGTGGTCCACGAAGTTAGCATCAGCGGGTGCGCCTCTGCCAGAGTCTGGAGCAAAAATCACTGTCGCGTTGGCCATCCCAGGACACGTGTTTCGAGGTTGTTACCTCTCGTCGGCAGCGAATAGGCATATATGTAGGGGTGCTGCGTAGGCTGCCAAAAAATATTCTCAGGTCCGGTACCGCTCGTGGCATGCAGGTGCGTAACCCGGGCTCGTCAGCCCCACCAGCTCAAGGGAGATTGAATATAAAAGAAAGTCCAATTGGTCGCACACTGCTTGTCCTACCAGCGTGTTGCCCGAAAGCATTGTGGTCCATTAAGTTAGCATCAGCGGGTGCGCCTCTGCCAGAGTCTTGAGCAAAAATCACTGTCGCGTTGGCCATCCCTGGACATGTGTTTCGAGGTTGTTACCTCTCGTCAGCAGGGAATAGGCATATATGTAGGGGTGCTGCGTAGGCTGCCAAAAAATATTCTCAAGTCCGGTACCGCTCGTGGCACGCAGGTGCGTAACCCGGGCTCGTCAGCCCCACCAGCTCAAGGGAGCTTGAATATAAAAGAAAGTCCAATTGGTCGCACACTGCTTCTCCTACCAGTGTGTTGCCCCAAACCATTGTGGTCCATAAAGTTAGCATCATCGGGTGCGCCTCTGCCAGAGTCTTGAGCAAAAATCACTGTCACGTTGGCCATCCCTGGACACGTGTTTCGAGGTTGTTACCTCTCGTCAGCAGGGAATAGGCATATATGTAGGGGTGCTGCGTAGGCTGCCAAAAAATATTCTCAGGTCCGGTACCGCTCGTGGCATGCAGGTGCGTAACCCGGGCTCGTCAGCCCCACCAGCTCAAGGGAGATTGAATATAAAAGAAAGTCCAATTGGTCGCACACTGCTTGTCCTACCAGCGTGTTGCCCGAAAGCATTGTGGTCCATTAAGTTAGCATCAGCGGGTGCGCCTCTGCCAGAGTCTTGAGCAAAAATCACTGTCGCGTTGGCCATCCCTGGACATGTGTTTCGAGGTTGTTACCTCTCGTCAGCAGGGAATAGGCATATATGTAGGGGTGCTGCGTAGGCTGCCAAAAAATATTCTCAAGTCCGGTACCGCTCGTGGCACGCAGGTGCGTAACCCGGGCTCGTCAGCCCCACCAGCTCAAGGGAGCTTGAATATAAAAGAAAGTCCAATTGGTCGCACACTGCTTCTCCTACCAGTGTGTTGCCCCAAAGCATTGTGGTCCATAAAGTTAGCATCATCGGGTGCGCCTCTGCCAGAGTCTTGAGCAAAAATCACTGTCACGTTGGCCATCCCTGGACACGTGTTTCGAGGTTGTTACCTCTCGTCAGCAGGGAATAGGCATATATGTAGGGGTGCTGCGTAGGCTGCCAAAAAATATTTTCAGGTCCGGTACCGCTCGTGGCACGCAGGTGCGTAACCCGGGCTCGTCAGCCCCACCAGCTCAAGGGAGCTTGAATGTAAAAGAAAGTCCAATTGGTCGCACACTGCTTGTCCTACCAGCGTGTTGCCCCAAAGCATTGTGGTCCATGAAGTTAGCATCAGCGGGTGCGCCTCTGCAAGAGTCTTGAGCAAAAATCACTGTCGCGTTGGCCATCCCTGGACACGTGTTTCGAGGTTGTTACCTCTCGTCAGCAGGGAATAGGCATATATGTAGGGGTGCTGCGTAGGAAGCCAAAAAATATTCTCAGGTCCGGTACCGCTCGTGTCAGGCAGGTGCGTAACCCGGGCTCGTCAGCCCCACCAGCTCAAGGGAGCTTGAATATAAAAGAAAGTCCAATTGGTCGCACACTGCTTGTCCTACCAGCGTGTTGCCCCAAAGCATTGTGGTCCATGAAGTTAGCATCAGCGGGTGCGCCTCTGCCAGAGTCTTGAGCAAAAATCACTGTCGCGTTGGCCATTCCTGGACACATGTTTCGAGGTTGTTACCTCTCATCAGCAGGGAATAGGCATATATGTAGGGGTGCTGCGTAGGCTGCCCAAAAATATTCTCAGGTCCGGTACCGCTCGTGGCACGCAGGTGCGTAACCCGGGCTCGTCAGCCCCACCAGCTCAAGGGAGCTTGAATATAAAAGAAAGTCCAATTGGTCGCACACTGCTTGTCCTACCAGCGTGTTGCCCCAAAGCATTGTGGTCCATGAAGTTAGCATCAGCGGGTGCACCTCTGCCAGAGTCTGGAGCAAAAATCACTGTCGCGTTGGCCATCCCTGGACACGTGTTTCGAGGTTGTTACCTCTCGTCAGCAGGGAATAGGCATATATGTAGGGGTGCTGCGTAGGCTGCCAAAAAATATTCTCAGGTCCGGTACCGCTCGTGGCACGCAGGTGCGTAACCCGGGCTCGTCAGCCCCACCAGCTCAAGGGAGCTTGAATATA
This sequence comes from Lissotriton helveticus, assembly GCF_964261635.1. Taxonomy (NCBI): domain Eukaryota; kingdom Metazoa; phylum Chordata; class Amphibia; order Caudata; family Salamandridae; genus Lissotriton; species Lissotriton helveticus. Next base: position 1,133,001,029 of record NC_136069.1, on the reverse strand, counting down.
AAAGAAAGTCCAATTTGTCGCACACTGCTTGTCCTACCAGCGTGTTGCCCCAAAGCATTGTGGTCCATGAAGTCAGCATCAGCGGGTGCGCCTCTGCCAGAGTCTTGAGCAAAAATCACTGTCGCGTTGGCCATCCCTGGACACGTGTTTCGATGTTGTTACCTCTCGTCAGCAGGGAATAGGCATATATGTAGGGGTGCTGCGTAGGCTGCCAAAAAATATTCTCAGGTCCGGTACCGCTCGTGGCAGGCAGGTGCGTAACCCGGGCTCGTCAGCCCCACCAGCTCAAGGGAGCTTGAATATAAAAGAAAGTCCAATTGGTCGCACACTGCTTGTCCTACCAGCGTGTTGCCCGAAAGCATTGTGGTCCATGAAGTTAGCATCAGCGGGTGCGCCTCTGCCAGAGTCTTGAGCAAAAATCACTGTCGCGTTGGCCATCCCTGGACACGTGTTTCGAGGTTGTTACCTCTCGTCAGCAGGGAATAGGCATATATGTAGGGGTGCTGCGTAGGCTGCCAAAAAATATTCTCAGGTCCGGTACCGCTCGTGGCACGCAGGTGCGTAACCCGGGCTCGTCAGCCCCACCAGCTGAAGGGAGCTTGAATATAAAAGAAAGTCCAATTGGTCGCACACTGCTTGTCCTACCAGCGTGTTGCCCCAAAGCATTGTGGTCCATGAAGTTAGCATCAGCGGGTGCGCCTCTGCCAGAGTCTTGAGCAAAAATCACTGTCGCGTTGGCCATCCCTGGACACGTGTTTTGAGGTTGTTACCTCTTGTCAGCAGGGAATAGGCATATATGTAGGGGTGCTGCGTAGGCTGCCAAAAAATATTCTCAGGTCCGGTACCGCTCGTGGCACGCAGGTGTGTAACCCGGGCGCGTCAGCCCCACCAGCTCAAGGGAGCTTGAATATAAAAGAAAGTCCAATTGGTCGCACACTGCTTGTCCTACCAGCGTGTTGCCCCAAAGCATTGTGGTCCATGAAGTTAGCATCAGCGGGTGCGCCTCTGCCAGAGTCTTGAGCAAAAATCACTGTCGCGTTGGCCATTCCTGGACACGTGTTTCGAGGTTGTTACCTCTCGTCAGCAGGGAATAGGCATATATGTAGGGGTGCTGCGTAGGCTGCCAAAAAATATTCTCAGGTCCGGTACCGCTCGTGGCACGCAGGTGCGTAACCTGGGCTCGTCAGCCCCACCAGCTGAAGGGAGCTTGAATATAAAAGAAAGTCCAATTGGTCGCACATTGCTTGTCCTACCAGCGTGTTGCCCCAAAGCATTGTGGTCCATGAAGTTAGCATCAGCGGGTGCGCTTCTGCCAGAGTTTTGAGCAAAAATCTCTGTCGCGTTGGCCATCCCTGGACACGTGTTTCGAGGTTGTTACCTCTCGTCAGCAGGGAATAGGCATATATGTAGGGGTGCTGCGTAGGCTGCCAAAAAATATTCTCAGGTCCGGTACCGCTCGTGGCACGCAGGTGCGTAACCCGGGCTCGTCAGCCCCACCAGCTCAAGGGAGCTTGAATATAAAAGAAAGTCCAATTGGTCGCACACTGCTTGTCCTACCAGCGTGGTGCCCCAAAGCATTGTGGTCCATGAAGTTAGCATCAGCGGGTGCGCCTCTGCCAGAGTCTTAAGCAAAAATCACTGTCGCGTTGGCCATCCCTGGACACGTGTTTCGAGGTTGTTACCTCTCGTCAGCAGGGAATAGGCCTATATGTAGGGGTGCTGCGTAGGCTGCCAAAAAATATTCTCAGGTCCGGTACCGCTCGTGGCACGCAGGTGCGTAACCCGGGCTCGTCAGCCCCACCAGTTCAAGGGAGCTTGAATATAAAAGAAAGTCCAATTGGTCGCACACTGCTTGTCCTACCAGCGTGTTGCCCCAAAGCATTGTGGTCCATGAAGTTAGCATCAGCGGGTGCGCCTCTGCCAGAGTCTTGAGCAAAAATCACTGTCGCGTTGGCCATCCCTGGACACGTGTTTCGAGGTTGTTACCTCTCGTCAGCAGGGAATAGGCATATATGTAGGGGTGCTGCGTAGGCTGCCAAAAAATATTCTCAGGTCCGGTACCGCTTGTGGCACGCAGGTGCGTAACCCGGGCTCGTCAGCCCCACCAGCTGAAGGGAGCTTAAATATAAAAGAAAGTCCAATTGGTTGCACACTGCTTGTCCTACAAGCGTGTTGCCCCAAAGCATTGTGGTCCGTGAAGTTAGCATCAGCGGGTGCGCCTCTGCAAGAGTCTTGAGCAAAAATCACTGTCGCGTTGGCCATCCCTGGACACGTGTTTCGAGGTTGTTACCTCTCGTCAGCAGGGAATAGGCATATATGTAGGGGTGCTGCGTAGGAAGCCAAAAAATATTCTCAGGTCCGGTACCGCTCGTGGCAGGCAGGTGCGTAACCCGGGCTCGTCAGCCCCACCAGCTCAAGGGAGCTTGAATATAATAGAAAGTCCAATTGGTCGCACACTGCTTGTCCTACCAGCGTGTTGCCCCAAAGCATTGTGGTCCATGAAGTTAGCATCAGCGGGTGCACCTCTGCCAGAGTCTTGAGCAAAAATCACTGTCGCGTTGGCCATCCCTGGACATGTGTTTCGAGGTTGTTACCTCTCGTCAGCAGGGAATAGGCATATATGTAGGGGTGCTGCGTAGGCTGCCAAAAAATATTCTCAGGTCCGGTACCGCTCGTGGCACGCAGGTGCGTAACCCGGGCTCGTCAGCCCCACCAGCTCAAGGGAGCTTGAATATAAAAGAAAGTCCAATTGGTCGCACACTGCTTGTCCTACCAGTGTGTTGCCCCAAAGCATTGTGGTCCATAAAGTTAGCATCATCGGGTGCGCCTCTGCCAGAGTCTTGAGCAAAAATCACTGTCACGTTGGCCATCCCTGGACACGTGTTTCGAGGTTGTTACCTCTCGTCGGCAGGGAATAGGCATATATGTAGGGGTGCTGCGTAGGCTGCCAAAAAATATTTTCAGGTCCGGTACCGCTCGTGGCACGCAGGTGCGTAACCCGGGCTCGTCAGCCCCACCAGCTCAAGGGAGCTTGAATGTAAAAGAAAGTCCAATTGGTCGCACACTGCTTGTCCTACCAGCGTGTTGCCCCAAAGCATTGTGGTCCATGAAGTTAGCATCAGCGGGTGCGCCTCTGCAAGAGTCTTGAGCAAAAATCACTGTCGCGTTGGCCATCCCTGGACACGTGTTTCGAGGTTGTTACCTCTCGTCAGCAGGGAATAGGCATATATGTAGGGGTGCTGCGTAGGAAGCCAAAAAATATTCTCAGGTCCGGTACCGCTCGTGGCACGCAGGTGCGTAACCCGGGCTCGTCAGCCCCACCAGCTCAAGGGAGCTTGAATATAAAAGAAAGTCCAATTGGTCGCACACTGCTTGTCCTACCAGCGTGTTGCCGCAAAGCATTGTGGTCCATGAAGTTAGCATCAGCGGGTGCGCCTCTGCCAGAGTCTTGAGCAAAAATCACTGTCGCGTTGGCCATTCCTGGACACATGTTTCGAGGTTGTTACCTCTCATCAGCAGGGAATAGGCATATATGTAGGGGTGCTGCGTAGGCTGCCAAAAAATATTCTCAGGTCCGGTACCGCTCGTGGCACGCAGGTGCGTAACCCGGGCTCGTCAGCCCCACCAGCTCAAGGGAGCTTGAATATAAAAGAAAGTCCAATTGGTCGCACACTGCTTGTCCTACCAGCGTGTTGCCCCAAAGCATTGTGGTCCATGAAGTTAGCATCAGCGGGTGCGCCTCTGCCAGAGTCTGGAGCAAAAATCACTGTCGCGTTGGCCATCCCTGGACACGTGTTTCGAGGTTGTTACCTCTCGTCAGCAGGGAATAGGCATATATGTAGGGGTGCTGCGTAGGCTGCCAAAAAATATTCTCAGGCCCGGTCCCGCTCGTGGCACGCAGGTGCGTAACCCGGGCTCGTCAGCCCCACCAGCTCAAGGGAGCTTGAATATAAAAGAAAGTCCAATTGGTCGCACACTGCTTGTCCTACCAGCGTGTTGCCCCAAAGCATTGTGGTCCATGAAGTCAGCATCAGCGGGTGCGCCTCTGCCAGAGTCTTGAGCAAAAATCACTGTCGCGTTGGCCATCCCTGGACACGTGTTTCGAGGTTGTTACCTCTCGTCAGCAGGGAATAGGCATATATGTAGGGGTGCTGCGTAGGCTGCCAAAAAATATTCTCAGGTCCGGTACCGCTCGTGGCAGGCAGGTGCGTAACCCGGGCTCGTCAGCCCCACCAGCTCAAGGGAGCTTGAATATAAAAGAAAGGCCAATTGGTCGCACACTGCTTGTCCTACCAGCGTGTTGCCCCAAAGCATTGTGGTCCATGAAGTTAGCATCAGCGGGTGCGCCTCTGCCAGAGTCTTGAGCAAAAATCACTGTCGCGTTGGCCATCCCTGGACACGTGTTTCGAGGTTGTTACCTCTCGTCAGCAGGGAATAGGCATATATGTAGGGGTGCTGCGTAGGCTGCCAAAAAATATTCTCAGGTCCGGTACCGCTCGTGGCACGCAGGTGTGTAACCCGGGCTCGTCAGCCCCACCAGCTCAAGGGAGCTTGAATATAAAAGAAAGTCCAATTGGTCGCACACTGCTTGTCCTACCAGCGTGTTGCCCCAAAGCATTGTGGTCCATGAAGTTAGCATCAGCGGGTGCGCCTCTGCCAGAGTCTTGAGCAAAAATCACTGTCGCGTTGGCCATTCCTGGACACGTGTTTCGAGGTTGTTACCTCTCGTCAGCAGGGAATAGGCATATATGTAGGGGTGCTGCGTAGGCTGCCAAAAAATATTCTCAGGTCCGGTACCGCTCGTGGCACGCAGGTGCGTAACCTGGGCTCGTCAGCCCCACCAGCTGAAGGGAGCTTGAATGTAAAAGAAAGTCCAATTGGTCGCACATTGCTTGTCCTACCAGCGTGTTGCCCTAAAGCATTGTGGTCCATGAAGTTAGCATCAGCGGGTGCGCCTCTGCCAGAGTTTTGAGCAAAAATCTCTGTCGCGTTGGCCATCCCTGGACACGTGTTTCGAGGTTGTTACCTCTCGTCAGCAGGGAATAGGCATATATGTAGGGGTGCTGCGTAGGCTGCCAAAAAATATTCTCAGGTCCGGTACCGCTTGTGGCACGCAGGTGCGTAACCCGGGCTCGTCAGCCCCACCAGCTCAAGGGAGCTTGATGTAGCCGGGTCCCCCATGCGCGCCCCGCTCTAGGGCGCGAACTAACCTCATGTGCCCCCCCCCCTTCTCTCTCCACAGCCTGCAACCTGGTCTGGCCCAGAGAGATATAGCTGCGACGACGAGGAAGACTGGCCCTTTAACTGGACCGAAGGTGTGTTGGAGGAGGAGCCGGCCCCGCCTCTAAAAGACGTCCCTGAGCAGTCCCAGGTGTGTTTTTTTCACCGGAGGAGTGGTCAGTGTGAAGGAGAGCGGAGTGGCGGGAAGCAGCGAGGACGAGCAGAGGAGCGGAAGAAGAGGAGGCGAGACTCAGACGTGGATCGACAGCGGACGCTGGATCAGCGAGCTGAGTATACAGGAGGAGGAGGCAGCGCCATCCCAAGAACAGAGAAGGGAACGGTTCACCGGGACTGCAGCTGACGACCTTGGGACGAGAGGATCCGACAGGAGAGGTGCGGCGCGGGAGGACACGCCCGGAGGCCAACACCACGATCCGCCCAGCCGTACGCCAGAAGGGGTACGGCTCACAGAGGTGCGTGACCGCTTCCTGGGGTGGTGCAGGCGTAGAGCGAATCGTATCACGTAGTGGGGCAGTGTCCTTAGACACAACCCAGAGATCCACTCACTTTCACTTTAGAGCACAGATTGGGATAAGAGGGAGGAAACGAGGTGGGGTGTGTGGTAGCAGTGGGTGTATCCCCACGAACCCTTCCCTTTGAGTCCGTGACAACAAGTTATTCTATTACTGATACCTGCCTCTCTTCTCTTTTCCCCCCCCACTTGGTGGTGTCGGCGAGGGCGGACAGCACGGAGCCTCCGGGAGCCAGGAGAAGGAGGAGCCCCGTCAGAAGAAAAGAAAAGAGGAGGGTATCGTCCGCAAGACACGAGGAGAGAGAAGCCAGTTCCCTCGCAAAGTGCCTGTGCGCAAAACCTGTACTGATTCTTTGTTGGAACGAATAAATTCAAAACCCACAAAAACACGACTCCTGCCTATACCTAGCCCCGCTGTTACACTTGAATATAAAAGAAAGTCCAATTGGTCGCACACTGCTTGTCCTACCAGCGTGGTGCCCCAAAGCATTGTGGTCCATGAAGTTAGCATCAGCGGGTGCGCCTCTGCCAGAGTCTTAAGCAAAAATCACTGTCGCGTTGGCCATCCCTGGACACGTGTTTCGAGGTTGTTACCTCTCGTCAGCAGGGAATAGGCCTATATCTAGGGGTGCTGCGTAGGCTGCCAAAAAATATTCTCAGGTCCGGTACCGCTCGTGGCACGCTGGTGCGTAACCCGGGCTCGTCAGCCCCACCAGCTCAAGGGAGCTTGAATATAAAAGAAAGTCCAATTGGTCGCACACTGCTTGTCCTACCAGCGTGTTGCCCCAAAGCATTGTGGTCCATGAAGTTAGCATCAGCGGGTGCGCCTCTGCCAGAGTCTTGAGCAAAAATCACTGTCGCGTTGGCCATCCCTGGACACGTGTTTCGAGGTTGTTACCTCTCGTCAGCAGGGAATAGGCATATATGTAGGGGTGCTGCGTAGGCTGCCAAAAAATATTCTCAGGTCCGGTACCGCTTGTGGCACGCAGGTGCGTAACCCGGGCTCGTCAGCCCCACCAGCTCAAGGGAGCTTGAATATAAAAGAAAGTCCAATTGGTCGCACACTGCTTGTCCTACCAGCGTGTTGCCCCAAAGCATTGTGGTCCATGAAGTTAGCATCAGCGGGTGCGCCTCTGCCAGAGTCTTGAGCAAAAATCTCTGTCGCGTTGGCCACCCCTGGACACGTGTTTCGAGGTTGTTACCTCTCGTCAGCAGGGAATAGGCATATATGTAGGGGTGCTTCGTAGGCTGCCAAAAAATATTCTCAGGTCCGGTACCGCTCGTGGCACGCAGGTGCGTAACCCGGGCTCGTCAGCCCCACCAGCTCAAGGGAGCTTGAATATAAAAGAAAGTCCAATTGGTCGCACACTGCTTGTCCTACCAGCGTGGTGCCCCAAAGCATTGTGGTCCATGAAGTTAGCATCAGCGGGTGCGCCTCTGCCAGAGTCTTAAGCAAAAATCACTGTCGCGTTGGCCATCCCTGGACACGTGTTTCGAGGTTGTTACCTCTCGTCAGCAGGGAATAGGCCTATATGTAGGGGTGCTGCGTAGGCTGCCAAAAAATATTCTCAGGTCCGGTACCGCTCGTGGCACGCAGGTGCGTAACCCGGGCTCGTCAGCCCCACCAGCTCAAGGGAGCTTGAATATAAAAGAAAGTCCAATTGGTCGCACACTGCTTGTCCTACCAGTGTGTTGCCTCAAAGCATTGTGGTCCATGAAGTTAGCATCAGCGGGTGCGCCTCTGCCAGAGTCTTGAGCAAAAATCACTGTCGCGTTGGCCATCCCTGGACACGTGTTTCGAGGTTGTTACCTCTCGTCAGCAGGGAATAGGCATATATGTAGGGGTGCTGCGTAGGCTGGCAAAAAATATTCTCAGGTCCGGTACCGCTCGTAGCACGCAGGTGCGTAACCCGGGCTCGTCAGCCCCACCAGCTCAAGGGAGCTTGAATATAAAAGAAAGTCCAATTGGTCGCACACTGCTTGTCCTACCAGCGTGTTGCCCCAAAGCATTGTGGTCCATGAAGTTAGCATCAGCGGGTGCGCCTCTGCCAGAGTCTTGAGCAAAAATCACTGTCGCGTTGGCCATCCCTGGACACGTGTTTCGAGGTTGTTACCTCTCGTCAGCAGGGAATAGGCATATATGTAGGGGTGCTGCGTAGGCTGCCAAAGAATATTCTCAGGTCCGGTACCGCTCGTGGCACGCAGGTGCGTAACCCGGGCTCGTCAGCCCCATCAGCTCAAGGGAGCTTGAATATAAAAGAAAGTCCAATTGGTCGCACACTGCTTGTCCTACCAGCGTGTTGCCCCAAAGCATTGTGGTCCATGAAGTTAGCATCAGCGGGTGCGCCTCTGCCAGAGTCTTGAGCAAAAATCACTGTCGCGTTGGCCATCCCTGGACACGTGTTTCGAGGTTGTTACCTCTCGTCAGCAGGGAATAGGCATATATGTAGGGGTGCTGCGTAGGCTGCCAAAAAATATTCTCAGGTCCGGTACCGCTCGTGGCACGCAGGTGCGTAACCCGGGCTTGTCAGCCCCACCAACTCAAGGGAGCTTGAATATAAAGGAAAGTCCAATTGGTCGCACACTGCTTGTCCTACCAGCGTGTTGCCCCAAAGCATTGTGGTCCATGAAGTTAGCATTAGCGGGTGCGCCTCTGCCAGAGTCTTGAGTAAAAATCACTGTCGCGTTGGCCATCCCTGGACACGTGTTTCGAGGTTGTTACCTCTCGCCAGCAGGGAATAGGCATATGTGTAGGGGTGCTGCGTAGGCTGCCAAAAAATATTCTCAGGTCCGGTACCGCTCGTGGCACGCAGGTGCGTAACCCGGGCTCGTCAGCCCCACCAGCTCAAGGGAGCTTGAATATAAAAGAAAGTCCAATTGGTCGCACACTGCTTGTCCTACCAGCGTGTTGCCCCAAAGCATTGTGGTCCATGAAGTTAGCATCAGCGGGTGCGCCTCTGCCAGAGTCTTGAGCAAAAATCACTGTCGCGTTGGCCATCCCTAGACACGTGTTTCGAGGTTGTTACCTCTCGTCAGCAGGGAAAAGGCATATATGTAGGGGTGCTGCGTAGGCTGCCAAAAAATATTCTCAGGTCCGGTACCGCTCGTGGCAAGCAGGTGCGTAACCCGGGCTCATCAGCCCCACCAGCTCAAGGGAGCTTGAATATAAAAGAAAGTCCAATTGGTCGCACACTGCTTGTCCTACCAGCGTGTTGCCCCAAAGCATTGTGGTCCATGAAGTTAGCATCAGCGGGTGCGCCTCTGCCAGAGTCTGGAGCAAAAATCACTGTCGCGTTGGCCATCCCTGGACACGTGTTTCAAGGATGTTACCTCTCGTCAGCAGGGAATAGGCATATATGTAGGGGTGCTGCGTAGGCTGCCAAAAAATATTATCAGGTCCGGTACCGCTCGTGGCACGCAGGTGCGTAACCCGGGCTCGTCAGCCCCACCAGCTCAAGGGAGCTTGAATATAAAAGAAAGTCCAATTGGTCGCACACTGCTTGTCCTACCAGCGTGGTGCCCCAAAGCATTGTGGTCCATGAAGTTAGCATCAGCGGGTGCGCCTCTGCCAGAGTCTTAAGCAAAAATCACTGTCGCGTTGGCCATCCCTGGACACGTGTTTCGAGGTTGTTACCTCTCGTCAGCAGGGAATAGGCCTATATGTAGGGGTGCTGCGTAGGCTGCCAAAAAATATTCTCAGGTCCGGTACCGCTCGTAGCACGCAGGTGCGTAACCCGGGCTCGTCAGCCCCACCAGCTCAAGGGAGCTTGAATATAAAAGAAAGTCCAATTGGTCGCACACTGCTTGTCCTACCAGTGTGTTGCCCCAAAGCATTGTGGTCCATGAAGTTAGCATCAGCGGGTGCGCCTCTGCCAGAGTCTTGAGCAAAAATCACTGTCGCATTGGCCATCCCTGGACACGTGTTTCGAGGTTGTTACCTCTCGTCAGCAGGGAATAGGCATATATGTAGGGGTGCTGCGTAGGCTGCCAAAAAATATTCTCAGGTCCGGTACCGCTCGTGGCACGCAGGTGCGTAACCCGGGCTCGTCAGCCCCACCAGCTCAAGGGAGCTTGAATATAAAAGAAAGTCCAATTGGTCGCACACTGCTTGTCCTACCAGCGTGTTGCCCCAAAGCATTGTGGTCCATGAAGTTAGCATCAGCGGGTGCGCCTCTGCCAGAGTCTTGAGCAAAAATCACTGTCGCGTTGGCCATCCCTGGACACGTGTTTCGAGGTTGTTACCTCTCGTCAGCAGGGAATAGGCATATATGTAGGGGTGCTGCGTAGGCTGCCAAAAAATATTCTCAGGTCCGGTACCGCTCGTGGCACGCAGGTGCGTAACCCGGGCTCGTCAGCCCCACCAGCTCAAGGGAGCTTGAATATAAAAGAAAGTCCAATTGGTCGCACACTGCTTGTCCTACCAGCGTGTTGCCCCAAAGCATTGTGGTCCATGAAGTTAGCATCAGCGGGTGCGCCTCTGCCAGAGTCTTGAGCAAAAATCACTGTCGCGTTGGCCATCCCTGGACACGTGTTTCGAGGTTGTTACCTCTCGTCAGCAGGGAATAGGCATATATGTAGGGGTGCTGCGTAGGCTGCCAAAAAATATTCTCAGGTTCGGTACCGCTCGTGGCACGCAGGTGCGTAACCCGGGCTCGTCAGCCCCACCAGCTCAAGGGAGCTTGAATATAAAAGAAAGTCCAATTGGTCGCACACTGCTTGTCCTACCAGCGTGTTGCCCCAAAGCATTGTGGTCCATGAAGTTAGCATCAGCGGGTGCGCCTCTGCCAGAGTCTTGAGCAAAAATCTCTGTCGCGTTGGCCATCCCTGGACACGTGTTTCGAGGTTGTTACCTCTCGTCAGCAGGGAATAGGCATATATGTAGGGGTGCTGCGTAGGCTGCCAAAAAATATTCTCAGGTCCGGTACCGCTCGTGGCACGCAGGTGCGTAACCCGGGCTTGTCAGCCCCACCAGCTCAAGGGAGCTTGAATTAAAAGAAAGTCCAATTGGTCGCACACTGCTTGTCCTACCAGCGTGGTGCCCCAAAGCATTGTGGTCCATGAAGTTAGCATCAGCGGGTGCGCCTCTGCCAGAGTCTTAAGCAAAAATCACTGTCGCGTTGGCCATCCCTGGACACGTGTTTCGAGGTTGTTACCTCTCGTCAGCAGGGAATAGGCCTATATGTAAGGGTGCTGCGTAGGCTGCCAAAAAATATTCCCAGGTCCGGTACCGCTCGTGGCACGCAGGTGCGTAACCCGGGCTCGTCAGCCCCACCAGCTCAAGGGAGCTTGAATATAAAAGAAAGTCCAATTGGTCGCACACTGCTTGTCCTACCAGCGTGTTGCCCCAAAGCATTGTGGTCCATGAAGTTAGCATCAGCGGGTGCGCCTCTGCCAGAGTCTTGAGCAAAAATCACTGTCGCGTTGGCCATCCCTGGACACGTGTTTCGAGGTTGTTACCTCTCGTCAGCAGGGAATAGGCATATATGTAGGGGTGCTGCGTAGGCTGCCAAAAAATATTCTCAGGTCCGGTACCGCTCGTGGCACGCAGGTGCGTAACCCGGGCTCATCAGCCCCACCAGCTCAAGGGAGCTTGAATATAAAAGAAAGTCCAATTGGTCGCACACTGCTTGTCCTACCAGCGTGTTGCCCCAAAGCATTGTGGTCCATGAAGTTAGCATCAGCGGGTGCGCCTCTGCCAGAGTCTGGAGCAAAAATCACTGTCGCGTTGGCCATCCCTGGACACGTGTTTCAAGGATGTTACCTCTCGTCAGCAGGGAATAGGCATATATGTAGGGGTGCTGCGTAGGCTGCCAAAAAATATTATCAGGTCCGGTACCGCTCGTGGCACGCAGGTGCGTAACCCGGGCTCGTCAGCCCCACCAGCTCAAGGGAGCTTGAATATAAAAGAAAGTCCAATTGGTCGCACACTGCTTGTCCTACCAGCGTGGTGCCCCAAAGCATTGTGGTCCATGAAGTTAGCATCAGCGGGTGCGCCTCTGCCAGAGTCTTAAGCAAAAATCACTGTCGCGTTGGCCATCCCTGGACACGTGTTTCGAGGTTGTTACCTCTCGTCAGCAGGGAATAGGCCTATATGTAGGGGTGCTGCGTAGGCTGCCAAAAAATATTCTCAGGTCCGGTACCGCTCGTAGCACGCAGGTGCGTAACCCGGGCTCGTCAGCCCCACCAGCTCAAGGGAGCTTGAATATAAAAGAAAGTCCAATTGGTCGCACACTGCTTGTCCTACCAGTGTGTTGCCCCAAAGCATTGTGGTCCATGAAGTTAGCATCAGCGGGTGCGCCTCTGCCAGAGTCTTGAGCAAAAATCACTGTCGCATTGGCCATCCCTGGACACGTGTTTCGAGGTTGTTACCTCTCGTCAGCAGGGAATAGGCATATATGTAGGGGTGCTGCGTAGGCTGCCAAAAAATATTCTCAGGTCCGGTACCGCTCGTGGCACGCAGGTGCGTAACCCGGGCTCGTCAGCCCCACCAGCTCAAGGGAGCTTGAATATAAAAGAAAGTCCAATTGGTCGCACACTGCTTGTCCTACCAGCGTGTTGCCCCAAAGCATTGTGGTCCATGAAGTTAGCATCAGCGGGTGCGCCTCTGCCAGAGTCTTGAGCAAAAATCACTGTCGCGTTGGCCATCCCTGGACACGTGTTTCGAGGTTGTTACCTCTCGTCAGCAGGGAATAGGCATATATGTAGGGGTGCTGCGTAGGCTGCCAAAAAATATTCTCAGGTCCGGTACCGCTCGTGGCACGCAGGTGCGTAACCCGGGCTCGTCAGCCCCACCAGCTCAAGGGAGCTTGAATATAAAAGAAAGTCCAATTGGTCGCACACTGCTTGTCCTACCAGCGTGTTGCCCCAAAGCATTGTGGTCCATGAAGTTAGCATCAGCGGGTGCGCCTCTGCCAGAGTCTTGAGCAAAAATCACTGTCGCGTTGGCCATCCCTGGACACGTGTTTCGAGGTTGTTACCTCTCGTCAGCAGGGAATAGGCATATATGTAGGGGTGCTGCGTAGGCTGCCAAAAAATATTCTCAGGTTCGGTACCGCTCGTGGCACGCAGGTGCGTAACCCGGCCTCGTCAGCCCCACCAGCTCAAGGGAGCTTGAATATAAAAGAAAGTCCAATTGGTCGCACACTGCTTGTCCTACCAGCGTGTTGCCCCAAAGCATTGTGGTCCATGAAGTTAGCATCAGCGGGGGCGCCTCTGCCAGAGTCTTGAGCAAAAATCTCTGTCGCGTTGGCCATCCCTGGACACGTGTTTCGAGGTTGTTACCTCTCGTCAGCAGGGAATAGGCATATATGTAGGGGTGCTGCGTAGGCTGCCAAAAAATATTCTCAGGTCCGGTACCGCTCGTGGCACGCAGGTGCGTAACCCGGGCTTGTCAGCCCCACCAGCTCAAGGGAGCTTGAATATAAAAGAAAGTCCAATTGGTCGCACACTGCTTGTCCTACCAGCGTGGTGCCCCAAAGCATTGTGGTCCATGAAGTTAGCATCAGCGGGTGCGCCTCTGCCAGAGTCTTAAGCAAAAATCACTGTCGCGTTGGCCATCCCTGGACACGTGTTTCGAGGTTGTTACCTCTCGTCAGCAGGGAATAGGCCTATATGTAAGGGTGCTGCGTAGGCTGCCAAAATATATTCCCAGGTCCGGTACCGCTCGTGGCACGCAGGTGCGTAACCCGGGCTCGTCAGCCCCACCAGCTCAAGGGAGCTTGAATATAAAAGAAAGTCCAATTGGTCGCACACTGCTTGTCCCTACCAGCGTGTTGCCCCAAAGCATTGTGGTCCATGAAGTTAGCATCAGCGGGTGCGCCTCTGCCAGAGTCTTGAGCAAAAATCTCTGTCGCGTTGGCCATCCCTGGACACGTGTTTCGAGGTTGTTACCTCTCGTCAGCAGGGAATATGCATATATGTAGGGGTGCTGCGTAGGCTGCCAAAAAATATTCTCAGGTCCGGTACCGCTCGTGGCACGCAGGTGCGTAACCCGGGCTTGTCAGCCCCACCAGCTCAAGGGAGCTTGAATATAAAAGAAAGTCCAATTGGTCGCACACTGCTTGTCCTACCAGCGTGGTGCCCCAAAGCATTGTGGTCCATGAAGTTAGCATCAGCGGGTGCGCCTCTGCCAGAGTCTTAAGCAAAAATCACTGTCGCGTTGGCCATCCCTGGACACGTGTTTCGAGGTTGTTACCTCTCGTCAGCAGGGAATAGGCCTATATGTAAGGGTGCTGCGTAGGCTGCCAAAAAATATTCCCAGGTCCGGTACCGCTCGTGGCACGCAGGTGCGTAACCCGGGCTCGTCAGCCCCACCAGCTCAAGGGAGCTTGAATATAAAAGAAAGTCCAATTGGTCGCACACTGCTTGTCCTACCAGCGTGTTGCCCCAAAGCATTGTGGTCCATGAAGTTAGCATCAGCGGGTGCGCCTCTGCCAGAGTCTTGAGCAAAAATCACTGTCGCGGTGGCCATCCCTGGACACGTGTTTCGAGGTTGTTACCTCTCGTCAGCAGGGAATAGGCATATATGTAGGGGTGCTGCGTAGGCTGCCAAAAAATATTCTCAGGTCCGGTACCGCTCGTGGCACGCAGGTGCGTAACCCGGGCTCGTCAGCCCCACCAGCTCAAGGGAGCTTGAATATAAAAGAAAGTCCAATTGGTCGCACACTGCTTGACCTACCAGTGTGTTGCCCCAAAGCATTGTGGTCCATGAAGTTAGCATCAGCGGGTGCGCCTCTGCCAGAGTCTTGAGCAAAAATCACTGTCGCGTTGGCCATCCCTGGACTCGTGTTTCGAGGTTGTTACCTCTCGTCAGCAGGGAATAGGCATATATGTAGGGGTGCTGCGTAGGCTGCCAAAAAATATTCTCAGGTCCGGTACCGCTCGTGGCACGCAGGTGCGTAACCCGGGCTTGTCAGCCCCACCAACTCAAGGGAGCTTGAATATAAAGGAAAGTCCAATTGGTCGCACACTGCTTGTCCTACCAGCGTGTTGCCCCAAAGCATTGTGGTCCATGAAGTTAGCATCAGCGGGTGCGCCTCTGCCAGAGTCTTGAGTAAAAATCACTGTCGCGTTGGCCATCCCTGGACACGTGTTTCGAGGTTGTTACCTCTCGCCAGCAGGGAATAGGCATATGTGTAGGGGTGCTGCGTAGGCTGCCAAAAAATATTCTCAGGTCCGGTACCGCTCGTGGCACGCAGGTGCGTAACCCGGGCTCGTCAGCCCCACCAGCTCAAGGGAGCTTGAATATAAAAGAAAGTCCAATTGGTCGCACACTGCTTGTCCTACCAGCGTGTTGCCCCAAAGCATTGTGGTCCATGAAGTTAGCATCAGCGGGTGCGCCTCTGCCAGAGTCTTGAGCAAAAATCACTGTCGCGTTGGCCATCCCTAGACACGTGTTTCGAGGTTGTTACCTCTCGTCAGCAGGGAAAAGGCATATATGTAGGGGTGCTGCGTAGGCTGCCAAAAAATATTCTCAGGTCCGGTACCGCTCGTGGCACGCAGGTGCGTAACCCGGGCTCATCAGCCCCACCAGCTCAAGGGAGCTTGAATATAAAAGAAAGTCCAATTGGTCGCACACTGCTTGTCCTACCAGCGTGTTGCCCCAAAGCATTGTGGTCCATGAAGTTAGCATCAGCGGGTGCGCCTCTGCCAGAGTCTTGAGCAAAAATCACTGTCGCGTTGGCCATCCCTGGACACGTGTTTTGAGGTTGTTACCTCTCGTCAGCAGGGAATTGGCATATATGTAGGGGTGCTGCGTAGGCTGCCAAAAAATATTCTCAGGTCCGGTACCGCTCGTGGCACGCAGGTGTGTAACCCGGGCTCGTCAGCCCCACCAGCTCAAGGGAGCTTGAATATAAAAGAAAGTCCAATTGGTCGCACACTGCTTGTCCTACCAGCGTGTTGCCCCAAAGCATTGTGGTCCATGAAGTTAGCATCAGCGGGTGCGCCTCTGCCAGAGTCTGGAGCAAAAATCACTGACGCGTTGGCCATCCCTGGACACGTGTTTCAAGGATGTTACCTCTCGCCAGCAGGGAATAGGCATATGTGTAGGGGTGCTGCGTAGGCTGCCAAAAAATATTCTCAGGTCCGGTACCGCTCGTGACACGCAGGTGCGTAACCCGGGCTCGTCAGCCCCACCAGCTCAAGGGAGCTTGAATATAAAAGAAAGTCCAAATGGTCGCACACTGCTTGTCCTACCAGCGTGTTGCCCCAAAGCATTGTGGTCCATGAAGTTAGCATCAGCGGGTGCGCCTCTGCCAGAGTCTTGAGCAAAAATCACTGTCGCGTTGGCCATCCCTAGACACGTGTTTCGAGGTTGTTACCTCTCGTCAGCAGGGAAAAGGCATATATGTAGGGGTGCTGCGTAGGCTGCCAAAAAATATTCTCAGGTCCGGTACCGCTCGTGGCACGCAGGTGCGTAACCCGGGCTCATCAGCCCCACCAGCTCAAGGGAGCTTGAATATAAAAGAAAGTCCAATTGGTCGCACACTGCTTGTCCTCCCAGCGTGTTGCCCCAAAGCATTGTGGTCCATGAAGTTAGCATCAGCGGGTGCGCCTCTGCCAGAGTCTTGAGCAAAAATCACTGTCGCGTTGGCCATCCCTGGACACGTGTTTCGAGGTTGTTACCTCTCGTCAGCAGGGAATAGGCATATATGTAGGGATGCTGCGTAGGCTGCTAAAAAATATTCTCAGGTCCGGTACCGCTCGTGGCACGCAGGTGCGTAACCCGGGCTCGTCAGCCCCACCAGCTCAAGGGAGCTTGAATATAAAAGAAAGTCTAATTGGTCGCACACTGCTTGTCCTACCAGCGTGTTGCCCTTGTTGACCTTGAGTAAACTACCTCACACCTGTTGCATGGATATAGGCACTGTCTCATCATTCATTATGCTGCCACCCTAGAGTAACACCCCATGTCTGAGTATAAAGTGTCAGTGAAGTAGAGATGCCCAAATCATTGTTAAGGGAGATAACATTTACCTCACTAGGGGTGTGTAATGGAAGTACAGTTGTTGAAGCATGGTTTTAATGGCATGATGGATCATATGTTTTCTGAATGTTATGTACTCCATTTTCCAGAAGGCAGTTGTTCAATATTCTGGAGTATGACACTAAGCTAGATGCTAAGGTGTGATTTAACAGCACTGTGAGATTCGCATGCTGAGTTGCCTGACTGTTGAATTAATGCCAATTTAGAAAAAAGCTGAAGACACAACTTTTTCACATCACAAGTCAGTAGAATTCAAATGAGACCCACCAATAGATGTATGAGTCCTGAGGGGTTTAAACAGTGACTATGTTTAGAAACAAGGGCTGAAGTTATTTTAGACTACTGAAGAGCTACTATGAATGCCAAGTCCTTATAAAACAAGTAGGAAAAATAGAAGGTCCTCATTCTGAGTTACATTGAAACACCAATTTCGGTTGATTTTCTGCTGAATTAAAATTCTTTCTGATGTGATCATTCTCATGTGTTTTAATTGCACCAATATATTCTGAGGGCAGATTTTGCCTGGTTAAATCCGGCACAATGTCTCTTGAGAAATTGAGCACCTCAAGTAAATCACTTGCAGAAATTGGTGTAATACCACAGAGTTCCCTCTGGAATTCTCCATTACAGAGGTAAATCTAGAAGAATTTCTTGTCACAGAATTTCAACCCTGCAATATTGGTAGTTCCAGATGTGAAATTACCTCTTTAGTGCCCTGAAAGTTTCAACATCTTTAGGATTGCAGCTTATGCAGCCTATTCACAAACTGAATTTTGTAGTACATTAAGCAGCACCACAATATTGATGGTCATGTAATAATTTTTTTTATTTGCTAACCTAGAGGTTAGGTGATTTCAAGGTGGGGATCTCTGCCACAGTGGCAGCTATCTTTGCGCACATATGCCTCCATATTAATAGTAAATGTGGGAAGAACAAGGGTTATGTAGTTCAAAAAGGGGGAGTACTTACCACAAAATCAAAGGGGTTTAGGGAAATTTAGGGAGGAACCTAGGAAAGAACAAGCTCCTACAAACACAACCCACAAATAATTAAGCCCTTGCCATTCACAGACCACACTTATAAAGTTACTACAGCCCTAAAGATGTCAAAATAGTTTATCTTAGCCTTAAGTGTGTTAAGAACCTCACCCGGCCTCTTGAAAGTACTGCAACACAGTTCAATTAAAAAACATGAAGGCACAGATTTAAAATAACATGAGGTAAGAACTACTGTGTAGTAAATCAAATTATTTTGACATTTAAAATGTCAATATATTTTGCTTAATGTTTACAAATCGTAAATAACAATTGAGTTTATTATTTTAAAATGTAATACTAAAATCCATTTAAAAGGAAAATCAAATTACACTTTTATGTTTATGGTAGAGAAAAAATATTTGAATTAATTGAAAACTAACATTTACCACAATGCAGCACATATTAAATAAAAATAAAAACAAGAATTTTACTGTGGTGGAATGCTTTAAAAAATGATAAAGAAATATTTATAAATTGAATACATTTATTTTAATTAATGAATTATTCAATACATATTGTGTTTAATTAGTTAAAGTGCTGTAACATTTGTAGTTCTAAATCAATATTATTGTTATTGTTTTACAGTTATACTTTATAATAAGATTTGATTCATATTTGTTTGAAGATTAAAAAACTTTAATAAATTTCTCTATACCTTCCCATACATACTCCATTCACTGTGGCAGATATCTCCACCTACGAGGGAAAAGAGACTTGTAGTAAAGTTTCACTAGTAAATCCTGTTGTAGGAGACAAAATGTTCCACCAGTGGGTCCAGATACAGAAATCTACACGTAGGTGTAAATCTACTTTGGGAAATGATGAATAGTAAAAATGTGCAGACTTACCCCCAGGTATAAAGGTAAATCTACAGATGAGTAAATGTACATGTGTATGTTGACCTTTCTGAAAAGGCCCATTAGGGCCTAATTACATGTCTGGCAGATCTCAGACTGCCAGATTCATGGTGGGGCAGCGGTCGCGGTCTTCCGACCCTCATATTACGACCTTGGTGGTTGTACTCCCCTGGGACTCCTGACTCAGACAGTGAACCGCCGTTCCCTAGCGATGGCGCTGTAGTCAAAAAACATCAATATGCGGGACTGCCGCGGCTCAGCCAAGCATATTACGATTGGCGCCATGGGAACACCCAAACAATCCCCCACCAATGACAAAAAGTCAGTATACGGTGGCCGGTTCTCACACGGGTTTGGCGGTGCAGTGGCCGGGCAGTCCTCTGCTGCACCCTCAAACTTATAATCGGGTTCTAAGTGTTTAGAAACACCATAACCTGGCCACGTTTGCCACTCTGCCCTCTCTGATACCCCCAAAGTGAGCCCACTCCCACAGAACATGCAAGTTGTTTGGAGAAAAAAAGGCTGCAGCATAGAAGTCATTTAGGAGTCACCAGGGATAGCAGCTGCGATCTCTGGTTTGCTTCTTGAGACCCCAATGCCTCTGCAACCTTCAGCCTGAGAAATCACACAGGCAGTGGCAGGAACAGAAGGAAAATGGAGGTCGCATGAACCCTGTTAACATTTTGCTGCTCGTTCAAAACTGGGGTGTTTTAATCAGTGCTTTAAATGGAAATATAGAAGTGTGGGTACTCCCAATCCTCGTTAATTGTTTGCTCTTAAGAAGTGCCGGTACACTCCCATAAATGTATTGTAGCAGTGCTGAGAAGTGCAGGTACTCTGCCTGTCACATAAAAGAAGTGCAGGTACTCAGTACCGAACAGTACCTGTCTATTTAAAGCACTGGTTTAAATTCATTTATTGGTATGCCAAATGTATCTAGAAGGTACTTTTCCGAGGCACCCAAGGGATCCACAGATAAAACTGGTGCAGCCACCTATAACATGCAATCATGTGTGTTGCATGCATGTGTTTATTACAATATTAATTTATAAAGGAATGCAACAGCTTTCTAAAACAAGTACACGATATGCATTCATTTTGTACTCTATATATATATCCAAGCTCCTTAAATCCGAATCACGGAAGCACTCACCGGGGTGGTTGCAAAGAGTTTTAATCCAAACGCAACATCGGCTTGTGCCTTTGTCGGTGTTACTGACACACCTAACGCGGTCATGTTTAAAAACATTCTCAGTGTGTATTAACAGTGAAAATGGACCACATTTTCAATATGTAAAAGAAGTGCCATCTTTGCATAATTCTTTATTTGCGTTAAATACACTTGATTATCAAGTACACTTTGATTATTAATCATATATCCCAACGTGGAATAACTGCAAATTGCACCATTAAATTTCACAATAATTGTGTGCTTTTTTTGTAATAATCATGTATTTAACACACATAAAGAATATCATTCAACATCACCTGAGCATCACCTCCGCACCAGAACAGCACCACCTCAGCACCACCTCAGCACCACCGCAGTCTGCCCAAGGAATCTGGCATCTGTTGATTCTGCCCTAGTGCCATCCACTGCTCAAGTTGCTTATGCCGCCCCACAACAACAAAAAAGCTACAGCAAACAAACATTAGAACTGGCAGGAACAAGTTCCCGGTATTGCAAGGACAAAAAAACTAGAAGCCATTTTTTATTTTGATTCTATTTAATAGGGTCGCTCAGTTGTACATAATGTCTTATTGGTTATATATAAGGTAGCAAAAAACCTCATAACACTTTTGTATTATAACTTTCCAACATGCTGCACAGCAATGGCAATGCTCTACAACAACGCTTAGATACGTTGGCAAAGCCAATAGCTCTGGCTAAACACTTCCAAGGTCCCAAAGGAGAGAACTATTGGCTATGCTGATGCTTGTGCTTGAAGATAGGACACTTCTATCATCTTGGGGACACTGTTATCATCTTGACTGCCTCTGTCTCCAGCCTTATCTGCCTCTGCCCCCCCCCTCATGTTACCCCCTGCGGGCCCCCTCCCACCTCACTCCGTAACCTGGACTGTCAGCACAACGCAGACTTGATTCGAACGACCTCCTTTCCTCTCCCTGCTGCCGCGCGGCTCGTTAATGCAGATTCCGGACTTGGACGTGCAGCTGTTAAACATGTCATTAACACCGCTCGGGCTGCAAATGAAACCCCGGCCCCGGGATTACTCCAGGAGCCGGGCGCTTGTGATGAGCCTTGTCAATCACAGCTGACCCGCTGTGTACAGAATGAAACTCAGATTATCTTCTTTCTTCCTCAGACTCTCGTCAGTTTTTTTTTCCACACAGAATTACTCTCGTCAGTTTTTTTTTCTCTTCCACACAGAATTACTCTGGTCAGGTTTTTTTTCTCTTCCACACAGAATTACTATTCTGCTCTCCGAAAGATTGATTACTTGCACAAATAAGAGAGCCCGCGACATTAATACAAAATTCACAGGCTTTTCTTTATCTCAAACCTGCAACTCCCCCTACGGTCCCTCCTGGTAATTATATTAGAATTGTGTACACTGGGCACTGGCATCTGATTATTTTGAAACTAGTTTTGTCATGACAAAAAAAAAATGAGCTTAAGTCTTGTTTTTTTTCTGGAGGTGGGGAGGGGGTGGTCGGTACAGTGCCAGTGGATGAGAGAGAAGGAGATTAAATCCCACTTCCTTTCATCCATGAATGCTTTCATCTCTTTTTCAAACATAGGAAATGATTGCCGCTGCTGTAAGCTGCAATACGTATGAGCGGAAGAGGATGAGAAAATATTGGAAAGTCTGCAAGCGACGGCGGCATATAATGTAGGTCCCTGGCGCCTGCTGGGTACCACAGGCACTTTCCTCTCTCCGTCGTGCGTGCCCCCGTCTTTTCCACTTCTAAAGTTTGCAAGGGCTGTCGGCCCACGCCGCTGTGATATTTAATTAAAGTCCCGGAATATCACGTTCTCTTAGTTTATTTTATCATTGAGGAGACGCACATGCATAGCAAATGCCTGTAGAAGTGTAATTCTAAGGTATCAATGACGTATAATCCAAAATAAACCAATGCAACAATAACATCACACTTTTCTGGAGTACCGTATTTCCAGTTTACAGATCCCCACCAAAAGTAGTGGAAATCAAAGTGATCTTCTTCACAAAGCGGAATGACTGTGCTTTGAAGCCATGGCTTCTATGTATGTGGTGCAGTGTCCTAAAAAAACCTTAGTAAGCCCCCCCTTCACGGAATGGCGAGGGGGTCCGCCTACAATGCCAACCACTCGAAGTTGCCAACCACCCTGTGGAAGTGCTTCACCTCTGCCACCTGCATCCACATGACATCAGCAGGAGATTCTATGATACATTTAGCTTCAAGGAGAAACATTTATCTTTGTGGGATGAGCATTCTCTGCATACATGCACACTGAAAACCGAGCTGTGTTAATACTTTTTTTATTATAATGTTAATATTTTAATTAACAAAATGTAACTTAAAGGGGTGATGCCTAAATTAGGGAGTAGGTTTGTAAGGGATGTGCAGATGCAAATTAAATCTAGTCACTAAAAGGTGAAGTTTAAGCAAGTTATTTCTATTTTGGGAGAGCAAGATAATCTACCATAAATTTGCAGAGTTCACATTCTATGGGACTGACAGTACCCCTTTCCATTTAATGTCCTATTCGGAGTGCCCAAGTGTAGCACCAGTTCATCTGTGACTTAATTAGAACCCCCAACCGAAGTTCACTTCTAGGGACACCAATGATAGTCTGGCTGGTGGTATTTTAACCAAAAGTATAGAGGATCTAGTAACTCGATCCATACCTACACCATTTTTTTTACTGATCTTGAATCATCCTTTTTTGTAATAAACCAATTTGACTTGAGATGAACAAGAATTTTTTAATTCACAATCTTTTTTGAGCACTTATAAACACTATATCTGGACACTACTACGTATCCAGTGGTTAACTCGGGCTATTTTATTTTATTTTATTTTATATTCTTCTATAGCGCCTGAATAAACCCCCGAAGGGGTATCTCCGC
Organism: Lissotriton helveticus; assembly: GCF_964261635.1. Classification (NCBI taxonomy): domain Eukaryota; kingdom Metazoa; phylum Chordata; class Amphibia; order Caudata; family Salamandridae; genus Lissotriton; species Lissotriton helveticus. Next base: position 1,132,978,320 of record NC_136069.1, on the reverse strand, counting down.
GCTTTGCCAGTGAGAATATCCTCAGATGATTATGGGTGGATGAATGGTACATATTGACAGAGAGGGATCAGTTACTGGGGAATAGGTGCGTTTTTAAGACCTTACGGAAGGTCAGATGGTTGGTGAGTACTCTCATCTCAAGAGGTAGGGAGTTCCAGAGCTTTGGTCCAAGATGGGCCAAAGCTCGCCCTCCTTGTCTGGACTTTTTTATTCTGGGCACCTGCAAAAGCTGCTGGTTGCCAGAGCGAAGGGTTCGTCCAGGGGCATAAGGCAGGAAGATGTTGGCCAGATATTTTGGGCCTTTGCCTATCACACTTTTGTGGATAGTGCATAGGGTTTTAAAATGCACTCGCATCCTCACTGGTAACCAGTGGAGCCTGATCAGCAGAGGGAGGGAGGGAGTCCTAGGGGGAGCGTTAAGGACTACCCTTGCTGCCGTGTTTTGGATCACTTGCAACTTTTTGAGCTGCCCTTCATTTGCTCCTAAAAGAAGGCCGTTGCAGTAATCCACTCTGCTGATGACTAGTGCCTGCACGAGTGCTTTCCTATGGCAATCTGGCAGATAGGGAAACACTCTTCTTAGCATTCCGATAGCTCGGAAACAGGTACTAGCCACCTGATTTACGTGGTCCTTGTAAGTGAGTGTCTGATCTAGTAGCACTCCAAGGTTTCTCACCGTGCTTTTGGGGCTGGGAACAGGGCCTAATTCCAGGGGCCACCAATCCGGTGTCCAGTGTGTTGCTGCTTGTCCAAACAGCATGACCTCCGTTTTTCCTATATTGCATTGGAGACAATTTAATGACATCCATGCAGATATTGCTCTCATTCCCTCTGCAAAAGATCTTTTTATTGCAGGTGTCAGTTCTTTAAAGGGAAAGAGGAGTTGGGTGTCGTCAGCGTACGACACCGGTGTAAACCCAAATGATCTTGCTAGATTGGCCAGGGGAGCCACATACACGTTGAAAAGTGTAGGGCTTAAGCAGGAACCCTGTGGCACTCCCTTATTGAGCTCCCTGTAGATGGATTTGTGGGAGCCCAGCCTGACCTCTTGAGAACGGCCTGATAGAAAGCTTTCCATCCATGCCAGTGCTACACCCTCCAGTCCTACGCCCTTTAGTCGCTCAAGAAGCACTTTGTGAGACACCGTATCGAAAGCGGCGGAGAGATCCAACAGCACCAGAATCATAGAGCTGCCTCCATCCAGTGCCATTCTGATGTTGTTGGTCACTGTTTGGAGGGCTGATTCGGTGCTGTGATTCGGCCTGAAACCAGAGGTAAGCATACACAAAGAAAGACCCGATGATGATGCACCAACGCAGTGTAATTGGCGGAGAACCAAGATATACCGTCTTTCAACTACGTGCGTGTATGAGGGTTTTTTATTTAAAAAAAACCTGGAAACTTAGTTACAAGTGGCCCATTCTCCCCATCTTGATTTTTTGGTATTTTAAACATTGCATATAACAAAAGGCTTAGAGAACATAATGCAGATATATGTAATGTCCCACACGGGCAAGGGTAATATAGGTAATTGCCGTTTTGGGTAATGGACAAGGTCACTGTAAATATGTGATTCTGCAGCTGCATCGTTTTCCACATTGTTATCCAGTTGCTACAAACTCCTAATCTGCTGTATAAGGTACAGATTTTGGCAAAACAAAATTTGTTTCTAACTCAAACAGATATAAAATTACAAAAAATCTAAGTGACGTGTTGTCGCACAGAGGAACGCCCTATGAAAAAAGTTGACCGTCCACCTTTCTGTTGCTATATACTATATTTGTATGTTAAACTGTTACAGATTAGGGCAACCTTTTGCTCAGGCAGTGTTAACTTGTTAAAAAATTACAACATTTTGACGTGATACTATCACAAAATGTGACACATTAGGGCATATTTACTAGAAACAGACTGAGAGCGTTGTTACAGAAAAAATTGGTAACACTGAGCTCCATCAGTTTCAAAACACAGGGATGCGCCGTATTTACAAGAATGTGGCGTACCGCTGCGTTTCTCCTAGCCCTGGCACTAAAGAAGCTGCCTACCGCAAGCCCAGGCACCCTTGTGCCATGTTGCAAGGGAACTTGGGCTGCAGGGGTGATTGTTTACGTGCAGGAAGGGACACCTTCCTGCACATAAACAATCTTTACAGGCGATTTGTTGTTTCTATGTGTGTGGCAGAGTGAAGCAAACATTTCATACGGGCAAAACATGGGGAGAAATGAAAGAATTTTCCTTGTATTGCCTGCTTAAGGCCAGGTATTTCCTGGCAGTATTTTTGGTGCTGCCCCATACCTTGTAAATATGGGGCAACATAAAAAAGCAATGGATGTTTAGGAGGAACGCCCACTGCAACACCCATTACACGCCCCTTTCACGCTAAGTACTGCGTGAATAAGGGCATTATTTACAAGGTGGCGTTAGCCACATTAAGTGGCTTAACACCTTCTTGTAAAGAATGTGAAGGACTTAACGCCACCAGATAGTTGGAAAAAATGATGTTCTGGTGGCGATAACTCCTTGTAAATATGCCCCTGTATGTTGCGTCATATATCTTTTTTTGCCTCATAATTTAGTCAACCCTGCAAAATAATTTGGCCCTTTCATGCTGTATAATTCCAATGGTACTGGTGAAAAATTTAAATTGCTTGTTGAGGGGTTCACATTCAGTGTAAGAGATGTGGTCACCTTATCAATGCATCTCTTTGGATTATACTAAATCACATGTCCCTACAGAACTCCTCCCCTTAGTTTATTGCATAAGCAGGGGACACCATTCCTACATTTATCCATGTCAAACAGGGCTGCCAAGATTATGTCAGTTTATGCGTGACATTGCATTGTTTACAGCAGCTGTGTGATGTTTTAGGCCTCTATCTGACACCTTAGGGAAAATGTTGTCATTGACCCAAGTGAATAATTTTTATGCACACGCAGCAGGAATTTTCCCTGATGCACGTTTAAGGACCCTTTGTGGGTAACCTACCCTAATTGTGTCAGAAATTTTACTTAGAAATGCAATTTGACTTAATTTGGACCTCTCAGAATATCATGACACCCCTTTCACGATTATTCCTATACCACCGCCTGACACTATCCTCACCTGCCCAATAAAATCATGTGCTTGTTCCACTTCCTCGGAGCCCCTAAGACACTTCCTTGGTATCACTGACTGCCTTCTGGCACACGAGGAAAGGATTTTATTTTGAAAACTAAAACATCCAATGCTGCTCTACATTCCTGCTATGGAAGCTGCCAGTATGAAAACACAAATATAATTTGTGGAAACAATGTACGAAAAGGCTTCCATGCTCCACATGTGTACCAGAAATTATCAAATAGACCTTACACAGTGACCTCACATTTTTCTATTTTAGCCAAGAGTAGTTAACACATTGCATGCTGGTACTGGATACCCTGTCTATAATGGGGAAAACAAAATAAGAAGAGCCAGGTTTAAAAAATAAGATACAAATGACGACAGAGAGGTTGAGATCTCTGCTTTAGAGTCCTGCAACTTAATGTGATTATTTAAATAAATATTGAATTTACCAATTTCTTTTGACATAACACAGAGGCTTTACTTTGGTTTAAAAAAAATACACAAAGCACTTGTAAACATTTCAGTAAAGCTGGTCACTTCCGTTTTCAATGGTGTGCTTTGGTTGGCATATATTTGTCAACTATTGTGACTATATTACTATATGTATTGCATAATGCTTTTACCTTGGGCCTGGCACACATTTTTCAAAGTTATCCAAAGCATGCCTGAGGGAAATAAGAACTCTCGGTTTCCATCAGATCCTTTACTGGCAACCTTGTGAAATCACCTGCAAGGGACTAGTATTTACTGACCTAGCCTTATGTTTTTTCCCTTATCAGTACATACTTTAAACAGCTAATGTGAGAAGACAACACTTTAGAATGTGTTCTACAGAAGTCCTAATAACCCTTGATTGATCACTTAAGTAAAAAAAGAGTTAGAGGCTATGTTAAAATGATTACAGATTATTTCACATAACCAGAATCGGTGTATGCCTTTCCAAAGCCTTAAAATGTGAAGAGCGGGCTGGTATTTTCTCTGGGAAAGGTGGTAACCCAAACTCTACTCCAGTAAGCTCTGCACTGCCTCTTCCCTCAAAAATATGCAGTTCTCTGTGCAGGACGCTGTTTCTCAGGCCCCTCCTCCCACCTGTTCCTGTAAGGTACCTGGAAGGCTCGGACTGAAATTAAATAAGTTATTTTGTTTCTTTTCAGTCCGGGACCAGCACTGCGTCAGCTCAAAGTAGACAGCATACTGCTGCTGCTTTACGGAGACACAGAATACACAGACAAGCTGAAGGGGCCTCTTCCAGTAACGATGACCGCCCCCCCACTATGCTGGGACTGCGGGGTTGTTGTTGCCCCCTGATGAGGTGTTTAAAAGGCCATCATTTGAATGTTTTCTTGATAGTCTGCAATTTAGTTGACTATTCATAATATTGATCAGTTATGTGGAATATTCTATCAACTGTTTTGTCTCCATGTACTTAAATGATAATCGTTAAAATTATTTCAATGAATTAAATAGTCATCCACCTCAGAAGGCTGACAATTGTTTCTACTTAAGTTACACACAGATCGCAGCAGTGGGCTCTCTTAGCTATTTCAGGGCTGCTCTTAAGGCACACGCCCTTGACATTCTTGAAATACTGGCCCTTTTCTTCTAATAGAAATAAGAAATTAAGCAGTGGTGCCATTATCTCTTGACCTTGGGATTGTGGTGCTACTCTGAACATTTCCTTTGCTATGTATTTTGTAAATCACGCACTCACCCTCAAGGGCATCCTAGCAGTGAGTAGATGTAGGAACCTGACCCTTAGGGCAGGGGCATTAGTCAAAGAGCCAGGTCTCAAGCTTCTTGAAGAATTCAAGATGCGAGAAGGAGACTTTGTTGTGTTGTGGAAGGTTGTTCCACACTTTAGGAGCAATATAAGCAAAGGCTTGACCTCCAGTTCTATTCCTGTTTATAGGCGGAATGTGTACACACATATGAGTTTGGCTAAGCGGAGGTGCCTGAATGGGTGGTGTAAGGAGATACGGCTGTTCACATAGTCTGGGCCCATGTAGTGTAGAGTTTTGATGAGTGGGAAGAAACTTGCACAGTGTGTGCGTGCGTATTGGGAGTCAGTGGAGCTCCTTCAGGTGTGGTAGAATGTTAGTCCTGTGTGGGATTTTGAGGATGACTCCGACCACTGCATTGTGGGTGGGTTGTAGTTGTCTGGTGAGAAGCATGCTGTACCTAGCATATTCCAACTTTCCATAGTTCAGCCTTCGGGTATTACTCAATCAATCAGGGATTTGTGAAGCGCGCTACTCACCTGTGAGGGTCTCAAGCACTGGGGTGATGGTGGCTGTAGGTAATGGTTCTTTTAGTGTTCCTTGGGATCCATTAAAAGATCTTCCTCAGCATCTTCAGGGTGAGGAAGCAGGATGAGGCAACAGTGTTGCCATGGTTGTTCATGCCAGTGCATCGCCATGGACAAACCCGAGGTGTCTGGCGTGTGAGCTGGAGCTGAGAGTGCGTCTGAGGTTGGCTGGCCACCAGGAGGAGTCCCACAGGGAAGTATTCTCCAAGCCAACCTGAAATGAATAAAAGCAACCATTTCAGGATTTGTTTTGACTTATACTGGGTGCTCTCTTGTGTCTGGACAACGCTATACCTCTCTGAAGAGCTCTAATGAGAGTGAAACACGTGTCAGGGTTACTTTTATTAATTTCAGAATGGCTTGGATGGTATTTTACCAATCCAAAGCTGTAATACTGTGCCCGGAGTGGTAAAAGGCTTTGGCCATTTTACAGCTCAGCATGGATAGCACTGTGCTAATCCTATGCTTAAAGACTTTGATAGAAAAGCAGACATTTGAGGTGAGGACATTTAGAGTGTTGCTAGTGTTGAGAGTGCTCTATATTGGAGTTGCTTTCCACCTAAATTTGAGAACTACCCAGAGTTCTCTGCTTCTATTTTTGCATAAATTATGCGTCACTCTGTGCCTGAAAGGTTTGCCCACTGGGGCTGGAAGAGTGTGGTCCTAGAAGATCTGCACCCCTGTAGTAGGATTATGGTGAAAATACTAGTTGCCCACTGTGGCTTTATTAGTTTTGTGTTCGGGATGATTGGCCCACTGGGGCTTGATATCAATCGTAAGCATGATGACTGTGAAGATCCGTTAAGTATCTTCATTTTCACTGTTATGTTAAAACACCCGGACTGACAACTACTGTACTGATGCATTGTGGTTTTTGTAGTCCTAGTGCCAATACACTGTTTTGTTGTGGCGCGCACGAAGCAATCACAACATGTTTGATATTTAGCGTCACTGACAAACGCTTTGTAAATACATTATTTAAAAGTATCAAGACTTGGAGCAGATGTAAGCATCTTTGACGTATATAATTATGTTAAGACAATGAAACATATAGTCTGTTTTCACTTTCATTTTGGTGAATGTCAGTGAAGTCATGAGTGATGTCACTGACCATGTCATGAGTGATGTAATATGTGACGTCATCAGCAATGCATTGCACGCGCAAGTTATAGTATGTCCAACTAACTATAACGTGGGAATTTCAATAGTTTTATGCGAGTAAAATTTCCAGCTAACTATAACTGGTGTGAAACCTATGGTTTTTTCAGTAAATTTAATAGTTTTTTTTAATGCTAATTCCTAACTATAACTGATGTGAAACCTATGGTTTTTTCAGTGAATATATATATATATATATATATATATATATATATATATATATATATATATATATATGTATATATATTACCTACTGGCGGTCGCCAATAGGTTAATAAGTTACTAGTCCTGCCCACGAGAAGCGATTATAGCAGTGTAGGTCCTGTTGTATGATGCTATCACAATTCAATGAGATGAAGTTCTGGCTCCCCCCAATATCATAGTATCGTTTATTCACAAAGGATTGTGCCTTTAATGTTAAGTTCAATAAAACAGCGGCAGTTTTTCTACGCCGTTTCAACTGCAACACCTGTGGACAATATAAAATGAACTGTAGACATCGCGCACTTTTCAGGTTGATAAAGGCTGCAGGGACAGCTGAAACGCGTACGTGCTATTTCAAAGCAAGTGCTGCCTAACAAAACGTTGAATTTTCTATCTTGAGTGCAGGCTCCTTCTTAATTTGAGGGGAGTGTTTTGAATTTTCAGAGGTGCGCGTAGCATTTTGCCTCTTACCTGCACTACCGGCGTTAGGATGTACGACAACAAAGCCACATCGAGGTTTAGTATTTAATGATTGATGTGCCCCCGAGCATTTTATTGCATGGGCTGCCCTTCAATGGGACTTGTGGCCTGCAGGGAGCCCCAACATCAAGGAAGCTTGGAGCCAGGACTTTCAGTTGCAATACTTTGAGTAACATGGAAATGGACATCAGGCAGCATTTGCCTTATCAATTTAATTCAGCAGTTTTCTGCGAAGCAATGAAGTAAGCGCAGAGTATTCTCTTATTGAAATCGGATTACAGCATTTTGAAAAATGTGGCAGGCAGAGACTAGACAATTGTCTTTAATGAAAATTATCTTTTGTAAGTTGCACACATAATGGATCAAATTGCGTGAATTCCTGCCAGTATGAAAATAAAATTCTACATGAAACCTTTTATTGAGAAACCTGCGCACTTGCTGCCAGCAATGTATAGGCTTTTAAAGATTGGAATTTGAACTGGTGCATTCAAACAAATTAACTTTATTGATGTTGTTCACAAGGGACTGCTGGAAAAGAGGATTGTACCTTTAATGTTAAGTTCGATAATACAGCATCAGTTTTTCTACGCCATTTCAAATACAACACCTGTGGACACTATAAAATGTGCTGTAGACATTGCACACTTTTCAGGTTGATAAAGGCTGCAAGGACGGCCAAAACGCGTTCCTGTTATTTCAAAGCAAGTGCTGCCTAATAAAACTTCCATCTTGAGTGCAGGCTCCTTCTGGATTTGAGGGGAGTGTTTTGGATTCTTAGAGGCGTGTGTAGCATTTGGCCTCTTACCTGCATCACTGGTGTTCAGGATGCACAACAACAAAGCCAAATCTGGCGGTCACCAGTAGGTAATTATAGTTCCAACCTAGTTTCCATAGGAAAGTCATATTTTAATCTGCTAATAACTTTGGCATCGTTTGACGAATGTTTGCGAAATTCTCCCAAGAAAAATCTATCCAGGTCAGCTCCTATCCTAAAAATTTGGGGCTGATTCATCAAGTGGGGGCTGAGAAAAAAAGGGGGTCCCAGAACGCATTTTCCCATGTTCATTTCCATACTAAATTTTGCAACAAACTACAGCCGGAACTGCTGAACGGAATTACCCCAAATTTGGCAGAAAGGTAGACCTTCGGTCAGAAAGCAACCTTTTGTTTAAATGGTGTAAATCCATTCAGTAGTTTTTGAGAAATTCAGAAAATAAGAGTGAAAAAATCTATTTCCTACAGGAAGCTTTGTGCAAGGCTAAAAGGTAGTGTTGGATCAGAAAGCGACCTTTTATTTAAATGGTGTAAATCCGTTCAGTAGTTGCTGAGAAATTTGAAAAATAAAAGTTTTGATATCTGGGCGGAGCCTATGTCCAGTGCACAAGCTTCACCGTGATTGGCTGTCAACATTCCAAACCAGGAAGTGTTGGCAGCTATCTTTTGACTCGGTAGAAGTAAGTCAACAGAAAACAGAGAAACAAAGGTATAAAACAAGAGAAGGGGGTAAGGTAGAAATACCCTGATCTTCTAGGCATGCTTAGAGGGTCTCAGAAGGACCCACAGGGACAGAGAAAGCATTTTTATTTAAAAGAAAAATTGTGGCAATTCACGCTGGGGTTGGCGGTTCCACCGTTTTATTTTAATGAGACCCCGGGAAGGGCTAGGTCCCGGGGGAATACAACTTTTTTTTGCGGGGGCTTGCTGGGGCTGCGGGGGCCTGCCGGGGTCCCCGCAGTCCCGGGGCTTCACTCATGTTGACAAGGGTGTTGCACGGCCCCTCTCCTGGATCCCTCCATGTGCTTATAATTTTGGCGTCCCGCGTTTTATTTTAATGAGACCCCGGGGTGGGCTAGGTTCGGGGGATTTTAAAAAAAAATAAATAGCGGGGGATCGCTGGGGCTGCAGGGGTCCACAGTCCGGGGCTTCACTCATGTTGGGAGGGGTGTTGCGCGGCCCCTCTCCTGGAGCCCTCCATGTGCCTATAACTTTGGCATCGTACGACAAATGTTTACTAAATTTTCCAAAATGTTTCTCTTTTTAGATCAGCTCCTATCTTGAAAGTTTAAGGGTGATTGGTCATGGGGTGCTGAGAAAAAAAGGGGGTCCCAAAACATGCTTTCTCGATGCATTTTCCATAGAAAACTTTAGACAAGGCTACAGGTCAAACTGCTGAATGGAATTACGACAAATTTGGCAGGGAGAAAGGTATTGGTCGAGAAAGGGTGCTTTTGTTGAAATTATGTAAATCCATTCAGTAGTTTTTGAGATATTAAAGGAAACAATATTTATATATATATATATATGTGGTCGTTGCCTAACATCAGAACACAAGCTTTCCCTTGATTGGCTGCTAACACTTCAAAGTAGGAAGTGTCCTCTGATTGGCTGCTAACACTTCAAACCAGGAAGTGTTAGCAGCCATCTTGTGCCTGGCATCAAGAGAAAATATAAAAGAAAGGTCCTGGGAGCAATTTAATATTCCGGAGCTCTGTGTAATGATGATATGGACGTAGTGAAGGTTTAAGATTTATAAACAATAAAGGAGAAACAGGTGAGCTTCAGGCAGCACTACTTCCACTCCAGGACGCCAATAGGAAGATAACCCTTTTACGCTCCCTCTGCCCTACATTACCACTTCGCAGATATGCCTTTAGAAGCAAGGCCATTGGCTCGCAGGTCTCTACCTTTGTCAGCTAGTATGCTGCTGTGCTTCTACGTCTGCGAGCTACTAAGCTGCTGTTCCTTTGGGAGTGGAGGGCCCGTAGTTCTGCCTCTGTGAGTCAAGCCCATAGACCGCAGTTGTCCCTCTGCGAGCCTGGGTGCAAACTGTTCATAAGTCACACTATATGAACATTGAAAAGCCATTTTGAGATTTGCTCCGTCAGCTGGCATATATCTGAGGCATTTATGAAAACATACCGGAGCTCTGTCTGTGAGAGATACCCCTTTCATGCTGCGTCTCCCCACATTAGCAGGTAATTCACTCTCTTCCCACATCACCAGCATACCCCCAACAACATTCTTGGGCCCGCAAGTGTGCCTCTGCAAACCATTAATAAGCAGATGCTTGTGAGGTTGGACAAATAAGAATCTTAGTCATGTATGGATTTACATTTAAAAGATTTTATTAAAACAAAAAAAAAACAAATAAAACTATGTACAGCCATGGCATGTCATTGTTGAACCATTTGTGAATCACAGCCTTCAAGAGAAAAAGAAAGATAAGATGGTGCGGCATGCGTCCAGCAAAGGAGAAAGAGAAAGAAAGAGTGAGAGAGAGCGGAAGACAAAGAGAGAAAGAGAGAAACAGTGGGATACAAGGAAGAGAGAAAGAGAGAAATAGTGTGAGAGAAAGAGGAAGAGAGGGAGAGAAAGAGTGAGAGAGAGGAAGAGAGAGAGAAAGAGTGAGAGAGAGAGGAAGAGAGAAAGAGTGAGAGAGAAGAAGACAGACACAGAGAGAAAGAGGGAGAGAGAGAGGAAGACAGACAATGAGTGAAAGAGTGAGAGAAAGATTAAGAAACAAGGAAGGGAGAGAGAGAGAAACAGTGTGAGAGAGAGGAAGAGAGGGAGAGAAAGAGTCTGAGAGAGGAAGAGAGAGTGAGAAAGAGTGAGAGGGGAAGAGAGAAAGAGTGAGAGAGAGGAAGACAGACACAGAGAGAAAGAGGGAGAGAGAGAGGAAGACAGACAAAGAGTGAAAGAGTGAGAGAAAGAGTAAGAAACAAGGAAGAGAGAAATAGAGAAATAGTGTGAGAGAGAGGAAGAGAGGGAGAGAAAGAGTGTGAGAGAGGAAGAGAGAGTGAGAAAGAGTGAGAGAGGAAGAGAGAAAGAGTGAGAGAGAGGAAGACAGACACAGAGAGAACGCGGGATAGAGAGAGGAAGATAGACAAAGAGAGAGAATGAGAGAAAGAAAAGAGTAAGATACAATGAAGAGAGAAAGAGAGAAACAGTGTGAGAGAGAGGAAGAGAGAGAGAAAGAGTGAGAGATAGGAAGAGAGAAAGAAAGAAAGAAAGAATGAGAGAAAGAGGTAGAGACAGAGAAAGAAAGAAAGTGTGAGAGAGAGAAAGGAAGAGATGGAGAGGGAGAGGGCATGTTGACACTGGAGACAATGTTCGCAGCTCACCTTTGTGACATAGTGCACCCTCAAGTTTAGTAATCTGAAAGATATTATAGAATTAGTAATTGCAGAATACATACAACTGCACACGCGTAATTCTCTGTTTCGCCAATGCACACTCAGGCTACTGCACCCCATGCACTCCCACTGCTCGGAGGTGTCTGTGCGCTCTTGTGCCCCCAGGCTGCTGCACACTATCCACTCCCACCGCCCAGAGGTGACTGCCCGCTGCTGCTGAAGGAAGTCTCTCTGCTCACTTTCCGCCACCGGTTTGTGTGTAACAGGGTCCACCACGTGCCAAAGCAACTTTCTCAGGCGTTGAGGATGGCCACTCATCTTCGCAGGTTCTACACACATTCAGCTCTGGTGGTGTGGGGGGAATGCCGATTTGTGAATCACAGTCTGTTAGATAAAAAACAAGATAAGATTGTGCGTCATGCGTCCATCAAAGGAGAGAGGAAGAGAGAGAGAAAAAGAGTGAGAGAGACAAAGAGAGAGAAACAGAGAGAGAGAAGAAGAGAGAGAGAAATAGTGTGAGAAAGAGGAAGAGGGAAACACAGTAAGAGTGTGGGAGAGAGAGAAAGAGATAGAGAAAAAGTGAGAGAGAAGAAGAGTAAGAGAGAAAGCGAGGAACAGTGTGAGAGAGAGGAAACAAGAGAGAAAAAAGAAAGAGTGAGCAGAAGACAGAGAGAAAGAAAGAAACAGTGAGAGTGAGAGGAAGAGAGAGAGAAAAAGAAAGAAAGTGAGAGGAAGACAGAGAGAGTGAGAAAAAGAAGAGAGAGAGAAACAGAGAGAGAGAGGAAGAGAGAGAGAAAGAGGGAAAGAGTGTGAGAAAGAGGAACAGAGAAACAGAGGAAGAGTGTGTGAGAGAGAGAGAGAGAGAGAGAGAGGAAGAGAAAGAGACAAACAGTGTAAGAGGAAGAGGGAGCGAGAAAGAGTGTGAGGGAGAGAAAGGAAGAGATGAGGAGGGGCACTGAGTGCCCACACTGTGGACAAAACCCTCACAGCTCACTTTTACTCCACCGCTCTGTCTCCAACCACATGCCAGGACCTAGTGAAACTCTCAAGCTCCCACATCTGACACATAGTACAGAATTAGTAATGGCAGAGTATATAAGACTGCGTACGCCCAAATCGCTGTGCTGTCTTTCTGCATCCAGGCTGCTGTATCCCATCCACTCCCGCCGCCCAGAGGTATGTGCCCACTAGTGTGCACCCAGGTCTCACTGTTCACCTTTTTGCGGACAGGGCACCCTCCACATCATGGAACCCCAGTTTCAACCAGCAAGTCTTACAATTGGTGCTGCCTCTTGATTTTGCCATGGCAGAGGGCATACTAGTGCACCTATTATCATCGCAGGTTGTACACCCACTCAGTCCTTGTGGTGCTACTAACTCAGTAGTGAATGAGGCCACTCACGTGGTGGTAGGCCCTTGCTGTTGGGCTCAGGCCTACACTGCGGTGCAGCAGGGCACAGAAAACATGAGGTATCTGGACCACCGGGACGGGCCATCACTGTGGCAGTGTAACTGTGCCGGCCGCAGTGCATGTGGTGCGAGCAACTCTAAAATGGCGTAGAGCGTGTGCGCCCAGTCTTTTTTATTAGAAGGGTCACATGTACTGTGACGCCTGTGCTGGATGGGTGTGGTGTGGGTGTATACCAGTCGTGAGGAACTGGCAGTGGCATACTAACAACTAGACCTGTGACCAGCAGATCACTACAATGAAAATCTGGGCCATGTAGCGTTGTTTTCCTTCCCTGTAAGCGTAAGCAAAGTGGGCTGGCCTGGCATATGTCAGTCCCATGTGAGGCTGTGGAGAATGACTGCAGAGCTATGGGCGTGGCTCCGTCGTGAGCTCTATGAGGAATCAACGGATGCGGGCAGTGTTGCCAGATTTGACTATGTCATGCACAATTGGGCTATATTTTTCCCGGTTGTGCAGTAAAATATATATATACAGTGCTCCTGCAAAGTAGTATGTTAAAGCGCTTTATTAGACAAATATTTACTTGGCAGCCTGCTGCAACATCAATTCCAATGCATTCACTGCCTGCTTGATGCTGTCCCTACCCCTTCTTCCTTAAAGTAGCAATATTGGGCTACTCTGGTCTACTTTTTGTTTGGCTTTGAGCTTTAGAATGCTTAAAAGATCTGACAACACTGGATGCAGGTGTCCGTGTTGGAGTGCTGCCATCACCCGGGTTGCAAAAGCCAAAGTGTCACTCTGTGGACCAAGTCCCACAACATGGCCAACATGGAAGGTACGGGGAATCACTGCCCCCCACATTCATCCATAGTTCCGCACAAGAAAGATGGTGGACATGCCACATCTGTGTGGATATGAATGTTTATTGCACATTCAGTGGAGTGTTGCAGCTGTAGTAATACCAAGATATGGAAAGTTGAAGTTTCAGAGACAAGCTTGCTGTTGGAGTTAGGCTGCGTCTAGATATGTACTTATACAATCACTCCGCCAATCCCCTCGCACTTGTAAGTTCACTATACACTCTCCTTGCAGTACTCTAATGATCCAGTCTCTACATACGTACTTGTATAATGAACAAGACAAAGTTACATAACTAAAGTTTTCCCCCCACTGTCAAAGGTAAGATGGTTGCATACGCTGTCCAGAGAACTATGTAAAGTGTTAGGACCCAGGGGCAGCATGTTGCATACATAATGAACACACAGACACAGATAGATAGTGGAACTGGGTACAGGCACGTGTGCTCGGCTCCTTTTTATTACCAGGGTCACATGTCCAGTGACGTCTGTGCTGGATGCGTGTGGGGTGATTGTTAGCCAACCCTCTAGGAATGGTTGGTGCTGGCAACAAGTACAACAGTAATCATTGGATCAGACACATATATCTCCAATATCGTGGAAATGGACAGTACAGTCCATTTCCTCGATATTGGAGATATTTTAAGTGAAATCTGTATTTACTAGGAGGTACGTCACTTGTTAAATTAAATTTGGAATGGATGTTTTAGACTCATGAACTATAGGTTTAATTGCAACTTACCTTTTTCATGTGCTTACATTTGATTCATTTCAGTTATGATTGTACCCTACCTAATGTAATTGATTTATTTTGACTATATGATATTCCTGTGTCTGTTTTGTTTTTGCAGTTTTTGTTTCTCTGCGCATTCACTGCAGAATTGATGTAATTTGTTACACTATTGGGTCAACATCTGCAAGAACTGAACTGTCTAAATATTTTGAACATAATTTATTACAAGTTGCACTGTTTAAGTAAAATCCCTTGTTGGTACATTTTACCTGATACTAGCACTGAGATAGGGGCATCAGAAGCATTTAGCATCTGCGAAGCCAGTGATGATGTGTGGTGTGGGCGAGCCACACTGGAAGCAATGCCTGTTGCCTTCTGAACTGCGTTATCTGCAATCACGACTCAAATTGCTAGCGGTAGTGTACATCAAAGGCAGTAGTCAGCACAGACATCGAGGAATGTTTTAGTCACTTCCTCTTGACAAAATTCGAGGACATAGAGTACAATTCTCTCTGTAATAAATAAATCATGTCTCAAATTAAATTGTGAGCTCTGCTGACCGCAGTGTAGGTGTATGGAACTTAAGATGAAACATTTATGGAATACACTGAGGAAATCTTGGTTCTTCTGAGAACAGTTGTAAAGTATGGTATTCTGAAGCTAGAATCTGAACTGGTCGTTCATCATATCGTCTACCTTTTCCAGTAGGGAACAGCTGTGGAAAACAATGAGCTTCCAAACTTGTTTCCCACACACTCATGGGAGTTCCTTTTGCTTTTGTCATCTGGAGCAATACAATAATATCTCCTATCAGTTCTTTTGAATGTAGAGGGTATATAGTATAATGTTCATACATTTCTTCTTTTCTTGAATTGTGCACTTTTTCTATTTGTCCACTTGAAATATGTGTTTCATCTTCTAAAGTCATTTCTTTTTCTTCTACATTTGCAATTTTATAGTAAATATTGTTTTGCACCAGATATAATGTACCCGTTTGGACTTTTGTGACATGTACTAACTCCTGCCATCATTTCCGACTCTTTGTGGGTACACCATTAAAAAGAATGACTACAGGTTCAGTATCCTCTCTTTCTACACCAACATTTTCAACATTTTTCTTAAAATCTAAAGGTAAATACACAACTCTTCCTTTTAAACATCTTTGTAGATCTGTTGGAGGCAGCTTACCTGTTTTAGGCTGCATACGAATTGTAGCCTGAAAAGGGTGCACAGATTGAATAAGGATGGCCTCCTATGTATTTAAATCTGTAAGTTTAGGAGGTATACCTACTAATTTTAAGTCATTATGGACAGCTCTAGCTGGCCTTTTGTTTTCTTCTGAATTATTGTAACAATATTTATAAATACATTGTACAGTACGTAACTCAAAACGACCTTCCACTGTGGTTCTGAAAAATCTGGATTCATATTATAGTACTGGACTCGAGAATAAAAACTTCGTCGAAATAGGACGAATTTGGTATCAAAAGACCGAGAATGACGAGTACATCAAGTACATGTATTTTCGGCATATTCGAGTGACGATTTCACCTCGAAATCGTCATTTACCTTCTAAACCCTTAGCTGCATGTTGCCCTTTACATAGGCCTTAATCCAGTTGAATTTGATTCCACAAGGACACATACTCCTTAATCGACTTCTCTCTGACCCCAGTACAAGTTAGAACCATTGCCCCAGGCCGAACTCGTTAGGTCAGTTCCCTCCCAGTGGCCGAGCAAGATAGCATCTAGGCTCAACCAGCCATAAAACCATTTCAGCGCGCACACCTGCCATATCTCGCTCACATCTTTCTCCACTCCTTTCCTTCACTTGCTTTATGATGGGGAGGTGACCGTTTTTATTAGGGGTCCAGCGATATCTGATGAAATGTTGGGCCTTGCCAGATGATTTGTTGTGAGCAGCACGACGTGAAATATGTACATGTCATCATGACTCTGCTTTTCTTTTGTAATCAGTAACCATAAATGAAATACCACGAATCCAAGGAATGTTTTGCTCAAGGCTGAATATTAGGTATAAGAAGAGAAGCCTGACTTTGTGAAAGTGTGCAGTCTCCTGAATATACTTGTATCGTACTTCTAGGACCCTGTCACCTTGGTTGCAGCCAATAAACGAATCTTTGACTTCACCTGGAAGACTCTGAAGTTTCTGTCGGTCTGACTCAGGAGAACCCGAGGTCTCTGGGTGTTGATCCCCTGGCACCGCTGGGTTACCGGTTCTGTGCCGGTTCTTAAAAACCCAGTACCTCATTTGGCGCCCAGCGTTTGGGGCGATTCCAGTGGTACCAATCAGCCTGAAGATCGTGAGGAGCTTCGTGTGGAAATTCCGGAGGAGGGCCCACCACCTCATCGACCCCTGCATGTCGACGTGGTCCGAAGGTCTTTACTGCGAGGTTCCCCGCTTCCCGACGGCTACAAGGACTGCTGCCCTGGCTATCGCCCTGATGTTGGACCCTTGAAATTTTCGGTAGAGCGAAACGCTGAGACGAGTCTTCTGGTGAAGCCATCGATATTTTTCAGTTAAGTATAAGTGGAGCGTCTCCCAGTCCTTAGTTGGACTTACTTTGTGGTATCTTGGAGATACATAAGGTTTTTATTGGTTCTTGCAAGCACCATAACCGAAGGACTCGTGTATTCACGAGAAATATCGTAATCGATAAATCCTTTGAAGTTTTGGAACTAGACTAGAGAGCGAGGATGCCTAGTCTTAGACTCGGGAATTGGTTTTGTCTTGGTAGTAATAATAGGGACTACCGATTGGAGGACTCATGTCCGGTTCCTCCAGTTGGAACTCCGACTTACGAGCTGTACGTTAAACATGGGGTAGGCCCCATCGTTTACAACGAGGTATGGATTAAATACACTAGGAAAGATGGTGTTTTAAAATAGCCCCAATATGGTAGCTTTGATTCTGAAATCTTAGACAACCTTGAAGTTAAACTCTTCAAAAAGAAAGCCCGGCCGGCGATGTTTGACTCTTTCCGCTTATGGCGCAAAGAAGCCAAACAAAAAGAAATTAAATTAGCTAAGAAAAATAAGAGAGAAGGGGGACTTTCAGTAATGCAAGCTGCCGTGCAGTTTAAAGATAATGAGGAAGAGCAGATAAATGAGCAATTGCACAGGCAACGTAAAATGGCAATAGATAAGTGTTATCCAGTTTTGCCGTCTCTTCAGCAAGGGACAGCAAAAGAGCGTGAAAAAGACCAATTAATGTCGCAATTATTACCTTCGCCACCCCCCTATGCGCAGAATGCTACAGCACCCCCGCAACCTTTAGTTGCACAAGCTGCGCCTCTGGCTCTTCCACAGCACTCACCAGCTGTTCTTCAGCTTGCTCCTACTTCTTCGGTGCAGCCTCCTCCAGGCCCACCGACCACTTCTGTTTCATCTATGTTTTCTACGATTTTGCCTACTGTACTTTCTACATCTCCTAATGCCCCTTCTATGATTTTGCCTAGTACCACATCTATTATTCCTCATATGTCTTCTGCCATCTCTACCCCCGCCTTATCTCACCCCGTTTTTTCATCTGTTTGTCCTTCCGTTTCACCTTCCCTTAGGCAGAAAATGGCCAGCACTGTCACTAATCTTCTTTTACCCCTTTTCGGGTCGCCTGCTACGACCCCTAACATAAGTAGAAGACAGTTGCGAAGTCAACTGCCTGATTATCAAGAGAGAGATTCCCTGAATAGTTTAGCTCGGAAATGGGTCATGGACACTGCAAAATATGATTTACAGTCTGTCATGGAAGTTTTCCATCAATGGGAAACAGCGACACAGAGATATGTATTCGAACAGATGTGTGTCTTTCTTGGCGAGGATTTAGAAGACAATGATCAAGAATGCATCCCGTTAGAGATGTGTCGTGTGCGATTTAAGTTTGGAGAGGGTATGATTGTAGGTCCCGATGTGGAAAAAGCAGTTGAAATGCTATTATCATATCGAAGTAAGGGAAGTAGTTCTGGGTCACCATCGGAATCTAGTGCATCTAGTAGGAAAAAGGCACGACAATACCCTATGAGAGAAGTTCCCCCACAATGGAGAGAGGGTGACGCGACAGCTGTCCCACCTGTCCTGCCCCACTTTCACCGCGTATGGGTACATGTTCCATGGAAGCGAGCTGAAGTTTTAGCACTCAAACAAACACTACCAGATCCGCGTAAAAATCCTGCAGGGTACTATAAAGAATTGTCGCAAACTGCTGGGTCATGTATAATGAATTTGGCCGATATCGATATGTTATTCGGGAACGTTGTTCCACAGCCCTTATGGGGAAAAATTCGTCATGTAGATCATGACCAGGAATTAGGTGACACGTGGCCTAATATTACTGCTGCAGATGCACGACAAGTTGGTGGTGCCAAGCCTGAGCCTCTGATAGCGGAACTACCTGGTAGAATAGTAGATTACATGAAAACGATAATGCCTGCAATACGCGTAAATTGGGATAAGTTATCTGCATGCAAGCAAAAGAAAGAAGAAACTGTTTCAGATTTCTTCACCAGATTTGAAGAAACATTCATTGACCACAGCGGTCAAGATATGACCACAGAAGGTGGTCAGAGATTGTTTGTCGATAAATTTGTGCACAATCTACTTCCAGACTTGTGTAGAAAATTGAAAGATTCGGAAAGTTCTTGGGCAGTCTCATCTTCAGCCCAGATATTAGCTACCGCACAATACTACGAGAATAGAGACAAGGATGAGAAAGATAAAGTAGAGAAGAAAACTAGAGAACTCAAAACGAAGGTTTTGCTACAGCAAGCCTATCCGCCACGTGGTGGTGGTAATAAAAATAATAATGGTCCGAATCACTATCAGAACACTTTTCAGCAGCCTCAGAGAAACTTGCAGAGATTCGATTACAATCAAAACCGCGTAGGTCCCAACCAGTGTTTATACTGCAAACAAGAGGGTCATTACAAATATGACTGTCCTGCCCTGCCACAACGTGCGAATGGATTTTCTGGCGTAAGAGGTCGTGGTAGTCAGCAAGCGCCTAGAGGTAGAGGGCGTGGAAACGCCCCTCAGGACGCACGTCCCCTTCCACCACAAAACTCTATGAACAGGTTTGATCAGCAAAATAACATATCTGACAGGACAGCTCAATACTACGTTGATGAGTATTACACAGAAAATGAGCAGTGGGAGAATAATGATTGCTAGGACAGCCTTAGACAAGGAGAGGGAGTTGTTTCAGTTCCAGTAGATCAGAGTGGACCTTACGTTGAGGTGATTACATCGGGTGTGTCAGAACCTTTTCTGTTGGATACTGGTGCTACAAAGAGTTCTATTATGCACTCCAAACTCCCTGGCGCACCTTTGTCTGGCGAAATGAACGTTTCCGTAGGTTTTTCTGGCGCCCCGGTTAGGAACCCGATTTCTGACCCTTTATCTCTTTCTGTTGGTCCTTGTGAATTAGAAGCACCCCTTATTTTGACAACAGGTTGTGGTGAAAATTTGCTAGGATTAGATTTGCTAAAAAGATTGTATGCGACTTTGTACTGTTCTCCTTCAGGAGTACAACTGACTTTAGGTAAGAAAGTGGTTTCTCCCAATGTATTTGTCGAGAAATACGCTTCCAGCAGAATTGGCACTTCTTCCAGATATTCTTTGGGCTACTGGTCCGAATGATGTAGGTCTTTTAGAAATTCCACTGTATATTGTAACATTGAAACCGAATGTCAAAATGCCACGAATTCCTCAATACAGAATATCCAATGAGGGCGAAAAAGCTTTGCTAGTGATTGTTTACGAGTTGATTGAAAAAGACGTAATTGAAGAAACACGAGGCAATGCTTGCAATAGTCCTGTTCTGCCTGTTTTAAAACGAACTGACCCTTCTCAGCCACCTGTGTATAGATTCGTGATTGATCTTAGGGAAGTAAATAAGATAGTGGTGCCACAATTCCATGTCGTCCCCGACATTACAACATTATTGACTATGATTCCAGCCTCTGCATCCTGGTTTTCGGTGATTGACCTGAAGAATGCTTTCTTCAGTATCCCGATTGCTGAGGAAAGCAGGGATATTTTTTCCTTTAGTTTAGGTGGTCGCAGCTTCCGCTTTAAACGCGCCCCTCAAGGCTACTGTGAAAGCCCCTCAATATACAGTCAAGCTCTGAAAAGTCAGCTCGACGCAATGGTTTTGCCCAAAGGTTCCACTCTCGTACAGTACGTGGACGATTTGCTCATAGCTGCGGATACTGAGAAAATATGTAAAATGGCCACGTTGGAATTACTGCATCATCTATGTGATCTACATCACAAGGTGTCACTTTCCAAGCTCCAATATTGTCGACAAGAAGTGACCTACTTAGGTCATCTCTTATCGAAGGAGGGAAGGAAACTGACCCCAGAAAGAATTCTGGCAATAGCTAAATTGAATGTGCCAAGAACGCAGAGAGAAGTACGCGCTTTCTTGGGCATTACATCGTACTGTAGACAGTGGATTCCAAATTTTTCGTTATTAGCCAAACCCTTATTGGCACTAACGTGTACAAATACACCCAATCCCATTCCTTGGTCTGATGAGTGTCAGAAAAGTTTTCTCGAATTACGCACAGCATTATGTTCGGCCCCTGTGTTAGGTAATCCCAACTACAGTAAGCCTTTCACATTATATGTCCACGAGAAGGAGGGCTGTGCATTGTCTGTGCTGACTCAGTTATACGGAGATAGACAGCGGCCATGCGCCTATTTTTTCGTCAACTTTGGATCCGGTAGCACGAGCATTGCCAAGTTGTTTAAGGGCCACAGCAGCAGCAGCTGTTTCTATTCGACAGTCTGCAGGTCTAGTAATGAATAATACACTAATCGTGATGGTCCCGCATGCAGTAGACACATTGTTAAATAGGACCAAGACACAGCACTTAACTAGTGCTCGACTGTCCAGTTATGAATTGACGCTACTAGCGAGCCATGTGCACATCAAAAGGTGCAGTACCTTGAACATAGCCACATTGTTACCAATTGCTGAGGAATCGGATGCTTCAGAACAGCACGATTGTTTCCTCAGAACAGAGGAAGAGACGAAAGGGAGAGTTGATTTATTCGACACTCCTCTTGCTGAAAGTGATGGTACATTATGGGTGGATGGTTCATGCTTTAAACTCCCAAATGGTAACGTGACTACAGCATATGCTGTCACAACTTTGCACACAATCGTTGAAACTGCGCGAATACCACATGGTTCAGCTCAAGCCGCTGAACTCGTGGCACTGGCGAGAGCATGTGTGTTATCCAAAGGAATGAGAGTGACTGTCTATACCGACAGCCAGTATGCTTTTGGAGTGGCTCACAGTTTTGGACGATTGTGGAGAGAACGTGGGTTCCTGACTTCGCATGGAGCTAAGATTCAGCATGGTCAGTTGGTGAATGAGCTTCTTGAATCACTGACGTTGCCCCTGAAAGTAGCGATCGTGAAATGTAGTGCACACAAGAAAGTGATTGATGATGTTGGTCGTGGAAATGCATTTGCTGATGAAACTGCTAAGGACACTGCAAGGAATATGATGAGCCGAATGTATGTTGCGAGCCCAGAAAGATGGACTGGTGATGTTGGAATATGTGAAGACACGATAGAAAGTGTGAAGTCCATCCAAGCTGAGGCCACGGAGAAAGAGTTAAGCATGTGGAGAGAAAGTACAGGGAGAATGGATGCAAATGGTTGTTGGATTGAATCGACAAAGCAACAGAGATGGTTGTTACCCGATGCGTATGTGCCTGCAGTGGTTACAATGGCTCATGGGATGGCCCATATCAGCACGAAAGGGATTTGCGAGTCGTTGGCCCCAGTATGGAAGAATTCAGGGATTCCCAAGTGTGCAGAGAATGTTGTCAAGAATTGCATGGTATGTCTGAAGCACAATCCTGGTAGGGGAACCCCAACTCCAGCTGGTCATTTCGCACCTCCTACGTATCCGTTCGAGGTTTTGCAGCTAGATTTCATACACATGGAGAGGTGCAACAACTTAAAATATGTGCTCGTGGTTGTTTGTGCCTTCTCAAGATGGGTAGAAGCCTATACCCTAAGGGACAATACTGCCTTGTCCACAGCGAAAGCCCTTGTGAAAGAGTTCTTCCCCAGGTTCGGAATGCCTAGAATGGTCTGGTCGGACAACGGAAGTGAATTTGTGGGTTGTGTGATGAAAAGAGTGTGTGAAGGGCTAGGCATTAGGCAGAAGTTCCACGCTGCAAATCACCCCCAATCAGCTGGATTAGTGGAATGTTACAATGGCACGCTTAAACTTAAATTGGCCAAAATCCAAGCGAGCACAGGTCTTAAATGGCCTGACGCTCTACCCTTAGCACTCCTATCCACCAGAATGACTGTGCATTCGCGAATGAAACTCAGCCCCTATGAGATAATCTTTGGTCGCCCAGCCAACATATGGGGAGTGCCTAGGCCCACGAAGTTTAGCGAGCTGCAACACCCCATTTTGCTTGACTATTTGTATGAATTGACGGCTAAATTACGTGTTTTATATCAACAGGTCCACAACACCTTGCCTCCGGTCTCTGAGACACCGGGTCACTCCATTGACCCCGGTTCCTGGGTGTTGGTCCGCAATTTCCAGAGGACAAGAAACGACCAGCCCAGATGGACCGGGCCTCACCTCGTCCTCCTGTCTACAAGGTCGACTGTTAAAGTGGAGGGGAAGGCCAATTGGGTCCACGGGATCCATTGTAAGAAGATACCCTTCCCTCTGCCACATGACCAATGGGTCCGAAAAGGAGGCACTGACTCAGAGCGCACAACTGATGAACGTGTAAAAGAAGCTAAATGTGATTGTAAGAGTGGGAACAGTTTTCAAGAAACTACGCCGCCATCAGAACAATTGAACTCTGTGGAACCTGAGCTACTATTTCTGGACCAGACAGTACCCGGGAAAAGACGCTACAATTTGCGACCAAGAAAAACAGACTAAAGTAAAAGTGATTTATTTTATGATTCGAGAGAAAGAACCTGTGGACTAATAAAAAGTTTTGTTTTTCTTTCCCCAAATCCTATTTTTGAAAGTGCAGATTCTCCCATCTAGGTAACTTGCTTATTTTTGTCTTTTTCGAACCGCCATCCGGGTTCCGCTGCTAGGGTCGCGGTTGATTAAAGACTTTTGGGTGCAGCTGACGACAATAGGTCGCTGGTTCCAGTTGGTCCAAGGGAGCCACCCTAGACTGACGGAAGCATCCTTTAGCAGAAACAACCTACCGCCGCGGGCAGCACCTTAGAGAGGATGGAGTTTCCTGATGTGGAGAGAACTGCCAAACAAATGAACTTTAAGCAGAGACTTTTGAAAACAATAAGGAAGAGAATTTTTATAATAATGTGTATTTTTATGCTATTTAGCGTAATGATCTTTTTGATAAGCTATGTTTTATTCTCTTTTCATGTGACATTCACGCCCACTACATCACCCATACCTCCCCCTACTGTTTCCTCTCATTCTTTCCACCCTTTGCCTGACCACGAATCAAATAGGAGATTAGAGTTCATTAATAACTCCTTCGTTCAGCTATTACACCAACACCAACTTGTAATGAACACAACCAACTGTTGGGTGTGTGGTCTCATGCCCCACACCACGGATAGAGGTATCCCCTATTTGGTCCTGCCATTTAGTCGCAATGGGTCAGTATGGGCATATAGGACAATGTTCATATATGCACGAGAAATCCAACCCCTACGTTCTGTAAAAGACAACCTCAAGACTAGCGCCCTAGTCAAGGGTATAGTTGACATGATCAAGGTAGTAACTTCTTACGAAGATACCCCAGATGATGAGATACTTGCATATGTAGGTTGGAATGTGACCGGATATGGCACTACATTAAGTGAGAAACAGCAAGCCAAGAGATCGTCCCCTATCTGGATCGTACCCCATCAAGGCCATCTGTGTCTGCAAGGTATTGGTAAGAATCCCAGAGCTCAGCTAGGGAAGAGTGTCTGTACAGAAACGTACGTTTTTGGATCTCAGACTTCCCCTGCCTTTTTAGCCGCTAAGGGTACTTATTTTATCTGCCATGATAGAGCCTATACATGGTTGCCCCCTGACTTCTCGGGCTCATGTTTTGTTTCATTTCTGTTACCTCCCACCTACACAGCAGCGGCGGATTACCATCGGACAAGGGTAGTTAGAGGTGTTTTGAGTAAAGAAGACACTGCAGGTCATGAATTCGGTGACTTTGCAATGGGTTTTCTGCCGTTCTGGGGAGCCATGGTTAACAGCAGAAACATAAGGCAATTGACAAGGGTAGTTGAATCCACCGTGATTGAAACTGCTGGTGCCCTTAGTAACCTGACTGCTGAGCTCCAGTCGGATCGACTGATGACCCTTCAGAACCGGGTCGCTTTGGATGTAATACTTGCGGACCGAGGTGGAGTATGCAAATTGATCCAGTCCAGTTGTTGCATTTTTCCCAGATAATGCTCCAACAGTATACGGGGCCATCTCCAAACTACATAAGATTTCCGAATCTATTCATGTGGATAAAGGAGATTGGTCATTAATGGGATGGTTCTGGGGACTGATATCTGCCTGGGGATGGAAAATTCTGATGGTCATTGGGATGGTCTTAGCCATTCTTTTCCTGTTCTGTCTATGCATACAGTGTGCTCCTGCAATATGTGGCCTCTGTGTTACATCATGTGTAAGGAAGCCTGTGTCAAGACATGAGCTCAGCACTAGAATGATGTTGCAGCAACATCTCAATGACTTTAGGAATATAGATCTGGACTCAGATTAACATGAGGATAGATTAATTGCCTATGTAAGGTCAAAAGGAGGGTCTGTGGTTCTGAAAAATCTGGATTCATATTATAGTACTGGACTCGAGAATAAAAACTTCGTCGAAATAGGACGAATTTGGTATCAAAAGACCGAGAATGACGAGTACATCAAGTACATGTATTTTCGGCATATTCGAGTGACGATTTCACCTCGAAATCGTCATTTACCTTCTAAACCCTTAGCTGCTTGTTGCCCTTTACATAGGCCTTAATCCAGTTGAATTTGATTCCACAAGGACACATACTCCTTAATCGACTTCTCTCTGACCCCAGAACAAGTTAGAACCATTGCCCCAGGCCGAACTCGTTAGGTCAGTTCCCTCCCAGTGGCCGAGCAAGATAGCATCTAGGCTCAACCAGCCATAAAACCATTTCAGCGCGCACACCTGCCATATCTCGCTCACATCTTTCTCCACTCCTTTCCTTCACTTGCTTTATGATGGGGAGGTGACCGTTTTTATTAGGGGTCCAGCGATATCTGATGAAATGTTGGGCCTTGCCGGATGATTTGTTGTGAGCAGCACGACGTGAAATATGTACATGTCATCATGACTCTGCTTTTCTTTTGTAATCAGTAACCATAAATGAAATACCACGAATCCAAGGAATGTTTTGCTCAAGGCTGAATATTAGGTATAAGAAGAGAAGCCTGACTTTGTGAAAGTGTGCAGTCTCCTAAATATACTTGTATCGTACTTCTAGGACCCTGTCACCTTGGTTGCAGCCAATAAACGAATCTTTGACTTCACCTGGAAGACTCTGAAGTTTCTGTCGGTCTGACTCAGGAGAACCCGAGGTCTCTGGGTGTTGATCCCCTGGCACCGCTGGGTTACCGGTTCTGTGCCGGTTCTTAAAAACCCAGTACCTCACCACAAACAGATAAGCAGCAAATAATTTCTATGTATCATTATTTTACTATTCACTTTTTAAAAACACATCTACATTCCTAGTTTGGATTTTATAATGCGTACGTCGAGAACAAATACAAACATAGTTGGGATTTTCACCAGAAACTACTTTAAACGTTGTTATTTATTTTTCAAACTTCACATCAGTACTATCTTCGATCTCGTCAACACATACACTTATCAAACTCTTATTTTCTGTACACTCCTCTTGACTAGCAAAGAAACGTAACTCTATATCATCACAAACTTGTTTTACATCCAACACTGAACCATGCAAAAGAGCTGTACTGATAAAGCAGGAGTTTTCATGTAGTATAATCTTCTAACTAACTGTCGCACGGAATAATATACTGCTAACATTGTTAAATGATTAAAACAACTTTGACAAACTTTCCTGGAAAGACAAGCCAGAGAATGACCTTGCAACCCTGTATTTTTTCTCACTTTGGAAGGATCTTGTTCTTGTAATATCTTAATCTTCTGTTTAACAGTTTTTTGCCTATATTGTGTTAAGAAATTTAGTAATATATAAATAGATTGGTGACGTATACTACAATCCCATGTAGACACTGGAGCCTGGGTACATCTCCCTTGAAGTTCTTCAGCTATTAGTCGTTCAACATTTCTAGGAACTATCTTTTCTTTTTCAATTGGAGAGACACTTTTCACTTCATAAGTACGACCACAGGTATCAACTGCATGCAGTAATCTATTTTGTTGAAAATAACAAAATATTGTATCATAAAGGGTCCATGAGGTGTGCTGCACTGAGTTAGTGGCTCCAGAAGCACTCAGCGTGTGTGCACCCTGCGATGATGCTATAATTGATATAAAAAAAGTTCTTGAAGCAAGGATACTAAAAGGATATTATGTAGGTTTTAGGGACGTTGTAGTTAGTTGCCTACTCCACTCTGTAATTACAGACTGAAAATTCCATTTTAATTGTGAGCCCTGATGACCACAGTGTAGGCAGCGGTGAGCAAGGGCCACAGCCACGTGGCGTTGAGTAGAGCTGCATAGTATTGGCAATTCAGTGTGTGTGCAGCCAGCGATGATAAGTGGTGCACTGAGTTAGTGGCTACTGAAGCAACCAGCGTATGGGCATCCTGCGATGATGCGTGGTCCGGGCACGCTGCACTTGGAGAAATGTCTTTTGTCTATTGAATTCTGCCTTAATAAGGCCACGTGGCGATGAATTATGGTGCAGTGAGTTAGTGGCACCTCAAGCACTCAGCGTGTGTGCACCTTGTGATGATGCATGGTCCAAATGGGCCGTACTGTGAGCAATGTCTTTTTTCTAATTAATTCTGCCTTAATAAGGCCTTGTGGTGCTGACTTCTGGTGCACTGAGTTAGTAGTACCTTTGGCGCTCAGCGGGTACGAACCCTGCGATGATGCGTAGTCCGGGGGGGCCACACTGGGAGCAATGTCTTTTGTCTATTGAATTCTGCCTTAATAAGGCCACGTGGTGATGACTTATGGTGCACTGAGTTAGTGGCACCTGAAGCACTCAGCGTGCGTGCACCCTGCAATGATGCTTGGTCCAGACTGGCCGCACTGGGAGCAATGTCTTTTGTTAAATGAATTCTGCCTCAATAAGGCCATGTGGTGCTGACTTCTGGTGCACTGAGGTAGTAGTACCTTTGGTTCTCAGCGTGTACGTACTCTGCGATGATGCGTGGTCCGGGCACGCTGCACTCGGAGCAATGACTTTTGTCTATTGAATTCCGCCTTAATAAGGCCATATGGTGATGAGTTATGGTGCAGTGAGTTAGTGGCCCCTCAAGCACTCAGTGTGCGTGCACCTTGCAAAGATGCATGGTGCAGATGGGTCGCACTGGGAGCAATGTCTTTTGTCTCAGGAATTTTGCCTTAATAAGGCCATGTGGCACTAACTTCTGGTGCACTGAGTCAGTAATACCTTTCGCGCTCAGCGTGTACGTACCCTGCGATGATGCGTGTGATGCGTGGTCCAGGAGGCCGCACTGGGAGCAATGTCTTTTGTCTATTGAATTCTGCTTTAATAAGGCCACGTGGCTATGACTTTTGGTGCACTGAGATAGTGGCACCTGAAGCACTCAGCGTTTGTGCACCCTGCGATGATGCATGGTCGGGGGGGGCGCACTGGGAGCAATGTGTCTTGCGTACTGGACTGCGTCATCTGCAATCACCACTCCATCTGAATTGTGAGGCTTGCTGTACGCAGTGTACATCGAAGGTTGTAGTCTGCAGAGACATAAGTCTGTGGTGCTATGCCGCTGGGTTTGCAGGGGGCCTATGTTGAAGAGGCCCGCGGTCATTGCGGAAGCCTGGTGGCAGGGTGGGGGCCACCGCTCTAGCAGACTCATTGGTCTTCACACAAGTGAACCATGCCCAGAGCCCCGGCTTATTTATTCATACTCCTACACTAGAGTAGCGTACGTTGGACCAGCCCACTCCACTTATACTTCCAGGGGGGACAACACAGTTACATGACCGAGACCTTCCCCACTTCCTGAGGTAACATGGTTGCGTCTACTGTCCACAACACTACAAGCACCAGCAGTATATGTACACATGGAGAGGTTTGTGCTCTGCATAGTGAGGTCTGTCCATCACATCACTGCTACACTTGGCATTGTGTGCATTATTATTGATGGGTGACTTGCGTCTTTTACACATACTTGGTTGCTAAATCTGCCAACATTCAAGTATTGTGTGGCTGAGGGACCATGCCATTTTTGTAAGGTCTGCTGTCCTGTTCTGCGCTGCCTCAGTGGTAGTAGGGAGGGGGGTGGTCTGGGGGGAAGTCCTGAGACTGGTGACAGTGGGTGTTGTGGTCTTCATGGGTGTCGGAGCTGCATGATCAGTAACTCTATGACATGCATTGGTCTTCAGATGTTATTCTGAGCCGGGCTCCATTTCACATTGTAGGTAGTCATCCTGGTTTACAACAGTAAAAGGCAAATGTTAGATTCCTACTGCTAATGCAGCTTATTGTCTGTTTTTGGATCGCACACCAGATTTGGCTGCTTGTTGAAAATATCGGTAAGTGGTGTTTTTGTGTTATTTTTGCACAGGTACGTCTACTCTGCATATTATTACCGTTAGTTGTTGCAAATTATTTTTTGTGGAAGCTATTGCTGGAAAATTGGGTATATCGGCTATTTTCACTAGGTTTAGAATGGAGTGAATTTAAAATCACTGAAAAAACTATAGGTTTAAAGAAGATTATAATTAGAAATTTGCATTAAAAAAAACATTGAAATTCACTGAAATAACCATAGGTTTCAGGAACGTTATAGCTACAAATTTGCATTTAAAAACCCTTTGAAATTGACTGAAAAAACATAGGTTTCTGGGACGTTATAGTTAGTTGGACATTTCGCTTATACAAAACCAATGAAATTCCGCCGTTATAGTTAGTTCAGCTAACTATA
This sequence comes from Lissotriton helveticus, assembly GCF_964261635.1. Lineage (NCBI taxonomy): Eukaryota > Metazoa > Chordata > Amphibia > Caudata > Salamandridae > Lissotriton > Lissotriton helveticus. Next base: position 1,132,948,800 of record NC_136069.1, on the reverse strand, counting down.
ACTCACGACCCCGCAATGCACTGCTGATGACATCACATACTACATCATTCATGATATAGTCAGTGACATCACTGATGACATCTCAAATGACATCTGAGTAGGTAGTTATAGTTAGGACCTTGTTTCAATTAAAAAAACATTTATTCTTTTGCCAATATCTTTGGCGCCATTGGTTGAATCTTTAAAACATTTTCCAAACTAATGACCAGCTCAGGTCAGCTCCGGTCTTGAAAGTTTGGGGGTGATTCATCAAACGGGGGTTGAGAAAAAGGGGGATCACAAAACACATTTCCCCCATGTTCATTTCCAAAGGAATTTTTGAACAGGCTAGTGCTCGAACTGCTGAACGGAATAACACCACATTTTGGCAAAAAGGTAGCTCTTGGATCAGAAGGCATTTTTTTTTAAATGGTGTAAATCCGTTCAGTAGCTGCTGAGAAATTAAAAAATTAAAAATATCGATATCTGAGCACCGAGGAGGAGCCGCGAACCCTCCCGAGCACAAGCTTCATACCAGGAAGTGTTGGCAGCATCTTGTGACTCGCTAAAACTGAGTCACAACAATAGAGGGAAAAAAATTACAAATGAAGAAAAGGGGGCAGGGTAGAAACACCTTGACCCCCTATGCCTGTTCAAGGGGACGCCCCAAAAAAGCATTTTTTAAAATAAACTTTGACCAGAGTCATGCTGGGTGCGCGAATCCGAATGAACATTTAAAAAAACAAGAGGTGTGGTCTCCCACACTTTGATTTTTAAAGCCCAGGTCCTGGGGGCAATATTTAAAAAAGGGTGCAGGAGTGCCACCTCCCCGGGGTGATCATTATTCAAATGTGGGGGGCTTGCAGCCCCCCTGCAGCCCCAGGGACCACCACCACCCTGGGGCATTTTTTTAAAATAAAGGTGTGGCGGGGGTTCCTGCCCCCTGCTACCCAGGGGACCACCACTTACCAGGGGCACTAATTATTTCAGCCCCGGGGACCACCTTCTCGCTTTAAACAGTTGGGAGGGGAGCCACACGGCCCTCCTCCTGGAGCCCTAGATGGCCCTGGGGACCGCCACTCCCCAGCACTTGCTCCTGCAATGTCCCGGGGTGCCCACCCTGGGGACATTGCTGTTTGCTATCGCAGGGCGGGAGCATGGCTCCCACCCTGCCATAGCAAACACTGCTTTGCTTCTTGGAAGCGAGAGAAAGAAATCTGCTCTCGCTTCGAAGAAGCAAAGCAGAATTGCTTTTGGGCAAGGGGAGATGCATGTTAGCAGCTCTCCTTCCCCAAAAACAATGCTGGCTCCTGCAGGAGGCAGGGAACTGGCTGGGACTTTAATGGCATTGGGGCTCCCCCCACAGTCACCAACTTGAGGGCAGGCCCTGGGAGATGGGGTCCCTGGTGCGAGAAGTGACCCAGAGAAGGGAAGCCATGCAGGCCCCTCCCTAATTTAAAAAAGAAAGAAAAAAAGGCCAGGCCCAGGGAGATGGGGTCTCCGGGGCCAATATTGGCCCAGGGAAGGGGCCACGCACCCCCTCCCATAAATTATTTAAAAAAAACAGGCCTGGCAAAGGGGGATGGGGTCAGAATTGGTTAAGGGAAGGGGGCCACGAGGCCCACCCTCCCTATTTTCATTATTAGCGGAAAAAAAATAAGGCCCAGCCCCGGGGGATGGGGTCCCCAGGGTCATAATTGGCCTCAGGAGGGGGGTCACGTGCCCCCCTCACCAAAACATTCAGGCTAGCCAGGCCCAGGGGGTGTTGGAAGAGGTGCCATGTGGCCCCCTTCCAGTTTTTAAATATAAAAAAGAATAATATACGTCAAGCCCTGGGGGATGGGACCTGAGGACCCAAAATAAATTAAGAGAAAGGCGGCCACACAGCCCTCCTTCTAAAAAAGAAAAACAAAACAGAAGCCGGCATCTTGCCGAAGGCTCCGCCCCCTCACTGCACCACTCTGCAAACGCGCCTCCTGGCGCGTTTTGGTGTGGGGAATGAAGTTCCCTAGACTATTATGGATCCTTAGGGGCCAACTAGCCCACCAGGTATGTCCAGTAAGCCCCACACAGTAGGATTGCTGAGAGGTGGCCCGAGACCATGCCCCTTTTTACACCACTCTGCAATCGCACCTCTTGACACATTGCTGGTGGGGCAATACGTTCTTCTTGTGTTCTGAGGACCTCAGGACTAACGTGGACTTCATGCCCCGAGCAGCAGTGCGCCAGGAGCCGCGTTTGCAGAGTGGTGTAAAAAGGGGGCGTGGCCTTTGAGCACTCACTGCAAACCAGCTGTAGGGGGCTTACTGGAGGTAACAGGAGGACTAGTTGGCCCCCAGGGACCCTCAGGAGGAAAGGGGACTTCATCCCTCAACCAAGAGCATGCCAGGAGGTGCGTTTGCAAAGTGGTGGAGAAAGGGGCATGGCCTGTGTCCAGAAAGGGGCATGGCCTGTGTCCACCACTCAGCAATCCCACTGTGTGGGGCTTACTGGAGGTAAGAGGTAGGCTGGTTGGCCCATAACCACCCCAAGCAGTGAAGGGGACTTCAATCCCCATCCACGAGCACGCCAGGGAGCTCATTTGCAGAGTGATGGGCAAAGGGGGCGTGGCTTGCTATGAGAACCTAGCAATCATGCGGTATGGAACTTACTGGATGTAATAGGAGGGATTGTTGGCCCACAAGGATGTCCTTGGGGGCCAACTACCCATCGTGCTAACTCCAGTAAGTCCCACACACTGGGATTGCTAGGACATCTTCAGACGCTACGACCCCTTTCTCCATCACTCTGCAAACACGCCTCCTGGCAGACTACAGAATGGGGGATGAAGTCCACTTTACTCCTGAGGGACTTTGGGGGCTAAGAAACCTTCCTGGTACCTCCTGTAAGTCCTAAGCAGCAAAATTCCTGAGCGCTGGTCGGAGACCCAGCACCCTTTCTCCACCACTCTGCAAATGTTACTACTAGTTAAAGAAGCATTTGCAATGTAATGCGTTTCACATTTGCGAGAGTTAGAGCTATTGGTGTTGTAAATGTAAAAGTTTTTAATAATGTTTCATGGAGTGGAGTGGATGTAGTTTGTGTGTAGTGGAATTATGTAGTATGCTGTGAAGTGAAATTATGTGGATAGAAAGTATGTGGTATTTATTGTGTAGAAATTATGTTGAGTGGGATTATGTGTTATGGAGAGTAATTGTGTAATATGATAGTCTGTGTTGTGGAGTTGTAACCTCAGGTTTAGTCTGCCTCGTTTCCATTGAATCTAAACTATGAACTTAATGAGACCAAAAAAAAGAAGGAACCACTGAGGAGCCTTTCTGGACCTAGTCAGAGGTATGAGCAGGGCCACTGGAATTATGTGGCTGATGGCTGCACCAACTTTTGCACATTTATACATTTACCACATTTGCCACATAATCCATCATGTGCTGAATAATCAGCAGATTTGATTAAAAAAAAAATTCTAGCTCAAACATTACCAGAATGCAGTGAGAATAGTTACAGTATGGTGGAAGGCCCTAGAATGGTAACCTGTTACTTATTACTAAATGTGGGTATTAAATTGTTACTGATGGTGGGTAAATAACACTTGCTTCTTTCTGCGCCTCTCTTGCCTCTTTCTGCATTTCTGTTACTTCTGTCTGCAACCCTCATGCCTCTTTCATACCACTCTTCCCATTTTCTGTACCACTCTTCCCTCTTTCTGTACCTCTCTTGTTTCTTTCTGTATCCCTCTTGCCTCCTTCTCCACCCACTTCCCCCTTACTACATCTCTGTTGCTTCTTTATGCACTTCTCTCACTTGTTTCTTCACCTCTCTTGCCTCTTTGTGCACCTTTTCTACTTTTTTGATACCGCTCTTGCTTCTTTTTGCACCTCTGTTGTTTCTTTCTGCACTGCTCTTGATTCTTTCAGTACTTCACTTGCCTCTTTCTGCACTTCTCTGGATTCTTTCTACACCTCTGTTGCTTCTTTCAGCAATTCTCTTTCCTCTTTCTGCACTTCTCTTGCTTGTTTCTGCATCTCACTTGCTTCTTTCTGCACCCCTCTTGCCCTTTTCCGCACCCCTCTCTCTTCTCTCTGCACCTCTCTTGCCCCTTTCTGTACCTTTTTTCTATATTTTTGCACCGTTCCTGCCTGTTTCTGCACCTCTCTTGCCTCTTTGTGTACCACTTGCTTTTTCTGTACTTCTCTTTCTCTTTCTGTCCCCTTCGTGCCTCTTTCAGCACCTCTGATGCGATTCTTTCCAAGCTGTAGCTATTAGTAGCCTAGCGACCACTATTGAAACAAAAACAAAATCCCTATGTGCTGATATTAGCCCAATTCGGCTATCATACTCTAATAGCATCAGCTAAGCACTAATCTCAATTGCACAATGAATCGATTCATGCCTAAAAATTTCTATACCCTTTTTTAAAGAAATCAGGGATTTACACGGATAAAACAGGTGAGTAGTATCCGCAGGTCTATGATGACATCTGGGGCACTGATCGTTATCTCATTTCCCCCACCCAAAATATTTTGCTGGAGTATAATATAGATTGAAGAGGTTTTATAATGTTGGGCTTGAAGATTTGCAGCCAGAAATATATTTTCGTCTAATTTTAATGACATATCTATATCTATATCGTCATTCCCTAGTTTTGATGCCCACTTTGTCTCGGTTTTCTCCACATCATCAGGTATTGTTTCCATTAGCGTTTTATAAAACTCCCCAATCCTCCCATCGCCCCGATATACCTTACCCATTATCGGTAATACTCAGCAGTTTTCCTGCTTATCGGCAAGATTCTTTATACACCCCCTTATTTGAATATATTTAAAGTGTAATCTACTATTAATCTGAAATTTCTGAACTAGCAAACGGCAGTATGTCTAAATTATCATTAAGTAGAATCCTCAACTCGCTGTATACCAGCCTGTGCCCACTCTCTAGCCATATTATCCGAGAGTTCAGCTGGGAAAATTGAGGTTCCCCACAGTGGGGTATATCTGTTACATTTTGGGATTTTTATAATTTTATCTATTTTGCTCCATACCGTTCTGGCTGCTTTCAAGCACTTGGAGTGAGCTTTTTTATAATAACTAGGTTCTAGCTGTCTAAGGAGGAGCCCTGCTGCTTTTTTCATCACAGCTAGTTGATATATAGAGGGTAAGCCATACTCACTCACACAGCTATCTGCTCCCAGTGGATCACCTATTCCTTGCAAAAAGGTTGCCAAATAATAATAATATAGATTTGGAGCAGCCCAACCCCCTCTCTCTTTTGGCAAAGTTAATGTCCTCAGAGCTAGTCTTGTTTTTTGATAGTTCCAAATAAAATTGGAAAAGATTGAGTTCATTTTCTGGAATGTACTAGCCGATAATTCTAAGGGGATTGCTCGAAATAAGTATAGTATTTTAGGGAAGACCTTCATTTTTAGGACATTGATTCTGGCCACTATCATTAAGTGCAATTTATTTAGCCATTGGAGTTTGGAGGATATCCCCTCTATACTGGATCGATAATATTTGCCCATGTTGTATCCAAATCAGGTCCAATCTTTACCCTGAGATAAGCTGCAGTATCTTGATCTTGTAGATTTCCCTGTCTAGTACAAATTATCTGACCTGCTCCCGAATTCCTCTGCCATTCTCTCGACTTCTACTATTGCTGTTGCTGGGTTTGATGTAACTACAGCGATGTTGTCTGCATATGCCAGTATTTTTGTTTCATCCGTTAGTTTTATGAGGTTCAATCATAGAGTTCTCAATTATCTGATTAATAAATGGATCCAGATATATGGCGAAGAGTATTGTTGAGTGCCCCTTCCCATCTCTTTCGGGCCTGATGCCATTCCCATCAATTGTAGTCTAGCATACGGTTTATAGTACATCGCCTGGATTGCTGTTATCATTTTAGGGCCTATCCCTCGCTCCGCTAGAGCCCCCCACAGATACTGCCACATCACTCTGTCGAAGGCCTTTTCTGCATCCAAGAGAATCAAAGCCAGTCCATCCCCCCTTGCTGCGGCTATATCTAGCAGAGATATTACTCGTCTATTATGATCCGTTGTTCCGCTTCCTGGCACAAAGCCATGCTGCGAAGGTGAGACCAAACTGGCTATGATTCTCTGGAGCCGAGTCGCTAAGGCTTTTGAGTTGATCTTCGCATCTGAGTTTATCAGTGAGATGGGCTGATATGAACCTAGTAGTGACGGTGGTTACCCCTTTTTATGAAATATGATTATATCTGTTTCCTTCCATGAATTAGGCGGGATCACACAGTATTGGACGTCTAAAAAAAGATCCTGAAGAAGTGCGGCCTGATCGCTTTGAAGTATGTTATATAGCTCTGGTGGAATTATTATCTGGGCCAGCGACCTTACCTGAGGAGAGTGAATTTAAAGCTAAAACCATATCCTCCAGCGTAATCTTTTCTTCTAATTTCAAGCATACAGCTGGGTTTAATTTTCTAAGCTGTGGGTATTCCCCTTCCGTAGCTGGTTGAGTATCAAAGGGATCCTGTTGGTATAACTTGTTATAATACTGCTTAAAAACTTCCATTATCTTAGCAGAAAAGCTCAGGGAAGAGCTAGAATTGGAACTTGCTACATGGCCAACCCCACTAATAATATGTGGTGATTTTAATATTCATTCTGAAAGCTTAAATATGGTGAAGCAGAAATATATATGAAGAAAGCAGCGGGTTAATCAGGCTATAAATAATTTAAAATCTAGTCATGGCCTGGTAGATGTATGGGCAGCTAAGAAGGATACAGATCCAGGGTATACTTATTTTTCATACCCGCATCAAAAATATTTTCGTTCAGATTACTTTTTGATCTCTGTCAACTTATTAAGCGAAGCAGAGATTATTAAACTGCCACATATTTTTTCGGATCACAATCCACTTATGCTCAAATTAATGGGCCAGGGCCGGGAAAGCGAACCCCGTTCTTGGTCGTTAGATAAGCAACTGTTGGCAGACGAAAATGTATAAAGTACATTAAAAAGTGGACTAGAGGATTTTTTAAAAATAAACCGCTATAGTGCCTCACGTACAATTGTGTGGGATACATATAAAGGATGTCGAAGGGGAGAAATAATAAGCTATGAGGGTCAACGCGGAAAATATGGAGAAATCAGGTCACCTCCCTAATGAGCAGACTAGCACAGCTAGAAACAGAATATACCAAATTACTATGTCAGGGGGGGGTAATGGGTCAATGGCAGTTAATAACCAGATAATAATTGACAAATCAGAGATAAACAACTTGTTCCAAACGCAAATAGCCCAGGCATACCAAGCATACCGAAAGCTATGTATGAATACAGAGGAAAGACAAGTAGACTTTTGGCCCTCAGGACTAGACAAAAGGCCAGTAGAAATAAAATATCAGAAATCAAAAATTCGGTGGGGCTTTTTTCTGAACTTCTATTGCTTCTTTGTACTCCTCTGTTGCTTATTTCAGCAATTCTCCTGCCTCTTTCTGCACTTCTCTTCCTTCTTTCTGTACCCTTCCTGCCTCTTTCTGTACCTTTGTTGCCTCTTTCTGCACCTCTCTTGCCTCTTTCTGCACTTCACTTCCTTCTTTCTAAATCTCTCTTGCCTGTTGTGGCCTTTCTGTTGCTTGCTTCCACACCTCTCTTGCCTCTTTCTGCACCTCTGACTTAAAGGTAGTTTTAATCCCCCTGCCCTATTATGTACTAGGGCATTGCAGGGGCGGTCATGCCAATCACAGGGGTTCCCCAACCTATAGTGTACCCTGGTATATGTAGGCGTTTTCACTGTATTCTTCGTGTCTTTCAGCATAGAACTGGTTCTGGGCCTGGTTAGTCAGAGTCAGTTACTACCAGTACCAGTCAGCAGAAAGTTGGGGGCACAAGATGACTTTGCAACAAGGTCTCTTTCTGCACCTCTGTTGGTTCCATCTTCATATCTCTTGTTTTTTCCTGCACCTTTCTTCGTCTTTCTTGACTTCTTTTGCCTCTTTCTGAATTTCTCTTGCTTCTTTCTGCATTTTCTTCCTCTTTCTGCACATCTCCTACCTCTGTAGGCATAGTTAGAAATTAGCATTTAAAAAACCTTTGAAATTCACCGAAAATACCATAGGTTTCAGGGACATTATAGTTAGGAATTCACATTTAAAAAACCTTAGAAATTCACTGAAAAAACAAAGGTTTAAGGGACATTATAGTTAGAAAATAGCATTTAAAAAACCTTTGAAATTGACTGAAAAAACATAGGTTTCAGGGACGTTATAGTTAGAAATTAACATTTAAAAAACCTTTGAAATTCACCTGTAAAAACCACAGGTTTCAGAGACATTATAGTTAGTTGGACATTTCACTTGTCCAAAACCAGAAAAGTATCCGCCATTATAATTAGTTGAGCTAACTTTAACATGCGCACACACAATGCACTGCTGATGACGTCACATATTACATCATTCATGACATGGTCAGTGACATCACTGATGACACCACTGATGACATCTCAAATGACATCACTGATGACATCACTGATGATATCATCCATGTGATAATCCGATGCACCTCACACCCTAGTATAGCCTTTGATACATCCACACTAAAATATAGACTACCATTTTTGAAACCATAGACACACCAATAGCAGTTACTACATACCCATTCACTGATTCCTAGACCTATACACACATCTACTCATTCACCTATACAGTCACTCATATATGTAGAACTATCATATGCGCTCATATAACTATACTGACACTCACACACCGACACGTATCCATAGAGCTACTCACACACCTAGTCAGTCATGCAAAGAATCAATCACACTCCCATTTACTCACTCTACAGTTATACACACACCACCTCACTTATTCACACAGATACTAACACTTACTCACTCCCTTATTCAATCACTGATAGAAGCAGACACTCATCCATACAACCAGTCTAACATTCATTCACTCTCACACATACTGTCTTTTAAATATGTAGTTACTCACACATGTACCACTGAGACCTCCATTCACTAACCAACACACCCATATGCACACTCAGCCACCCATACAGCCCTCTTGAACCCATATACCCAGTGAATTCCCTACTTGCACATCTATGCAGATTCCCACACCCCACCCAACCCCACAGACACTTAGGCACCCATACAGATACTCAGACAACCAATCCATAACCCATACGGACACTCATGTAACTACTCACCAACCCATGCAGCTGCTTACACACCAACTGACAGACTGATACAGACATTCACACAGTTTAGTTAGTAACCCATACATTCAGAAAGACATGTTTAATCACTCACTTATATAGTCAGTTACACACCTACTAAATCATTCATTCAGACACTTATACACCCAGCTCATCTAACTATAATGGCCACATTTCTCTGGTTTTGTACCAGTGAAATGTCCAACTAACAATAACGTCTGTGAAACCTGTGTTTTTTTCACTGAATTTCTAAAGTTTTCTAAATGCTGATTTCTAACTATAACATCCCTGAAATCTATGGTTTTTAATTTGCCAATAAGCAGTTATAGTTAGGACCTAGTTTCAATAGGAAACACGTTTTTTTACTTGCCTATAACTTTGTCGCCATTTGATGAATCGTCACAAAATTTTCCCCAGTGATTCTTGTTGTGAATTAAAAGTTTTCAGCATGATCATTTAAGTGGGGGCTGACAAAAAGAGGGAGACGGAATTACACCAAATTTGGAAGAAGGGTAGATTTTGGTTCACCGATCATGCTTTCAGTTATTTGGTGTAAACTCAATCACTAGTTGTTGACAAATATAAAAAAATCCATATTAGAATATCTAGGATTGCGGCTAATTCACAACGATTTTGCAACAAATCGTGACTGTGTGCCCCAACAGGAATCCCACGATTAAATGGCCACACCTTGAGCAGTGAGTTACAACTGCCATTTTACCTCATCAGAACAGTCCCTAGGGCTCAAAGCAAATGGCAGAAGGTGGCATAAGGGGTCAGGTTGTACGTGTCCTGGACCCGTGAGAGGAATATAGGGATGTTTTCGGAAACCCTTATGAGTATAATATGTCGAATGAAAGGTTTTTTTCCACTCATGATATTCGTGAAGTCACCTCGAGCATCAATGTGGCCCCCCATGTGATGTTATAATGAATCCGCTAATTGAATAAAAAAATTAATGTGTTTGTACCCCAACTCTCAGACTTACTTAGACAGTCACACGCCCACTTACTGACTCACTCTGAGACTGATTCTCTCACTCACATATGCACTCATGTATATATATATAGATATTGCTCGAAAAAGAAGGCAGAGCACTCACAGAGCATGTCGTTTAATCTTCAATCTCAGCAAAAGCGTTTCAGCGATGATGCCTTTCTCAATGCTTCCCCATTAAAGTAACAGTTGCACGGCAGTTCACGTTGTTTAAAATTTCCCAATTACATTCTTATTGGTAGTCTACCTAATGAACAGCGATGCGGGCTAAGTACTTCCACTTAGAATGTTGTTGATGATAGTCGCCATGATGGCATGTTGTTATTCCATTGTTGTCAAATGGCAGCCTGTGTATTCATCTATTTACTTCCATGATCATAGGTTTCAATACCTGCATCACCTTTGACTCCTCAATAGGTGATCAGAATACAGGTAGCATCTGATTTGTGTAACATTCAAGTTGATCCCGGGGCTCAGTCCTGCCCCTTCCTATAGCATGCTCCTACTCCTCACTTGCAGCAATTTACAAATTCAGACTGCTGGAACCAGTTTACATAACTGAGCATCCTTGAGTTTGAATAACTCAGACTACGGCACAGGAATCCTTTCATTGCGGTGGTTCAAACACTTACTTTAACACTAACGCTCCAACTTCCACCATAGTGCTGAACTCCCAGCGGGTTCTACTGTGGGTGAGGGTGGAACTCACGTGATAAATATTGCTATTAAAAGAAGGCAGAGCATTCACAGAGCATGTCTTTAAAATCTTTAATCTCAAAAAATGCATTTCGCGGATGATGCCTTTCTCAATGCTTCCCCATTAAAGTAACAGTTGCACGCACAGTTCATAAGTAACAAACTTAGAAGACATAGATCTAAATAGAGCCGAGATGTAATTACTCTCTCTTGGACTCTCATTTTGTCCTGAGAGCACGTTTGATTATGCTGCAACCAGGTGAATCACAAAAAGAAGTGGATACAGAGCTCAGACAAATCTCATCCCTGTATAATTTAACTGCAGAAGACATGCCACTCCTAAGTGACCTTCAGGACTTGGCTCAGGAGAAAACAACAAAAGGAGGATGCAGCCAAACGTCCACTATAGAGGCAACAAACAGATCCAAAATCAATGCTAGATTACAAAATCAAAAATACAAGTAAATCAAAAAGAACAAACAAGAAATCGAATATCATCAATTAATGACCAAACTTAAAAACAACAAAGACATAATCATAAGGAACCTGGGTATTTTGGCTAAAGAATACCACAGAAAAGAAGTCACAGAGCAATTGGCTGATCGACAATGCTACCAAAGGAGTAAACCAGCATCCTTTAAAAGCCACATACAACACCTATTATAGCAAATTAATGGCTTAAAAAAGTATGGGCCTAATTACAAAGGATGAATACAAATTCCAAAGGAACGATACACCGACAACTGCAGTAATCTACTTTATCCTCAAACTCCACAAAAACTTTTTAAAACCTCCAGGCCGCCCAATCATATGCGTCATGAATGGTCTAAAGGAAAAAAACTCCCAGTATGTTGATCATTTTCTTCAAGAGTTTGTCCAACAACTGTCATCATACCTAAAAGACACGGGAGACTTCCTGGCTAAAATTTTCAATTTTCCATGGCAACCGGATTACCTGCTGATCACCATGGATATCACTGCGCTCTCTACGAGCAATAACCATAAAGATGGGCTGAGAGCTATACAACATTATCTCAGAAAAAGACAGGTGATACAAGAGCAACACAGTAAAATGCTTTAGGACATGAAAGACGTTTGTCTAAATAATAACATCTTTTTATTTCAGAACACTCTATATCAGCAGTTATGGGAGTGGCCATGGGGCCCAGCTTCTCCCCCAGTTATGCCTACCTCCACATGTGTTGGTGGGAGGAGCTGGTCCTACACAGGAAATTTGAAAAGATCCTCAATACGAACGTAAAACTATGGCTGAGGTATATCGATGATTTATTGAGCAACTCAATATGAACAAAATCAATCTGCAATTTACCGCCAACATCAGCCCAGATATGGTTACATTTCTAGATACAGAAGTATAAATTTGTAATGGTAAAATGGAGACTAAGGTACACAGGAAATTTACAGCAGTAAATTCCATTATGCACGCTGCTAGCGCACACCCGAAACATCTCATCCAGAGTATTCTCTATGGGGAGATGATTCAATTAAAAAGAATCTGAAGTACAGATATAGAACTACACGCTGTTCAGCAAATCAGTCAAGCCAGATTTATGGAGAGGGGATACACCAAAAGATGTATAGATGCTGCAACACTCAAAAGCCAGGTGATAGACAGTAAGTAAGTAATTAATGTTTATTTGTACATGATTAATTAAAATCTTTACAAAAATATAAAACACCAATAGAAACATTAAAAACAGTTTATAATTAAGCTTAAAAGGTATGAGATTTACTGTGATCAGTTCAAGGTTGGCCTCAGGTCCTAATAAAGTTCTTCAAACGTTATTAAGTCTTTTTCTTATTAAGTCAAAGAACTTCACAACCTGGCAATTCAGTTTGGTGTTACTGGTGGTAAAGCATAGTTTGGCTGCCTGCCTGCAGGTCCGAATAGCATGTGATTTAAAGGATGGTAGCAAAAGGTTATACTTCAAATCCCTTAGTCTGGGGCATATACAAATCACATGAACAATGTCCTCCTTGCCGGACTTACACAGGCGACACTATTGCGAAGCATGTGTTCTCTCACAGGGGGGCAGGTGTGGCAGCATCGGGATTACACCAAGGCGTAATTTTAGAAACTTTTCTTTAACTTTTCTTTTCATCCCAGTATTGAGGTATGCTTGTTGCTGTGTTTTACCATAATCACCCAGGGTTGTCCATCCATGCGCTCTGTTTGCTAAGTCCGTCTTGTCTTCAATCGCTGAGATAATACGTGCTGATTTTGTAGCTAATTTTTTGAAGAACTGGAGATCTATGGACGTTTCCCAGATGTCAGACAAACCTAGACCTTCAATTGATTCAAATAAGTAGTCTCTAGTCAACGAAATACGATGCCGGAGTAACTCTTCCCATACGTTGGCATTTAGGGAGTCGGCCTCTGCATTGCGGATCTTGAGCCAGCTGGCAACATATGCACTCCTCCTTTCTAATGTTTGTTTAAGAATGCCAAATTCTAAACGAATCTGAGCAGGAGAGACATATTTAGGAAGATTAAAAATAGCCGTATAGGAGTTGGCTATGACTATGTCCAGCAGTGCGGCATCCTTCCCATGAAGAGATTCACTCCCGTATGTGAGCGTTGGTTGTAGTTTCGCACGCAGGACTTCAAGAAAGGGTTTGAGTGTGAGATCGGGGAGTTTGGCCTTTAATGATTTTAATGCCAGATAATTCATTGTGGGCTTCCCTCGGATGGAATGAAGTTGAGCCCTAGACGTATTATTTGAGTCCAGGAGAACACCCAGATACTTGTATGTGGCTACCCGGTCAAGTTTTTCTCCATTCAAGTGCCAGCAAGGATTCCTTTTTTTCCTGTAATTCACCGTCATGACCTTTGATTTGATTTATTCGGAGGGCGTTCTTTGCTGAGAAGGCCTAGGCTGCGTTCAAGAGGTGCTGAAGGCCTGTTGGCGAGAGGCTTATCAGCACCAGATCGTCCGCAAATAACAGATTTGAAAGGGTCATTTTCCCTAACTTGGGTGCATGGTTGTGGCATTTATCGAGTTCTGCAGGTAAATCCGCTAAAAAAAGATTGAATAAGATGGGCGCTAGTGGGCACCCCTGCTTTAGTCCTTTTGTCGTCCTAATTGGCTTCGAAAGGTGTGTACCTGCCCCAAGTTTAATTTTAATCCAGGTATTGGAGTATAGCAGTATTAGGACGTCTAGGAGGCGTTTCGGAATACCCCAATTGTACAGTTTATGCCAAAGTTTGTTGCGGTCCACATGGTCGAAGGCAGCAGTATAGTCGATGAACATGAGGAATAAAAGTGACTTGGTTGCTTTTGCTGCACCCATCAGGAGGGACAGTGCCATAATGTTAGTTGTGGTCCCTTGGCCTTTGCAGAAACCCATTTGGTTGAGTGGGATGATGGCGTTTTCAGAGGCCCATGACGATAATTCCTCCAAGATGAGTCCTGCGAAGTATTTTGTTTCTACGTCTACCAGGGCAATAGGACGATAACTGTTTGGATGTCTCTTGATCCCATGTTTGTAGATCTGGCTGATGACAGACCCGTGCCAGGAATCAGGAAGAGACAAAGTGAGTCTTGTGTTGTTAATTACTAGTGCCAAAGATGCACTCCAGAAATCTACATCTGATTTATACAGCATGGGTGGTATTCCATTCGGCCCTGGCGCTCCGTTGGGTCTCCCCTTTGTTATTTGCCGTCTGATGTCTGCTGGGGCAATTTTCGTTGGCCCTGGCTCGACACCCTTTGCAGGTCTTTCTTCCGTTTTTGGATTATCAGGTTTTGGTAGACTCGTACCCTCACACTCCCACATTTCAGGCGTATTTACGCCTGTGTGATGATCGAATTTCTCCTCTTTTTCAGGCCTTGTGGTTTTTATGCAAGGAGGCTTTATTGCAGTGTCTCTTGTGATGTCATCATTATTGAAGTGCGATAATAAGTATTTTGTCCATACTTCCTCTGATATATGTGAATTGTGCCCTAAATGGTCAGGGTGCAGTATTCTTTTTACCATTTGCCAGAACCAAGAGCTGTTTTTCTGCTTCCCTTCATAGAGAAGTTTTACCCAAAGATCTTAATTTCTTTGCTTTTGGCTTTCCCATTTCATCCGTTTGAGCAGTTTTTTTCGCTTCCCGCAGAACTGTTTGCAGGCTGTGGTTTCCCTGGTCCTTTGGCATACGTCTCAGGGTTTGGTTTATTAATTGTTTTTGTGTTTTCATGATCGAATGTCTCCAAATTGGGGTCCCCTTTACTTGGCAAAAGTTGTTAGACACAGTACTTCTCATTTTTTCCCTAATGGCATTGATGAAATTTTGCCAGACGTCCGACAGCTCAGTTGAGGAGCCGGAGGCTTGGGAGAAAAGTATTTTCGCAGTGAAGCTGATAGAGTCCATGTTGTCGGGGTTGCAACGTAACCGCCTTAAATTTGAGCTGACTTCTGTGTCTGGGCCAATGAGGGGTTCAATTTCCTGTTTCGAATTGGATCTTATTTCGGCCACTAAAGGTAGATGATCACTGAAGTCGCTCGCATCTATTCTGAATGATGTTACCCAGCAGAACATATTCAGAGACATGAACATGTAATCAAGGTGCGAAGTTTGTGTGTTGGAGTGGAAGGTGGCTGCTGTAGCGACCATTTAGGGCCCTTAAATTGAGTTGTTCCAGATGACCTTGTGAGTTTTTTGAGTGCTTTGTTAAGTTATTATTTTTTGTTGAGCCTTGTGGCGGAACGCCCCATGCTGCATTCAGTTCTTGGATGAGGTCTCTGTCTTGATCTTTGCTGAAGAGGAGCATGTTGAAGTCACCAGCCAGGATGAATAATCAGACACCCTAGCTTCCCTTGTTTTTTCTAGAACTTTCACCAGCTCTCCCACCGATTTTTGTTTCCGTTTAGGGTGAATATATATCTTAATTATAATTGCTTCCTGAAGTTGCTTTTTTAGCCAGAGTGAGAGCTTTACCACCTGGATGACACTTGGAGGAGGTATATGAAAATCCAGTGCCTCGATTTTGCCTATTGTCGATATAGAGGTGAGGAACATCAGCCCTCGTGATCTACGTCTAAAGATTGAGTTTTTGTTTGCCAGAATGCAGCAAGACGTGAACACCAGGAGTTCGAATACTTTGTCTTCCCAAGTTTATTGTAGTAATAGAAGCTCAAATGTGGTTAGATATTGTAGAAATTCAGGGTCATTCCTTTTGCTAGCTAGACCATTAATGTTCCCGGAACAAATTCTTATATCCCTGCGCCTCACTGAGGGGTTAGAGGGCACTTGCCCTTTTTGTCAGTTGACGGCAGTCGTTGTAACGATTGTGCGCTGAATTGACTTCCAGTTATGGTCAGTTGTTAACAGGAGATGACTACTTCGATTTTGATTTTGTCCAGATCGAGGACTTTTTATATTTTGGGGGAACATCCCAGGTGAGCTGCTCCTGGCTCCCTTTAATACTGAGTTGGAGTTTTTTTGAGGCTGGAGTCGGGTAGAGGGTAAAAAAGGAGTCGGATAGTGGGGTTGCTTTTCGAGCTTCAAGGCAATCCCCCATTGCTGGAACATTGCTTCTTTTTTCATTATTTTATGCGCTATCTCTGGTGAGTTCCAAGTTGTTTTTGTTATATCTGGGCGGTGAAGCTCGGTGTTGGAATGAAACCCTACTTGCAAGAGGTCAGTAGAGCTGATGTTTGCAAGATTTGTTAATGAATACAGAAGTCTTAATATGTTTCCCCTGTTCAGTATATCATCCCTGCTTCTGGATGTATATTCGGGAATAAAAAAGATTGATGTTGGAGCATTCAAGTGCTGCATTCTTGTTGAGTCAATTGGTGGACTCTTGTTGTCCTGTTGGAATTGTTCAGGCGAGTGACTTGGGGATGCTGTATCTCGGACATGTGAGTGCCCACTTTCGTCATTGTCTAACCTTGTATTTCGGGGTATGCTATTTAATTTCAATTTAAGCTGTTGAGATGTCTCTGTGGCAATGACCGTAAGGGTGTCGTCACTTCCTGTTGTGAAGGCTTCCTCAGCTGGTTTGGTTTTAATATTAGCAGAGTTTTGGCCGTTGTATTGTATTAAATTGTAAAAGTTTCTGTATATATTTTTTTGGTGTCAGTTTCTTTGTAGAGTTATGCGTCGATTTTGCACTCTGTGGTGGGAACACTGATGGAGTGCTGCATGGGGCCTTGTGCAGGGGAGTTAGTTGATCATTGGTTGTCGAACTCCGGACATGAGTAGCTGATGAAGGAAAGGAGATCGGTTGTTCTTCTGTATTATGACTTGCGCCTATTAGCGTCCGATTCCTTCCTTTCCTTTTGTTCTTTCTACGGGACTTTGCATTGGATTGAGAAGAGGATTCAGCTGTGATCGCAGTGGTAGTCGCTTGCTCAACTTCCAGTAGTCCAGGAGATAGTGCTTGAGCTGAGAGTAAAATAATCGCTGGGCTTTGATCGCCCGGCTGCTTGGTCGCTGGCCCTTTTGGTATCGCTGGAGGATCTGGGAATGGGTCAGAGGTTTGTGGCTTTAAGGATTGAAGAGCAGTTGATTTTAGGTCGCTTATCAAGTCCCCTAACATCGATGGTAAAGATGATAGTTTGTCTAGAATAGGATCACACAGTAGAAGTTGTGACGGGGATGGTTGAGCTGCAAAGACGGCGTCTTGGCCCCTCCTTATAAGACCATTTAATTCTGAGATTTTCCAATCGATACCTGAAATAGAGTCGGTCATTGACTGCAAAACAGAAAGCTGTAAGTCCATTTTTTGTCACTGGAAGTCCAGAGCAGTAGCCGAGTATTGCAGGGTATTTAAGATTGCTGTCCATGGTGTTTCGGGGGCTAGTTTACCTAAGTTGGTGCTCCCTTCTAATTTTGGAGAGGCATTAATAGTTGGTTTCCCTTCAGGTGGTTTAAGGTTATAAGTGGCAACTAGTTCCTCCCACTCCTGTGCTACTATGGAGGACATGTCGTCAAATTATAGAGTTGTTTATAGGTTGCGAATCGTTGAACGGCAGTAAAGTGCGGCGTTGAGATGCTGTTAGCGCTGCTGACCTAATGTTTGGAGTTGTTTGTTCACTAATGCTGCTCAGGTTCGGTTGTGGAGTTTTAGTAGGAGTCAGAGGTGATCCTGGCAGTTGGGACTATGGAATCCCGCTTCCTTGCCCTTTGAGGTCCATTGGAGGTCCCGTACATACGTCTCGGACTTCCTTCACTGAGACTGGGGAACTGCTGACTGGTTGGAGATCGGGCAGATATTCTCTTGCCTCCTCTCTATGAATCATGGCCTTAATTACCATTGACGCGTCTTGGCGTCCAAGGAGTAATGGACTGAGCTTTCTGGGTTGGGTCTCACTCTGATTGACTGAGTGTCGATCAGTTACTAGCTCGGGGGTTCGGCTTTATTTGGTGGGCTGCAGTCTCTCGTGGGAATATTTCTATTAGACCCCATTTCCAAGGAATTGAGGATGGTAGGAACGTTGCCAACTGGGAAGGTGTATGCTGCTGTTTTTCTTAGATCAGACGATAGTGAAGTTGGTATAGCAGCGGCGGCCCCGTTGCTAGATGGAGAAAAGACATTGGCTAGTTGGGCCTACTTGGCTCTTAGTCGTGTTGCTACAGTCGGGTTCGCCTTGTAGAAGCGGAGTTTGAAGGCCTCGAATGTTCCCTGTCTTGGAGTAAATAACTGTCCCTGGGTCTTTAAGGAAGAAAAACGTTGTGTAAATCTTAGGTTGATAAGAGCATATCTTTTTCTTTGCTGGCAGTCCGTCAATGGTTACAAGATTGTCCGGGGCTATTGGTGGGGACTTTGATACTGGAAATGATAAAATTTGTACGTACCTTTGTGAATGCTGAGGGGCAATAGTTGGACGAAGTGGTGCCGGGGGGATGTTTGCCTGATCGTTTTTATTTGTTGGATCAGTTGGGATTGGATTTTGATTTGAAGACAGCGTTTCCATAACTGTCAAGATTTGGTCCTCTTTGATATTTTTATTGTATGCGTATGGATTAATATCCTGAGAGTTGTTTAGGTTTGGTGGAGATCTTGGCTCTAGGTTTCCCAGTTTTCTTTTCCGTGCTTTAGGCTTGGCATTTGATTTAGGCTTTAGTTGTTGCCTAACTCTGCCTGATCTCATTGCTCTGCTTGTTTGTCACCTCCCTGTTTTTTCCTTATCTCTCTTTTCCTTTTTGTGACCCTAGCAAAAGTTATGATTGTGCGCCAGGGGTGTAGTTGCGTCCTCTATTGGAACCCTGAGGGGGTCTGTTACAGGAGATTTTGGTTTTCTCCTTCTCCTTCTGGAATCCAGTTGACGCAGTTAAAGATGAATCCCTGGAATGATCACAGTTGTAACTGGTTGTCGCTAGAAGCTAGCTGTAACTGGTGGCTAGTGTATTGCACGAAGGCTGATAGCTAGCTTGCTATCTTCTAGATGGAGGCTGTCTGATCAATGTGAGGCATTCTGGCACACTGAGGGGGCGCGGGGAAGGTGCTGCGGTTGCGAGCGGTGCTCATGGGGAGGACCACGGGTCAGCACGACCTAGTCAAGCTGCCTTCCGGCCACCCCCCAGGCTCTTACTCAGCGGCCGCCTCTATCGGCAGCCGCGCTCGCGTATGCACAGAGTCAAATGGTACCCTTATGACGCCTTGTGACGCCGTGTGTCGCCGTGTGTCGCCGTGTGTCCCCGATTGTCTCCTGCTCCTGCCCCTCTGCTGCTCATCTCCTGAGGTGAACACAGCCTGGTATGTGGACGGGTGGGGTTGGGGGCAAAGTGTGCAAGTTTCTAACCCCCCGCTCCCCAGTTGCAAGGATAGTGAGCCCGGTCAGATGAGGGCAGGGGGCGGGCGTGGGGGAGTCGTGGGGAGAATGGGTTTCCCTCACCTGTTGACGAGCAGGACACCGGGCGGGGGACAGAGGTCGAAATCCACCGCCAGTCCACTGCAGATCGGGTGCGAGGGGGTAGGGGAGAGGTTGAGTGCTCACTGGCTCGCTGACTCGCGGTTGCCCCCCCGCAGTCGCCCGAGGTCTCCCGCTTAACTCGGGACGGCAGAATCAGCACCGCGACCTCTCACTGCACCTCGCTCTGCTCCGCTCTGCACAACAACGCCGCTCAGCGAAGTCTGCGATCTGCGATCTGCTCTCTGCACTGCGTTTCACCTGCAGAAGTAGTGAGCTTTCTCAGGGTTACCCTATTGAAACTTGACGAATCACACCCAAATGCAGTCACAACACCAAAGGCCCCTCATACATCTAAGAGTGACACATTTAGGATTATAGTAGGGTACAGCAAAAAAAAAAACCTATCAACCAGATCATTAAAAACAATTGGCCAATAATGAGAAATGATCCAGTGATTGGCCACGTACTACCAACTAGACTGTCAATTATCAACTGGAGAGCGCCGAACATGAAAGATAAGTTGGGGCAAAACAATCCCATTGACAGACCAAAGGGAAATTGGCTGACCCAAAGAAAAGGGTTTTATAAATGTAAATCTTGTAAGGCCTGTCAACATGGCATCAATAAAGTATCTTACACGACAGCGTTCAGCAACCAAGAGCAGTGCATAACCAGGGCTCTGACATGTAAGACAGAATTTGTTGTATACATCCTGGAGTGTCCCTGTTGGCGTTGGTACATGGGAAGTACCAAGCTGCAGGGACATAAAAGGATATTACAACACGTCAGAGCAGTCAAGAACCATGACCCAGTGTACCCTTTAGCCTGTCACTTTGTCGAATACCATCACTCAGAACCCAAAGATCTAAAATACTATCTTATAGACAGCGTACCAGCTACCAAAAGGGGTGGTAAAAGGGAAAGAGCATTGCAAAAGTTAGAAACACCGTACATCCTAGAATTCGACTCCAAAAGCCCAGGAGAGTTAAATACCACCGAAGACCTTTACACATGTCTCTAAACAACTCAAGACTATTAGTGAGGTATCACATGCAAACAGAGATAGAGCCACTTATCGCATCATTAAGGATGCTGCTAAAATCCAAACGGCAACAAAAGTCAGAAAATTATAAATTATTTTAACGTTTTTTATATAGATATCTTCTTTATATCTGTACACTTAGGAACAAATGGCACCAGCACTTTATAACATATTTGCACTAATTTCACTTTTATAGCCATATGTTTACACAGGATTTTATTGCTTAAACTTTTTACAATCTTGTAGGTTATAACAAGGTGCCAAAATCAAACTAGTACTGTATTTTATGTGGAATTTGCACAAGAAATAGGTATGTTCTGTCAATGTAATCTCTGGTTTTAAAGTAGAAATATGTTTGGATCAAGGTTTTATTGTAAATTGTATGAAGTATTTCTGTTTTAAGATCTAGAACCTCTAAAGAAAGAGGTCATGTCATAATTGTAAATGGTATTTAAACCTGCATTATGAAAAAATGTAATTCCCGATGCCTAAGGAAATCACTATTTCTAAACAGTACTGTGAATTTGCACACTTTACACATATCTATGAAAGTTTTCAAATGGATGTGTCCTACCCTATGTAAGTCTAATGAAATTAATTACACTGTACGGGTATTAAGACAAAGGTAATTGAGTACTCAGAAAGCCTGCTGTACTTACAAAAACAGTCTTTTGGTATTTATACCTTAATCCAGTGGCTGCTCTGTACATTACCTACTGGCGGTCGCCAGTAGGTATATATAGTTAGGATTTTTTCTCTATGGGTTTTTTGAAAATTCTATGTCTAATAACTTTGGCGTTTGTGGACGGAATTGGCTGAAATTTTCAGGAAAATGGCACATTTTGTTTCTGAGCAGCCCTTGAAAATTTGGGGGGGGTTCGTCAAGGGGGGGCCGAGAAAAAAGGGGGGTCCCAAAACGTGTTTTTAACATTGAGTTTTCCATAGGGCGGTTGGCCTCACTTTTAGCCCGAACGGCTGAATGGATTTGCACGAAACTTGGCAAAATTGTAGGGACTGGTAGCCCGATGTGCCTTTTGTAGGTCTCAATATATGTGCTCCAGTGGATTTTGAGAAATTAACGTTTAAAAAAAGATATATATCTGTAACAGCGGACCGGTTAGCGCTCTGGTTCGCGGACTTTTCGCGCAACGGAGCTTTGTGAAGCGAAGCTGATTGGTTCTCCGGCGTCTGTCAACATTCCAAACAGTCCGTAGCGGCCGCCATCTTGTCTCTCGGTAGGATCGAGAGACAAGAGGAGGTCAAAACAAAGGGGGAAATAACTATAAGGGGGCATAGTAGATCCTCGCTGACCCCCTAGGTTTGATGTGGAGGTTTTAAAAGGGCCCCGCGGGGCAAAAAAAAAAAATAAAAATAATAATTGAACGGCTGAATGGATTTGCACGAAACTTGGCAAAATATTAGGGACTGGTAGCCCGATGTGCCTTTGCTAGGTCTCAATATATGTGCTCCAGTGGATTTTGAGAAATTAACGTTCAAAAAAAGATATATATCTGTAACAGCGCTCCGCTTCGCGTAACGGAGGTTTGCGAAGCTGATTGGTCATTCTGTCACTGGGCTATAGTTGGGCTACATCTGGCTGATATTTGGGCTACATTTGTTTTTTTGTGTGTCTGGCGGCCATCTTTGGGCTACATTGGGCTACATTGGGCTTCATTGGGCTACATTCGGCTAATTAGCAAATAGCTCATCGCAAACTAGGAATGGTAAAGAATCGCTATTTATTCCTTAAAGTTCGCTATTTAGGAAATGCAAATAACTTTGATGATACATATGGCGGTTCATCTCTAACAAGATAAGAAGCATAGGGATAGATTTATGATGACTGGCGCATCACCAGGGATGTGTTAGTCATTCTGTGCCGCTGTTCCGTCACCTATGGTGTGCTGCATTTACAATGCGGCGCATCACGGGGCAAAAACAGCACAGATGCGTGATGTATCTGTGCCGTAAAGGTGGCGCATTGCTGGAGTTGTATCGCAAGTGTGATGAAGCTCCAGCAAGGGTCGGGGGTGCCCCTGTCGCAGGGTTTCTGTTCTCACACAGAACTGTGGACAGAGGATTGGAACCTCGGCGAATTAGGGTGTCCCAAAACTCACGTTAGTAATCAAAAACTATTTAGCAAGCTAGGTACAGTGTCACATTGGATATAACAAACTCTCAATGTTTAGACAATCCAGAATATGAACTTATAGTACCTCAGGATACGTGGAACTCATGAACAGTCGGTCGTTATATATTTCTTAGAAACCAGAACATGGAGTTAAGAAGAACACATGTGTATTTGAAATGTTTATTTACTAATGCCGTCTTCTCAGGCGTAGTACCTTAGATAATAAAAGTACACATATTATCAGTAGCAAAATTACCAGCATAGTTACTAGTACATAAAAAGTGAATGGTGATAGTATGTTAACATGCTGTAAATGAATAAGAGTTAGCAACACTTATAAGCAGCCGCGGGCCGTGGAGGGAGTTACGGTGAGGCATGGAGGCGGGGAGGGGGAGAAGCAGGGTGGAGAATACAAGTACACATATTATCAGTAGCAAAATTACCAGCATAGTTACTAGTACATAAAAAGCGAATGGTGACAGTATGTTAACATGCTGTAAATGAATAAGAGTTAGCAACACTTATAAGCAGCCGCGGGCCGTGGAGGGAGTTACGGTGGGGCAGGGAGGCGGGGAGGGGGAGGGGCAAGGTAGAGAGGGCTCCACCCTGCTTCTCCCCCTCCCCGCCTCCCTGCCTCACCGTAACTCCCTCCACGGCCCGCGGCTGCTTATATCTCACCCTCCCTAATACACATATTATATTATTTGCTAAGAAGGTCTCTTTGTGTTGGTTTAGGGCGTGCCCATACTTTAGTGTCTTAGATTTGAAGGAATCACATCAGCATACACCAGCTCTCTCTTCATGTGAACCGCATCAACTGTTGTGTATGTGTGTTCGGCAAAGCAATATAAAACCCGCCTCATGCCCAGAATTGGCAGAAGTTGCACTTATGTTATGAGTATGAAGTCGTGGAGATCAGACCTCATAACAATTCTGTACCGTGTTGTTCTTGAAACTTTAGCACTCGCTGTACAGATATAGTTTAACAAGTAAAGCAGATAGTAGACCAATAACATATTATTCTCATGTAAACCACGATGAACTACTAGGTGGAAAGCTAAAGCAACAACTAAATGTCGTGTGCAGAAGTTGCAAAAAAGGAAAAATGGCGTTTAAACCGGTAATGAGCCCATGCTAACTTAACACGGTGTAAAGATATCCAGGACCTAGATGACACCTCCTCATGATCCGGAAACGAACTGAATAAGATAATAGAAGTGCCATCTCATGAGAGCAGATTGCAAGTTTATATGTGGACGGTCCGCAAGGTAAAGCATTAAAAACTAGGAAAATTCAATGCTAAAGAAAAATAAAACAGCCAAGTACTTTATCGAGTCTTAAGCCAATAGGCAAGGTAAATAATAAAAACTTGACAATTAAGTCAATGAATTGTCAATGAAATGCTAGTACTCAGCATATGAAACATGAAAAAGGTCTATGACATAACTGTGTATGCAAAATAAGCTGCAACAGCCTCCAACAGGAAGTCACCGTCTTCATCCGAAAACAGTTCAGCCATCCAATTTAAAAGCGGAAAAGAACATACGTGCTCTCCCAGCACCGGATCCTCTATCACCATCAGAGGACAGCTCGGTGGGTTTTCAAGAAAGCTGTGTTCCAAGAAAGACTGTGCTGCCGCCAGTAAATTCCAGGGACCAAGTAGTCCATGCATCAATGCCACAGCCATAATCCTTTCGCCAGGACAAATCAACTCGTGAGTAATGATAGGAGTCATCAGCTGATTAAAGTCGACGTCAGGAGAAACCGGTCCGCAGAGACACAAATCAATGGCCCAATCGAAATCACAGGTCAGGCAGTGAAATACAGGCTGGACACAGGTGAAGTAGGAGAACCGAAAAGATAATCCATATGCCGTGCTTAATATCGCCAACGGCATTGTGCCATAATATTCTAGCATGCGATTGCGGAACAGTGTCAGCAGCTGCAGGGTCGGAGGTTGCATAGGAGGGACATCCATATTTAAAAATGTAAAAAAGTACAAGAGCGTCCGCTGGTAATGCAAGTAAAAATGCAATCCACGAACCAGAGTGGAGAAAATGGAATGAAAGGGAGCAGGGATGACTCCAAAGATTTTCTCAAATGAAGTCACGAGACCACTGGTAACAACTTTAAAAAAGTGTGCCAGGGATTTTGTGGAGGATGCGTTAAAGATAGTCGGAAACATGTTGCTGAAATTGAAAGGCAAACCTGTGTACGGGTGTTCGCTATGTGAAGTACGAAAGTTTCACGGGCCGAACTCAAGGCCACCTCTCTCTGAGACAAAAGAGCTCTTATTCTTGTCATGCTGTTGAAACGTGTCCCAAGGTTGGTATTTGTGGCCAGATTGAAAACTCCCTATGTTCATGTGTGGGAGGAAATAGAACATTTCTGCAGCAAATAACCCGTTCACTTACTGTTACGATAAAAGGAATACTTTTAATTAACTCAGAACAATCTTCATTATTGAGCATCAAATAACTACCATTTTCCAACAACTTGAACGTGGGGATGATAGCAGGAACTGGCGTGCCTTGCATCACGCAAGCCATATTTGGTCGCTGTTTGTTGCATGAATCGTGTAACTGTATGTGCCTACACATTAGTGAATGATCTGGCGTCTCAGTGCATTCCTCTCCATTCAGATAAACTTCTTGATCATCTTTGAAACATCTGTATGTGTATGGAAGCGACCAGACCTCATGAACAAAAGCACTACCTAAAGGTTCATAAAGACCTATTGGTATATATTTCATACAATTTGAAAACTTATATAAAGCAAAAGGCAGCGTTATTAAACCGTCGATAAGGCATGTTGCCAAAAAACCCGCAATCCTCTGCTGATGATGTCACTGAGCATGTCATGAATGATGTAATATGTGACATCATCAGTAGTGGATTATGGGTAATAGTATCTCTAGTTTACTCCCCTATAGCTGTCTTTCTTTTAACATAAGTGTGTGTTTCCTTCCCTTATACTTACTGTTTTTGGTTCGCTTCCAGTTCGCGTACCAGCGAGCGAACTAGGAAGCGAACTAAGAGAAATAGAGGTTGGCACAGTTCCAAATATTGTACCAATTTTTTAATAACGGGGAGGTAGTTCTGAAAAGAACTTTTTTTTTTATTTTTCTGAACATTTTTTTACTGTAAGGTTCCCGATTCGCGAAGCGGGAACGAAGAAAAAAAAATATTTAAAAAAATAATTATTCATAAACATATAAAATATATTTTTGGATTTAAAGAAGAATAAATTTTACAGCTACAGATATTAGCTGTTAAAAAAACCAATGAAATTCACTGAAAAAACCATAGGTTATAGACCATATATAGTTAGGAATTAGCATTTACAAAACCTTGAAAATTCACTGAAAAAACCATAGGTTATAGACCATATATAGTTAGGAATTAGCATTTACTAAACCTTATTTTACTCACACAAAACCATTGAAATTCCATATATAGTTAGTTGCACTAACTATATATCGCGCACCCGCAATCCACTGCTGATGATGTCACATATTACATCATTCATGACATGGTCAGTGACATCACTGATGACATCACTGATGACATCTCAAATGACATCACTGATGACATCATCTAGTGTCTGTGTGTTTTTGTAAAGTTTAAATACGTTTTACATATTGAAGAATGACTGGATGTATGGAAGACTGAGTGTGTGTGTGGCTGGCTGGGAGGTGTGTGACTCTGTGCATATCAATGTGTACTTGTATCAGTGATTGTATAAGAGAGTAAGTATGTGTTAGTATATGTGTGAAAAGTATGGTGTTCTGTGTTTAACTATAGATGAGGAAATCGAAGTGTGATTGATTCTTCACAGGACTGACTAGGTGTATGAGTGCATATGATAGTGTTCTAATAATAACTGACTGTATGTATGAGTAATTGTATGGGTGAATGAGTGAATGTGTGTGTAGACGTACGAATCAGTGAGTGCGTATGTAGTAACTGGTATTGGTGTGTCATGATGTCATCAGTGATGTCATTTGAGATGTCATCAGTGATGTCATTTCAGATGTCATTAGTGATGTCATCAGTGATGTCACTGAAGTATGGTGTTCTGTGTTTAACTGTATAGATGAAGAAATGGAAGTGTGATTGATTCTTTACAGGACTGACTTGGTGTGTGAGTAACTCCATGGATGAGTGGCAGTGTGTGACTGTCTGCATAGGTGTATGAGTGCATATGATAGTGTTGTAATAATAAGTGACTGTATGTATGAGTTATTGTATGGGTGAATGAGTGAATGTGTGTGTAGACGTAGGAATCAGTGAGTGCGTATGTAGTAACTGGTATTGGTGTGTCATGATGTCATCAGTGATGTCATTTGAGATGTCATCAGTGATGTCATCAGTGATGTCATTTGAGATGTCATCAGTGATGTCATCAGTGATGTCACTGACCATGTCATGAATGATGTAATATGTGACATCATCAGCAGTGGATTGCGGGTGCGCGATATATAGTTAGTGCAACTAACTATATATGGAATTTCAATGGTTTTGTGTGAGTAAAATAAGGTTTAGTAAATGCTAATTCCTAACTATATATGGTCTATAACCTATGGTTTTTTCAGTGAATATATATATATTTATGAACAAAATCTTAATGTCATTGTAAAACGGATTGTAAGGTCTAAGCTGTGTTGATATATAAGTATGACTAACATCTTGCTTGTTTATATATGCACGGGTCACTTTAAACAAGAATGAGAAAAAATTGTATAAAAAAGCTCAGCTGACTACACAGCACGTCATGTGATCAAGGCTCTCAGGAGCCGTAATGCGGAATGGCCAGCATGCTGAATGGAAAATAAAACAAATGTTCAGCAACTTATTTGTGGTCCGTGCTCCATTCTTCCTGACAGAAGTACCAGTGGCAGTGGCAAGTGGAGTGTTTGATATATATTACCTACTGGCAGTCACCAGTAGGTAGTTATAGTTAGGACCTAGTTACCATACGAAAATCACAACATTCTATTCCCAATAACTTTGGCGCAGATTGACGAATCTTTGTGAAATTTTCAAAACTTATGGCCCACTCCGGTCCGCTCCTATCTTGAAAGCTTAGGGGCAATTTGGCAAGCGGGGGGCGAGAAAAGAGAGGTGGTCCTTAAACTTGTTTTCCCCATGCAATTTCCCATAGGAAACCTTAGCCGTGGCTACAGCCCGAACTGCTGAACAGAATGACACCACATTTGGCAAAAAGGTAGCCCTTGGTTCAGAAAGAACTCTTTTTGTTAGATGGTGTAAATTTGTTCAGTATTTGCTGAGAAAATTTAAATTAAAAAAATATCGATATCTAGAGGCGCGCAGGATCTTTTCTCTTCTTTTTGGACAGAATGTTCCTTTATTGATGAGGCAATCATTGTTATAGGATCTTTTGGCACTGGCCATTTAGTTATTACCCAATGACCAAATTGCTATTTGCCTAAGTATAAATTTTAGAGTGCTGAGGTGCAACCA
This sequence comes from Lissotriton helveticus, assembly GCF_964261635.1. Lineage (NCBI taxonomy): Eukaryota > Metazoa > Chordata > Amphibia > Caudata > Salamandridae > Lissotriton > Lissotriton helveticus. The sequence goes on along the minus strand of NC_136069.1, from coordinate 1,132,920,404 downwards.
AATTGTAAGACCTCCCCGGGGCTCTAACTATTTAAAATGGGGGGGTTCGTGATGAACCCCCAAGCCCCGGGGACCACCACCTCAGGGGCTTTGTAAAGGTTGTGAGGGGGGCCACAGGGCCCCCTTCCTGGGGCCCTTTGATGGCCCTGGGGACCTTCACACCCCAGGGCTGGCTCCTGCAGTGTACCGGGTGGCCACCCCTGGGACAGTGCTCTTTGCTATGGTAGGGCGGGAGCACGTCTACCACCCTACCGTAGCAAACTCTGCTTTGGATTTTGGAAGAGAGAGCAGTGAAACCTGCTCTCACTTCCAAAATTCTAAACAGAATTGCTTTTCCACACGGGGAGCTGCATGTCAGCAGCTCCCCATGGGGAAAAGCAATGCCGGCTCCTGGAGGACGCGGGGAGGAGGCGGGACTGTGGGGCATTGGGGCTCCCCCCACAGTCCCTATCTTTGTGTAAAGGCCCCGGTGGATGGGGTCCCCAGGGTGAATATAAATTAGTGGTAGGAACACATTTTTTTTTACGGAAAAATTTGGAGTTGCAACTCCAGAGCGACGCTCAGCGTGGCCCTCTGGTGTGAACACGCTGGGGGTGCGACTCCCAGTGTGGCCCCCTGGTGTGAACGTGCTGGGTGTGTGGTTCCCAGCGCGGCCCCCTGATGTGAACGCGCTGGGTGCGTGACTCCAAAACGTGCTGGTTGCAACTGCAAGCAAACAAATTTAATTTTTTTAAATATAAATCTAGCTTATATGTTTAGATCTTGGGTGGCTCTAAAAAGAGCCCTTGTGTTTATTGGGAGTTTTTGATACCTACAAGTAAGTACCTATGCAGCGTCTACAGTTGTTGAGAAAGACTCTGTTACCCTCTTCTGTGAAATGTACATCATCTCTCCTGTAGATGCCTTCCTTATTAACCTGTTCCGTGCCCCTGTCGGCCAACGGGAGCACTCCTTCCCTGGTGCTGTGAATGGCCGAAGGCCGTCGCAGCCCCGCCCACTCTTTAGAACACCTGCACCGCGGCGGAATTGCCGCCATGGTTAAAGCATTAAAACGCATATTGTTTTTGTAAATAGACCCCATCCTATAATCTCTGAGATAAGCAGACACAGCTTTATTGACATGTTTCCTAGCTTTCTCAATCTGTGGACAAAATTAATTGGATCCGCGGTGCCATCGCTAACAGACCAAGCACGACTCCAAAAAAAAATCAAGAACCAATTTTGGTTCAGTTAGAGGTCAGTTGGCAAGGGATGATATATGTAACCAATAGACATGTGTGATAGAATTTGAATTAATCTGGGAAGCAATGTGATTTGATATTTACATGTATATGAGTGCAGAATGAGAGGGAAAGTTTGCAGTTGTTTGGGTTTGCTAAGAGGAGTGCACTACATTCATTGTGTGCATAAGAAACTCTGGTGTGTGATTCAGATACTTCATAATCTACCAATCAATGTCAAAGGTTGGTTATTAATTTGTGAGGTGTTGTATGTTGTGCCTTTGTTTTTAAACATAACATATAATTCATACCATTTGGAGCTAGTGACATATTTTCTAATGAAGACATATTTATTACAGTTTTTTGTAATGTGTTTAAATGTTTTTTAATAAACAGTTTGTATATTATTATGAATGTTTTGCAAAAGGGATTGCTGAATATGACTGATTGTTTTTATGTGTGCATATGTACATTGGTATTACAGTGCATCATTTTAGGTGTTGATTTGAAATTAGAAATGTATATGTTGAGTTAAGGTATTAGTAATGACAGTAGTTTTTATAAGGGTCTACAGAGGTATAGTTAAAATATGTTACATCATTTTTGGTGTTTGGTTTCAAATTAAAGCTTGTATTGTGAATTTATGTGGTGTAGAAAGAGTTCTGTATAGACATACTCATTTATGTTTTTCAGTGATTTGGTGAGAGTTACAGTAGATAATTCTGAAAGGTTTCTGATTTGTATTTAGCTACATGTTATATGAAAAGATAGTTGTAGAAAGGTAATTTAGCAGTAAACTTTTATGCAGTAGTTTTATTCTATAAAGAGATTCTTTGCTGAGCCGTTATTGTCTTGTTAGAAGTGAAACACTCCTCTAATCACCCATTGAGCACCATATTCTAATTCATTCAGTGTAGTAATAACTCTGTGACTCTGTGTCCACTCCTAAAATCATCCTGACAGAAGCATGTCTTTATTTATTCTCTCTGTTGACACATAAGTGCTTATAAACGTATACTGCTGTCAACTACTAGTAGTGTGAGAACCCAGTCACTGTCTATGCACTTGCAGAATGAGTCAGGCATTCAGACAAGCAGTGGTACATTGTAATGTGCACAATGTATGCGGTCCCCTAACCCCTTCCAGACTACTGAGTCTCTCCTGTAAAAGTCCAGGGAATAGTCTAGCCTATCTGGAATCACACTGTGAGTCTGTGTCCACTCCTACAATCATTCTGACAGAAGCATGCACTTATTTAATGTCTCTGCTGACACATACGTTCTTATAAACTTATCCTGATGTCAACTACTAGCAATATGAAGACCCAGTCACTGTTTATGCACTTGGAGAATGAGTCAGGCCTTTAGACAAGCAGTAGTACAGTCAAATATGTAGAATGCATGCGCTCTCCTAATTTCTTGTAGACTACTGAGTTAGTCTTGTAAAAGTGCAGGGAATAGTCATGCTTGTCTGCAATCACACTGTGAGTCTGTGTGCACTCCTATGATCAACTTGACAGAAGTATGTCATTGTGAAATCACTCTGCTGAAACATAAGTACTTTTAAAGTTACTTTGCAGTGAATTACTATCACTCTAGCTACTCATTTATAGTTTATGCATTTATATAGCACTTATTCATTTTAATAATGGTTTAATTAGTAGATGTGTATTTTATTATATTAAATGTGATTTGTTAAGGGAGTGTTTAAATGTTTTTCATGTAGAATGTGTTTGTTTAGTAATAGAATAGTATATTTTATTGATTTTTTAAAAATAATATCCTATTTTTTTTCAGATATTGTTCATCATCATTAAAAGAAACTTATTATGGCTAGAAAAACAGAAAAGAGAATACAACACAAAAAGGACTATTTGAAGAAAACTCAACAGCAATTATTGGATGAACAACAGCATGTTGGAAAAAAGAAAACGTTTTGCGGTAAGAGAACAGAAGAATTTATTTTAAAAACTTTCAAAGCCTAGAAACAGTGTGCAGATTGTGGAAAAAATAAAGAATGCCTCAACAAAAAAAAGAATAATAATAATACAAAAAAAAAAAAAATGGGAAATTACATTCAAAAGACACAATGTATGGTAAAAGGCGGCAGAGTCAGTATCAATAAATAAGAAAGAAGATGTTTTAAAATAGATTTGTCTTTAATTTGTTAAAAGATGTGAAGAAATACAAAAGAACAGCACCATTTTATAAAAAGAAAAAAAAATTGAAATTATTGTTGAGAAGGCTTTTGAATTAAAAAGGAAATTATTCATTTTAGTATTAAACAGAATTCGATCACTTGATAAACCAATCCATTTTATGAAGGCCAAAAGTAAGAAGAAAAGATTAATTAACAGAACTCATTTTTGTGATATTTTTTGGGGTGAATGGAAACACAGTTCAAGTTCAGAGCCTTTCTTTAATGAAGAGATTTATTTTCAGAACAATACTTTATTGCTTGCTGTTGATACAAGTGGTCGAGCTTATGAGGTTAGAAATGGCTGTCCTATTGAGAAATAGAAGATGGTTTCTAGAAATGTAGAAGAAATAATAGCATATGAAGTTCTGAGGAGACGTCCTAAAGCCCCAGTGTATACTTGGGATTGATATTTTACGCAAATTCTTACAACAGTATAGTAAAAAAAAGTGTTAAAGAAAAGATTAAGATGCTGCAAGTATTAGATCCTTACAGAGTGAGAAAAATAGTGATTTGCAAGGTCATTCTCTGGCTTGTCTTTCTAGAAAAGTATGTCAAAGTATTTTTCATCATTTCAGAATGTTAGCAGTACATAATTCTCAAATACAGAAGTTAGTCAGAAGATAGTGTTAAGCAAAAAGTCCAGCAATAATGTTAAATGAGTTTAACAGTGCTCTTTTGCGTGGGTTAGTATCAGGTGTCAAGAAGATTTGTGATGAAATAGGAGGGCATATTATCAAGGCGGTTTATCTCCTCTTTTTTGGCTTTAAAAGCCAAGAAAGCGGAGATAAAATTATCTCCCTATTACCTAGCTGTCGCTAACACCAGTTGCCGACAGCTAGTAGGAGATAGCGACCATCTTTGGCCCCACTTTGCATGTCAGTGATATTTATCACTAATGACATGCAAAGTGGGCGTGCCAAGATGTTAGCGACTGGAAACAGTCGCTAACATCGCTATCTCCTATTACCAACTTTTGGAGATATTCGCACTAAGCGTGAATATCTCCAAAAGCTAACACCTGCCCTGAGCAGTTCTTAGCCATGTTATCCAATGGGAGGTGGATAACATGGCTAAGAGCATTAGCTCGGTAATGCATGAATATCGCTGACTTTTCAGCGATATTCATGCATTGCGGCCGTTTTTTATCGCATTTGCGATAAACCTTGGTAATGCCAAGGTTTATCTGCGGTAAAAATCGCCGCAACTCAGCGGTAAAATGTTGTCTCTAACCAATCAATAGCGTTAATTATCGCTATTGCTTGGTAATATGCCCCCTAGTTTTGTTACTTTGGTCCTGAAAAAGAGAGTGCAGAAACTGACACATTAATAGAAGATGTTGAAGAGAATGTGGAACATACTACTACATAAAATTATGAAGAACAAATTTTAAGGTGATTTCAGGTGAAAGGCCAAATTATTCTTGTATTTGTTGCCAATGAACTCACTATAAAAAATAGACTAGGACTGTTGATCTATTTTTAAAAAGTGAAAGAGAAAATAATGATAAGTGGAAGGAATTTTCAGCTTATTTGTTGGTAGAGTATTGCTTTGATTTGGATTCTGATCACCATATTTGTAAATATTGTTATGACAAATTAGACGAGAATAAAATGCCTGCTAGAGCTGTCCATAATAATCTAGAGTTGGTAACTATTCCTCCAGAACGGATAGATTTAAATACGTATGAGTCTATTCTGATTCAATGTGTGCACCCATTTCAGGCTATCGTTCGTATGGAGCCGAACACAGGTAAATTGCCTCCTACAGATTTACAGAGAGGATTAAAAGTAAGAGTTGTATATTTACCTCTAGATTTAAAGAAAATATTGAAGTTATTGGTGACGAGAATGTAGAAAGTGAACCACTACTTATTCTAGTTAATGGTGTTCCTACTAAGAGTGAGAAAATCTGGCAAGAATTAGTGGATGTTAGGAAAGTGCAAAAAGCAACATTGTATCTTATAAAAAACAATGATTACTACAAAAATGTATATGTGGAAGAAGAAGAAATACTTTTAGGAGATGACAGTGAAACATCAAGTGGGCAAATTGAAAAAGTGGACATGTCCAAAAGTGAAGAAATCCATGAACATTATAGTGTACATCCACTTCATTCGAAAGAAGTGATGGGGAATACTATTGAATTATTCCAACTGAAGAAAGCAAAGGGGTCTCCCATGAGTGTATGGGAAAAAAGTTTGGAAGCTAGTTGTTTTCAGCAGCTGTTCCCAACAGGAAAATGTGGACGATATGACGAACGATCAGTGCAGATTCCTGCTTCAGAATATCGGGCAACAAGATTGTATGCAGAAGATCCAAGAGTTTGACAATCTATCCCATATATAATTCATCTTTTGTTTGAGAGTGACTTGTCTGGACATTCATATGCAGTGAACCATATATTAAAAACAGGAGTACATCTTCAAAATGTTTCTGCAAAGGAATTTATAGAGAAAGTACATCAGAGAGATGATCATTTAGAATCTCTGCTGATTAATTTGATGGCATGTCAGCGTGGTACTAATGAATATTGGTACCGTTGTCATGGAGATCTTAAATGTATGCTAAGGAACTTAGGAACTCCTACATGGTTTGTTACCCTAAGCTGTGCTGAATACGTTTGGGATGCGGTACTTGAATTTCTTCGAGTAGCAAATTCAAATGTAAAAAATATTACATAAAAGACAGCTGGAGAATTGTGCTCTTTGGATCCTGTTAATGTATGCAGATATGTTAATCATATGATTGAAGCTAAGATGTACTTTATCTGCAGTAAAAAGAATCTTCCTATTGGAAAAGTTGTGGATTTCTTTTGGAGAAAGAAGTATCAAGCTAGAGGTGCTCCTCGTATACAAATGCTGTTATGGATAAAGGATGCACCCATATTTGGAACTGACACTGTTTTGTCTTTTATTGAAGAATATGTCACATGTGCTATACCAAAAAGAACAGAAGAAAACACCTTAAGGCAACAAGTCTTACGATTCCAAAGTTATCGATGTGGCAAATACTGTCGAGGAAAATACAAGTCTAAGGAAAAGTTTTATACCAAATATCGTTTTGGATTTCTACGTCCAGTAATATCCAAAGGAAGAGTAAACAGTTTCATGTCAGCTGTGAGACATACCATTACTAGAAAATCTCCTAAAAATACATACAATTTGAGAAAAAGTGAAGAATCAAAGTATATCAATGATTATAATCCTGTTATTCTCTCAATGTGGAATGCTAATATGGATATCCAGTATGTTGCGGAAAATTACATTGCTGTTGCCTGGTATGTGACATCTTACATAACAAAATCAGAAAAGACAGAGTTGAAAGAAATGTGGGAAGAAATTTCTCACGAGACGACTCTTAGTAAGAAATTGTACAGTTTCAGTTTGAAGATGTTATCCCATCGAGAAATTAGAGCGTATGAATACTCAGATCGGTTATCATCTGCAAGTTTATACACAAAATCTAGAAGAATCATTTGGGTGAGTTTAGGTCTTGCTGCAACGCGAAAAAAGCATTTAAATCTGTAAAACAAATCGAATATTTAGCAGAAAAAAATCAGGAAAGTACAAATATTGTCAAAACAAACATGTTGGACACATATTATCCAAATAGAAGTCATCATCTTGAGAACATATGTCTCTATGAAGTGCTGCAATATTACACTTTTAAAAGGAATACTACAGAAAACGAAAATGAAGGAAAATATGCATTGATTGCTTCCGAAGGATGTTTGTTGAAACAAAGGAAAGGAAATTTGATTAATCACAGAAAACTCAATCAATCAATCAGTCATTTGTTAAGCGCACTACATACCGGCAAGGGTCTCAAGGCGCTGGGGGGGAGGTGGGGTCCATTACTGATTGAAGAGCCAGGTCTTTAGTTTCCTCCTGAAGGTCAGCAGGTCTTGGGTCTGTCGTAGGCTCAGTGGGAGGGTGTTCCATGTCTCGGCGGCGAGGTGGGAGAAGGATCTCCCGCCGGTGGTTGTTCTTCGGATGTGCGGGACGGTGGCGAGTGAGAGGTCGACAGAGCGTAGCTGGCGGTTGGGGCCGTAGAAGGAGAGCCGTCTGTTGAGGTAGGCTGGGCTGGTCTTGTGGAGGGCCTTGTGTGAATGGATGAGGAGCTTGAAGGATATCCTCTTGTTGACGGGGAGCCAGTGCAGGTTTCTCAGGTGGGGGGTGATGTGGCCGTGTTGTGGTACATCGAGGATCAGTCGTGCCAAGGTGTTTTGGATGCGTTGTAGTCGATTGATGAGCTTGGTTCAGGCTCCTTCGTAGAGAGCGTTTCCGTAGTCAAGTCTGCTACTGACGAGGGCCTGGGTGACTGTCTTTCTTGTATCTGTTGGGATCCATCTGTAGATATTGCAGAGCATGCGGAGGGTGTTGAAGCAGGAGTAGGAGACGGCGTTGACTTGCTTGGTCATTGATAGCGTTGAGTCAAGGATGATTCCCAGGTTGCGTGCGTGGTCGGTGGGGGTCGGGGCTGGCCCCAGTACCGTTGGCCACCAGGAGTCGACCTAGGCTGACAGGTTGGAGCCGAGGATGAGGACCTCCGTCTTGTCCGAGTTCAGCTTCAGAAAGCTGATCTTCATCCAGTAGGCGACGGCCTTCATTCCCTCTTGGAGGTTGGCTTTGGCAGTGATGGGTCCTTGGTGAAGGAGAGGATCAGTTGAGGGTTGTCGGCGTAGGAGATTATGTTGAGGTCCTGCTGTCAGGCGACGTGTGCAAGCGGGGCCATGTAAATGTTAAACAGTGTCGGGCTGAGGGGGGATCCTTGGGTTACGCCGCAGATGAGCTCGGAGGCTTCGGAACAGAATGGGGGAAGCGGACGCTCTGGGTTCTGCCGGAGCGGAAGGAGGTGGTCTATTCCAGAGCCTTGTCTCGGTTCCCTGCAGCTGGAGGGGTGCGCATAGTGTGCGGTGGCAGACGGTGTCAAAGGCGGAGGAGAGGTCTAGGAGGATGAGTGCTGCAGTCTCCCCGCTGTCTAGCAGGGTCCTGATGTCGTCGGTGGCGGCGATGAGGGTGGTCTCGGTGCTGTGGTTGCCACGGAACCCTGACTGGGAAGGGTCCAGGATTCTGTTCTCTTCGAGGTATCGGGTTAGCTGTCTGTTAACGATTTTCTCAATGAAGTTGGCCGGGAAGGGGAAAAGAGAAATGGGTTGGAAGTTCTTGAGGCCTCTTGGGTCTGCCTTGGGTTTTTTGAGTAGGGCGTTGATCTCGGTGTGCTTCCAGTTCTCTGGGAAGGTCACGGTCTCAAGGGAGAGATTGATGACGTTGCGTAGGTGGGGCGCGATGGAGCTGCTTGCTTTGTTGAAGACGTGGTGCGGGAAAGGGTCTAATGGAGAGCCGGAGTGGATTGTCCTCATGGTCTTGATGGTGTCAGTGACGCTCACGCTGGTCCAGACAAGCAAGGGGACATGATCGATGGTGTGCGGAGGGTCTGTTGTGTTGCTGTCTGTTGGGGCTGTCTGAGTGTTGAAGCTGTTGTGGATGTCTGCTATCTTGCGGTGGAAGAAGGTGGCGAGGGAGTCGCACACGGCTTGCAACAGAGGGGTGATTTTGGTGTTGGAGCTGGGGTTGGAGAGTTCCTTCACGATGTTGAAGAGCTCCTTGCTGTTGTGTGTGTTGTTGTTGAGGCTGTCTTTGAAGGAGGTTATCTTGGCAGCCCTGATGAGGTGGTGGTGGTTGCGGACGGCGTCCTTGTGTGCTGTGTGGCAGTTCCGAGTTTGTTCACTGTGCCATTTCTTCTCTAGTTTCCGGCAGAGAACTGAGTTGTGATACTGATAAAAGGGAATTTTACTATTTAGCACTTTTGCAATACTTCAAACAGAATTGGAATTACTTGGATATTTTCAGAGTTATGAAGATTCCTTCAATGCTTGTAAAGATAGCATAAAATGTACAGTTTTTGCAAATTATCTGAAAATGTTGAACGATGAAATTGATCAAGTAGCTACTATTGCAGCTGAGATTGCTAGAGACAGTTCTCAAGACAGTTAAAGTTCTGCTCCACTGAGTCAAGATCCGCTAGGACAACCAATTCTTGAAAATGAAGCGACAATCGCCATGAATGAAGTGGAAACAGCAATGCATGAAGCTCAAGAAGATATTATGGACTTAGGAAACTTGGAAGAACAACTAAATGTTGAACAGAAATAAATATATCAGCAAGTGAGACAACAGATTGACCATGGATTTCTTCATGAAAAGAAAGAATGCACATGCACATCATTTCAACCTATTCGAATGTATGTCTGTGGTCAAGCTGGACAGGAACAAGTTTCTTAATTAAAGTATTGACCAGTTATCTACAGAAAACAACTGACTCAGATTTGTCTTGTGTTGTAACTGCTCCAACTGGTTTGGCAGCACACAACATTAAAAGAATTACATTACATCGTTTACTTATGATACCTGTAGAGCATGAAAATATATTGGAATATAACGAAATATCTGGAGAAGCTTGCTATGAAGTTTTAAGAGTGCTAAAGAAAATTAAACCTCTGATTATTGATGAGGTAAGCATAGTCTCAAACTTAATGCTTGCTTTTGTGCATTTATGAATACAGCAAATTGTTAAAACAGATTACGATGTCTTATTTGGAGGAAAACATGTGATAGTTTTTGGAGATCTACTGCAACTTACTCCTGTAAAAGGAAAACAAGTATTTAAAACACTTTTACATGAAAGCACCAGAAAGTCTTTGCGAAATGTTGGAAATGTTAACATTTGGTCATATTTTGAATACAAAGAACGCATTAAATATATGCGACAGGCACTGGTGGCCGTCATCCTTAGGCGACACCCCACTCCCCAAAAACTGTGTGAAAAATCTGGGAGTCTGGGTTGATGCCAACCTTAGTTTCCAGTCCCACACAAAAAAGGTGGCAGCCACCTGCATAGGCCTTTTAAGGAACCTCAGGCCCATACTTGGGCTCTTCGATGCCAAGGCTCGCCAGCTCATTATCCAGGCCACCATCCTATCACGCCTGGACTACGCTAATGTTCTCCTGTTGGGAGCTAATAAAGCGGAAACAGCTAGATTCCAACGCATTCAAAATGCGGCAGCCAGAACGCTGGTTGGCCTCCCACGGAGGTGCTCAGCCAGAGCCACCATCCGCAAGCTCCACTGGCTACCCGTGGACCACAGAATCCAATTCAAGGCCTTAGTCATGATCTTTAAGATCGTGAAACTGGGAAGCCCCCCTCTGCTTCGAAGCCTTGTCCAACCTTACGTTCCTGGTCGTGCTCTTCGCTCTGCCAACCAACTCCTCCTGTCAATCCCTAGGTTTCGACTTTGCCGAACTGGAGGCCGCTCCTTTGGGGTCCTTGGCCCCAAACTGTGGAACGATCTCCCCCTTAGCATTCGCACTATTGACTCCCTCCCTGCTTTCCGTAAAGCAATCAAGACTCACCTCTTCCCCGCCGCCTAGTTTCCCCCTCCCCCCCACCTCAGATTAGTTTGTCTGTTCTTAGCGCCGGGACACCCCTTTGCCGGGGTAGCTGTTGCGCTTTACCAAATTCAGAATAGAATAGAATAGAATGATGCTGATTATGGAACTATTCTTCAAGACATAAGAATTGGAGTATTGACAGAATATGGCAAAAAAGCTTTGCAAACTCGACTACTTACAAACTTGTTTCCAAATGAAAATATAGTTCCTGAAAAAATATATATAAAAAAATTGCCAAAAATAAATCTATAATCTAAAATCTGCTTAATGCCAACACTGCACAAGTGTTCTATATTCAATGAACAACTTTTGAAGCTAGACAATGAACAAATAATTAAAATGGAAGCAATTGATAAAATAGAGCATGAAGGACTCACTATTACTTTGATGGAAAAATTGAAAACAAAATTGGATTCTTTAGAAAAATCTATATCTAAAACTGCTGGTTTAGAACAGAATTTGTATGTGTGGAAACTGTTGGGTAATTTTACGGCGTAATTTGGATGTGGAAAAAGGTTTAGTAAATGGAGCAATGGGTAAAGTTGTTGATTTTGTTAATTATCAAAATAGAGATGGAATTGAAATCAAATTTGATCAGATTGAAGAAGTAAAACAAATTGGTCGCTGTTCAGTTCGCTTTTTGCTCGTTAAAGATTTATATGTTTGTAGAAAACAGTTTCCTCTTTCTCTGGCATATGCAGTGACTGTTCGTAAATCTCAAGGTTTAAGTGTAGATAATGGTTTGGTAAACATTGGAAATACCGGTTTTTAAAGAGGGTATGGCATATGTTGCTTTGTCCCGAGTCAGAACTTTATCTGGATTGTATTTAATTGATTTTGATGAGGGAAAGATTAGTGCAGATGCAAACTATCTAAAACAGTATAATTGAAAGAGTGTATGCTCCCAATTTAGGTGAATTTACTGTATATAAAAAGCATGTAGCAGGTTGAAAAAGAAGATATGAGAATATCTGTAGTGAAGCTATAGAGAAGGAAAAAATCAAGATAATGTTGAGATTGCAAGCAAAAAGAAAAAGGACACTATTGAAGAGATTGTCGGGTATCAGTTAGAAAATGGTTCAGGTATCAACCGCTATGCTAATGTAGTGGTCAATGTTGTTTTGTTTCTAGAAAGTTTGCAACAGCAAATTATGGAGAATCGTGAAAAAAGATTTTGTTCCTTGTTGCATTGTATTTATGAAAAATTGGGAACTGATAAAAGGAAAATGCAAATTGTTTCTGATATTCATAATCTTTTGGATATATGTTCTGGTTCTACTCAATTTACGCAGAATATTCAACAAGATGCTCAGGAATTTCTAATGCATATGCTTGCAGTATCGGAAAATGAAGGAATAGAAATTGAAAATCTTTTTGCCCTTCGTTATAAATGGGAACATGAATGAGAAAATTGAATGTCCATTTAAAATGCTATAAAGGATGGACAGATTGTAATGATGAACATTTGGTTTTAAACATCATTTGCCTTATGAATTACCATAGTCCTGCCTAATATTTTTAAAGCCAAAGTTTTAAGAACATAATTCAGCCTATTAGGAATATGGTAAAATGTATGAATACGATTACTATTGGACAATTTCAGTATAAAGGATTTCAGGAATACCATTTGGCCTAGAGGAAAGGTATTAATTTCAATTAAGCACTTTTTCTTGGACATTCTCACAGCATATATTTGTATAGAACATCATTTAGAGATTATGAAAATTATAAAGAATTGTTCATTGAATTAATATTTCAGTTCTTTCATATTGAAGTAGCAAAATTCTCCTAGAAAGAAGCATTTTATATATGCGTGATTTGTATTATATGGTATGCCATTGAGGATGTTGTTTTTATAGAATGTTGGGAGATAGTTGACTATATTGAAAATATTTTTTACACAGATTTGGGTTTTTTGATTGTTTTTTTTGTCCGCTGTTATATGATGAGTAGCATTGAAATCACTGTTTGTAGTGAAATTCAATATATTGTGAGAACAGCGAAAAAACGGCAAACAAAATAATTCAGATAATGTTAAAATTATGTTGTGTTGTAAAAAATATAATATATATTATAACTGTATTTTTTCTTCTCTTTCACCGATCCTAATTCTAAAGTACGAAATTTTAAGAAATGTAAATTGTAAAAAACAACTAAAAAATTGTTAAGCATTTTTTGATATGTACTACTGTCAAGGTAAGATTAAGTGATGCAAGCACTATCAATGCACTACTACATTCAGCTGTGCACTATATAAACCTCCAACCAACTACTAAGTAAAGTAGTACCTATGCAATCTAGGAATCCTCGTGTCTATCACATGCACTTCTCCAATCACCCATCCAGCACAATCTACATATTCTATCACTTCACCAAAACCTAAGCACTTATCAGTTCAGCATACACTCTCTTTGCAGCACTGACATTACTCCAGTTACAACAATATATTGTATAGGGGTGGGCGTAGTTCATGAAGTAGCGCTACGCGAAGTGCACTTCGCACTACGCGAGCTACGCGTAGCACTACGCGAACTGCGTAGTAGCATGTTCGCACTGTGCAAGATGTCGTTTTCAATGACTGCAAAGTGCGAGCAAGCATCCGGCACTGTGCAATCATTGAAAACAGCATCTTGCACAGTGCGAGATGTTCTTTTCTGTCGCTCAAGTAAATTTTTACTCGAGCTGCAGCTTTCTCAACGCGGACTGGTAGTTTCCCATCGCGAGCGGTCGCGAGCATGCGCGACCACTTGCAATGAGACACCTGACCTCCCCGCATTGAGAATCTCCCTGGGAGGTTTATTTTCCTTGCTCGCGATCAGCAACTTGATGTTGCTGATCGTGATCAAGGAAAAAGTCTTGCGAGGATGTCATTTTGCTTGCTCGCGGTTGCCAACTTGACGTTGAGGACCGCGAGCAAGCAAAAAATGACGCTGCACTATGCTACGCATGTTTGCACTGTGCTACGTGCAGTTCGCGTAGTGCGAATTTGCGCAAGCTACGCGAGCGTAGCGTAGTGCTTCGCCCAGCGTTAATATTATACAGTTTACAGGTAAACTCTAAATTGTTACATACTATTGATACACTCTTCTAAATACCCAAATAATACTTATGCAATGCAGAAGTCCTTCTATCACTCCTATGTATTTCTCCAATCACCCATTTAGCACTATCTACGTACACTATAACTTTGCAATACCTAATCACTTATAAATTCAACATGCACTTCATTTGCAGCTCTGAAATTATTCTTGTTACTAGTTAGATTGGTAAGGAATGGCCTACCAGTAAAACTAGGACAGCTATAATATTTTGTGCACTATGCATGCATATTTTTAAGCAGCTACATATTATTGATACACTCTTCTATATACTCAGTCAGTACCTACGCAGTGTAGGAATCCTCCTGTCTGTCCCATGCATTTCTTCAAATACCCATCCAGCACTATCTACGTATCCTATAAGTCTGCCTAAACCTAAGCACTTATAAATTCAGCATGTATTCTCTTTACAACAGTGATATTTTTCTAGTAACTAGTCAAGTACCTAAGGAGTGTCCTAATCAGAAAAACTAGTACAGCTACAATATTCTGTGCAGTATGTATGCACATTTCTAATCAGCTACATAGTATTGATGCATTCTTTTAAATACTCAGTTAGTACCTATACAGTTTAAAAAACCTTCTGTCTGTCCCATGCACTTGTCCATTCACCCATCCAGCACTATGTATGTATCCTATCACTTTGCCAATACCCAAGCATTTATAAATTTAGATTGTACTCTCTTTGCAGTACTGACATTATTCTAGTTATTATTCATAAACTTAAGGATTGGCCTTGCCACTAACCCTAGTACAGGAGCATTACTTTATATAATATGCATGCAGACGTGCAACAAGCTATTAATACACTCTTCTAAATACCCAGTTAATACCTATACAATGTTGGAATCCTTCTGTCAGTGCCATTTTTTTTTTCAATCCACCATCAAGCAATTTCTAAGTATCATATCACTTTACCAATACCTAAGCACTTCTTAATTCAACATATACAGTCTTTGCAACTCTGAAATTATTCTAGTTACTAGTCAAGTATCTAAGGAATAGCCTAATCAGAATAACTAGGACAGCTTTAATATTCTGTGCACTATGTATGCGGACCTGAAATCAGCTACATAGCATTGATATAGTCTTTTAAATATTCAGTTAGTACCTATACAGTCTAGGAATCCTTCTCTTTGTTCCACACACTTTTCCATTCACCCATCCACCTCTATCTACTTATTCTATTCTATTACTCCACCAATACCTAAGCACCTATAAATTCACTATACACTCTCTTTGTAATACTGTAATTATTGTAGTTACTAGTCATGAACTTATGGAATGTCCTAGCAAGTAACACAAGCAAAGCTATAATATTTTGTGCACTATCCAAGCAGATCTCTAACCAGTTAGATATTATTGATAAACGCTTCTAAATACCCAGTTAGTACTCATACTCATATAGTGTAGGAATCATCCAGTCTATCCCATGCACTTCTTTAATCAATTATGTACCAGTATCTACTTATGCTATCACTCCACCAATACGTAAGAACATATAAATGAAGTGTTCACTCTGTTTGCAGCACTGTCATCCTTCCAGTTACTAGTGGTATTCTTATAAAATGTATTTAACTACAGAGAGGAAATTGGTCTGTTTGGTGTGACAGTAAAGTCTCCAATGCTAAGACATACCCAGTTCACCAGTTATACATAGCTTGTCCATTACCTGGCTTGAGACAAGTTTACATCAGCCCACTCATTTGGCGGAACTTCGTCATCTGGAAATCTGAGAGAAAGGTCACATGTAGCCAATGTTGCTCCAAGGCTTACATACATGGGTACTGGGCCCAACACTCTCAGAGACACTCAGCCATAGTAGTTGTTCAAGATATGTGGAAACTGATGAAGTGCAAGTCAAATGAAAAAAGTGTGTGAGATAAAAATGACTAGAAGGACAAAAAATATGTTTATTCCAGATGACGAAGTTCCGCCAAATGGGTGGGCTGATGGAAACTTGTCTCAAGCCAGGTAATGGACAAGCTATGTATAACTGGTGAACTGGGTATGTCTTAGCATTGGAGACTTTACTGTCACACCAAACAGACCGATTTCCTCTCTGTAGTTAAATAGGTTCATGTTTAGGGGTGTGGAGTTAATCTGGTCTTTAAATACTGTCCCCTAGACCCTCCCTAACATTTTAGATTAAAGTCTTTAGAGCAGCTCCAGCTGCGGGTCTGATTAGAGGCTTAGTATTTAATTATAAGCCGATACTGTACGCTCGCCTTTTTCACTAATCACGACCAGGTCTTTCAACCATGGTGGATTTTGCGGGCTTAGCATTCGACGATGAAGTCCTCAACACCATTTTGTCCAATAATCCGAGCATTTTGGATTCCCTACCTGAAACAACAACTGGCACTAAAGATGACTGGCTTACTCTATTGAACCTGAAGAAATCCCATTCATGAACATTGATCCATGGAGTGATCATGGCCGAATACTTTCGGGGCAAGTGTGCTCCGACGGGCCTGATCGTAACCAACACACCAAGACTCTTCCTTACTGACAAGATCTTCTTGAGAGACTGGTCACAGATTGCATGGCGATGTACTCGTGACTGGTTGATTCTCATAATAACTACGGCTAAACGCCAGACAGACACTATCCTCATAGAAATACAGGTCCTGGAGGGACAAATTAACACCATTATCAAGGGGACTGTGTACAAGAAACAAATGGAGGAAACCAACAAAACCAACAGGGAATACAGGGAAAATATCTTACTCAAAAAGATAGACAAATTCAAAAAAGACTTAGCCAAATTCTCGCTGGTTAAGATTTACCCTTAAACAAATGACAACTATGTAGCATCTGAATATAACAACAAAGGAAGGCGCTACAGATCTAATTATTCAACATCAGGTTCAGATCAGGAGTCTAGCGACTCAGACTCATCCATCTCAGGGACACCCCGCACGAGGGGTAGAGGAATGCCACGTAGGTCAAACAGGAGACGTGGCATGCAAGGCTTCTATCAAAATTAAGGCCAATGGTGCCCACCAGGCCCCTGGGGTTATCAACCACCACCGATGCAGCCATATCCTCTACAACAATTTTTCCCAGACCAGTCTTTTTTATGACAGGGCAGAGGCCACAATCGAGGAAGAAGGAGAGGGATGCCAATGGTTCATTGTGAAGCAGATCCGTCTTTCCCCAACACAAGGAGCAGGGGAGGCCTTCAGCAAACAATCAATCAGACGGTGGAATGACAGACTTAGTGGTTAATCTCAGCTCCCGCATTTTGACTGAAAATGAAAACAGAGTTCTTAACAAAGGACTAGGATATGTTCCTACATACACAGGAGATCCCTTCAAACTCAGGTGTGAGCTTGAGGGTTTCTTTAGGAAAATCCGGTTGCATTTTTTCTTTAAGGACAAAGAAACTGTCAGTATCACACCAGAAAGAGGTACAGAGAACACTGGCCTACGTCCCAAGTCTAACTTTACTCCACTGGCACATCAAGTTCCTTCTCAAGTGATAACTTTTGAAAAAGCAGTGGCACATGACGTGATGGCATTATGCAATACATGGAGTAACGACTACCAACATTTTTCCAATGCAGATAAACTGACACTCCAAGGTCTCACATAAGATAATTTGATCATCATCAAACCAGCAGACAAAGGGGGAGCCACGGTTGTGCAAGATTTGGAAACATATCGTTTGGAATGTTTAAGACAGCTGTCAGACACGAGGTCTTACCGACTACTTGATTCAGATCCTACCTCCAGGCTTAGTTTGGAGATCAAACAGCTGGTCGAGGAAGCAGATGCTGAGGGCTGGATTACACCTCATGAGGCAAAATATTTGACCATCATGCTTCCTGTACTTCCCTATTTTTATTGTTTGCCAAAAATACATAAGGCCAAACGACCGCCTCCAGGACGTCCCATCATTTCTGGGATCGGCTCACTTTTAGAGCCGTTATCAACCTTTGGTGACTTTTTTCTACGGCCGCTGGTGACTGAGATGCCTACCTATCTGAAAGATACTGCAGATCTACTCCATATCCTTCCAGACATTGAGTTCGACGTCTCTACTGACCTAATAGCAAGTTTTGACGTCGAGTCACTGTATACGTGCATCCCTCAACAGGAGACTCTTGACTCCATCAGAAGTCTACTTGAAACACGGGACCTGGAAAGTATCACTCCAGTCAGTTTTAGCATGAATGAGCAAGGATAGCCATGATGGAAAATTACTTCTGGTTCGAAGACCAGATCTATCTTCAAGTCTCGGGCACCTCGATGGGCAGCGTCTTCGCGCCTAGTCTCGCCAACTTGTACGTCCATCTTTTTTAACAGAATCATGTCCTCAACCACAGCAACCCGTTTTTCCATCAGGTGTTGCTGTGGAAAAGGTACATCGATGATTTTCTGGGAGTTTGGCGAGGCACTGCCGACGAGATTAAGGCCTTTCATATTTGGCTAAACGAACAGAAATCTTTTTTGAGATTCACTATTGAGCATAGTAAATCTCAATTGTCATTTCTAGATATCTCCATTTTTGCAGTGAATGGACAGCTACAGTGTGAACATTCTAAGAAACCTATGTCAAGGAACTCATTACTCACTTTTGGCAGCCACCACCCAAGAGCTCTGCGTGAAAACCTTCCTGTGGGACAGTTTTTAAGGGTACACAGGAATTGCTCAACACCAGCACTTTTTGATAAACATGCCAAAGATCTCACACTACAACTCCAGGCTCAAGAGTATCCCAAACATCTAGTACGAAGAGCATGGAAAAGAGCTTCTAATGTTAATCGGGATGCCTTACTTGACCACAGTATGGCCAAACATGCTAGTAATAGACTGACGTTTGTTAACACCTTCTGCACTTTATCCAACAAAGTCCAAAAGACAGTACGCAGACATTGGCGCATCTTAAACATTGCTACAGAGAAGATTCCGCCACCGCTGTTCGCGTTTAAGAGAGGCCCAAGTCTGCGAGATAGTCTTGTACACACTCGACCTAGGCTACAGCTTAAACAAGATTCGAATACCTTGTGGGGGCTTCCTCCGGTACGCGGCCACTACCCTTGTGGTTTGTGTAGTGTTTGCCCCCAGACCAGGAAAACGGAATCCGTAGACATTGGAACTGATCGTCCATGGATCCTGCGGAATCACACTAATTGCAACACAGATCTTGTGATATATCTAATCACATGTCCGTGCTCACTGAGGTACGTGGGCCACACCATTCGCAAAATTAAACTACGATTCAGTGAGCACAAAAGCACCATATGCTGCAATAAGCAATCTACATGTCTGACCAACCATTTTTTGAGTGTCAAACACTCAGCAGACAACATGAGATGGGTGATTCTTGAACATCCTATGATCCCCCAGCATGTGACCAATATCTACAGGTTTCTGTTAATCGAGAGCAAAGGTGGATTTATAAATTGAAAACAGAGACAGAGGGCTTGAATGACCTCATTGCGTGGGTCCAGGTTTGACCTTTTTACGATATCAGGTGCCATATTAATGACTAAAGTTCAGTACTAGCTGTAATACATCGGCCTCCAACCGGCATGTACTGTAGATGTTACATGTCTCTCTAATATCAGTCATTACATTCTTCTGGGTGTTGTAGGTGGCATACATTACAGAGACCTACACTAGATATGGACCAATAGCACTGTATGCATGATCAAAAATCAGTATGGGTTATATACCCCATTAACATTTTTAAACTATGGACATTAGAGCTATAACATCGACTATAAAAAACTCTTTTAGTCTATAAGACATTCCAGCATATGATATTTACAGGTCACTCTACTAGAAGTATAACATCTCCAGATATATATGTAAGATGCACCCTTCGTTTACGTCCTACTGTTCCCCAATGTGAGTCGTTTATTCAGAAGTTACAGAACTGTTGCCAACTCTGTATTACATCACTGCAACTTTAATTTACCATATAAAACAGGGTGTGTTAATATACACATTAGGTCAGCTAGTAAGACCTCGTTGATCATTCCAGAGAGGAGGGGTGCAGTATCTATGGAGTCTCAATCCACTTTTAGACACCGACGATGTCCGCGGCATTAATTACGACTTGTTCTGCCACTGCCATATTCTGCTAGAGGAGACACTCATTGACACGCTAGCCGATGAAAACCTCTAACGAGCATGCGCGGGAATGAGGCGTCAACACAGGAAGCGTGAAGTCATTGGCCCGGCTTCTTAGATGATTGCTGTGCCAGGTAGGCGCATGCGCTGTAAGAGCCATTCTGAACACAACCAAGGAAGCGTTTTTGGATTACACGAGGCTCGAATAAAGCAGCGTGTTTCAAAAAGGGTGGCCCCCTATTGTAACAACATGCACTCCGTTTGGTTAATTAGTAGATTGAAGCCTATTTGGCCTATCAGCTCCAGTATAAAAGAAGGTCCTAAACTATCCTCGGTACCTCCCACACTGTTCGCACACAGCGAAGGGGTACCGACGGATAGGTAAGCCGATACAAAGCTTGTTTTGTTGGTTTTCCATCTCCATTAGTCTAATATTTGCCAAAGTTTTGATTAAGAGAGCCTTGATTACCATGAAAAATTTTGTTAACTGTATGTTTGGGCTCTAGTGAGGGTGTTTAGAATTACTAAACCAGCCATATTTAGGACATCCTAGGGATGGATTAAATAATACAATAACATGGCCCACCCATGAATAATTGTTTGAATAAATCTTTTTAGGTAGGAATATCCCAATAAGAGTTAACTTTCCCTTTCAACTTGACTTTGTTTTTAGAGATTAACTGACACAACAGATTATAACAACAAATTGAATTGGACTCTGGCCAATTCTTTACTGTAATTTGAAACTACTATATCAGCCGATGTCAGCCTGTAGCTCTGCACATGGTGTTGAATCACAGGGTTAATGGTTTTTGTTGATTTAGGTTTTGTATTGTTGTAATTTGAGAACACAATAGAGGTACATGAGATGGATGATGTTATTACCGCTTGTCCCCTTGTGTTCTCTTTCACCAATAGAGCGGGGCCTCAACCACCGAGCAGGGCGCCGGGTGAGGTGAGGCTTACTCCCACAGAAAGCTGGGTGAGTAGTTTTCCCAATTAGAAGCTCAATTTAAATGGGCGAAAAGGCGAATACAGTGTATTATCGACCTAGTGACTTGTTTTATCTCCATGCGTAGGACATAAGTTTTGTTCACCATTACAAGCTTGTTTCTTTGACGTCTATCCTTTTTTCTAGGAATGAAGAACTAGCTCTTTATCCACATGCACATGGGATACATGTCTGATAGGGTGGTAATATACCACTGATCTATCTTCTTCTGATGATTTAATTAGATGATTTGCACTAATATTTATAATATTTTTTTGCAGTAGCACATTACTTTCACAAGGTCCTGAAGAAAGCCGAACCAGGTAGTTATACGGCTGAAACATGTTGACCTCACTTGTTGCCAAAAGATAGAAACATTTCTTCCATTCTATCAGGCGGTTTTTATCAAATGACATTAGGGCAATCTCTAATAAAAATATTTTTTGTCCTTCTAGTCATTTTTATCTCACACACTTTTTTCACTTGCACTGCACTTCATCAGTTTCCACATATCTTAAACAACTACTATGGCTGAGGGTCTCTGAGAGTATGGGGCCCAGTACCCACGTATGTAAGCCTTGGAGCAACATTGGCTACATGTGACCTTTCTCTCAGCTTTCCAGATGACGAAGTTCCGCCAAATGGGTGGGCTGATGGAAATTTGTCTCAAGCCAGGTAATGGACAAGCTATGTATAACTGGTGAACTTGGTATGTCTTAGCATTGGATACTTTACTGTCACACCGAACAGACCAATTTTCTCTCTGTAGTTAAATAGGTTCATGTTTCGGGGTGTGGAGTTAATCTAGTCTTTAAATACTGTCCCCTAGACCCTCCCTCACATTTTAGAATATAGTCTTTAGAGCAGCTCTGGCTGCGGGTCTGATTAGAGACTTAATATTTAATTATAAGTCGATACTGTACGCTCGCCTTTTTCACTAATCACGACCAGGTCTTTCAACCATGGCGGATTTTGCGGGATTAGCATTGGAAGATGAAGTCCTCAACACCATTTTGTCCCATAATCCGAGCATTTTGGACTCCCTACCTGAAACAACAACTGGCACTAAAGATGACTGGCTTACTCTATTGAACATGAAGAAATCCCATTCACGAACATTGATCCATGGAGTGATCATGGCCGAATACTTACGGGGAAAGTGTGCTCCGACGGGCCTAATCGTAACCAACACACCAAGACTCTTCCTTACTGACAAGATCTTCTTGAGATAAAATACAAACTCCTGCGCACTCTAAGTCAATTACAACATCAATGTGTCAATTAATTAAATCAGCACAAAAAAGAAAAGAAAAACAATTCTTGTCCATCGACGTTTTCTTTGGAGGTTCGTGTGTCTCTCCTTTTATTTGGTCCTCAAAATAGAAAATTCATATACAGCCAGCCGACACGTGTTTCGTTGTAGTACTGCACATGAACAGACACTACAACTCCTCAGGGCTTGAAGGCTGATAAATCAATGCCTAGGCCTATTTCCGGTGATAATTCCAACCCGGAAGAGTGACTTTATGTAGTGTGATCACGAAACTGTATTGTCACCGAATTTCTTAAATCCTAGATTTCCAAGGGCCACTATTTACTCCTGTTGCTCCAAATTATCACTCCAATCCATATAAATCCAATGGAAATTATATTATCCAGATCATCACAATGCGTGACCACGGGTGCGTGTGTCACGTAATCCTTCGGCTGAATCGCCCTCGCGCTACTGGCGTCCACAACCCGGAAGTCATTGACTTAGAGTGCGCAGGAGTTTGTATTTTATGTTGTAAGGGTGCGATTTTGTTTGCGCTCTAATTGAGGGTTTTTTTAAGGGTCTCCCCTCCCTCTTTGCACCATTACTCTAGAGAAATATAGATTACGTTTACTCTGCTAGAGCGCCTATAGAACCCGTGCACTTAAAACCCTCTCTGTTGATATCAAAGATCTTCTTGAGAGACTGGTCACAGATCGCATGGCGATGTATTCGTGACTGGTTGATTCTCATAATAAGTACGGCTAAACGCCAGGCAGACACTATCCTCATAGAAATACAGGTCCTGGAGGGACAAATTAACACCATTATCAAGGGGACTGTATATAAGAAACAAATGGAGGAAACCAACAAAACCAACAGGTGATACAGGGAAAATATCTTACTCAACAAGATAGACAAATTCAAAAAAGATTTAGCCAAATTCTCGCTGGTTAATATTTACCCTTACACAAATGACAACTACGTAGCACCTGAAAATAGCAACAAAGGAAGGCGCTACGGATCTAATCATTCAACATCAGGTTCAGATCAGGTGTCTAGCGACTCAGACTCATCCAACTCAGGGACACCCCGTACGAGGGGTAGAGGAATGCCATGAGGTCAAACAGGAGACGTGGCATGCAACTCTACTATCAAAATCAAGGCCAATGGTGGCCACTGGGGTTATCAACCACCAACTTTCATACCACCGATGCAGCCATATCATCCACAACAATTTTTCCCAGACCAGTCTTTTTTAGGACAGGGCAGAGGCCGCAATCGAGGAAGAAGGAGAGGAATGCCAACGGTTCATTGGGAAGCAGATCCGTCTTTCCCCAACACAAGGAGCAGGGGAGGCCTTAAGCAAATAATCAATCAGACGGCGGAAAGACAGACTTAGTGGTCAATCTCAGCTCCCGCATTTTGACTGAAAATGAAAACAGAGTTCTTAACAAAGGACTAGGATATGTTCCTACATACTCAGGAGATCCCTTCAAACTCAGGTGTGAGCTTGAGGGTTTCTTTAGGAAAATCCGGCTGCATTTTTCTTTAGGGACAAAGAAACTGGCAGTATCACACCAGAAAGAGGTACAGAGAACACTGGCCTACGTCCCAAGTCTAACTTTACCCCACTGGCAAATCAAGTTCCTTCTCAAGTGATAACTTTTGAGAAAGCAGTGACACATGACGTGATGGCATTATGCAATACACGGAGTAACGACTACCAACATTTTTCCAATGCAGATAAACTGACACTCCAAGGTCTCACACAAGATGATTCAATCATCATCAAACCAGCAGACAAAGGGGGAGCCACAGTGGCGCAAGATTTGGAAACATATAGTTTGGAATGTTTAAGACAGCTGTCAGAAACAAGGTCTTACCGACGACTTGATTCAGATCCTACCTCAGGCTTAGTTTGGAGATCAAACAGCTGGTCGAGAAAGCAGATGCTGAGGGCTGGATTACACCTCATGAGGCAAAATATTTGACCAACATGCATCCTGTGATGCCCTATTTTTATTGTTTGCCAAAAATACATAAGGCCAAACGACCGCCTCCAGGACGTCCCATCATTTCTGGGATCGGCTCACTTTTAGAGCCGTTATCAACCTTTGTTGACTTTTTTCTACGGCCGTTGGTGACTGAGATGCCTACCTATCTGAAAGATACTTCAGATCTACTCCGTATCCTTCCAGACATTGAGTTTGACCTCTCTACTGACCTAATAGCAAGTTTTGATGTCGAGTCACTGTATACGTGCATCCCTCAACAGGAGACTCTCGACTCCATCAGAAATCTACTTGGAACACGGGACCTGGAAAGTATCACTCCAGTCAGTTTTATCATGGAATGCGCAAGGATAGCCATGATGGAAAATTACTTACGGTTCGAAGACCAGATCTATCTTCAAGTCTCGAGCACCGCGATGGGCAGCGTCTTCGCGCCTTGTCTCGACAACTTGTACGTCCATCTTTTTTAACAGAATCATGTCCTCAACCACAGCAACCCGTTTTTCCATCAGGTGTTGCTGTGGAAGAGGTACATCGATGATGTTCTGGTAGTTTGGCGAGGCACTGCCGATGAGATTAAGGCCTTTCATATTTGGCTAAACGAACAGAACTCTTTTTTGAGATTCACTATTGAGCATAGTAAATCTCAATTGTCATTTCTAGATATCTCCATTTTTGCAGCGAATGGACAGTTACAGTGTGAACTTTTTAAGAAACCTATGTCAAGGAACTCATTACTCACTTTTGACATCCACCACCCAAGAGCTCTGCGTGAAATCCTTCCTGTGGGACAGTTTTTAAGGGTACACAGGAATTGCTCAACACCAGCACTTTTTGATAAAGATACCAAAGATCTCTCACTACAACTCCAGGCTCGAGAGTATCTCAAACATCTAGTACGAAGAGCATGGAAAAGAGCTTCTAATGTTAATCGGGATGCCTTACTTGACCACAGTATGGCCAAACCTGCTAGTAATAGACTGACGTTTGTTAACACCTTCTGCACTTTATCCAACAAAGTCCAAAAGACAGTACGCAGACATTGGCGCATCCTAAACATTGCTACAGAGAAGATTCCGCCACCGCTGTTCGCGTTTAAGAGAGGCCCAAGTCTGCGAGATAGCCTTGTACACACTCGACCTAGGCTACAGCTTAAACAAGACTCGAATACCTTGTGGGGGCTTCCTCCGGTACGCGGCCACTACCCTTGTGGTTTGTGTAGTGTTTGCTCCCAGACCACGAAAACGGAGCCTGTAGACATTGGGACTGATCGTCCATGGATCCTGCGGAATCACACTAATTGCAACACAGATCATGTGATATATCTAATCACATGTCCGTGCTCACTGAGGTACGTGGGCCACACCATTCGTGAAATTAAACTACGAATCAGTGAGCACAAAAGCACCATACGCTGCAATAAGCAATCTACACGTCTGACCAACCATTTGTTGAGTGTCAAACACTCAGCAGACGACATGAGATGGGTGATTCTTGAACGTCCTATGATCCCCCAGCATGTGACCGATATCTCCAGGTTTCTGTTTATCAGAGAGCAAAGGTGGATTTCTAAATTGAAAACAGAGACAGAGGGCTTGAATGACATCATTCCGTGGGTCCAGGTTTCACCTTTGTACGATATCAGGTGCCATATTAATGACTAAAGTTCAGTACTAGCTGTAATACATCGGCCTCCAACCGGCATGTACTGTAGATGTTACATGTCTCTCTAATATCAGTCATTACATTCTACTGGGTGTTGTAGGTGGCATACATTACAGAGACCTACACGAGATATGGACCAATGGCACTGTGTGCATGATCAAAAATCAGTATGGGTTATATACCCCTTTAACATTTTGAAACTATGGACATTAGAGATATAACATCGACTATAAGAAACTCTTTTAGTCTATAAGACATTCCAGCATATGATATATACATGTCACTCTACTAGAAGTATAACATCTCCAGATATATATTTAAGATGCACCCTTCGTTTACGTCCTACAGTTCCCCAATGTGAGTCATTTATTCAGAAGTTACAGAACTGTTGCCAACTCTGTATTACATCACTGCAACTCTAATTTACCATATAAAACAGGGTGTGTTATTATACACATTAGGTCAGCTAGTAAGACCTCGCTGATCATTTCAGAGAGGAAGGGTGCAGTATCTATGGAGTCTCAATCCCCTTTTAGACACCTACGATGCCCGCCGCATTAATTACGACTTGTTCTGCCGCTGCCATATCCTGCTAGAGGAGACACTCATTGACACGCTAGCCGATGAAAACCTCTAACGAGCATGCGCGGGAATGTAGCGTCAACACAGGACGCGTGAAGTCATTGGCCCGGCTTCTAAGATGATGATTGCTGTGCCAGGTAGGCGCATGCGCTGTAAGAGCCATTCTGAACACAACCAAGGTAGCGTTTTTGGATTATGCGAGGCACGAATAAATCAGCGTGTTTCAAAAAGGGCGGCCCCCTATTGTAACAGCACGCACTCCGTTTGGTTAATTAGTAGATTGAAGCGTATTCGGACTATCAGCTCCAGTATAAAAGAAGGTCCTAAACTATCCTCGGTACCTCCCACACTATTCGCACACACCGAAGGGGTACCAAAGGATAGGTAAGCCGATATAAAGCTTGTTTTGTTGGTTTTCCATCTCCATTAGTCTAATCTTTGCCAAAGTTTTGATTAAGAGAGCCTTGCTTACCATGAAAAATGTTGTTAACTGTATGTTTGGGCTCTAGTGTGGGTGTTTAGAACTACTAAACCAGCCATATTTAGGACATCCTAGGGATGGATTAAATAATACAATAACATGGCCCACCCATGAATAATTGTTTGAATGAATTTTTTTAGGTAGGAATATCCCAATAAGAGTTAACTTTCACTTACAACTTGACTTTGTTTTTAGGGATTAACTGACACAACAGATTATAACAACAAATTGAATTGGACTTTGGCCAATTCTTTACTGTAGTTTGAAACTACTACATCAGTCGATGTCAGCCTGTAGCTCTGCACATGGTGTTGAATCACATGGTTAATGGTTTTTGTTGATTTAGGTTTTGTATTGTTGTAATTTGAGAACACAATAGAGGTACATGAGATGGATGATGTTATTACCCCTTGTCCCCTTGTGTTCTCTTTCCCCAACAGAGCGGGGCCTTAGCCACCGAGCAGTGCACCGGGTGAGGTGAGGCTTACTCCCACAGAAAGCTGGGTGAGTAGTTATCAAACGTTTAAACTCAATTTCCCAATTAGAAGCTCAAATTGAATGGGCGAACAAGCGAATACAGTGTATTATCGACCTAGTGACTTGTCTTATCTCCATGCGTAGGACATAAATTTTGTTCACCATTACAAGCTTGTTTCTTTGACATCTATCCTTTTTTTCTAGGAATGAAGAACTAGCTTTTTATCCACATGCACATGGGATACATGTCTAGTAGGGTGGTAATATACCACTGATCTATCTTCTTCTGATGATTTAATTAGATGATTTGCACTAATATTTATAATATTCTTTTGCAGTAGCACATTACTTTCACAAGGTCCTGAAGAAAGCCGAGCCAGGTAGCTATACGGCTGAAACATGTTGACCTCACTTGTTGCCAAAAGATAGAAACATTTCTCCCATTCTATCAGGCCGTTTTTATCAAATGACACTAGGACAATCTCTAATAAACATATTTTTTGTCCTTCTAGTCATTTTTATCTAACACACTTTTTTCACTTGCACTGCACTTCATCAGTTTCCACATATCTTGAACAACTACTATGGCTGAGAGTCTCTGAGAGTATGGGGTCCAGTACCCATGTATGTAAGCCTTGGAGCGATGTGAGAAAAGCAAGGACCACCTGGGTAGTAAATATAAAGAACTCCTAGGGCAGGGAAAAACACATGTGTGCAAAGGTCCTAGGCAGTCTGAATCATAGACAACAAGTAATGGAACCCACTAATGACTAGGGACAGGCGTGAAAAAAATACATAATCATACATAAAGTACAGATATGTTTTTAATAAAAAAATTCATATATAAAAGAGACTGACATTGTACAAATCATATGACAATATAGAATAAAAGTATTATATATAGAAGTTGTACATAATAACCAACAATTAAAAATGACACCACAGTTAATTGTTGCTAGGTGTCCAAAAATAATTGAAGAAGAATTACTCGACGCGCGTTTCGGCGAAAACGCCTTCTTCAGGAGTCACAAACAACCATCTGCAATTACATATTAAAAAATTATTACTATTATATGTATTGAAACTATGAAATGGCTAACATTTGCAAACAATACTATTAAAAATAACAAGCATATCTTTCCTGTGACTTTGACGCCAACCTAACAATAGAGGGACCAGTATTTTCACTTTGTGTCTAGTTATTCATATGGTACACATATTTCAGTAAGAGGATTGTATAGTACTCCAGAATGTAAATACACTGTCTTATTATAGCCTATGTACAATTTTAACTGGATCAAACACACAACTTCTGGCATATAGACATTGGCATAAATTGATAGAAACTTACAGGATGTAACAGAAACAACCTTCAGTTTTGTAGGGTTAACACATGGAGCGATGGTCAGACAAGTATCTGAAAGAACATATATATAGATGCAACATATGTGTTAAAATACAGCAATAAAGCAGTATAATGCAAAAACTGCGATAAGTCAAATAAACACAATAGCACCATACAAATGCAAAGGAACCTGAAAAACTAATTATAAAACTATGTGCTTTGGTCAGAATGTGACCGATTCTATATATGCCAAAGGACTGCTAAGTTCGTCTGGTATAGCAATCATACCTAAATGTAAAGGGGCATATCCATAATGTGATAGATTCAACAGAATAAGTTAATGGTACCTGTTAAAAAGGATATATTGGTACTTGGATGACCGTTGATTTAATTTTCATAGATATCCGTAATGGTTCACATTACTGAGTATCGTTAACTGAAAAACATAACAATGGTATTCCTTGTCAATTTACTTATGGACCCTACAAATGCAAGGCTGAGTGTTCTGCATCTGGTCAACTTGAAAATAAAAACGAGAGAGGCATGTACCGTCAGATAAATAGTAATCCATGTGTTCGATGTCCATGGATACAAAATTGGTTGGAGAATAGGGTTTAATAAAAATGCTGGTTCTGTGAAAAAGAAATATATTCCAAAGTAAGTGTCTGGCGTTTATAGAGACGACTTAATAATGAAAATGGTAAATGCGTCAGTTACCTGGCAAGATGAGCGCGGTAGGTGATATTGTTTCTAAAAGTACACTCAATAACCGGTCCACATAACGTTCCAGTCGTATTTTATCTTTATTTAGCAAGATGATGGCTGTAAATTTAAAGAGATCAATAGCATTAAAGTTAAGAAGCTAATTATAATCAGTTATGTATCTAATTTTGATCTTTATAAGTGTTTCCTGTTTCGGCGATGGAGTGCCATACCAGGAAACTTAATATGAGCATGAGGGGTCTACTTGGTTAATTTTAAATTCCTAGGCATGCGGTCCAGAAAAATAGACTGACACGGTGTTTTAAAAAAAAAAAAAAATCGAAGGGGTTTTCATTTGGGCCGCGCAGACATTAGCTATTGCTCGGGCCAGACTGTATGTGTTAATTTAAATGTAACACAAAGTCTGCACAATGTGACTGGGGAGGTATAACGGAGAAAAAAATTATAATACCGAGTGGCGCCCTATCAGAGCAAGAATTACCTGATGTATCGGTACGTGGAAACCGGATGATGTTGACGGCATTCCTATGATGAGGCGTGCCGTCGGTCACAATAACGATCAACTGGCGCCTGTTGACAAGTCCTTTTAAATATCTAACAATGAGGGTGGAGTTACTCGAGTTACCAAGATGCAGTCCTAGATATAGATAAAGGACTGCAAAATGCAAACACTCGGTCCTAAAAATCAATGAAGGACTACAAGATAAACGGACGGAAAGGGATGAAAGACTCAAAAGTTATAATGATACGAACCTCCATCTCTACAATTTTAGATGGACACATATAGTGGGTACTGAAAACGGAGTCTCTAAAACTAAATATGTATAATAAAAGTTCGATATCAAAAACGGAATAATCCGGAGTGAGATTATTGCTGCAAACTTTACTAATCATCTATATAAATATATTCATAACAACTTGCTATCTACCAAGTGTTTAATAAAATATATCAAAAAATGAAGTTCTAGAAAAGCAATAATTCTCAATCTCATATAGAATGGAGCTATTTGTTACTACAGAGAGTGAATGAGAAAAGACCAATACCTTACCTTCCTAAAAGGGATCCACAAGTTGTGGCTGTGGATTCACTTTCAGCAACTTCTCCAATGCTCAATATATGAAACTTACGGGGAAAGGCCTATTGAGACATTAAAGGATAGCGTTTTCCCAGGGGATTTCTGAGTTAAGGCCCCTAGTAAAGGTCCGAAGAGAAAAGATCCAGAAAACTTCGCGTTTCTTTCGAATCTTACTTCCACCTTTACTGTCAGGGAGTCTGATTTTTTCGATGATTCGCCATTTAAAATCATCTGGGGCATGTTGCTTCTCATGGAAGTGTTTTACTAGAGGCGCTGTTAGTTTGTGGGTGCGAATAGCTGAACGATGTTCAGTGAGTCTCACTTGGATGGATCTAGATGTTTCGCCCACATATCCTAACTGACAAGGGCATATGATGAAGTACACACAGTTGGCAGTCTTGCAGTTCCACATATCCTTTGCATCGATACGGCAACCATTATGTTCAAAAGACTCACCTTCTAGAATGTTTGCACAAGATTTACAAGAAGAACACTTCACGGTACCTTTGACTGGAAAGTTATTATCAATTGTTCTTTGAACAAATTCAGATCTAGAGTGGTTACTAGTGAATCGCGAGTGTACAATTAAATCTTTCAGATGTTTATTTCTTTTGTGTGCAAACATAGGTTTATCCAATTTAGTCTTTGCTGTAGGGTTGGAATTCAGAATGTGCCAGTTGCTGTTTATAATATATTTTACTGTGTTGTCTAGAGTGGAGTGCTTGGTAACACAGACAAGTTGGGTATTTTCTTTCGTAGCTTGTTTTCTTAACAAGGAATCGCGATCGTAGAATCTTGCGCGTTTGAAGGAATCCCTCACTAGTCTATGAGGATATCCCCTGTCCAGAAATTTTTGGCGCATAATACTAGCTTGTACATCGTAATCAGCTAAGTTGGTGCAGTTTCTCCTGATTCGGAGGAATTGGGAGAAGGGGATGCTTTCACGTTGACATCGAGGGTGGAAACTGTTAAAATGGAGAAGGGTGTTTCTAGCGGTAGGTTTCACAAAAAGGTCAACAATCAATTTGTTATTTTCATGTTTAATATTTAGGTCTAAAAATTCCACTTGGTGTTCATCATAATGAGCTGTGAATTTTAGATTAACATCAGTAAGGTTAATCCATTGTAAAAATTCATGTAGAGTCTCTTTCCCACTGGTCCAAACAAAAAAGATGTCATCAATGTATCTGGACCAGTGGGAGACCGACTCAAAAAAAGGGGCAATTTCGTTGTAGATGAATTTCTTTTCAAATGCGGCCATGTAGATATTGGCAATAGAGGGGGCCACCGAAGCCCCCATACTGACACCTCTTATTTGTCGGTACAGAGTGTTACCAAATTCAAAAATGTTTTCGGTTAAAACAATGTATAAGAGATCCAAAATGAATTGTTTAGGGCATGTGATGTTAAACTGGTCGATAAACCAGCTGGTAGCCAGGAGCGCTTCTTTTTGGGGTATATTACTATAGAGCGCTTCAACGTCCATAGTTACCATAATGTCAGTATTCGGATTAAAGACTACATTTTCAACTCTGTTTATCATATCGCCGGTGTCTCTAACATTAGACGTAATTTTTGGTATATGTGGGCGCAGAAAAAAATCTATAAATTTGGACAGAGGTTCGGTGTTAGTTCCGATTGTCGACACTATGGGTCTGTAGGGGGGGTCTAAGAGGCTTTTG
Source organism: Lissotriton helveticus (assembly GCF_964261635.1). Lineage (NCBI taxonomy): Eukaryota > Metazoa > Chordata > Amphibia > Caudata > Salamandridae > Lissotriton > Lissotriton helveticus. The sequence goes on along the minus strand of NC_136069.1, from coordinate 1,132,888,064 downwards.
TGAATTTTTGGCATACCATAAATGCATGCAATTTTACCTTGATTGTAGTTAAGGAATTCATAGTCCTTTTGGTAAATATCTCCAGATGTCAGGGCTTGGTTAGTTAACCTAAGGATTCTATTGGATACCTTACTTCAAAAAGCGGTGATACAACAACAATATTTGCAATTAAGAGAAGACAACACTAAGATCCAAGAAACTATGCGTGACATTTGTATAGGTCTGGGAGGTGTGACAAAAGAGATAGAAGACATAAAACAACGCATTGTTGAAGTAGAAGGAGATGCCAATAAAACTTCACTATCCGTTCAACAGAATACATCAAGAGTCTCTAAACTAGAAGTTAAAGTGGAGGACTTGGAAAATCGTGCACGCAGACAAAACCTTAGATTATTTGGTATACCAGAGGGAATGGAGGGGTCTGACCCGAGGGCATTCATGGTGAAACTTCTTCAGAGAGCCTTCACAGATCTTGCTGATTGGGACTGGGATTCTCAACTACAGAGAGTACACAGACTGCCTCTGATGCAAAGAAACACAAGTAGTAAATTTCCCCGACCATTTCTGATTTATTTTGGTAATTTCCTTTTGCGGCAAGCTGTTTCACTGAAAGCCAGACCCAATAATCCTGTGACTGTGGATAACTTAACTTTTTTTGTGAAATCAGACCTGAGTAAGGGTACAATGGATAAACGCTGGGCGCTCAGGAAGATGATAGATGCCTTTAAAAACTTAGGATGCATGGCCTATCTACAAGAGCCCGCTCGCCTTAAGATTATACGTAATGGTCAGGTGACTTTTTTTACTGATCCTGAAACCGCTGAAAAAACTCTGGATACATTTTCTAGGGAAAATGAAAGAGACAAACAAAAAGAAAGAGAAAAGGATTAAGACAACTAATGTGATGTAAAATTGGAGTACACCAATTTCCTTTCTTTGTGGTTTCTCTGAGTTCTCTATTCCGAATATTATCCTTTATGCATGATAGGTACTAGTTCATTGACACTAAGGCTTTTTTTTTTTCTTTCTTTGAATCTTATTATAGCTGGGCTTAATGGTTGTATGTTGGGTGTGTATTAACTTTGAGCAATTAAAGATGCAGCATGTGCAGCTCAACATGCTAGCTCCTTCACTTCGCTGCCATTCCAGCGGCAGCTCAAGATAGAGGGGTGCTCCCCCCCTGGGGACGGGAGGTTGCGAGGGCAAGGTCGGGGCCCTTGCAGGGGAGGGCTTGACCCTTTGGGTCGGGGGTGGGGGAAAAATGGGGGGAAAAAATGGATTGCAGGAATCGACGATATCTTAAAGTTTAGTGAGAAAAATCTAATCATTATGAAAAGGGCTAAGATAGAGGGGAGATATAGGTATTGGAACACTATTACAATATTAAAATGTCTAGAATAAGAATACTTAGTTGGAACGTAGATGGTTTAAATAGTAAAAATAAAAGGAATTTGGTACAAGAGGAGATTAAAATGTATAATCCGAATATTGTAGTGCTCTCAGAGACACATGTAAAATACAAAGACCGCAAACTACTTTCACAACTGAGCTATGATTTGGTTGTATGCTCTACCTTAAATGAGACTATTAGGGGGGTAGCTATTTTAAAACAAAGAGGTGCTCGATTGGAAATAATTGAAATGGCTTCAGATACCCGGGGGAGATGGGCAATTGCACAGATGCAATGTGGTAGTGTTAAAATCGTACTATGCGTCGTATATGGTCCAAATATAGATCTTCCCAAAGTTTTTGAAGAGTTAAGTTTAGAGCTATTAGAATGGGAGGGAGAAACAATTGTAGCAGGGGATTTTAACTGTACTATTGACTACAAAGTAGACTCCACTGGGCAAAGTAAACATAAAAGAATGCATAAAGTCAGAGCAGCAATCTTAGAATTAGCTAGATTGAACAATATCAGAGATGTATGGCGATCAAAATACCCTTTGCTGGCAGGCTTTACTTATTATTCTGTACCACACAAATCTTGCTCAAAAATAGACATGATTTGGGCTTCTGAACTTATAATAGACAACAGTGTGATTGACATTTGCCCCAAAGTCACTTCTGATCATAATCCCTTGTTACTTGAAGTCACACTAAAAGATCAAACTATAGAACCACGAAAATTCACCTTCCCAAGACATTTAATTACAGATACAAGATTTATTACCTTACTTAATCAACATATACAGGAGTTTATCTCAATTAATATTAACTCTGCTAATATAAACATGGTGTGGGATTCATGTAAATGCAGTATTAGAGGATTTGCCCAACAATACATATATAGGCAAAATGTTGAGAGCCGCAAACACAATAAACTAATAATTTCTAATATACGGAATATGGAAATAAGCCTTGCAGAGGCTTCACGTTATTCAAAAAATAACGTTGAAGGGATTAGGCTAAAACTGGCTGAACTACAAGCAGGATTAAAAAAAACTCTGAGAGAAAGATACATTTCTAAATTACAAAAGTATAAATTTGATCAATACGAAGGTAGTGATCGTATTGGGAAATTATTAGCTTTTAAAACTGCGGATAAGAAGGCTAAAACTAAAATTAAAGAAATAGTAGGCTTAGACTCAAACACCTACGATCGAACGGCTGAAATATTAAACCAGTTTGTTAAGTTTTACCAGCAACTTTATACACCTGAGGCTTCACCAACTAAGGCAGATATAATTCAATATCTAGATAAACACCTAACTCCATCTCGGGCGCTAAATACAGAAACGCTCCAACAACTCAACTCAGAAATAACATTAGAAGAAATCAAACGTGCCATAGATAACTTACCCTTAGGTAAAGCGGTTGGGGAAGACTGTTTACCTGTGGAACTCTACAAATTATGTGCCCAAGAACTATTGCCACTATTAGTGAAAGTGATAAATTTAATTAATGTTTCCAAACAAGCACCTCCATCATGGAAAATAGCGAAAATTATTTTCTTTTTGAAAAAGGGGAAACCGGAAAAAGAATGCGGATCATATCGACCGATCTCTTTACTTAACTCTGATGTTAAAATCTTTGCTAAAGTTCTTGCAAATCGGCTAGCTCCCATCATGCCATATATTGTTAACCTTCAACAACACGGTTTTGTAATGGGCAGGGATACCACCACACATGTTAATACATCAATTACAGCCTTTGACGTAGCTGAAGCTACTCACACCCCGCTCGGTATGATTATGTTAGATGCGGAAAAGGCATTCGACCGAGTGAGGTGGGAATATCTGTGGGAAGTATTAAAGAAATTGGGACTTTCAGGGTCTTACTTAGATTGGGTAAGGTCTCTTTATGATGACCCTCTGGCTTTGATAAGCTATGGCGACAAAAACTCAGCTAATTTTAAGATTGCAAGAGGTACAAGACAAGGCTGCCCCCTTTCTCCATTACTTTTTGCTCTTTCTTTAGAACCGTTTTTAAATGCACTAAATGAACAAACTAATATTATTCCAGCGAACCATGGGGGGATAGTTCTAAAACTAACTGCCTTTGCTGATGACATAGCAATATATACAACCGATATTAATAAAGCTATGCCAGAAATTATCAATGAAGCACACAAATATGGTTTAATCTCAGGCTACAAATTGAATGTGAATAAAACCCAAATCATAGTTAATTATACTCCGGATGTTCACCTCTACGATACTTGTAGTGAAGCAGTATATCTTGGTATAAAATTAGCAGCCAAAGTGGGGAGAATTTTGGAAACTAACTACGAGACATTCTTAAAAGAAACTATTATAACTCTTAAAAAGTGGCATAAAATCCCTCTAAGTTTACTAGGCCGACTTAATCTGATTAAAATGAAAATATTACCGAAATTACTTTATTTGTTTAGAGCCATACCATTACAACCGAATCAACTTTTTAAAAAAAAGTTAGATAGCATATGTAGCAGCTTTATCTGGGGGTACAAAAAGGCACGTAGGTCTATTAAATTTCTAACATTGCCTATAGCCAAAGGGGGACTTGCATTTCCGGATTTTAATTTATACTTTTTGGCTACTTTCTTTTTTCGAATAAGGAGCTTACTAAAAAATGAGTCTCCCCTATTTTTCCATCAGTTTATGCTGGGTGCCGAATCTAACCAATTCCTGCTTCGTACTCACGACCCAAACTATTTCAAGCGGGTCAAATTTAAGACTGCTAAACACGCTACAAAAATTTGGAATAAAATCTTGCACATTAGTAAGAGGTCATTTTATAATGCTGAACTTAGACTATGGAACAACCCTGGTCTCCCGGGTATCTTTTCAGAAGGGACAGGGAATCGATGGACCAGCTGTGACATTAACACTTTAGGAGATTTATTTGGAATCAATGGTATGCTAGATTTTGAAACATTGAAAATAATAAATGGTGTAACGAACGATATGCACTTTAAATATCGCCAGATAAGAGACTTTATGTATAACAAAATGAAAATCACGGAAGCTACTCAATCCGATATTTTGGAGTGTTTATACTCTGCTAAAACTAAATCACTAATAAAACTGGGATACCAACTTCTAATTAAAGATAAATGTGAAGATACCATCAAAATTGCATCTAAGTGGTCCCGCAGGTTAAACCTTGATATAAACTCAAGGCAGATTGAAAACGCTCTAACTCATCTAAGCGATATTGTGCACTCCTCTAACCTAAGAATGCAGTCGTATAGGACAATCACTGAATTATATTATACACCACAGAGAATTTCCTCATGGACGCAAGGGAATTTACTGTCCGATAAATCTAAATGTGCGAAGTGCGACACACTTGCTGCTGGTATAGAGCATATGCTTTTTTCCTGCCCCGCACTCTCCAGTTATTGGAATGGAATAATAGATCTTCTTAAATCCAATCAGATAAAGACTCCCGAACTTTCTCCACAGCTGGTCTTATTAGACATTTTTGAGACCAATTGTCCAAACCAGGACCTTATAACAATCTTGCTTGCTTGTGCAAGACTAACCACAGCAAGGGCATGGATCTCCAAGGATCCTCCAACTGTAGCTGAGTGGCTAGCATTGGTTATAGAAATTAGAACTATGGAATTTACACTGGCTAAATACAGAGGACCTAAAGCCCTTGCTAGAAAAGAAAAGATTTGGAAACAATTTTTTGTAGTATAAGAAACGGGAACTGTTAAAGGTTTTGTGCCAAACAATATTTTTATGCTCCCCCAATTAACTGATCAATTTAAATAACTCATTTTTTCCCCGTCATTCTCCATATTCTCTTATTTGTTTAGTCTTTTTTCTCCTCTCTTTTGACTACTACTCTCTCATTTGTAAAATTACTTCGGTTGGATTTTTATGTCTATTAAGCTTGTTGAAAATTGTATCTATGTATTACTTTTGTCTTTGTCGTTTTCTGCAACAATAAAAACAATTAAAAAAAAAAAAAAAAAAGGATACCTTACTTAAAGGATTTATTCTAATCTGAGAGTATGTGGTTACATCTGCCAGCATGGTGTTCATTTTGAGTTCATAAAGATTCGAATCAATCAACACGATGCCGCCACCCTTATCACAACTCTTGATTACTAACTTGTCATTATTCTTAAGGGATTTTAATGTTTCAGATTCATCTCTGCTAAGATTATAAGTGGGTTTTGGTATAAACCGGAGAGCTCTTTCTAGTTGTTGGAGGACAACAAGCTCGAAAGTCGCTACCTCAGGACCCCATTGGTCTAAATTGGGGTAGAAAGTGGATGGAAGTGCTGGACGCCTAACTTCAGATTGTGTCTCATTCGAGTCTTCCATTGATTCAAAGAATTTTTTAAGTCTGATCCGTCTGAAGAAAGAGATTACATCTGTTTGTAGTTCAAAGATGTTTACATGAGCATGTGGTACGTATGTAAGACCTTTAGAGAGTAAAGATTCTATATGGGGATCTATAGTTTCGGATGAAAGGTAAAAAATGGGAATTATGTTCCCTGACCCCAATATTGGCGGTTGCGTGTTTCGCGGATAAATTGGGGTTCCTGTTGTTGATGTTGTTGATGTTGGGGCTGATGTTGGTAGTGTGACTGTTGGAAGTTTCCCCTGTGATTACTTTGAAAGCGAACTCTTGGGCGGCCCCGGTGAAGGCCCCTGTTGGATAAAAAAGTCCTGGGGCGGGTGCCATTATATTGATTGTAATTGTTCTCTGTTTCATAGAACGTATTAGGTCCCTCATTTTCAGAGTCAGATGTATCTGTGAAATTATTTACTCTTTGTGGTGTAGATCTGGTCTCATCTACGTAATGATTCTGCTTATAAAAGTCTTGTTTAAGATAGGGGTAAGTACCTTCTAAAGTATAGAAGCGCTTATCTTTGGTTAGTTTATCATGTTTGCGTTTGTCAAGATATGCGCTGAAGGATTCTAATTCTTTGTTGGCTTCTTCGATTTTCTTCATGGCCTCCTCTATGTTACCTGATGCTTTAAGTTTAGATTCTAGCTCATCAATTTCAGTTTTAATTGCTAATGCTAATTCTTTAGCAGTCTCAACGATCAAGATGATAAGATCTCTGGAGCATCTATTAGCAATGAGGCTCCATCTTTCAAGGAATGGTCTATGATGGACAAAAAGTCCTGGAATGTTTCGGACTTTCAATCCCATGGGGATTATGCCGTTTCTAAGGTAAGCCAACATGAAATCACCATGGGCTTCCATTCGCTTTAATTTCTTTTTAAGGTCTAGTAATTTGAGACTATCTTCATTTTTTTGGGTGGCTATATTGCTATTATTAACTGAGACAGGGTTGATGCCTACAAGTAGTTCGAATTCCTCATCAGAGAAGCCAAATGTCTTCAATTGGGCCATGTTAATTTCCTATTTATAGAAACAAGATAAAGATTTGATAGGTTGCAGACAGAAAACCAATAGATAGGAGTACTAAAACAATCCTTGATAAAAAATGTAATGATACTGCAGAAAGAACAGCCCTACACAGACAAGCTGTGGGTAATCAATGTGAGAAAAACAAGGACCACCTGGGTAGTAAATATAAAGAACTCCTAGGGCAGGGAAAAACAAATGTGTGCAAAGGTCCTAGGCAGTCTGAATCATAGACAACAAGTAATGGAACCCACTAATGACTAGGGACAGGCGTGCAAAAAATACATAATCATACATAAAGTACAGACATGTTTTTAATAAAAAAATTCATATATAAAAGAGACTGACATTGTACAAATCATATGACAATATAGAATAAAAGTATTATATATAGAAGTTGTACATAATAACCAACAATTAAAAATGACACCACAGTTGATTGTTGCTAGGTGTCCAAAAATATTTGAAGAAGAATTACTCGACGCGCTCATCTTGCCAGGTAACTGACGCATTTACCATTTTCATTATTAAGTCGTCTCTATAAACGCCAGAAACTTACTTTGGAATATATTTCTTTTTCACAGAACCAACATGTTTATTAAACCCTATTCTCCAACTAATTTTGTATCCATGGACATCGAACACATGGATTACTATTTATCTGAAGGTACATACCTCTCTCGTTTTTATTTTCAAGTTGACCAGATGCAGAACACTCAGCCTTGCATTTGTAGGGTCCATAAGTAAATTGACAAGGAATACTATTGTTATGTTTTTCAGTTAACAATACTCAGTAATGTGAACCATTACGGATATCTATGAAAATTAAATCAACGGTCATCCAAGTACCAATATATCCTTTTTAACAGGTACCATTAACTTATTCTGTTGAATCTATCACATTATGGATATGCCCCTTTACATTTAGGTATGATTGCTATACCAGACGAACTTAGCAGTCCTTTGGCATATATAGAATCGGTCACATTCTGACCAAAGAACATAGTTTTATAATTAGTTTTTCAGGTTCCTTTGCATTTGTATGGTGCTATTGTGTTTATTTGACTTATCGCAGTTTTTGCATTATACTGCTTTATTGCTGTATTTTAACACATATGTTGCATCTATATATATGTTCTTTCAGATACTTGTCTGACCATCGCTCCATGTGTTAACCCTACAAAACTGAAGGTTGTTTCTGTTACATCCTGTAAGTTTCTATCAATTTATGCCAATGTCTATATGCCAGAAGTTGTGTGTTTGATCCAGTTAAAATTGTACATAGGCTATAATAAGACAGTGTATTTACATTCTGGAGTACTATACAATCCTCTTACTGAAATATGTGTACCATATGAATAACTAGACACAAAGTGAAAATACGGGTCCCTCTATTGTTAGGTTGGCGGCAAAGTCACAGGAAAGATATGCTTGTTATTTTTAATAGTATTGTTTGCAAATGTTAGCCATTTCATAGTTTCAATACATATAATAGTAATAATTTTTTAATATGTAATTGCAGATGGTTGTTTGTGACTCCTGAAGAAGGCGTTTTCGCCGAAACACGCGTCGAGTAATTCTTCTTCAATTATTTTTGGACACCTAGCAACAATCAACTGTGGTGTCATTTTTAATTGTTGGTTATTATGTACAACTTCTATATATAATACTTTTATTCTATATTGTCATATGATTTGTACAATGTCAGTATCTTTTATGTATGAATTTTTTTATTAAAAACATGTCTGTACTTTATGTATGATTATGTATTTTTTTCACGCCTGTCCCTAGTCATTAGTGGGTTCCATTACTTGTTGTCTATGATTCAGACTGCCTAGGACCTTTGCACACATTTGTAAGCCTTGGAGCAACATTGGCTACATGTGACCTTTCTCTCAGCTTTCCAGATGACGAAGTTCCGCCAAATGGGTGGGCTGATGGAAACTTGTCTCAAGCCATGTAATGGACAAGCTATGTATAACTGGTGAACTAGGTATGTCTTAGCATTGGAGACTTTACTGTCACACCAAACAGACCGATTTCCTCTCTGTACTTAAATAGGTTCATGTTTAGGGGTGTGGAGTTAATCTGGTCTTTAAATACTGTCCCCTAGACCCTCCCTCACATTTTAGATTATATTCTTATAAAATGACCTAGGCACCAACACAAGTACACATACAATATTCTGTGCATAATCTTTACAAATCTCTAAGCAGATACATACTATTGGTCCACTCCATTAAATACTGAAGTAGTACCCATGCAGCATACGATACCTCCTGTCACTCTCAAGCAATTCTGCAATCACCCATCCCGCTCTATGTTCCTATTGTATCAGTCTGCCAATACCTAAGCACTTATGGGGCAGATATACAAGCACCGTACACCACCAGTACGATGGTGACAAGCACTCCTTCATATTTACAAGGAGAGGAAAAGCCACCCTGCGTGTCTTTTCTTCTCCTTGTAAATTCGACCCCTTTATACAAAGCACTTTGCATTGAAGGGGCGTTCCATAGGTGTTGCTGTGTGTATTCCCACGCAACACTCATAGAACAAGACACATCTCCATATTTATGAGAAATCATAAATCTGTAGATGTGTGTGAATGCTGCGCCAACCTAGAGTTGGTGTAGCAAGGCACAACAAGGAGAATTGTTTTAATTTTTCCTAATTGTTTCCTCTTTCAATGCATGCTGCATTCCACTGCATACATTGAAAGAGAAAAATGCCTTCACTGATTCTTTGTGTGCAGGAAGGTGTCCCTTCCTGCACAAAAACAATCTCCCTATGACACAGACATCCTTGCACCATGGTGCAAGGGTACCTGTGTCACCCCATGGCTGCAGTTTGTGCAGCAATGCAGAAGGAAGCATAGAGTTGCAACATATTTATGCAACATGTTGCAACATATTATGTACATATATATATATATATATATATATATATGCTTAGTAAGTGCCACAGCACAATGCAGCTAAAGAGCTTGCACTGTAACGCTGCAGTACTTCCTCATAAATCTTCACCTATAAATTCACCCTACACTCCTAATACATTCTTTCAGTTTACACATATATTCAACCAAATTTTCAGACATAACAATACAATTATAGTTCTTTCTTTAACCAGATAAGGTAGTTCTGATAAGAACTCTGTTTTTCTTCTTTTTTCTTTTATATATATATATATATATTTGTTATTAACACTTTTGTATTTTTTTGGTTTAAAAAAAAAAAAGAAACAAACACCCCGAAAAAAACAGGAAACTTCTGGAAATATTTACCATTCCATAAACCAAAGGAAACAAAAAATTAGCAACGATGGTTCCGTTGCGCAGCACAAACTGCTTCCACTAACAGCTGTCCAAAACATATCAGTTTTTGCACTTCACACAGTGCTGTTCTAGGAAGGCAACTCTGGCCTAACGTCCGGTGCAGGTGTGCCTGCTGATGTTCCAGATGTACTTGGCACTGCAGCTGAAGTGTTCATTGCAGCTCGCCTAAATACCTCCAGAGCCAGATTTAGAGGAGGTATTGTTTTTAAGTGCTTGTACATGGAGGCAGTTCCACAAGAATATTCTTTGTCACTACCTCTTCAACAGCACTTGTTGGCCATTTCTGCAAGTCACCTTTCTAGCGAAGAACTTCCAGACGATGGATTTAGGGCTTTGAGGACGTGGTGCCTCCTGCAAAAAATCATATTCTGAAGATCCTTCCTCCTGCTGCTGCTGCTGACCAGAAGCCATGTTCTTGAATCTTTTTTTGATTAACACCCAAAAGAATGATCAAAAAAGGGTTCTTGTGGGACAAGAGATGTCTCTCTAAAGATGCTCCAACAAGAATGATTGAAATGGGTAGGGTCCTTCAATAGTTACAAAGGGAAATGTTATTAACCAATCACATTTTTTTTTCAGTTCACCTGGGATCCGTGCACCCTGCGCTTACCAAGTATCTTAGATAATCTCTTGCCCTAAAATGTATATTAAAGATACATATATATCATTTTAGACATAAAACAAAATTGCGGGAGTCGCGCATCCAGCGTGCACCAACACGTACATGATGTCACGCGGGACCCGCCACCGTGCAAGCTTCACGTACCGTAATGCGCATGTGTCATGAATGCGCGGAGCAGAAGTCGCGGATCCGTCGCATACCTATCGCACACATCACGTAATGTTAAATGTAAATGACGTAACTAAAAAAACGAAGCTGTTGCTCAACGTACGCGGATCCTTCACAACTTTTCTAAAATGGTGGCTAGAATCAGCGCACCCATTGTGATGGGTACGCTTTAGGTGCGCGACTCCCAATAAAACATGAAAAAACTAAAAATAATGAAAACAATTGAAAAATAATAATTAAAAAAATAAACAATATTTGAGTTAGATTTTTAAAAAAACATTTTTTGACAATTTTCATAAAATATATAATGTTATTTAATGAATAAAATATTTTAAAATAAACAGTTAAAAAACTGTAGAAAATCAGTACCAAAAAATAGATATAACTATCATTATACTTAAAAATTATCATTTACAAAACTTTTGACATTCACTGAAGAAAACATAGCTTACAGAGACATTATAGTTAGAAATTAGCATTTAAAAAACCTTAGAAATTCACTGAAAGAACTGTAGGTTTCAGGGGTGTTATATTTAGGAATCAGCATTTAAAAAACCTTTGAAATTCACTGAAAAAAACATAAATTTCAGACACGTTATAGTTAGCAATTAGCATTTAAAAAACCTTAGAAATTCACTGAAAAAAACATAGATTTCAGGGGCTCTATAGTTAGCTGGACATTTCACTCGTACCAAACCATGGAACTTCCCCCGTTCAGCTAACTATAACTCGCGTGCCTGCAATGCACTGCTGATGACGTCACATATTACATCACTCATGACATGGTTAGTGACATCACTCATAACATCACTGATGACATCTCAAATGACATCACTGATGACATCATCCTTGTGAAAGAGTGGCAGACCTCCTCTCACACTAATTAAACCTTTGATACACTCACTCAAAAATACAAACTAACATTTTCAAAACAATGGACATACCAATACCAGTTACAACGCACCTATTCAGTAATTCCAAGATCTACACACACATCCACTTATTCACCAACAGTTCCTATACAGTCACTCATACATGTACTCACTCATCATATGTACTCATACGCCTATACATTCTGTTATATACCGCCACTCATCCATAGAGTTACTCACACAGATAGTCACACATGCAAACAAAGTATCAAACATCCCCTTACTTGCATATACAGTTATACACACACTACCACACTTACGTCTGCAGAAACTTACACATACTTGCTCTCTTAAACAATCCTTTTTAGAAACACCTACTTATTTGTACATGAACTCTTCCAATCTCTCACTCTCACATATACTCACTTATTTACACTAATACTCACATATACTAGTTTAAAGCCTATTTAGTTACTCATAAAGACACTATTGAGACAGTCATTTACTCATTAACACACCCATACACACACTCTTCCACCCATACAGTCCTGCATACATGCTGTCTTCAACACATACACACAGTGAGTCACTCATCCATGCATCTATGCACTAAGTAATACCCCCATCGAACCATACAGACACTCAGACACTCATACTGATACTCAAAAAAACTACTAATAACTCATATAGACACTCATGTAGCTACTCACCAATCCATGCAACCACTTATACACAAAGTGAGAAACTGATACAGATATTTACATATTGAAATATTACTCAGTAACCCATGTATTCACTAAGATACACTTAATCAGTCAGTTATACAATCAATTTGACAAAAAAAGCATCCATTCAGACACTTATATACCCATTTATTATTCCATCGACCTTGAGATATACATATATAAAACATATTCAATTTTCAGAAAAACACACGTTCACTGGATGATGTCATCAGTGATGTCTTTTGAGATGTCATCAGTGATGTCACTGACCATGTCGAGTGATGTAATATGTGACGTAATTAGGAGTGCATTGCGGGGGCACGAGTTATAGTTAGCTGAATTACCTATAACGGGGGAATTTCTATGGTTTTGTACGAGTGAAATGTAAAAACCATACCCTTCAGGGGTGTTATAGTTGGACATTTCACTCGTACAAAACCATTGAAATTCCTCCGTTATAGTTAGTTGTTCTAAGTATAACTTGCGCGCTCACAATCCACAGCTGATGATGTCACATATTACATCATTCATGACATGGTCAGTGACATAATTGATGACATCACTGATGACATCTCAAATGACATCACTGATTACATCACTGATGACAACATCCAGTGAATGTGGTTTGGTTTGTTATTTATATAATTATTATATATATGTAGGAATCTGCATTGAAGAGTGAGTGGATGTAGAAGTGTCTGGGTGGAGGATTTACTACTAATGTGATTGACTGTGTAAGTGAGTAATTTAAAGTGTCACTAAATATATGGGATAGTGATTTAACTATGTGAATACTTGTTTCATTCTGTGTCTTGTGTAAACAACTGCATAAGTAGGTTACTAGGTATGTGAAACTCTATATTTGTTTTTAATTAGTCATCAGCAGTGGATTGTGGGCGCACGAGTTATACTTAGTACAACTAACTATAACGGAGGAAGTTCAATGGTTTTGTATGAGTGAAATATCCAGCTAACTATAACACCTCTGAAACCTATGTTTTTTTCAGTGAATTTCTAAGGTTTTTTAAATGATAAATCCTAACTATAACCTGCCTGAAACTTACGTTTTTTTCAGTGAATTTCAAAGGATTTTTAAAAGATAATTCCTTAGTATAACTTTATAATTGTATGTGTATTTACCAGTATATATTTTGAGTTTTGTAAAAAATTTATCTGAAATTAGTATATTTCCACATTTATTTTACTGATAAATATGCACTCATGGCTGAAAGACTGATCGTTTTCACTCATGTAGACACTCTTAGATGATAAACTATACACAACCTTCATATTAAAATGTGCAAGTTTTCTTATACTAGGATATATATTGCTCTTTAAGGCTCTTTACTAAAAGTCTTTTATTTTGTTTACCCTTTTACTTTTAGAACGACAGACCTATTGTCCTGCTACTCATCATTGACAGCATTTACACACGCTCAGAAAATAACCCAATTTCCGGATTTATCCACGCTTTAAAATAAATACAGAGAGGAAAATACTTTTCTGTCTGTATTTATCTGTAAAAATCAAGAAAAACATAAATCAAGGAGCCCTACTTATAATTTAAGGATATTTAATTAGCAGTAATTAACATATAAATGTGGTAAAAGTATGACGCAGCAACTATAATACCTCACTTTCAAGAACAGCATTCACAGTTCGACTCCAAACTCCATCAGCATCTTAGCCCACCACTATCTCACTGTAGGTAACACCTTGCTTAATCTTTCCAACTCCCCAAATGCCGGCACACCTTTCTGGGGGTAGCTTTACACTTTACAAATGCTGGCATTTTTTTAATTAAAAAGCAAATTGATAACAACGTTTAATACGTTCTTTTTTTTTCTTCTATTGTGAAAGATATTTTTTTTATATCTTCTATTTAGATGTTTTTAATTATGAGCAAGCAAAGGACACAGTTTACCGGGTAACACTTTTTAAACTCTCCAACGTATGTAGATAATAAGGACCTTATACGTGTTACTATGGAAATCGAAACCTTTACAGCTTCACAGTATGTAACTTTTCCCAAAACGTGCACAAGTAAAACGTGAGCACATGTAAACTGTGAAACGTGACAACTACACAGCGGGGCCGAATCTCCCTTCCATAGACTACTAAACAACCAAAACTATATAAACCACACCTATTGTGCGATTAGTTTTGTTTTCGTGAGTTATTTCTGCGTCGCCAATCTGTGATGCAGGTTCCCTTTTCTAACATCGGATTCTTGCTTTGCGTCAACAAACATATTCCGGAGTTGTAAGTTGTTTCATTATGGCATAGTAGATAGTTATAGTTTTTGGCTATTTGTCAATATTTAAACATTTATATCTAGAAAAAAGTGTTGTTGCATGTTTTTCCCTTTTTCTCTGTAACGTCATCAGCTTGTTTTCAGAAACAGCTAGATTACAACAAACATTGCTCCTTTTCTGCCTCCTTTCAGCTTATATATTGTGACTTTCTATATTATAATATTGACACTGTACTTCGCTTCAGAGGTGTTGGTGACCCGTCGGCGCAAACCCTAAACATTTGCAATCAATGTCACCACCTTCCACTTGTTAGTGGGTTTTCCCCTAGGGATTATATACTGTTAATTTGTATATTATATTATTAACAGTTATGTTAATCTCAGTGGACTTCATGACCCGTCGTCACAAAGAGTAAAGATATATAAGCAACGTCACCAGCTTCTGGTTTTTAGTCTGTTCCCCCCTTTTGATCATATACTGTGAATATATATTATAATTTTCACAGTCATGATCTCAGAGGAGTTTATGACCCGTCGCCACGAAGATCAAACTTTTTGACCTCCTGGAGAAAAGAAGCTCAGAAAATAATTACTGCTCAAAAGTATTTCGTTATGGATGTTCTGTAAAATAGATAACTTTGTTTTCCTTTTCTTTTTACTCTAACAATGGTATCAATCATTATATTGTAACAGATTGTCCTATTCTTACAGAAGAGGAATAAGAGATTTTTTGGCGCCATCTGTAATACCAAAGGAAATTATGGACGGAGCGTTGACAATGCAAGCACTCACCCCCAGTCAACTGATCTGGGTTTAATCCATCACCGTTCTTTAGCCCACTCTGCCACCCCAGTTCAGACATGGCCATATGCAAATCAGTCTGACCCTGTGCCTCATGGGAACAGTCCAGCCCGAACTGCCAAGCCATGCCTTCCCTGGACCGGAAACAAGTTACCGAGGACCGGTTTCTGGCATTTCAGTCGTCTTCAGCCCGGCTTGCTTGAATCCAGTGGCAAAGTGAGCAAGGGACTCACGTCTGAGCATACCCTGCCAACTTATGGCGAACAAAGAAAAACCAAAGGAAATGATGTACGGAGCGTTGACAATACTGAAGATGGCTGAAATGCACTTCAATAAATACTTTGTGCCTATTTAAATGGGAGACGAGATTGTCGACATTACAAAACTTAGTGGCATATTTACATAGACGGAGTTAAAATTGTCGCCGCTTTAACGGCTGCGACCTACAACAAAAAATGGACTTCAAAATCCTTTGTTATCTTACCAAAAGATTTTCTCAACATTGCTGTTTGCTATACAACAGTGAGAGCCACCCCCCAGAGCTATAAAATAAATGGTTGGAGTGGGCTCCAAGGCCCCCTTCCCTTCAAAATTAGAAATGGAAGGACCTCAACGACCCCCCTCAGGAACCACCACCCCCGGGACTTTGTGTATTGTCGGTGATGAATCTTCATAAAATTTTCAAAACTGGTGGGGCGCTCCGGTCCGCTCGTATCCTGAAAGTCTCGGGATGATTCGTAAAGCGGGGGCCGAGAAAAAAGGGGGTCCCAAAACGTGTTTTCCCCATACAATTTTCCATCGAAACCGTTCATCGCGGCTACAGCCCGAACTGCTGAACGGAACTACACCAAATTTGGCAAAGAGGTAGTCCTTGGTTCAGACTCGTGCCTTTTGCTTAAATGGTGTAAATCCGTTCAGTAGTTCCTGAGAAAATTACAATTAAAAGTACATATATATCTATGGCCTTGGTGGATACGTGTATCCTGTGCGCATTCTAAGCGCACCGTCCCGATCACTCGCGGAATGCTAATTGGCTGTCAAGTGGTTGTCAACAATCGAAACAAGGAAGTGTTGGCAGCCATTTTGTGTTCAAAAAGTATAAAGGGGGCAGGTAACTTTTACCCTCTTGACCTGCTTAGAGGGTCCCACGAGGGCCCCTAGGGCCCCACATTATTATTTTTTTAAACTGAGAAATGTGCGCTTGGTGCATGGATCTGCCGTAAAAAAATAAATAAAAACGAAGTGTGGGCTACTGTGCTTGTTTTAAAATCAGCTACCTGGGAGGGCCAAATCCTAAGGTCTAAAATATTACTTTTGATGGGGGTTCAGTGGGTCCCTGTAGCCCGGGGACCGCCATTCATTGGTGCTATAAAATAAATGGGTGAGGGCGCTCAAAGGTGCATCTAAGCCCCGGGGATTACCACCCTCCCGGACTTTTTATATATTGGGAGGGGGCGCCACGTGGTCTCCATTCTGGAGCAGTCAAAAGCCTTGGGGAAAGCCACCCCCAGGAGCGGCTCCTGATGCGTCTTGGGGAACCTACCCCTGGGACACTGCTGTTTGCTATGGAAGGGCGGGATTCGAGGTTCCCGCTCTGTCATAGCAAACTTGAGGACATATTATCAAGTGCCATTTCACCGCAATTTTTTTAATCAAGTCAAAAATGCGGTGAAAATTATATCACCCTACTTACTAGGCGACGCTAAGATGCATTAACGCATGTTAGCAGCCGGTTTGCTAACGGCTCGCCTCGTATCTCCAATGAGTTGCAATGTAGGCGTACCCAGTGGCAATGGAGGTCTTCTTATGACAATGTAACATGAAAGAGGGAGGTATGACAACAGCATTGTATTTACAAGACGGCCCTTGATTTGAAGACTGATAGCAAAACTCTTGCGGTTTATGTCGGATCCTAACGTCTGTTCTGAAGTAGACTTAAACATGTTTAATATGCGAGGTGAATTGATATGTTAAGTCCACAGTCTTATATTAACAAACTTTTAACTTGTGAACATGAATTATTGCTGTATTTCTCGCAATATTGGTGGCATATTTACAAGGACAGCGTTAAAATTTTTGTCGCTTTAGCGTTAGGAAAGTGATGTTAAAGCGACCATAGTGGGCTTAATAATAGACTTTTGAGAATTCATGAGAATTCCAAAAGAAGCCCAGGTGTACACCAGAATATTTTAATGCTGTCCTTGTAAATTTGCCCATTACAGACTCCTAATTTTACTGTAAAAAAAAATATCACCTACTACTAATTTTTATTCTTCCTCGGGATCCCATCGCATGGGCGTATAATCAACTTTGGGGACTGTGGCTGGATGCCCAATGTCCCCACGGTGCCAGTCAGCTCCCTGCGTCCTTCGGAAGCCACCATTACTTTTCCACACAGGGACCTGCTAATATGCAGCTCCCCATAGGGAAAAGCATTTTGCTTTGCATTTTAAAAGAGAGAGTAGGTTTGTGTGTTCTCTCTTTCAAAATGCAAACAAAGTTTGCTATGGCAGGGCAGGAGCCACGCTCTCACCCTGCCATAGCAAACAGCAGTGTTGAAAACATCTTCCGGTAAGACAACAAAAGACTTTGAAGTCTATTATCGCTGTTTTAGTTGTAGTTTGCTGCCGTTAAAGTGGAGATAATTTTAACGCTGTCCTTGTAAATATGCCCTTAAGTTTTGGAATGTCGACAATGCCTTCTCCCATTTAAATAGGCACAAAGTATTTAGTGAAGAGCACACTGTGAATCGTGAAGCAACAGTGTCTGTTTGTGATCCATAAATATTTGCCCTTTGTTAAGGGAAATTGTACATGGGTTTTGTCAGTGGCTATTCCTCGAGCCTTCTCTTGAAGTTAATTCAAAGAGTTGTGTACTTCTTTTGATCGTAAAGTACATAGTGTTCTGACGTCTCAGTTTGCTTTCCCCACTGTCATGTAGAGAGTCCTGGGTAAATATAAAGGCTTCTGTACACCCAGTACCTTTCAACCCTTCCCCCAAACTGCTTACTGCCTGTTACCATAGTAACAGTTCATGGAACACTTAACTAAGCACACAGGTCACAAGTTCACCATACAATGGTGCTAATCCAAACACCAAGTGTGCTGGACTTTTTAAAATCTTCAATAGGAACCATTAATCGCAGCTACAGACTCCGGTAAAGAGCTGGTAAAGAGTTAGCCTCAGTATTATACTTCTAGTTATAAACATCATTTCTACTTTTTAGTTTTTAAATCTTCTCCAAGCATATGATTATCACACTAAATAATAGTGAAATGTTGTCAGAAAAAGAAGACGTCTATACTTATTAAAACAAAAACAAATAAATAGAAATGTAACTTTAACATAACAGTATAATGAACAAAATGTGAGATGGACTCCAATGGTAGGAGCGTAGGTAACCTGCAAAACAAAAATGAAAAAAAGTCTTTAAAATTAAATTGCTGTGATTGGATGAGGTGAGAGATTACATCTTTATGAAAGGCAAGATCGTTTTTTCTCACATGCATACTCAGGGTAGTGCACCCTAGCCCTCCCACAGAATCACCCTCCACACGAGTGTGTAGGGTAGTGCTGCTTGTAGGCTTAGGCCTATCTTATGGTATAGATGGTATTTAAAATGAGACAGAGATGTGACTGAATGAGGTCAAAGAACACAAATTAACATAACACTTGGCAATATTGCTTATTTGCACGTGTGCAGTGTGCCTGATACATCCCACCCCTCTCATAGGCCTGCGCTAAAGATGTGTCTGTAGCAAAGTGCCTGCCGGGTCAGATCTACAGTATGGTCCAGCAGGTCTTTAAAATGATTCAGAGATAAGACAGAATTAGGTGAGAGATCACGTCATTATGCAGGACAATATCGTTTATTTGCAGGGCGTTTAATTGGAGGCATTGTGTATCTAGGCCGCTCTGCTTACCTTTTGGAAACACTGTTTTCAGCAGAGCTCACAACTTGAAGTCTGCTTTGGTTGTAATAAATTCAGCCTTGAATTATTTATGTGCAGAGTAGACAGCAGCGTCCAAAACTTGCAAAGAGAAAGAGAAACAATGTGAGAGAGAGGCAGAGAGGGAAAGAGAGAACAAATGACATTGAAAGTGTGAGAGAGAGAAAGTAATAGATGGAGCAGGAGAGGTACTGTTGATACTGGAGAAAATGTTCGTAGCTCACCTTTTTGCCTCCGGTGTGTGTCCAAGCATGTGCCGGTTCATAGTGCACCCTCATGTTTAGTGATCTGAAAGATAGTATAGAGTTAGCAACAGCAGAGTACATACAACTGCACACAAATATTTCTGTGTGATGCCTTTGGAAACTTAGGATACTGTATTACATCAACTTCCACTGCAAGGAGGTGTCTGTGCGCTCTTTTTCTCCCAGAGTACTATACCCATGCCCTCCCACTGTATAGCGTGAGTTCTCATTACTGCGTACCCAGACTGTTGCGCCCCATTGACTCCCAGTGTCCGGAGGTGAGTGCCCTTTCTTGTGCACCCAGACTGTTGCAATCTATCCACTCCCACTGCCCGGAGGTAAATGTACATTCATACGCAGTCAACTTGCTGCACACTATCCAGTCTCTCCACCCATAGGTGACTGCTCGTTGCTTCCGAAACAAGCTTCTTTGCTCAGCTTGTGCCAGTGGTGTGATTCAAAGAGGGTCCCCCATGTGTCAAAGCAGCCTTCTTATCCGTGGTTACGCTGGCCACGCATCATCGCAGAATCCTCAAACATTGAGCTTTGGAGGTGTTGGGGGAAACGCCAATTTGTGAAACACAACCTGTTAGATAAAGAGGAAGACAAGATTGTGCGTCATTTCTTCATCAAAGGAGAGAGGAAGTGAGAGAGTGACTGAAAAGAATATTTGCAGCTCACCTTTCTGTCACCGGTGTGTCTTCCACCACGTGCCGAAACATAGTGCACCTTAAAGCTCTACATCTAAAAGAGAGTAAAAGAAAGATGTTATGATTGGTAATTGTTACATTCTTAATGTGGAGTGGAATAACATTGCCCTTTCACACACCTTCCCTCCCGCATTAAAAATACAACTATGTGTACAGTTCCAACTTGTTTAATGGGCTTCGATTTATGAAGAATTAGTAGAGTAGTAATGTTTTCCATCTTGTTATAGAAAACAAGTGGTGCGCAGTGATCCACATGGTTTCAATCATCACAAGCGATGGTCTTTTGACCGACTATAAAAACTTTCCTGCTATAGGAAAAACAAATACAAATGCTATAGGATATGGTATATAGGACTGCGTACGCCTAAATCGCTGCGTCGCCTTTTTGTATCCAATCTGCTACACCCCATCTACTCCCACCACTGCGCACCCAGGCCTCACTGCTCACCTTTTCGCAGACAGGGTACGTTTTACATCATGCAGTCCTGCTCTGCCACCAAGAAGTCTCACATTTGGTGCTGAGTCTTGATATCACTATGGCAAAGGATATACTTGTGCACCTATCTTCATCGCAGGTTCCTCGCACACTCAGTCCTTGCGGTACCACTAACTCAGTGACCAAAGAGGCCACGCACATGGTGGTGGGCCCCCTGTTTGGTAGTTCGGGCCTACCGGCGGCATCCAAACCATTAGGCTGGCCATCACAGTGCTTGCGATGGGTGCAACTCTAAAATGGCATAGAGCAAGTGCGCCCCATCTTTTTTATTGGTAGGGTTCACGTGGGTTCACGTGTGTTGTGACGCATGTGCTGGAGGGGTGTGGTGTGGCTGTATATCAGCCTTGAGGGAGTGTGAGGGAGTGTGTATGTGCCGTTCTGACAACTAGCCCGGAAAAAGGCCTGTTGTGGAATATCCGTGGTATGAGAAGTGTTATAAAACATTGGCCAACCATGTGTGGATATTACATTGGAATTAAAGAACTAATACAACTCAAAATATGCAGTAAAATGGATTTATTAGCAAAAAGAATTGAAAAAAGGAAAACAAATATGTGCAACTTTCAACGATTATAGCTGTGCGTCTGGATTTGGGGTGCATTGACGCCCCATCTACTTTATTGTTCTGACAACTAGACCTGGAACTAAGAAATCACTACAATGGAATCTGGGCCATGTAGCGTTGTTGTGTTTTCCTGGAAGCGTAAGCGGAGTGGGCTGGACTGATGTATGGCAGTGCTGCGCGAGGCTGTGAACGATGACTCCGGAGCTAAGGGCGTGGTTCTGTTGTGAGCTATATGAGAAATAAACTGATTCGGGTGTCTGTGTTGTAGTGCTGCCATCACCCGGGTCTTACACGTAAATTTGTCATTATGTCTGTAAATTCCCACAACATGGCCAACATGGAAGGTACGGGGACTCACTAATTATACGTTCATCCATAGTTGCACACATAAAAGATGTTGGACATGACGCATTTCTGCGAATATGAATGTTTGTTGTACATTCAGTGGAGTGTTGTAGCTGTAGTAATACAGGGCTATGAAAGCTTTAGATTGCAGTTTTTGGCACATGAAGGGCAGCTAATATATATACTTATATGGTCATTCGGGTATACTGTCGAACTTGGTGCTGGAAATCAGTGTTCGAGGCTTGGAGTCGCGTCCACATCCTGTTATTGTAGATAAATGACGTAATCTACGCGTGCCTGAAAATGTACTGTAAATACTGTGCTCATGTAAATTGCTGATATAGTTTTTGGTCAAGTTTGCGCTACATAAATATGCAAAAAAAAAATCGAGCAATAGCACACACTTATAAATTTACTATACACTTTGTTTGCAGTATTCTAATGATCCAGTTTGTACATTCGTATTTGTAGAATGAGCAAGAGAAAGTTATGCAATCAAAGTTTTTGGTACTGGCAGAGGTAAGATGGTTGCATACGCTAATTACAGC
Source organism: Lissotriton helveticus (assembly GCF_964261635.1). Taxonomy (NCBI): domain Eukaryota; kingdom Metazoa; phylum Chordata; class Amphibia; order Caudata; family Salamandridae; genus Lissotriton; species Lissotriton helveticus. The sequence continues at coordinate 1,132,865,612 of NC_136069.1, read as the reverse complement.
ACAATATAATGTGGTAGGGTGCAGGAGCAGCATTTTACAAAGATAATAAATTCACAGACAGAGATAAATAGCTGAAGTGGGTGTGGGCACGTGTGCTCGACTTCGTTTTATTACGTTGCCGTTGGTAACAAACAGAATAGTAATCATGATATCATACACGTATATTCAATCGTAAACGGTTTATGACTGCTGCTCAAAGGTAGGAGTACTATATGTGAAATAATACACAGAAGATTCTATCGTAAAGGGTTCATGAGTTATGATGCACTGAGGTAGGAGCGGTTTGTGTGGAGCCTGCGATGATGCATGGTACAGGTAGACCTCACAGGTAAGAATGTCTTTTGACTACTGATTTTTACCTTAATAAGGCCACGTGGTGATTATTTATGGTGTACTGAGCTAGTGGTACGTCTATTGTTTAGCGTGTGCTCACCCTGCGAGGATGCGTAGTCTGAACAGGTTACACTCAAAGCATTGACTGTTGCATACTGGACTGCATGAACTTTGACAGAAAAAAACGACCATCGATGGTTATCAATTGCTCTGCAAACTAGGTCTACTGATTGCTCCCCATAACAAGTTAAACGATTGCACTTCACGCATTGCATCCTAACTTTCTCAAAATGGGGACCTATGTCTGGTGGCGATTTTTAAGGTCATGCCCCAGAGGTACTTGGTATTGCCGGTGGTGGAGGTACATTTTGGCGCAGTCTTCTACATTCTTTGTGAGCATAGTTCACAGGATGCAGGGATTGAAGGTGCTTGTGCCTACTAGCAGTGCCACAGGAGTATTTTTTGTCTCTACCTTAAATAAATTGAGGCTGAATTCAATGCTGTCTGTAGTATAGATCCAAAGCTGAATTTAAGTTGTGAACCCTACTGTCTGCAGTGTACATGGAAGGCAGTAGTTCGCACAGTTATAGAAGAAGGCTTTTTTTCACTTATTTTAACAAAATCTGAATACATACAGTATGATTGTCTCTGCATTAAGTAAATCAAGGCTGAATTCCCTACTGTCTGTAGTGTAGATGCAAAGCTGAATTCAAGTTGTAAACCCTGCTGTCCGCAGTGTAGATCTTAGGCTGGATTGCATCATGTGTAATCACAATTGAAATAACAGATGAAACATGTATGGAATACATTGTCGAAATATGTATGTTTCAGGGACATTATAGTTCAAATTGTGACCTGTGCTGTCCGCAGCGTAGACTGTCAATAAGTGTGCCTTTGCACTTGCTGCGTGAATTTTATTATTCAACTAAATCTATAAGTGATATAAAAGAAGTTTTTGAAGGAAGCATACTGAAGGGATATTGTATAGGTTTGATAGGTGTTATACTTAGTTTGGTTTGCATTGAGTTAGTGGCACCTGAAATAACAAGGTTCTGTGGAGCCTGCGAAGATGCGTGGTCTGGGCAGGCCGTACTGATAGTAATGTTTTTGTCTTGTGAATTCTACCTTAGTAAACCACGTGGCGATGATTTTTGGTGCACTGAGTTACTAGCACTTTTGGCATTTAGCGTGCACGTACATTGGGATGATGAGTGGTCGGGGGCACAGTAATTGGAGTAATGTCTTTTGTCGATTGAAGTCTGCATGAATTCCATTTGAAAGTGATAGTATGCCTCATTGCTGACATAAAACTGTTCACTCTTCTTTGCGATGATGTATGGTGCACTGAATTAGCAGTATCTTTGGCGCTGAGCTTGTAAGTACCCTGCTATAATGCGTGGTCCAGGGGGCCGTATTCAAACCAGTGTCTTTTGTCTGTTGATTTCTGCGTGAATTCGGCCACGTGGCGATGAATTATGGTGCACTGAGTTAGTAGTACCTTTGGTACTGAGCGTGTACGTAACCTGCGATGATGCGTGGCCCGGGCAGGACGCACTGGGAGCAATGTTTTTTGCCTAGTGAATTCTGCCTTAATAAGGCCACGGGGAGATGACTTGTGGTGCAATGAGTTAGTGGTACCTGAACAACTCAGCGTGGGCGCACCCTTCAATGATTTGTGGTTCGGGCGGGTCGCACTGGTACAATGTTTCTTGCCTACTGGAATGCGTCATGTGTAATCGCCATTCCACCTGAATTGTGAGCCCTCACAATGGAGATCGAAGGCAGTAATCAGCACAGACATCAAGAAATTCTTGTTGCCGTATCCTTTAATAAAATCTGAGGACATAAAGTACAATTATCGCTACCTTAAAAAAATCAAGGCTAAACTTCATGCTGTCAGTAGTATAGATCCAAAGCTGAATTCACGTTGTTAACCCTGCTGTCTGCACTGTAGATCGAAGGCAGTAGTCAGCATAGATATCGACATATAATTTTGTCACTTATTTTATCAAAATTTGAACGCATGCAATACAATTGTCTCGGAATTAAATAAATCAAGGCTGAATTCCCTACTGTCCCTAGTGTAGATGCAAAGATGAATTCAAGTTGTGAACCCTGCTGTCCGCAGTGTAGATCTAAGGCAATAGTCGACACAAACATCGAGGAATGCTTTTGTCACATTCTTTAACAAAATCTGAGGACTGAGTACAATTGTCTCTGCCTTAAATAAATCAAGACTGAATTCAATGTTGTCTGTAGTGCTGATGCGAAACTGGTATCAAGTTGTAAACTCTACCCACCGCACTATAGATCGAAGGCAGTAGTCAGCACAGATATCAAAGAAGAATTTTTGTCACTTATTTTAACAAAGTCTGAGGACATAGAGTACAATTGTCTCTGTCTTACATAAATCAAGGCTAACTTCAATGCTGTCCGTAGTGTAGATCCAAAGCTGAATTCAGGTTGTGAACCCTGCTGTTCGTAATGTAGATCGAAGGCAGTAGTCGATACAGACATAAGTCTGTGGTGCTGTGGCACTGAGTTCGCAATGGGCCTGTATCGTGAAGGCACGTGGTCATGGCGGTAGCTAAGTTGCAGAGTGAGGACCTTCGCTGTGGCAGAGTCTTTTCTCTTTGCAGAAGTGAACCACGCCCAAGGCGTAGGCTAATTATTTATACTCTTACGCTGGAGTTGAGTTTGTTAGACCAGCCCATTCCGCTTCTGCTTCAAGGGGGGGAGACAACACAGCTACATGACCAAGATATTCCTCAGAGTCTGAGGTAATATGGTTGCACCCACTGTGCAGTACACTACACGTATCAATAGTATATCTACACACAGAAAAGTTTTTGTTTTGTATAGTGAGTTGTGTATAGCATATCACCAGTAGTGTTAGCATTGTGTACATTATTTTTGATGTGCAAGTTCCTTCCCTTATACATAGTTGATTGCCACATCTCTGAACATTGAGCTAGTGTGCTGTTGAGGGGATATATTATTTTGGGAAGGTCCGTTGTCCTGTTTTGAGCTGCCTGTGAGGTAGTAGAGGGGGAGGGGTCAGGAGGGGTGGTTGTAGTGTTGGTGGTGCTAGGTGTTGTGATTTTGTTGGGTGTTGGAAGTGCATAATTAGTACCTCTATTACATATTTGTCTTTAGATATGGGTGTGAGTTGGATGTAATTCACACAGTACATAGTCAACGTCCTTACACTAGTTAAATGTTGATATTAATTTGTTAGTGGTAAATGGAACTATCGCCTATTTTTTTAGGTAGCATTGTAAATTTGGTTTGTTGTTGAAAGTATGGGAAGTGGTGTTTTTTTCCTACGAGAACGCCTAGTTTGTATATTATTAGCGTTAGTTGTGGTTCTGGTTTGTGGCGATTTTCTTGGAGGAAGGAATATGTTGAAGAGTGGTAATATTTGCAGGTTTTACTACGTTGAGAACAGGATGATAATTAAAAAAGATAGAAAAAACAGATATGCTTAATGAACATTATAATTAGGAATTATCATTTAAAAAACCTTTGAAATTCACTGAAAAAAACATAGGTTTCAGCCAGGTTATAGATAGGAATTAGCATTTAAAAAACCATACAAATTCACTGAAAAACCATATGTTTCAGGGGTGCTACAGTTAGCTGGACATTTCACTCATACAAAACCATTGAAATTCCTCCGTTATAGTTAGTTGTACTAACTGTAACTCTCGCACCCGCAATCCACTGGTGATGATGTCACATATTACATCATTCATGACATGGTCAGTGACATGACTGTTGACATCACTGATGACATCTCAAATTACATCACTGATGACATCACTGATGACATCATCCAACTGACAATCAGATACACCTCATCATACACTAGTATAACCTTTCATCACTCACTGTAAAATACAGAGTACGATATTTGAATCCATTAATACACCAATACAATTTTCTAAAAACTCACTCAGTGATTCCTAGATCTACACACACATCTAAACACTTGCCTATAGATTCACTCAGGAGGCGTTACTCTTACATGCATCCACTGGCCGTGTTCCGGAGCTGCTGGGGACACTTCTGCTGAGCCCGCTGTTTCCCCGCGTGTGTTCCTGAGCTGCAGGGGGCATTTCTGCGGAGCCTGTTGTTTCCCCACCTGTCCCGTCGCCCAGCATCGTCACAGCCGGTCTCCCCTGCCGCCGCAGCTCTTTTCCATCAGAGCCCGGCCGCAGTGGGGAGGAGACCGTGAGTGCGAGGGACTACGAGGTCCAAGAGCCCTTGCGGCCAGAAGCCGCCACCATGAAATCCGCGCCAGGAGGCACAAAAATTAAAGGTCAACTCCCCCCGTCGCGGGATCGTGCGCGCCGGGTTAAGCCCGGGACAAGAGCGGGACCATCTGTGGCCGTCCGGGGCTGAACGTGGCTGGCCTAGGCCAGACCCTTTGATTTTTTAACCCCTGGATTATCTACAGACCCGATGTGAGAAGTGGGACTGCCACTAATGTTTGCTCGGCAGGGGTGATAATACTCTGTGTATGCCCCTTCTTTTCTCTATCATTATTGTATCGTGAACTGTTTTTGAAGTATCTGGGGTCACATTTAAAAAAAAACATTTTTTTTAGTTTATTTCCATATTTTATATACTAAGTATCTGCTTACTTAGGGATTCCTTATAGCCTTGTGCACACTGTAAATATGTCGAAGCGCAATGGAAATAAAACTCCTCTGGAGTTGGCTAGCGCGACGCTGGACAACTACTTGGTAAAGGCAGTTAAAAAAATCAACACAGAAATCGATAAAACTGAGCGGCGGTTATCGTTGGGTCTGGGTAACTTGCCAGCTACACCCCAGACTCCCCTAGTAGATAAACCGTTAGATAACAGTAGGGAATCTACTGAGTCAGCTAGTAGTACCCCCGAAGTACCAGACCAAGTGCCAGCTATACTCGCCCCATTGGTTGATATCACTAACAGCCCCTTACAGAGGCCCTCACCTCCTAGAACTAGAAGAGGCTGCAGGAAAACCCAAACTAAACGCAGGGGCTATAACAATAAAAAACAAGTTAAATAATGACGAATCAGAGTTAATGACGAATCAGAGCATAGTTAAAATCAATGTGGATCAGTTAGAACAATTAATATGTACTGTGAGCGCCAAAATTGAGAAACTGATTAAACCTCTCTCAGAAAAATTAGATGTAATTTCCAATGAGGTTTTCAGGATAGGGGAGCATTTATCTGCCCATATTGAATCTGTGAAGAGACCCATGGATGAGGGTGAAGGTTATAGGGCGAGTAATGTTGCCACTGGTATAATGAACCCAGCCGTTGATAGCAGCAGGGGGAAGAATGCGAAAGAGCCAGCAAAGTCTAATCCCCAATTAATTGCATCTCAGAAGCAACGGGTAACAGTGGAATCTGAGAGTAGTACATCAAGGAAAGAAGTCAAGAGAAGTCATAACATTAACTTACCCCCGGATTGCGCCCCATATGTGGTCCTTTTAACAAACGTGCTACCATGTGAACAACATTCGAGCCCGACCGGACAAGAATTGCATGATTCCCTTAAAAATAAAACTGTTTTTTGGCTTAATATCCAATGTGGGTTCCCAATGCACTACTCAGATCAGATTCTTACTACTAGGAGGGTGAACTGGATTGGCAATTCCCGAAAGAATAGTAGATGTGATTGCGTTATCATTAATTTTAAACATCCCCAACATGCAGCAACCACCTTGTTAAGAGCTGCTTCCTTGCCCTACTGTGAGAAAGATATCTGCCCACGCCCTTTGGGCTTCTTTTATAGCCACATTATGAATGGCCCTGGTAGTATACTAAGAGAAGGCCAGCCTAGCCCTAACAGAGATACTAATTTAGGCCCCGTATTTGAGGTTCCTGTGTTAAATCGTTATCAGGCATTAAGTTCTTTAGATACTATTGATTGACTTACCCAAGCTGGCTGTCCCAATCTTGATGGGAACACAGTCTGTAAGGTTGATGAAATTGGAAAAAAACTTGTGTCCCCCTATATATCATCTAAGATTCATCTGAGAGCTGTAGCTGACGCCAGGCAAGTGTTAAATGTTGATCGAAATGTTGATTCAAATATGGGGGATGTTCAATAGGAAAAGCATATTTCAGGTAGTATTGGGGCTAGGGGAAAAAGTGGCTTAACGATTATTAGTTGGAACATCGCTGGGTTAAAATCTAAGGGTGATGTTCTTGGCTGGTTGAATTTGATCAACCTCTATGACATTGTCTGTTTCCAGGAAACGTGGTGCATGGACCTTGTCAATTATGAGGGATATGTATCATATAACCTACAAGCCCAGCGTTCTTCATCAGGCAGGGCCAAAGATGGATTGTTAATCTTAACCTCTATCAAACTGCCTATAAATGTTAAAAGGTATTTGTGTATAGGTGAGCACATACAGATTCTTTGGTTGCATGAGAAACATGGCCGTAATGTTATTCTTCTTAATTTTTATAATAATATTTTTGATAACACTAGCATGCAAGTTGTTAAGGACCTGGCTGTTGCTATTGAGAATTTAATTTCAGAATCAAACGTTTTTTTTATTTCATTTGGGTAGGTGATTTTAATATCCCGGTCTGTGAAATGTCAACCCAAAAAGTTTGTGGAGTTCTAAATAGCGCGGGAGAGGATGACATCAATTCTCGCCATACTAGTTATGGAGAAATACTTAATAAATTTATGGGGGATCATGACTTGGAAATTTTAAACTACGCTAAAGATGAAAATGGTCAGATTGTTCCTACGTTTAAGACCAGGCACGCTAGCTCAATCATAGACCACATAATAGTTTCTTCCAATATTGTCCACCATTGTCAGGCACCTAGGATAGAAGTCTCCACGCTGAGTGACCACAACTGTATCATAATAGAAACTACCATCTGGGGTGGTTGCCCTGTCTGTCCAGGGCGATCAATAACGAACATTGAACCCCATAGACCTAACGGAGTAAGATTAAGATGGAGAGGGGAAAAATCTGATGAAACATTGAGCACCATTGTTAAAGAGTGCCTAGCAGATATTACCCTTATCTTAAATAACAATGAGCAAGACCGGGTTTTAGATGTTTTTAACGGTATTAACAAATGTATAGATGCTAGATTCACCAGGACAGATAGACCACTATCTAAACATGGCCCGGGTTGGTTTGACCATACCCGCACCTCACTTTTAACGGAATTAAAGCTCGCATTGACGTCAAATCCTAGGGACACTAACTTAATTATTAAGTTGAGATCAGAGTATAAATTTGCTCTAAAACGAAGGAAGGGAGAGTTGCAGCAGCAGGCATGAGAATTGTTAAATTTAGCCGCTGAACCGTCCAACTGTACCCTTTTCTGAGCAACGGTTAACTCACCTTTCCTGAAGGAAGATTTTATCCCGGAACTGACTTCTAATGTCTCTAGTGAGGAGTGGGTTTCCCATTTTTCTATGATTTTTGAATCTGATAATAACTGTGTAGCTTCGTCAAGGAACTTGCCGATTGTGCCTCTTGATATTACTGTTTCTGAGGTTGAAGTAGGTATCTGTGCTAGCAAGGGGGGAAGGCCCAGGGGCCAGAAGGGGTTCCAATTGATGTTTATAAAGCTTCACCTGAGCTTTGGAGCCCCATCTTAGCCATTGTTTTTAATGCAGCTGTCTGTACTGAGGCACCCTTGTCTTGGGGTGAGTCTATTATAATCCCAATACATAAAAAGGGCAATAGGTCCGATGTTAAAAATTATCGCCCTATCTCCCTCCTAGACTCCTCAGTAAAGATCATGAGTAGAGTATTGTTGGTTAGATTGGACGAATGGGTAGAAAGTGAGGAGATTTTGGCGGAGAGCCAGTACGGATTCTGGAAAGGGCGGGGTACCCTCGACCAGTGAATTAATCTGGAATTACTGACCGGGAAGTACACCCAGGCCAAATATGGTTCGCTTTATCTCTGCTTTGCAGATCTATCTGGTGGACCACTCGATTTTATGGCCAATTCTGTTACAGCTTGGGGCCCTGGAGGCTATTATCTTTTTTCTAGCCAGATTATATGAAAGATTACTAACAAGTGTTCGATATGGAGTAAAGGGAGAATGTACCCCCAAATTCAGCGTTAATAGAGGTATTAGACAAGGCTGTGTCCTTGCCCCCCTGCTTTTTACGTTATTTATTAATGAAATTGATGCAGTTTTAAAAACCAATAAAGCTGATACCCTCCCGGTCAACGGGGTTACAGTAACGGTGTTGTTATATGCGGACGACGCCGTGTTGATATCGAGAACCCCCATCGGCTTACAACGTATGTTGGACAGATTTTCTGCCGTTATTAAGGACAGGAAACTTGTCATCAATAAAGGAAAAACACATACCATGACTTATGGGGCAAAAAAGAAAGTTTTAAATTCCTTTTTTATAGACGGCCAAAAAGTGCAACATGTGGATACATTTTGTTATCTGGGAATTACTTTTTCAAAAGATAGAAACTGGTCTAATGAATTTGCTAATGTTCGTAACAAAATGGCTAAAAATGCTCCCGGGGTTTTTAGATTTGCAGCTAAGATTGGAGACAGACGTACCAGGGATATGCCTCAGATTTATCAAGCTAGATGTGTTTCAATAGCAATGTATGGGGCGGGTGTATGGGGATACTGTTGTGATTATAGTCTGCAGAAGGAGGAAAATCGTTTTTTGAAAAAGCTCCTGTTTACCCACATCCGCACCCACCGAGCTGATCCATAAAGAACTGAGGATAAACTACCTGATGGATCTGTTATCCCTGAGGCCTCTTATGGTTTGGCATTCAATCTGGCTAAAGGAGGAGACAGCTTTTAATAGATCTGTCATAAAGGGCTGTCTCGCCCTGGACCATTATTCTAAAATACCATGGTTGGAATATATTGTGAATTGTTTTTTTAGAAATTTTCAATATTAATATCTTGTCCGACCCTGGTGCTGCTACTGCAATTCCCAAAAGTGAGCTGAAGCTAACTTTTTTAGCATATAGAATGAGGAAGCGATCGATAAAGACTGGGGCTCTGCCGCCCACTAAGTTTTATAATAGCCACATTGTTTATGAAGGATTCCCCCTGTTTTTATCTATGGTAACTAGATCTTCCCACAGATTTGTATTGATTAGACTCAGGTTCGGGTTGGTGCTCCATTTAGTAGCATGGCCACACCTTAAAACTTTCCCGACCGGACCTTGCCCATGTGATGGCCTATCAAAACAGAGCACCTTGCACTTTTTATTGGTATGTAAACTGTATAAGGGTTTTCGTATTGCCTATCTAAAACCTCTTTTTATCAAATATGGCCTTCAATCAATTAATGATGCTATGGAATTTATTTTTAACATGCAATCTGCAGAAATTTGTTTTTTTACTGCTACCTTTTTAAACCAATCAATTAAAGACAGGAAAAGTATGCTGTTTTAGATTTTATGTCAGTATTTTTTGTGATAAATCTGCAATATTGATTTTCTATGTGTTGTCAATGTGCTTTTATGGTCATTTTTTATGCACCGAATAAAGCTTTATGAAACTGAATCCATCGACACAGCAATACAAGTATCTAAAAACCCACTCAGTGATTCCTAGATCTACACACACATCTAATCAATTACCTATAGATTCACTCATGCATGTTGTCAATGATTACTAGAACACTATCAAATATAGTTATACACCTATATTGACATTACACACCAGCACACGTCCTATTCAGTTATGCAGTGATCCTACTCGCTTTTGCAAACAATGTATCATAATTACATTTTTTCAGCTACACACTTATACAAATAGCACTTCATTTATTCATATAGATAGTAACTCATACTTAGTGTGTTATGAAATCACTCTTACAAGTATACAGTTATCTATACAGTCACTCATGCAATTAATGAGACTTATGTATACCTATTTGTATACAACAACTGTCACATACACTGTCTTTTATTTTTTCTACTTTGTTGGATATGTACCATTGAGAAATATATTTGCTCATCCCCACACCCATAAAGATATTCAATCAACCAAACAACTATTATAACACGTAGTCTTAACGTCATATATCTACTGAATTAACTATTCACATATCTTTGGGCAGTCACAGATCCCTCACCGAACCACACACACATTCACTCTCCCATACAAATAGTCAGGTAACTAATCAATAACTAATATAGACTTTCACATAGCTAGTAACTAACTGGTGCAGCAGTTTACACAACAACTGACAATGTAATACAGATATTAACACAATTTAGTCCCTATCCAATATATTTAGTGAGAGACTATAAATTAGTCAAGTAAACAGTCAATCGCACTGCTACTAAATGCTCCCTCAAGATAGGTATATATCCACTGATTCTTAAATGCAGGTTTCTATATATATAATACATATTTAAATAACAAACCAAACCACATTCACTGAATGATGTCATTAGTGATATCATCAGTGATGCCATTTGAGATGTCATCTGTGATGTCATCAGTCATGTCACTGACCATGACATGAATGATGTAATATGTGACATCATCACCAGTAGAATGCGGGCACGAGAGTTACAGTTAGTACAACTAACTATAATGGAGGAATTTCAATGGTTTTGTATGAGTAAAATGTCCAGGTAACTATAATACCCCTGAATATATCTATCTATATATATATATATATATATATATATATATATATATATATATGCATGCTACCTTCTGACGATTGCCAGTTGGTAGTTAAAGTTAGGACCTAGTTTCCATTGGAAAAGCATTTTTTGACCTTCCTATATCTTTTGCCTTGTTTGGCGAACCTTCATGAAAACATCCATAACAAGTGTGCTGGCCATTCTAGTTGTGCATGGAAAGCTTCAGGGTGATCCGCAAGTGGAAGATGAGAAAAAGGGGTGGGGATCAAAAAATGTGTGTTTACCCTGTTAATTCGAATAGGAATTTTTGTCAAAACTACTACCTGAACTGCTGAATGAATTTACACACAATTTGACAGAAAGTTATCTGTTTGCCCAGAGAGCGACCTTTTTCTGAATAGGTATAAATCTGTTCTGTAGCTTTTGGGATACTAAAAGAAACCAACATTTTTATATATAGGGAAGCATATCCTTTGCAATGCTTACAGGGAGCTTCGTGAACCATTGTGCCAGGAGAATTACTCTGATTCGCGGCCACACACTGTGTAGAAAGTTGTGGCTGCCATTTTATAAACCAGGACCGTTTTCCGGGAGATTAAAATAAAGATTGGAGACTATAGAAGGGAACATTTGCCCAGACAATGCTAACATTTCAAAATGACATAACAATTAAGTAAAACTGTCACAAAATGTGCCGCATTAAGTGGCATAATTCGTGTGTTCTTAATGAATAATTCAGTTAACTTTGCTGCATATTTTGCACCTCCCCTCCAGCATAATTCCAGTGACCCTGCCTGTATCCCTGTGAGATTTTCACATTGTTCACTTTTACAAAATCATGTCTTTTGGCAGTCAGAGAAAGAAAAATAAACAACATCTCCATGTTAAAAAGAAACAGCAGCTTTTTTCAAAAGACACACCTGACATTCAAACACTGTCGTTGAACATGCAGAAAATATAACAAGATGACAAAAGGCCTGATTTAGATCTTGGCGTATCCAGTCCCACCATGACTTTTTCAGCAGTCTTCCCACCCGCCAGCTTGGCAGTCCACCCACCTTATTTAGATGTTGGTGATTGCATAGACGGAAGACTGCCTTGGTCCCACCAGGAAATCTCAACCACATTGACAGCAGGATAAGCAAAAGAGACTTTTGGTTGACAATACAGCCACTTTGTCCACCTGGCCAATCATGCTGTGCCTTCCTGCCTCAGCAACTGTGGCGAGGAAACCTCCATACCAGAGTTGGCAGAATGTAATGCATATAAGGCACAGACTCACCTTCCCACTTTTTGTGCCACCATTGACCCAATCCTACAAGTCCTGCCTCTGCTACTGCTGGCTCATCACAATGCAAATCAACACCGTCTATGCTAAAACAGAAGGTAACCTCCCCAATTACTTGTTACCTTTTCACTTGGCTGGTCACATTTGCTCAGGACCCATGCATATTTAATCACTCACACAAGCAATAGCATACCAATGTGCAATCCAAATGTCTCTAATGTAGATGTTTATGAAATTGAAAGTAACACACCTGTATAACCACATTGTGATCGTAAATGTTGTGCCAGCTGCCTTCCAAAAAATGTACTCTTGCACAAAAAGGATAATAAATAAAAAATCTAAAATTCACAATACATGTGTATTTAAACGCAGAAAATGAATATTCTCACAATAAAAACATATGCATTATACATCATTGGGATAAGTGCAATGTAACATCATGTAAAAGTTGCACTAGACAAGCAGTAACCTTCACCTCATAGATTAGCCAGAAAATCAGTGGCAGTCCCAAATTTGAAGCACTCTACATAATCATCCATGTAACATTTCCCATTGTCTTGTGCAAGTCCAACATTTTAAACACTTTCAATTTGCACATGATAATACAAGGTGCAATGCATATGTGAACATACAAACACAATGCTACTTGGGAGGCGGTGGCTTGGGTTTGGATTTGGGAGGGGTGGTCTTGGGTTTGGGAAGGCTGGTCTTTGTTTTCAGACGGGGCTTTGCTTTTTTGGGGTATCTTGGGAGGTAGTAGGGGGTGGTTTCTGTCTTTTTAGTGGTGATTTGGGATGTAGAAGGGTTGAGGGTGAAAGAGATAGGTGTGCATTTGGGTGGGGTAGGTTTGGGTTTGGCAGAGGTCAGGGCGTGGGCAAACGTAAGACGTTCAGGGGGAAAATGGGTAGGATGTTCGGAAGGGAGTTAGGATTGGGAGGAAGAGGGAATGGAAGTGTCTGTTGTGAATGTGCCTGTTGAGGGTGCAGGTGTATTTGCGTTTGGTGTAGGTCATACACGTTTGGGTGTGTGTTGCTTTGTTGGTGTGTGTTGTTTGGGTAAGTGTGGGCAGTTCTGTTTTGTGGGTGTGTGTGCTGTAAAGGTGCTTGTGGTGCCTGTGGCTGTGGTGGTGGTGCGGTATCTTGGGGTGTGCTTGTGGTAGTGCATGTGAGGGAGATGGTGGGTGCTGTGTCTGGGCTGTGCTTGTGGCAGTGCATGTGAATGTGGTGGTGGGTGCAGTGTTTTGGGGGTGTGCTTGTGGATGTGGCTGTGGTGGTGGCTGCAGTGTCTGGGGTGTGCTGGTGGTGGTGGTGCTGGTAGTGCATGTGTGTGTGGTGATGAATACAGTGTTTGAAGGTGTGCTTGTGGTGATGGATATGGCTGTGTGTGGTGTTTGGTGCATTGTCGGGGGTGCTGGTAGTAGTGCATGTGAGTGCGGAAGTGGCAGCGGTGTCTGTGGTTGTGCTGGTGTCTGCCTGCTTGGATGCGCCCCTGTGTTTTTTGTGGTGTTATGGTTCCTTTGTGGGTGGGCTGCTAGTGTCAGTGTGAGTGGTTGCATGTAAAGGTGTGGGTGTGCTTGTGACAGGTCTGGGAATAGGGACTTTGGAGAAGGACAGGGCAGGAGGTGGGGCACAAGGTTGGAATATGTGGCGGCTGCGGTCAATGAGGAGGCTATACCTTGAAAAGGTCTCTGTAGGCCAGATATAGCACTGTGAATGCCTTTCAGGTAGGTTATTATGTGTTGCAATTGGCAGTCAAGCCTCTGGATGGCATTCAGTGGCACAGTCTGGCCTACAGAGATGTTCCTGAGAAAGTCATTAGTCTCCTCACTCAGTGCAGCCACGGTGACAGAGGCTGGTACCTGGTGCAAAGGAGAAGCTACCCCTTTTATGGAGTGTGGCCAACTGGGAAGGAGCAAGAGGGAGGGTATACATGGTACTCTGGGTGGGAGACACGGATGCAGGTGTAACATGAGCAGTAGGGTTTGCTAACACTAGGGAGTGCTCGCTGGAGTAGACCTCAGAAGAAGATGTTGAGTTGCTGGTGTCCTCCATTGCACACCTCTTGCCCTCCATGCAACTGGCTCATTCAGTGTCATCGGTGTCCATGCCATAATCACAGGGGCCAGCTGTTTCCCCACTTATGTTGGCAATTTCTCCTTCACCTGCCCCAGATGATGCCAAAATAACATATAGAATAGTGCCATTGGATCTGTGTAAACAGAACTGATCATTAACTTTGATCACAAAAAGTTCCCAAGTTTTCAGATTTCACCTGTTTCAAGTCTCTCAAACTTTGGTTCTACATTAACATAAGCTCATGCATGCATGTAGCTTTTTCAGAAACCATTTGGTCACAATTATGTCATTCCCCATGATTGCCCATATATCATGCATGATCTTGTCTCTTATCAATTATTATGTCTCTCCAGGAACTGTTTCACACCTCTGAATGGCTGGCCTTTATTGTTTAGAATAGTGAACTGATGTCACCAAAAAGGATATCAACCAAAAATAACTTTCTACCGTGAGTTCATTATGCCCTAAGATCTGTGCATATTCTATTCTCAATAAGTAAAATATAAATGCATGTGTGTCAACAAATACTGCAATGATATACCAATATTAGCATAAACTGAAATCAGGTTACCTTTGTTTGGGCATTTCACCATGGTAACACTTATTTAGAATCACTAAAGTATATGTCAATTATCAAAAATCATAAATGAATTCTATGCTGAAGTAGCTTAGCAATTTATCCCATACTATGTAGATCCTATGATGTTGATGAGCATCAGAAACAAATATTTTCGTGGATTGACAAATTACTTTTACAGCATAAGTTAATACATAGGGGGTCATTACTATGGCGGGCGGCTCGCCACCGCCCAATGGCGGAGGCTATCCGCCCGCCAAAATATACCGCCTGCATGCCATATACCCCCAGCCATATTATGATGGCGGAGGTACCCAGAAAGTCTGTCTGCCGTTTTTACACCTGCAGATTTGTCAATCTGCGGAAAAAGGACACAATATGGTGGCAGGCGACAATGCCGCCTTGGAAAGGCATTCAATCTTTGCAATTGGGGGCCCATTGTGGGCCCCCATGGTGTTGGCGGTGCCCATGGGGGGTACCTATGGCACCCCCTCCATTTGCATGAACAGCGCGTTGCCTGACACCTTGTGCATGCAAATTCACAAGATACATATTGTGCACTGCAGCAGCGGCTGCTGACAGCACCGCCTGCCACAATGCATAATATGCTGGATGTGACCGCCAGTGTGGTGGTCCCGTCCTATTCTGCATGGTGGGACCGCCGCACCCCTGGTGGGCAGTCCCGATTAATGTTACGGTGGTGGGCGGATTATGTCCACCCACCATTGTAATAAGCCGCATAGCTTTTGAAACATTTGTAATGCACTTCAGCACAGAGAAAAAACATTTTCACATTTTACTCTTAAATACCTCTAGTTATTTGAAGGTTGTTGTATCTTAGTGAAATATTCCGGCTTTCACTGTAGTCAAAAATTAAGTAAAACTGCATTAATTATTACATACGCTAATTCAAATGTACTACTTTATTCAAAGATTCACATATAAATCACAATTTGCTACATATTACACCTTCATGTATTTCAACAGTTGTGTAATGAATCATGAGTCAGGCCTGATTTTGATCTTTCATGATGGGATACTCCTACATCTATGTGATGGAAAATGCCATCATGCCGAATTCTTTTAAGTTTGCCATTTATCTCAATCATAGCTTTATCATCTGAACATGACAAAGGACATTTAGAAATGTTTTAGGGTATGTGTCACTCGGTCACCAATGTGTGCACATTTCGGTCTGCGATTCAACAAAATTGAATGTCTATCACTAATATTTGTCACAAAACAGACTGGCTTACATACACATCTTTGTGAAAGAGTAAGACATCATGCTACTCTGTCACTTTGAACATGTATAAAACAGCATTCCTGATACTAAACACAATTTGGTATGTTTTTTTTCCACAATGTAGCTATTAACCCCTTCGGTGCTCATGACGGAATGGTTCTGTCATGAGCACCAGTTGGTTCCGTCATGAGCACCAGTCTCCTGAGCTTATGACGGAACCATTCCATCATGAGAAAAGGGGCACAAAATCGCTCTGCTGCAAACAGCGGAGAGGTTTCCATTTTTTTGGGGAGGCCTTGGGAGGTGGGGAAGAGCTTCCTCAGCCTCCTGAGGTTTTCAATCTAATGATGATAGATCTTGTTTGCGGTACAAAAGGGGGTGGTGATGGACGGAGCATCTGAATCAATCAAACACTCACACCCAGTCAAAAGATCTGGGTTTAATCCATCACCGTTCTTTAGCCCACTCTGCCACCCCAGTTCAGACATGGCTATATGCAAATCAGTCTGACCCTGTGCCTCATGGGAACAGTCCAGCCCGAACTGCCAAGCCATGTCTTCCCTGGACCGGAAACAAGCTTCCGAGGACCGGTTTCTGGCATTCCAGCCATCTTCAGCCCAGCTTGCATGAATCCAGTGGCAAAGTGAGCAAGGGACTCACTTCTGAGCATACCCTGCCACACTTATGGCGGCCAAAAGCAGTACAAATGGGGACATGCCAGAAACCAGTCCTCGGAAGCTTGTTTCTAGTCCAGGGAAGACATGGCTTGGCAGTTCGGGCTTGACTGTTCCCATGAGGCACAGGGTCAGACTGATTTGCATATAGCCATGTCTGAACAGGGGTGGCAGAGTGGGCTAAAGAACGGTGATGAATTAAACCCAGATCTTTTGACTGGGTGTGAGTGTTTGATTGATTCAGATGCTCCGTCCATTACCACCCCCTTTTGTACCGCTTTTGGCCACCATAAGTGTGGCAGGGTATGCTCAGACGTGAGTCCCTTGCTCACTTTGCCACTGGATTCAAGCAAGCCGGGCTGAAGACGGCTGGAATGCCAGAAACCGGTCCTCAGAAGCTTGTTTCCGGTCCAGGGAAGACATGGCTTGGCAGTTCGGGCTTGACTGTTCCCATGAGGCACAGGGTCAGACTGATTTGCATATAGCCATGTTCGAACTGGGGTGGCAGAGTGGGCTAAAGAACGGTGATGGATTAAACCCAGATCTTTTGACTGGGTGTGAGTGTTTGATTGATTCAGATGCTCCGTCCATTACCACCCCCTTTTGTACCGCTTTTGGCCGCCATAAGTGTGGCAGGGTATGCTCAGACGTGAGTCCCTTGCTCACTTTGCCACTGGATTCAAGCAAGCCGGGCTGAAGACGGCTGGAATACCAGAAACCGGTTCTCGGAAGCTTGTTTCCGGTCCAGGGAAGACATGGCTTGGCAGTTGGGGCTTGACTGTGACCTTGAGGCACAGGGTCAGACTGATTTGCATATAGCCATATCTGAACTGGGGTGGCAGAGTGGGCTAAAGAACGGTGATGAATTAAACCCAGATCTTTTGACTGGGTGTGAGTGTTTGATTGATTCAGATGCTCTGTCCATTACCACCCCCTTTTGTACCGCTTTTGGCCACCATAAGTGTGGCAGGGTATGCTCAGACGTGAGTCCCTTGCTCACTTTGCCACTGGATTCAAGCAAGCCGGGCTGAAGACGGCTGGAATGCCAGAAACCGGTCCTCAGAAGCTTGTTTCCGGTCCAGGGAAGACATGGTTTGGCAGTTCGGGCTTGACTGTTCCCATGAGGCACAGGGTCAGACTGATTTGCATATAGCCATGTTCGAACTGGGGTGGCAGAGTGGGCTAAAGAACGGTGATGGATTAAACCCAGATCTTTTGACTGGGTGTGAGTGTTTGATTGATTCAGATGCTCCGTCCATTACCACTCCCTTTTGTACCGCTTTTGGCCGCCATAAGTGTGGCAGGGTATGCTCAGACATGAGTCCCTTGCTCACTTTGCCACTGGATTCAAGCAAGCCGGGCTGAAGACGGCTGGAATACCAGAAACCAGTCCTCGGAAGCTTGTTTCCGGTCCAGGGAAGAAATGGCTTGGCAGTTCGGGCTTGACTGTGACCATGAGGCACAGGGTCAGACTGATTTGCATATAGTCATGTCTGAACTGGGGTGGCAGAGTGGGCTAAAGAGCGGTGATGGATTAAACCCAGATCTTTTGACTGGGTGTGAGTGTTTGATTGATTCAGATGCTCCATCCATTACCACCCCTTTTTGTACCGATAGATCTTGTTTGGGCACAACAGTCTTTCTACCCCCCTGGGGGGCAGTAGCCCCCAAGGGGGGGGGGGGGCAGAAAACCCACTAGAAACCAGGGATTATTTTTTTTATTGATGTTGGGGTGGGGTCTGTCCGAAAGGGTGTGGCAATGCCCACACCCCGCCTAGAGGAATGTCAGTCATTCTGACCCCCGGGGGGCAGAAAGCCTGCTAGAAATCAGGATTTTTTTATTATTGACATTGGGGTTGGGGGTTGCCCAAAAAGGGCATGGCAATGCCCCCACAGAGAAATGTCAGTCTTTCTGCCTCCCCAAAGAGCAGATGTGGGTAGTAGCCCCTAATCTGCCCCCGGGGTAGCAGAAAGCCCAGTGGCAACCAGGGACTTTTTTTTATGTTGGGGTGGGGGCCGCCCAAAAAGGGCATGGCAATGCCCCCATCCCACCAGAGAAATGTCAGTCTTTCTGCCCACCCAGGGGGCAGAAAGCTCACTAGAAACCAGTTTTCTTGTTATTGATGTTTGGGTGGAGGCTGCCCAAAAAGGGCATGGCAATGCCCCTATCCTCCGAGAGAAATGTCAGTCTTTCTGCCCCCCGGGAGCAGACGGTGGCAGTAGCCCCCAAACTGCCCCGGGGGGGGGCATAAAGACCAGTAGAAACCAGGGATTTTTTTTATAGATGTTGGGGTGGGGCTGCCCAAAATGGGCATGACAATGCCCCCACCCCAGCAAAAGTCCAGTCTTTCTGCCCCCGGAGGGGCAAAAAGCTCATTAGAAACCAGGGATTTTTTTATTGATGTACGGGTGGGGGCTGCCCAAGATGGGTAGGTCAATGCCCCACCCTCTCCCCCAAAAATGAAACAGTCTTTCTGCTCTCCCCAGGAGCATATGGGGGCAATAGCCCCTGATCTACCCCCGGGGTGGCAGACAGCCCACTAGGCACCAGGGATTTTTTTAAATAATGTTGGGTTGGGAGCTGCCCAGAATGGGCATGATAATGCCTCCACCTCCAAAAACAATTGCCACCGTCTTTCTGTCCCTCCCCGGAGGCATATTGGGGCAATAGCCCCTTATCTGCGTAACTAGGCCTCAGGATTTTTTTTTAAATTCAGGGTTGAGGTCAGCCCAGAATGTGCATGGAAAAAAGCCCACACCTCCCCAAAAAAATGCCACAGTCTTTCTGCCCCCCTGAGGGGCGGGTGGGGGCAGTGGCCCCTGATCTGCCCCGGGGCCACTAGGCGCCAGCGTTTACGCTGGCTTCTTTATGCGTGGGGATTGGGGCTGCCCAGAATGGGACCTGGTGAGAGCCAGACAGGTCATACCATCCTGGATTCCACTGGGTGTCTAGTTTTCAAAAATGTATAGGTTTGCTAGGTTTCCCTAGGTGCTGGCAGAGCTAGGTTTCAAAATCTAAAGCTAGGCACTTTGCAAAATAATGTCAGTTTTCACTGTAAAATGTGGTGTGTCTACGTTGCATTGTCGGCTGTTTCATGTCCCGGGCACCATGCCTACCCACACAAGTGAGGTACCATTTTTCTCGGAAGACTTTGGGGAATGCGGAGTGTGTGGAATGTTGTGGATCCACACAGATTCCAGAACTTTCCACCACATAAATGTGAGGAAAATGTTTTTTTTTTTTACATACTTCAGGTTTGCAAGGGATTCTGGGTGACAGAACCTGGTGAAAGCCAGTCAATTCACCCCATCCTGGATCCCCCTGGGTAACTAGCTTTTAAAAATGTATAGGTTTGCTAGGGTTCCCTAGGTACTGGCAGAGTTAGGGTTCAAAATCTACAGCTAAGCACTTTGCAAAAAAAAGGTTAGTTTTCCCTGTGAAAATGTGGTGTGTCTCAGTTTCGTTTTGGGCAGTTTCCTGTTGCGGGCACTAGGCCTACCCACATAAGTGAGGTATCATTTTTTTTAGACGACTTTAGGGAACGAGGGGTGGGTAGAATTTTGTGGATCCTTGCAGATTTCAGAACTTTCCACCACAGAAATGTGAGGGAAATGTGTATTTTTGACACATTTTTAGGTTTGCAAGGGATTCTGGGTAACAGAACCTGGTGAGAGCTAATCAAGTCACCCCATCCTGGATTCCCCTAGGTGTCTAGTTTTCAAATATGTATAGGTTTGCTAGGTTTCCCTAGGTGCCGGCAGAGCTAGGGTTCAAAATCAACAGCTAGGGTTCAAAATCAATAGCTAGGCACTTTGCAAAAAATTGATCCGTTTTCACTGTGAAAATGTGGTGTGTCCACATTGCTTTTTGGGCCTTTTCATGTCACGGGCACTTGGCATACCCACACTAGTGAGTTACCGTTTGTCTCAGAAGACTTTGGGGAAAGAGGTGTGGGTGGATTTTTGTGGATCCACACAGATTCCAGAACTTTCCACCACAGAAATGTGAGGAGAATGTGGGATTTTTAACAAATGTTTAGGTTTGCAAGGGATTCTGGGTAATAGAACCTGGTGAGCACCAGTCAATTCACCATATCCTGGATGCCCCTATGTGTCTATTTTTCAAAAATGCATAGGTTTGCTAGGTTTCCTTAGGTGCAAAAATAGGCTATATCCCAGTAAAATGCCGAAACTGTGTAAAAAATGTTGCTTTTCTGACAAAAGTCTGTCAGTCCTAAAATCTGGTAAAATGGTGATTTCAGCCCCACAAACCCTTTGTTGATACCATTTGCAGTAAAAAAAAAAACGCTTTCATTTGCAGCACTTTTTTCTCATTTTCCCCCCCAAAATAAAAAGTTTGCTGTATTTTGGGTAATTTCTGGGTCCCCTGCAGGAGAATCCAAAAACCCTGGATACGTTTAGAATCCCCATGATGTTGGAAGAAAAGTTGACAAATTTGGCATCGATACCTTATGTGGTCAAAAAGTTACAGGGACCTAAGCACAAACTACCCCAAATATAAAAAAAAAAGGCTTAGCACGGGGGGGGGGGGTGGGCCTAGTAGCGAAGGGATTAATACTGATGTCACTAGTCATTTTCTATCACATGTTCAACTCTTGTTTGTGTAGAATCCCAACTTACCAATGTGACGTTGGGTACATCCACTATGTCCTAAGTGCCTAGCATGCTATGTCACATGTGGTAGGGGTACCATTACATCTTTCACAACAGTGTAGAAGCATCCCTCCTTACACAATTACCATGAATGGCCTGTTTGGTACAACTGTCCCTCATGACATCAAACAATATGAAGGATATGTTGAGTTTAGGCAGCCATGTGTCTGCTCAGAATAGTCCATTGATTGTGAAAAGAATCATGTAGGATCCTTTCCTGCAAATTAATAGACAAAGCACATCATCATACACATTGTGTAACAGTTACACCTTCAAGAACTCTTCTTGAGCAGTGGACATGGGTCAGCCTTAACCCCTTCGACGCTCATGACGAGCTGGGCTCGTCATGAGGTAGCCTCCTCGCACGCTCATGACGAGCCCAGCTCGTCATGAAACATGCACTTTACAGATTCCCAGCGTACGGGCGGAATTCTGCCCGCACGCATCAGGTTAATGCTGACACTAACAATCCTGCCTGTTACAAATAATTAGTCATGTAACATGTGAAACTCTGATAACAACTTACCCCCTTGTGGCTGCTGTCGGGCTCTCAACTGCCCATAAAGCTCCGGATAGGCCAACGCAAAAATGCTGGCAATTAGGGGGGTCAGGATGTGGCACCAAAGCCTCCCACATTGGAAGGATTTCCCGAGCTGGACTTCAGTTGACTTTTGGGTCCAGCGCCGAAGGTCCTCCCACTTCTTGCGACAATAGACACTGCTCCACTTGTAGACTCCCAGGGTCTGCACCTTCCTAGCATTGGGCTGCCGTACGTCCCGCTTCTGATGGACTTTGTCCTGTGTGGATACAAGAAATGGAAGAAAAAACAATGGTTTTGTGTCTTCCTGTTTGTCTGTATTGATGTAACAAAATGTTTCTACATCTATCACTAGCATAACTCATAATAATCATACAACATGTGTATTGTAACATGCTGACCAAAAGCCATATCATAATACACACTTTTATAGTGACCTGTTGCCTACCCTCATCCAATGTCATGTTCTAAACTCACCAATCCATACTTGTGAAATAATCTAGCCCAGGGGGCTTTTACATATGCTGTGATGTGACCTACTTCTGATCAGTGCAACAGATTGTGAATTACTGAAGGCTAAACATGTATACTGATGGCACAGTGAATAGTGGCCACTGTGAGTAAGGGGCCTGGCACACTTTGAAATGGGAGTAAAAAGAGATGAATCGTTAGCTCAGGAAATTAGTTAACTCACCCTTTCAACTGTGGTCCATTTAAAAGCCTTCAGTGGCATAGTTGTAAACACACCTCAAAAATAGACCTGGTGAGGATATATGTTTACCTCAGTGCTTCGGTTGTTTTTCCCTGTGACTCAGCTCCAACTTGGCCCATGATCCTCATTGAGCAGTGCTCTTTTTCAGGCCATGTTATCTGCAGGCTGATGATCATGATGTCACATGAACAAATCCTTCCCTTAACTTTAACGTGCAAAAATGGCCTTGTGCCCATCAAATAAATTACCTCAAGGCCGTGTGCTACTTTGAAGGGGTATGGCAGCTCCCATATAATTGTTTGGAAAGCCCTGAAATAGGCTGAGTGATTTGTTGGACCATACTCTTAGCTAATATCAATATAATTAATTTTGTTTATACTACAAACAGTTTTATATACAGTTGTAAAGAGCATTTGATGTGTATCCTAATTTTGATGATGTGCGTTTTTAACATAGAACATGTCATTCAAATATATACATATATATAGATACCTCTATCCATACACACCATTAGAATCTAGGGGTTTAAACACAAAAAAGATATTAATGTTGTTGTTTTTTAACATTGTAAAGTGCTTAGAAATCCCGACCACCATTGTCCTCTCTCAGGAACAACATATATGACAGTTCACATCACTAAATAAAGTTCATTCATGGACTCAAAGGAACATTGTAGCCTGTGTCAATGGAAAAAATACCAGACAGATTCCCATCTATATTTCAGGCATGTACCTGTTACTCGGGTGAATCATAGAGCTGGCCATACAGGAAGAGGACCTCCTGTGCCAGCAACTCCAACACCTCTGGTGAAAAGGCAATGGCCCTTTCATCTGTTCAACCTGGCATTGTTGCTCTCAGAGGCGACAAACAGCAACAAAAGAGGAAGAGGTCTTGATGCCAGCAGTGTTAGGAGGCAAGTGAGCTTTTTTCTAACCGCCACATACATGTACACAATATACGCGATCGTCAGTGTAGACATAAGCAGCCATTGTCCTTCATACCTTACTCTCACCAATGTTAGCCTATGGCTGTGTCCGTCGTGTAGTTTGCAACTAACTACTCAATGTACTTCTGCTGCACCGGTTTGATTCTAAATGTACTATTGGCTATGTCAGATACTGGCCATTTTAAAATGATAAAATAGTATCTTTGTGACTGTTAGGTGTGTCATCACCAGTCAAAATGGGGGCTAATTGGTTTACATATTAAAACTCTGACACTCATTCTTTAAAAAAAAAAACCATATAAATGTAGTGCGTTACTGAGCTTGAAAGCAATATTAGCACGCTGTTGTTTCCATCTCCGTTGACTGTATTTTTGGAGGGAAAAACAAATATGTGTTAATAATACAGTTGAAATGCATTATTTTCTTTTTTTCAATTTTTTATTTTATATTAGACTATAAATATCATTTGTGAAGAATAGAGTCCAAAAAACAAATGTTGGATTAAAAAATGTAGTTACACCACATATATTTTGTAGAACTGCATCCTTTTACTGTTAATTACCAAATACGTTGCTCTAGAAAAGGGTTTCAAATATTTAATGTATTTTCCAATGCAGACATATGAAACCTGGGAGAGTGAGAAGATGACAGCCTCAGGTGTACCGCCCATTTCCAGACCTTGCCACCATGGAAGAAAGGGATACTAATGAAAAAGTTCTGGTTAATAGTTTAATAAATGTATGTCATCAACTGGAGCCTGCCTTACAACAGAAACTCCACATATGTAACACCAATTGTAAAACTCATGGCAGTTCTTCATTGTGTGGCCACAGGATACTTCAAATACATTGTGGTAATATCTGGTGGAATGTCACAGCCAACTTTCAGTGGTGTTCTACAAGAAGTTATATCTTCAATGATGACAAACATCAACAGCTTTATCCAGTTTCCATGGCAGCAGTATTTAGCCAATGTTTGAGCCACCTACCATATGTGGTTGATGCAATTGGTGGTAGTCCTATTGCTTAGTGCCACCACATGCCAGAGAACAGGTCTATCAGAATTCTAAAAATGTGAAAGTTATCTGCGTACCACAATTTGTAAATCACAAGTGTCTGTGCGCGTTTCCACGGCCCTGCCCATGATGCTAAAGAATAGCTCCATACCCCTCCAAATGTCAAGACTTGGATCGGAGAGTGGCTGACATGTTGGTCAGTACAATCTTTCAGAATATTGTTTGGTAAATGTCTGCATAAAACTTCTGTAACTGTGCAACCTTGTGGACACTTTTTTGCCTTCCATCGAGGAGACTCAGCTTATCCTGACTGACCATGGTTGGTGGCACCGCTGCGGAATCCAACAACGCCAGGGGAAGTCTGCTACAATGGGAACGATGGAAGGACACAGCAGCCAGTGGTACTCTTTCGGGCTCCTAAAGGCAAGATTTCTTTGTTTGGACAAAATTGGTGGAGCCTTCCTCTACACACCCAAAAAGGTGTTCAAAATCACTGTGGCCAGCTACATGAGCCACAACATCACCCTGTGAGGGAACATCCCTTACATTGCTGAGGATACAGACCATAAAGAGTCACCAGGTGAGGATCCTGAAATGCCAAATGAAAATTATAGTAGTGAAAAGGAAGGAGTTGACTTACGTAAAGATGTCATTGACAACTTCTTCTCATGAGTGTAAGTATATCTTTGCATGTTATCAGTTTCACTCTTACACCAACTATTGATGTGATAATGAGAGAAGCATGTTGTAATAATTTGTTAGGAAGGGCACGTTCAAAGAAAATCAGGCCAAAGGTGTTTGTTAATCAAAGTTTTAACACATTGACTAATGTGTTCCGTGACATTTTGATCTCTGATCGTTTTGTAAATCTGTGTCCTCCTAAAGCTGACTTTGTAATCTGTCTATCATGTTATGTTTGATCGGCAATCTTTTTGTTTGAATCTGTTTTAGGTTCCATAACCATATCATCTTCATTTGGACATTTCAGAGTAGTGACCTTTGGAGGTATATGGTGCTTTTTTCAAAGTACATTGGGAATATGGAATATAGTGCACTACCCAGTCATCGCACCCGCACACACCCTACAGCTTCTTCAAAAGATCTCCGACAAAGAGCCCCATTCGCAGGTGCCCGGTAGGCATTGCAGTGCCGGCCTGATGAGGAGCATGGGCCAATGATGAAGCATGACATCCTCCGGGGTGTGTGAGGGCATTACGAAGAAAGACCTTCTTTTCCCTTCCCCTTTCCCTAGAAACTGCACACCCTTTTGAGACACATTTTGCCCTGGAGCTTGTATGCAGGACCTGCTTAAATACATCTCCTGGTTCCACTTGTTTACGATTGATCTTGGGAAGGACAGACACAGACTTTGGGTGTACCAATTTTGTAGCAAGGCACCCTGCAGTGTGATTGGATAAAAAATGTGAAGCTTACTTATAATCTGTTGTGTGTTGGCACTAAGGCACAATGGGTGACATCATTAGCTCAAGCCACGTGTGGTAGAGGAGCCAAATCATGCTACTCTTCTTTCCCATTGGCAATATTCTCATTATGTATAAAGTGCATTTGGCTGTTGATGTGTCTCATCATAAATAGGACATACATCTTGTGGCACACCACTGAAACTTGGTTGTGACATTCCATGAGATACTGGAACTGTGGATTGAAATTATCCTTTGTCTCCAAAATGTAATACTGTCATGTGTTTGTCTATTGGAGTTATTGATGTGGGTTCCTTGTATAGGCCAGAAGATCTGGCTCCAGCTGATTACATGAGTCAAAAATCATTTGACTATTCAATCTGATTGTTTTGGATATATCCCCTTTTTTCATGTTGGCAAGGCCTTGGACTGGACATAGGAAAACTTGCACTGAGTATCAGTAACATGAATGGATTGTTATGTTAGTGCAAATGTTGACAGACAATATTATTGCTAAAATGGAATAAACATAGCTGTAGATGATCTAATATTATGACATTTTGGGGGGCATGGTTGGGACCTTGAAATAAACATAACCTACTAGCAATTTATCTATGTTTACACAATCT